>NW_028152236.1:0-693402 GCF_964638095.1 Poromitra crassiceps | reverse complement strand
ATGGAGCGGAGAGGTACTTGTACATGTAGCGGAGAGGTGCTTGTACATGGAGCGGAGAGGTACTTGTACATGGAGCGGAGAGGTATTTGTACATGGAGCGGAGAGGTACTTGTACATGGAGCGGAGAGGTACTTGTACATTCAGCGGAGAGGTACTTGTACATTGAGCGGAGAGGTACTTGTAGATGGAGCGGAGAGGTACTGTCGACACTTGTACATTGAGCGGAGAGGTACTTGTACATGGAGCGGAGAGGTACTTGTACATGGAGCGGAGAGGTACTGTCGACACTTGTACATTGAGCGGAGAGGTACTTGTACATGGAGCGGAGAGGTACTTGTACATGGAGCGGAGATGTACTTGTACAGGGAGCGGAGAGGTACTTGTACATTGAGCGGAGAGGTACTTGTACATGGAGCGGAGAGGTACTTGTACATGGAGCGGAGAGGTACTTGTACATGGAGCGGAGAGGTACTTGTACATTGAGCGGAGAGGTACTTGTACATGGAGCGGAGAGGTACTTGTACATGGAGCGGAGAGGTACTTGTACATGGAGCGGAGAGGTACTTGTACATTGAGCGGAGAGGTACTTGTACATGGAGCGGAGAGGTACTTGTACATGGAGCGGAGAGGTACTTGTACATGGAGCGGAGAGGTACTTGTACATGGAGCGGAGAGGTACTTGTACATTGAGCGGAGAGGTACTGTCGACACTTGTACATTCAGCGGAGAGGTACTTGTACATGGAGCGGAGAGGTACTGTCGATACTTGACATTGAGCGGAGAGGTACTTGTACATGGAGCGGAGAGGTATTTGTACATTGAGCGGAGAGGTACTTGTACATTGAGCGGAGAGGTACTGTCGACACTTGTACATTCAGCGGAGAGCTACTTGTACATGGAGCGGAGAGGTATTTGTACATTGAGCGGAGAGGTACTTGTACATGGAGCGGAGAGGTACTTGTACATAGAGCGGAGAGGTACTTATACATGGAGCGGAGAGGTATTTGTACATTGAGCGGAGAGGTACTTGTACATGGAGCGGAGAGGTACTTGTACATGAGAGCGGAGAGGTATTTGTACATGGAGCGGAAAGGTACTGTCGACACTTGTACATTGAGCGGAGAGCTACTTGTACATGGAGCGGAGAGGTACTTGTACATGAGAGCGGAGAGGTACTTGTACATGGAGCGGAGAGGTATTTGTACATGGAGCGGAGAGGTACTGTCGACACTTGACATTGAGCGGAGAGGTACTTGTACATGGAGCGGAGAGGTACTTGTACATGAGAGCGGAGAGGTATTTGTACATGGAGCGGAGAGGTACTGTCGACACTTGACATTGAGCGGAGAGGTACTTGTACATGGAGCGGAGAGGTACTTGTACATGGAGCGGAGAGGTACTTGTACATGGACCGGAGAGGTACTTGTACATGGAGCGGAGAGGTACTTGTACATGGAGCGGAGATGTACTTGTACATTGAGCGGAGAGGTACTTGTACATGGAGCAGAGATGTACTTGTACATGGAGCGGAGATGTACTTGTACATTGAGCGGAGAGGTACTTGTACATGGAGCGGAGAGGTACTTGTACATGGAGCGGAGATGTACTTGTACATGGAGCGGAGAGGTACTTGTACATGGAGCGGAGATGTACTTGTACATTGAGCGGAGAGGTACTTGTACATGGAGCAGAGATGTACTTGTACATGGAGCGGAGAGGTACTTGTACATGGAGCGGAGAGGTACTTGTACATGGAGCGGAGAGGTACTTGTACATGGAGCGGAGAGGTACTTGTACATTGAGCGGAGAGGTACTTGTACATGGAGCGGAGAGGTACTTGTACATTGAGCGGAGAGGTACTTGTACATGGAGCGGAGAGGTACTTGTACATGGAGCGGAGAGGTACTTGTACATGGAGCGGAGATGTACTTGTACATTGAGCGGAGAGGTACTTGTACATGGAGCAGAGATGTACTTGTACATGGAGCGGAGAGGTACTTGTACATGGAGCGGAGAGGTACTTGTACATGGAGCGGAGAGGTACTTGTACATGGAGCGGAGAGGTACTTGTACATTGAGCGGAGAGGTACTTGTACATGGAGCGGAGAGGTACTTGTACATTGAGCGGAGAGGTACTTGTACATGGAGCGGAGAGGTACTTGTACATGGAGCGGAGAGGTACTTGTACATGGAGCGGAGAGGTACTTGTACATGGAGCGGAGAGGTACTTGTACATTGAGCGGAGATGTACTTGTACATGGAGCGGAGATGTACTTGTACATGGATCGGAGAGGTACTTGTACATGAGAGCGGAGAGGTACTGTCAACACTTGTACATTGAGCGTAGAGGTACTGTCGACACTTGTACATTGAGCGGAGAGGTACTTGTACATGGAGCGGAGAGGTACTGTCGACACTTGTACATTGAGCGGAGAGGTACTTGTACATTGAGCGGAGAGGTACTTGTACATGGAGCGCAGAGGTACTTGTACATTGAGCGGAGAGGTACTTGTACATGGAGCGGAGAGGTACTTGTACATGAGAGCGGAGAGGTACTTGTACATGGAGCGGAGAGGTACTTGTACATTGAGCGGAGAGGTACTGTCGACACTTGTACATTCAGCGGAGAGGTACTTGTACATGGAGCGGAGAGGTACTGTCGATACTTGACATTGAGCGGAGAGGTACTTGTACATGGAGCGGAGAGGTATTTGTACATTGAGCGGAGAGGTACTTGTACATTGAGCGGAGAGGTACTGTCGACACTTGTACATTCAGCGGAGAGCTACTTGTACATGGAGCGGAGAGGTATTTGTACATTGAGCGGAGAGGTACTTGTACATGGAGCGGAGAGGTACTTGTACATAGAGCGGAGAGGTACTTATACATGGAGCGGAGAGGTACTTGTACATTGAGCGGAGAGGTACTTGTACATGGAGCGGAGAGGTACTTGTACATGGAGCGGAGAGGTACTTGTACATGGAGCGGAGAGGTACTTGTACATGGAGCGGAGAGGTACTTGTACATTGAGCGGAGATGTACTTGTACATGGAGCGGAGATGTACTTGTACATGGATCGGAGAGGTACTTGTACATGAGAGCGGAGAGGTACTGTCGACACTTGTACATTGAGCGTAGAGGTACTGTCGACACTTGTACATTGAGCGGAGAGGTACTTGTACATGGAGCGGAGAGGTACTGTCGACACTTGTACATTGAGCGGAGAGGTACTTGTACATTGAGCGGAGAGGTACTTGTACATGGAGCGCAGAGGTACTTGTACATTGAGCGGAGAGGTACTTGTACATGGAGCGGAGAGGTACTTGTACATGAGAGCGGAGAGGTACTTGTACATGGAGCGGAGAGGTACTTGTACATTGAGCGGAGAGGTACTGTCGACACTTGTACATTCAGCGGAGAGGTACTTGTACATGGAGCGGAGAGGTACTGTCGATACTTGACATTGAGCGGAGAGGTACTTGTACATGGAGCGGAGAGGTATTTGTACATTGAGCGGAGAGGTACTTGTACATTGAGCGGAGAGGTACTGTCGACACTTGTACATTCAGCGGAGAGCTACTTGTACATGGAGCGGAGAGGTATTTGTACATTGAGCGGAGAGGTACTTGTACATGGAGCGGAGAGGTACTTGTACATAGAGCGGAGAGGTACTTATACATGGAGCGGAGAGGTATTTGTACATTGAGCGGAGAGGTACTTGTACATGGAGCGGAGAGGTACTTGTACATGAGAGCGGAGAGGTATTTGTACATGGAGCGGAAAGGTACTGTCGACACTTGTACATTGAGCGGAGAGCTACTTGTACATGGAGCGGAGAGGTACTTGTACATGAGAGCGGAGAGGTACTTGTACATGGAGCGGAGAGGTATTTGTACATGGAGCGGAGAGGTACTGTCGACACTTGACATTGAGCGGAGAGGTACTTGTACATGGAGCGGAGAGGTACTTGTACATGAGAGCGGAGAGGTATTTGTACATGGAGCGGAGAGGTACTGTCGACACTTGACATTGAGCGGAGAGGTACTTGTACATGGAGCGGAGAGGTACTTGTACATGGAGCGGAGAGGTACTTGTACATGGACCGGAGAGGTACTTGTACATGGAGCGGAGAGGTACTTGTACATGTAGCGGAGAGGTGCTTGTACATGGAGCGGAGAGGTACTTGTACATGGAGCGGAGAGGTATTTGTACATGGAGCGGAGAGGTACTTGTACATGGAGCGGAGAGGTACTTGTACATTCAGCGGAGAGGTACTTGTACATTGAGCGGAGAGGTACTTGTAGATGGAGCGGAGAGGTACTGTCGACACTTGTACATTGAGCGGAGAGGTACTTGTACATGGAGCGGAGAGGTACTTGTACATGGAGCGGAGAGGTACTGTCGACACTTGTACATTGAGCGGAGAGGTACTTGTACATGGAGCGGAGAGGTACTTGTACATGGAGCGGAGATGTACTTGTACAGGGAGCGGAGAGGTACTTGTACATTGAGCGGAGAGGTACTTGTACATGGAGCGGAGAGGTACTTGTACATGGAGCGGAGAGGTACTTGTACATGGAGCGGAGAGGTACTTGTACATTGAGCGGAGAGGTACTTGTACATGGAGCGGAGAGGTACTTGTACATGGAGCGGAGAGGTACTTGTACATGGAGCGGAGAGGTACTTGTACATTGAGCGGAGAGGTACTTGTACATGGAGCGGAGAGGTACTTGTACATGGAGCGGAGAGGTACTTGTACATGGAGCGGAGAGGTACTTGTACATGGAGCGGAGAGGTACTTGTACATTGAGCGGAGAGGTACTGTCGACACTTGTACATTCAGCGGAGAGGTACTTGTACATGGAGCGGAGAGGTACTGTCGATACTTGACATTGAGCGGAGAGGTACTTGTACATGGAGCGGAGAGGTATTTGTACATTGAGCGGAGAGGTACTTGTACATTGAGCGGAGAGGTACTGTCGACACTTGTACATTCAGCGGAGAGCTACTTGTACATGGAGCGGAGAGGTATTTGTACATTGAGCGGAGAGGTACTTGTACATGGAGCGGAGAGGTACTTGTACATAGAGCGGAGAGGTACTTATACATGGAGCGGAGAGGTATTTGTACATTGAGCGGAGAGGTACTTGTACATGGAGCGGAGAGGTACTTGTACATGAGAGCGGAGAGGTATTTGTACATGGAGCGGAAAGGTACTGTCGACACTTGTACATTGAGCGGAGAGCTACTTGTACATGGAGCGGAGAGGTACTTGTACATGAGAGCGGAGAGGTACTTGTACATGGAGCGGAGAGGTATTTGTACATGGAGCGGAGAGGTACTGTCGACACTTGACATTGAGCGGAGAGGTACTTGTACATGGAGCGGAGAGGTACTTGTACATGAGAGCGGAGAGGTATTTGTACATGGAGCGGAGAGGTACTGTCGACACTTGACATTGAGCGGAGAGGTACTTGTACATGGAGCGGAGAGGTACTTGTACATGGAGCGGAGAGGTACTTGTACATGGACCGGAGAGGTACTTGTACATGGAGCGGAGAGGTACTTGTACATGGAGCGGAGATGTACTTGTACATTGAGCGGAGAGGTACTTGTACATGGAGCAGAGATGTACTTGTACATGGAGCGGAGATGTACTTGTACATTGAGCGGAGAGGTACTTGTACATGGAGCGGAGAGGTACTTGTACATGGAGCGGAGATGTACTTGTACATGGAGCGGAGAGGTACTTGTACATGGAGCGGAGATGTACTTGTACATTGAGCGGAGAGGTACTTGTACATGGAGCAGAGATGTACTTGTACATGGAGCGGAGAGGTACTTGTACATGGAGCGGAGAGGTACTTGTACATGGAGCGGAGAGGTACTTGTACATGGAGCGGAGAGGTACTTGTACATTGAGCGGAGAGGTACTTGTACATGGAGCGGAGAGGTACTTGTACATTGAGCGGAGAGGTACTTGTACATGGAGCGGAGAGGTACTTGTACATGGAGCGGAGAGGTACTTGTACATGGAGCGGAGAGGTACTTGTACATGGAGCGGAGAGGTACTTGTACATTGAGCGGAGATGTACTTGTACATGGAGCGGAGATGTACTTGTACATGGATCGGAGAGGTACTTGTACATGAGAGCGGAGAGGTACTGTCAACACTTGTACATTGAGCGTAGAGGTACTGTCGACACTTGTACATTGAGCGGAGAGGTACTTGTACATGGAGCGGAGAGGTACTGTCGACACTTGTACATTGAGCGGAGAGGTACTTGTACATTGAGCGGAGAGGTACTTGTACATGGAGCGCAGAGGTACTTGTACATTGAGCGGAGAGGTACTTGTACATGGAGCGGAGAGGTACTTGTACATGAGAGCGGAGAGGTACTTGTACATGGAGCGGAGAGGTACTTGTACATTGAGCGGAGAGGTACTGTCGACACTTGTACATTCAGCGGAGAGGTACTTGTACATGGAGCGGAGAGGTACTGTCGATACTTGACATTGAGCGGAGAGGTACTTGTACATGGAGCGGAGAGGTATTTGTACATTGAGCGGAGAGGTACTTGTACATTGAGCGGAGAGGTATTTGTACATGGAGCGGAGAGGTACTTGTACATGGAGCGGAGAGGTACTTGTACATTCAGCGGAGAGGTACTTGTACATTGAGCGGAGAGGTACTTGTAGATGGAGCGGAGAGGTACTGTCGACACTTGTACATTGAGCGGAGAGGTACTTGTACATGGAGCGGAGAGGTACTTGTACATGGAGCGGAGAGGTACTGTCGACACTTGTACATTGAGCGGAGAGGTACTTGTACATGGAGCGGAGAGGTACTTGTACATGGAGCGGAGATGTACTTGTACAGGGAGCGGAGAGGTACTTGTACATTGAGCGGAGAGGTACTTGTACATGGAGCGGAGAGGTACTTGTACATGGAGCGGAGAGGTACTTGTACATGGAGCGGAGAGGTACTTGTACATTGAGCGGAGAGGTACTTGTACATGGAGCGGAGAGGTACTTGTACATGGAGCGGAGAGGTACTTGTACATGGAGCGGAGAGGTACTTGTACATTGAGCGGAGAGGTACTTGTACATGGAGCGGAGAGGTACTTGTACATGGAGCGGAGAGGTACTTGTACATGGAGCGGAGAGGTACTTGTACATGGAGCGGAGAGGTACTTGTACATTGAGCGGAGATGTACTTGTACATGGAGCGGAGATGTACTTGTACATGGATCGGAGAGGTACTTGTACATGAGAGCGGAGAGGTACTGTCGACACTTGTACATTGAGCGTAGAGGTACTGTCGACACTTGTACATTGAGCGGAGAGGTACTTGTACATGGAGCGGAGAGGTACTGTCGACACTTGTACATTGAGCGGAGAGGTACTTGTACATTGAGCGGAGAGGTACTTGTACATGGAGCGCAGAGGTACTTGTACATTGAGCGGAGAGGTACTTGTACATGGAGCGGAGAGGTACTTGTACATGAGAGCGGAGAGGTACTTGTACATGGAGCGGAGAGGTACTTGTACATTGAGCGGAGAGGTACTGTCGACACTTGTACATTCAGCGGAGAGGTACTTGTACATGGAGCGGAGAGGTACTGTCGATACTTGACATTGAGCGGAGAGGTACTTGTACATGGAGCGGAGAGGTACTTGTACATGGAGCGGAGAGGTACTTGTACATGGAGCGGAGAGGTACTTGTACATTGAGCGGAGAGGTACTTGTACATGGAGCGGAGAGGTACTTGTACATTGAGCGGAGAGGTACTTGTACATGGAGCGGAGAGGTACTTGTACATGGAGCGGAGAGGTACTTGTACATGGAGCGGAGAGGTACTTGTACATGGAGCGGAGAGGTACTTGTACATTGAGCGGAGATGTACTTGTACATGGAGCGGAGATGTACTTGTACATGGATCGGAGAGGTACTTGTACATGAGAGCGGAGAGGTACTGTCGACACTTGTACATTGAGCGTAGAGGTACTGTCGACACTTGTACATTGAGCGGAGAGGTACTTGTACATGGAGCGGAGAGGTACTGTCGACACTTGTACATTGAGCGGAGAGGTACTTGTACATTGAGCGGAGAGGTACTTGTACATGGAGCGCAGAGGTACTTGTACATTGAGCGGAGAGGTACTTGTACATGGAGCGGAGAGGTACTTGTACATGAGAGCGGAGAGGTACTTGTACATGGAGCGGAGAGGTACTTGTACATTGAGCGGAGAGGTACTGTCGACACTTGTACATTCAGCAGAGAGGTACTTGTACATGGAGCGGAGAGGTACTGTCGATACTTGACATTGAGCGGAGAGGTACTTGTACATGGAGCGGAGAGGTATTTGTACATTGAGCGGAGAGGTACTTGTACATTGAGCGGAGAGGTACTGTCGACACTTGTACATTCAGCGGAGAGCTACTTGTACATGGAGCGGAGAGGTATTTGTACATTGAGCGGAGAGGTACTTGTACATGGAGCGGAGAGGTACTTGTACATAGAGCGGAGAGGTACTTATACATGGAGCGGAGAGGTATTTGTACATTGAGCGGAGAGGTACTTGTACATGGAGCGGAGAGGTACTTGTACATGAGAGCGGAGAGGTATTTGTACATGGAGCGGAAAGGTACTGTCGACACTTGTACATTGAGCGGAGAGCTACTTGTACATGGAGCGGAGAGGTACTTGTACATGAGAGCGGAGAGGTACTTGTACATGGAGCGGAGAGGTATTTGTACATGGAGCGGAGAGGTACTGTCGACACTTGACATTGAGCGGAGAGGTACTTGTACATGGAGCGGAGAGGTACTTGTACATGAGAGCGGAGAGGTATTTGTACATGGAGCGGAGAGGTACTGTCGACACTTGACATTGAGCGGAGAGGTACTTGTACATGGAGCGGAGAGGTACTTGTACATGGAGCGGAGAGGTACTTGTACATGGACCGGAGAGGTACTTGTACATGGAGCGGAGATGTACTTGTACATTGAGCGGAGAGGTACTTGTACATGGAGCAGAGATGTACTTGTACATGGAGCGGAGATGTACTTGTACATTGAGCGGAGAGGTACTTGTACATGGAGCGGAGAGGTACTTGTACATGGAGCGGAGATGTACTTGTACATGGAGCGGAGAGGTACTTGTACATGGAGCGGAGATGTACTTGTACATTGAGCGGAGAGGTACTTGTACATGGAGCAGAGATGTACTTGTACATGGAGCGGAGAGGTACTTGTACATGGAGCGGAGAGGTACTTGTACATGGAGCGGAGAGGTACTTGTACATGGAGCGGAGAGGTACTTGTACATTGAGCGGAGAGGTACTTGTACATGGAGCGGAGAGGTACTTGTACATTGAGCGGAGAGGTACTTGTACATGGAGCGGAGAGGTACTTGTACATGGAGCGGAGAGGTACTTGTACATGGAGCGGAGAGGTACTTGTACATGGAGCGGAGAGGTACTTGTACATTGAGCGGAGATGTACTTGTACATGGAGCGGAGATGTACTTGTACATGGATCGGAGAGGTACTTGTACATGAGAGCGGAGAGGTACTGTCGACACTTGTACATTGAGCGTAGAGGTACTGTCGACACTTGTACATTGAGCGGAGAGGTACTTGTACATGGAGCGGAGAGGTACTGTCGACACTTGTACATTGAGCGGAGAGGTACTTGTACATTGAGCGGAGAGGTACTTGTACATGGAGCGCAGAGGTACTTGTACATTGAGCGGAGAGGTACTTGTACATGGAGCGGAGAGGTACTTGTACATGAGAGCGGAGAGGTACTTGTACATGGAGCGGAGAGGTACTTGTACATTGAGCGGAGAGGTACTGTCGACACTTGTACATTCAGCAGAGAGGTACTTGTACATGGAGCGGAGAGGTACTGTCGATACTTGACATTGAGCGGAGAGGTACTTGTACATGGAGCGGAGAGGTATTTGTACATTGAGCGGAGAGGTACTTGTACATTGAGCGGAGAGGTACTGTCGACACTTGTACATTCAGCGGAGAGCTACTTGTACATGGAGCGGAGAGGTATTTGTACATTGAGCGGAGAGGTACTTGTACATGGAGCGGAGAGGTACTTGTACATAGAGCGGAGAGGTACTTATACATGGAGCGGAGAGGTATTTGTACATTGAGCGGAGAGGTACTTGTACATGGAGCGGAGAGGTACTTGTACATGAGAGCGGAGAGGTATTTGTACATGGAGCGGAAAGGTACTGTCGACACTTGTACATTGAGCGGAGAGCTACTTGTACATGGAGCGGAGAGGTACTTGTACATGAGAGCGGAGAGGTACTTGTACATGGAGCGGAGAGGTATTTGTACATGGAGCGGAGAGGTACTGTCGACACTTGACATTGAGCGGAGAGGTACTTGTACATGGAGCGGAGAGGTACTTGTACATGAGAGCGGAGAGGTATTTGTACATGGAGCGGAGAGGTACTGTCGACACTTGACATTGAGCGGAGAGGTACTTGTACATGGAGCGGAGAGGTACTTGTACATGGAGCGGAGAGGTACTTGTACATGGACCGGAGAGGTACTTGTACATGGAGCGGAGATGTACTTGTACATTGAGCGGAGAGGTACTTGTACATGGAGCAGAGATGTACTTGTACATGGAGCGGAGATGTACTTGTACATTGAGCGGAGAGGTACTTGTACATGGAGCGGAGAGGTACTTGTACATGGAGCGGAGATGTACTTGTACATGGAGCGGAGAGGTACTTGTACATGGAGCGGAGATGTACTTGTACATTGAGCGGAGAGGTACTTGTACATGGAGCAGAGATGTACTTGTACATGGAGCGGAGAGGTACTTGTACATGGAGCGGAGAGGTACTTGTACATGGAGCGGAGAGGTACTTGTACATGGAGCGGAGAGGTACTTGTACATTGAGCGGAGAGGTACTTGTACATGGAGCGGAGAGGTACTTGTACATTGAGCGGAGAGGTACTTGTACATGGAGCGGAGAGGTACTTGTACATGGAGCGGAGAGGTACTTGTACATGGAGCGGAGAGGTACTTGTACATGGAGCGGAGAGGTACTTGTACATTGAGCGGAGATGTACTTGTACATGGAGCGGAGATGTACTTGTACATGGATCGGAGAGGTACTTGTACATGAGAGCGGAGAGGTACTGTCAACACTTGTACATTGAGCGTAGAGGTACTGTCGACACTTGTACATTGAGCGGAGAGGTACTTGTACATGGAGCGGAGAGGTACTGTCGACACTTGTACATTGAGCGGAGAGGTACTTGTACATTGAGCGGAGAGGTACTTGTACATGGAGCGCAGAGGTACTTGTACATTGAGCGGAGAGGTACTTGTACATGGAGCGGAGAGGTACTTGTACATGAGAGCGGAGAGGTACTTGTACATGGAGCGGAGAGGTACTTGTACATTGAGCGGAGAGGTACTGTCGACACTTGTACATTCAGCGGAGAGGTACTTGTACATGGAGCGGAGAGGTACTGTCGATACTTGACATTGAGCGGAGAGGTACTTGTACATGGAGCGGAGAGGTATTTGTACATTGAGCGGAGAGGTACTTGTACATTGAGCGGAGAGGTACTGTCGACACTTGTACATTCAGCGGAGAGCTACTTGTACATGGAGCGGAGAGGTATTTGTACATTGAGCGGAGAGGTACTTGTACATGGAGCGGAGAGGTACTTGTACATAGAGCGGAGAGGTACTTATACATGGAGCGGAGAGGTACTTGTACATTGAGCGGAGAGGTACTTGTACATGGAGCGGAGAGGTACTTGTACATGGAGCGGAGAGGTACTTGTACATGGAGCGGAGAGGTACTTGTACATGGAGCGGAGAGGTACTTGTACATTGAGCGGAGATGTACTTGTACATGGAGCGGAGATGTACTTGTACATGGATCGGAGAGGTACTTGTACATGAGAGCGGAGAGGTACTGTCGACACTTGTACATTGAGCGTAGAGGTACTGTCGACACTTGTACATTGAGCGGAGAGGTACTTGTACATGGAGCGGAGAGGTACTGTCGACACTTGTACATTGAGCGGAGAGGTACTTGTACATTGAGCGGAGAGGTACTTGTACATGGAGCGCAGAGGTACTTGTACATTGAGCGGAGAGGTACTTGTACATGGAGCGGAGAGGTACTTGTACATGAGAGCGGAGAGGTACTTGTACATGGAGCGGAGAGGTACTTGTACATTGAGCGGAGAGGTACTGTCGACACTTGTACATTCAGCGGAGAGGTACTTGTACATGGAGCGGAGAGGTACTGTCGATACTTGACATTGAGCGGAGAGGTACTTGTACATGGAGCGGAGAGGTACTTGTACATGGAGCGGAGAGGTACTTGTACATGGAGCGGAGAGGTACTTGTACATTGAGCGGAGAGGTACTTGTACATGGAGCGGAGAGGTACTTGTACATTGAGCGGAGAGGTACTTGTACATGGAGCGGAGAGGTACTTGTACATGGAGCGGAGAGGTACTTGTACATGGAGCGGAGAGGTACTTGTACATGGAGCGGAGAGGTACTTGTACATTGAGCGGAGATGTACTTGTACATGGAGCGGAGATGTACTTGTACATGGATCGGAGAGGTACTTGTACATGAGAGCGGAGAGGTACTGTCGACACTTGTACATTGAGCGTAGAGGTACTGTCGACACTTGTACATTGAGCGGAGAGGTACTTGTACATGGAGCGGAGAGGTACTGTCGACACTTGTACATTGAGCGGAGAGGTACTTGTACATTGAGCGGAGAGGTACTTGTACATGGAGCGCAGAGGTACTTGTACATTGAGCGGAGAGGTACTTGTACATGGAGCGGAGAGGTACTTGTACATGAGAGCGGAGAGGTACTTGTACATGGAGCGGAGAGGTACTTGTACATTGAGCGGAGAGGTACTGTCGACACTTGTACATTCAGCAGAGAGGTACTTGTACATGGAGCGGAGAGGTACTGTCGATACTTGACATTGAGCGGAGAGGTACTTGTACATGGAGCGGAGAGGTATTTGTACATTGAGCGGAGAGGTACTTGTACATTGAGCGGAGAGGTACTGTCGACACTTGTACATTCAGCGGAGAGCTACTTGTACATGGAGCGGAGAGGTATTTGTACATTGAGCGGAGAGGTACTTGTACATGGAGCGGAGAGGTACTTGTACATAGAGCGGAGAGGTACTTATACATGGAGCGGAGAGGTATTTGTACATTGAGCGGAGAGGTACTTGTACATGGAGCGGAGAGGTACTTGTACATGAGAGCGGAGAGGTATTTGTACATGGAGCGGAAAGGTACTGTCGACACTTGTACATTGAGCGGAGAGCTACTTGTACATGGAGCGGAGAGGTACTTGTACATGAGAGCGGAGAGGTACTTGTACATGGAGCGGAGAGGTATTTGTACATGGAGCGGAGAGGTACTGTCGACACTTGACATTGAGCGGAGAGGTACTTGTACATGGAGCGGAGAGGTACTTGTACATGAGAGCGGAGAGGTATTTGTACATGGAGCGGAGAGGTACTGTCGACACTTGACATTGAGCGGAGAGGTACTTGTACATGGAGCGGAGAGGTACTTGTACATGGAGCGGAGAGGTACTTGTACATGGACCGGAGAGGTACTTGTACATGGAGCGGAGATGTACTTGTACATTGAGCGGAGAGGTACTTGTACATGGAGCAGAGATGTACTTGTACATGGAGCGGAGATGTACTTGTACATTGAGCGGAGAGGTACTTGTACATGGAGCGGAGAGGTACTTGTACATGGAGCGGAGATGTACTTGTACATGGAGCGGAGAGGTACTTGTACATGGAGCGGAGATGTACTTGTACATTGAGCGGAGAGGTACTTGTACATGGAGCAGAGATGTACTTGTACATGGAGCGGAGAGGTACTTGTACATGGAGCGGAGAGGTACTTGTACATGGAGCGGAGAGGTACTTGTACATGGAGCGGAGAGGTACTTGTACATTGAGCGGAGAGGTACTTGTACATGGAGCGGAGAGGTACTTGTACATTGAGCGGAGAGGTACTTGTACATGGAGCGGAGAGGTACTTGTACATGGAGCGGAGAGGTACTTGTACATGGAGCGGAGAGGTACTTGTACATGGAGCGGAGAGGTACTTGTACATTGAGCGGAGATGTACTTGTACATGGAGCGGAGATGTACTTGTACATGGATCGGAGAGGTACTTGTACATGAGAGCGGAGAGGTACTGTCGACACTTGTACATTGAGCGTAGAGGTACTGTCGACACTTGTACATTGAGCGGAGAGGTACTTGTACATGGAGCGGAGAGGTACTGTCGACACTTGTACATTGAGCGGAGAGGTACTTGTACATTGAGCGGAGAGGTACTTGTACATGGAGCGCAGAGGTACTTGTACATTGAGCGGAGAGGTACTTGTACATGGAGCGGAGAGGTACTTGTACATGAGAGCGGAGAGGTACTTGTACATGGAGCGGAGAGGTACTTGTACATTGAGCGGAGAGGTACTGTCGACACTTGTACATTCAGCAGAGAGGTACTTGTACATGGAGCGGAGAGGTACTGTCGATACTTGACATTGAGCGGAGAGGTACTTGTACATGGAGCGGAGAGGTATTTGTACATTGAGCGGAGAGGTACTTGTACATTGAGCGGAGAGGTACTGTCGACACTTGTACATTCAGCGGAGAGCTACTTGTACATGGAGCGGAGAGGTATTTGTACATTGAGCGGAGAGGTACTTGTACATGGAGCGGAGAGGTACTTGTACATAGAGCGGAGAGGTACTTATACATGGAGCGGAGAGGTATTTGTACATTGAGCGGAGAGGTACTTGTACATGGAGCGGAGAGGTACTTGTACATGAGAGCGGAGAGGTATTTGTACATGGAGCGGAAAGGTACTGTCGACACTTGTACATTGAGCGGAGAGCTACTTGTACATGGAGCGGAGAGGTACTTGTACATGAGAGCGGAGAGGTACTTGTACATGGAGCGGAGAGGTATTTGTACATGGAGCGGAGAGGTACTGTCGACACTTGACATTGAGCGGAGAGGTACTTGTACATGGAGCGGAGAGGTACTTGTACATGAGAGCGGAGAGGTATTTGTACATGGAGCGGAGAGGTACTGTCGACACTTGACATTGAGCGGAGAGGTACTTGTACATGGAGCGGAGAGGTACTTGTACATGGAGCGGAGAGGTACTTGTACATGGACCGGAGAGGTACTTGTACATGGAGCGGAGATGTACTTGTACATTGAGCGGAGAGGTACTTGTACATGGAGCAGAGATGTACTTGTACATGGAGCGGAGATGTACTTGTACATTGAGCGGAGAGGTACTTGTACATGGAGCGGAGAGGTACTTGTACATGGAGCGGAGATGTACTTGTACATGGAGCGGAGAGGTACTTGTACATGGAGCGGAGATGTACTTGTACATTGAGCGGAGAGGTACTTGTACATGGAGCAGAGATGTACTTGTACATGGAGCGGAGAGGTACTTGTACATGGAGCGGAGAGGTACTTGTACATGGAGCGGAGAGGTACTTGTACATGGAGCGGAGAGGTACTTGTACATTGAGCGGAGAGGTACTTGTACATGGAGCGGAGAGGTACTTGTACATTGAGCGGAGAGGTACTTGTACATGGAGCGGAGAGGTACTTGTACATGGAGCGGAGAGGTACTTGTACATGGAGCGGAGAGGTACTTGTACATGGAGCGGAGAGGTACTTGTACATTGAGCGGAGATGTACTTGTACATGGAGCGGAGATGTACTTGTACATGGATCGGAGAGGTACTTGTACATGAGAGCGGAGAGGTACTGTCAACACTTGTACATTGAGCGTAGAGGTACTGTCGACACTTGTACATTGAGCGGAGAGGTACTTGTACATGGAGCGGAGAGGTACTGTCGACACTTGTACATTGAGCGGAGAGGTACTTGTACATTGAGCGGAGAGGTACTTGTACATGGAGCGCAGAGGTACTTGTACATTGAGCGGAGAGGTACTTGTACATGGAGCGGAGAGGTACTTGTACATGAGAGCGGAGAGGTACTTGTACATGGAGCGGAGAGGTACTTGTACATTGAGCGGAGAGGTACTGTCGACACTTGTACATTCAGCGGAGAGGTACTTGTACATGGAGCGGAGAGGTACTGTCGATACTTGACATTGAGCGGAGAGGTACTTGTACATGGAGCGGAGAGGTATTTGTACATTGAGCGGAGAGGTACTTGTACATTGAGCGGAGAGGTACTGTCGACACTTGTACATTCAGCGGAGAGCTACTTGTACATGGAGCGGAGAGGTATTTGTACATTGAGCGGAGAGGTACTTGTACATGGAGCGGAGAGGTACTTGTACATAGAGCGGAGAGGTACTTATACATGGAGCGGAGAGGTACTTGTACATTGAGCGGAGAGGTACTTGTACATGGAGCGGAGAGGTACTTGTACATGGAGCGGAGAGGTACTTGTACATGGAGCGGAGAGGTACTTGTACATGGAGCGGAGAGGTACTTGTACATTGAGCGGAGATGTACTTGTACATGGAGCGGAGATGTACTTGTACATGGATCGGAGAGGTACTTGTACATGAGAGCGGAGAGGTACTGTCGACACTTGTACATTGAGCGTAGAGGTACTGTCGACACTTGTACATTGAGCGGAGAGGTACTTGTACATGGAGCGGAGAGGTACTGTCGACACTTGTACATTGAGCGGAGAGGTACTTGTACATTGAGCGGAGAGGTACTTGTACATGGAGCGCAGAGGTACTTGTACATTGAGCGGAGAGGTACTTGTACATGGAGCGGAGAGGTACTTGTACATGAGAGCGGAGAGGTACTTGTACATGGAGCGGAGAGGTACTTGTACATTGAGCGGAGAGGTACTGTCGACACTTGTACATTCAGCGGAGAGGTACTTGTACATGGAGCGGAGAGGTACTGTCGATACTTGACATTGAGCGGAGAGGTACTTGTACATGGAGCGGAGAGGTATTTGTACATTGAGCGGAGAGGTACTTGTACATTGAGCGGAGAGGTACTGTCGACACTTGTACATTCAGCGGAGAGCTACTTGTACATGGAGCGGAGAGGTATTTGTACATTGAGCGGAGAGGTACTTGTACATGGAGCGGAGAGGTACTTGTACATAGAGCGGAGAGGTACTTATACATGGAGCGGAGAGGTATTTGTACATTGAGCGGAGAGGTACTTGTACATGGAGCGGAGAGGTACTTGTACATGAGAGCGGAGAGGTATTTGTACATGGAGCGGAAAGGTACTGTCGACACTTGTACATTGAGCGGAGAGCTACTTGTACATGGAGCGGAGAGGTACTTGTACATGAGAGCGGAGAGGTACTTGTACATGGAGCGGAGAGGTATTTGTACATGGAGCGGAGAGGTACTGTCGACACTTGACATTGAGCGGAGAGGTACTTGTACATGGAGCGGAGAGGTACTTGTACATGAGAGCGGAGAGGTATTTGTACATGGAGCGGAGAGGTACTGTCGACACTTGACATTGAGCGGAGAGGTACTTGTACATGGAGCGGAGAGGTACTTGTACATGGAGCGGAGAGGTACTTGTACATGGACCGGAGAGGTACTTGTACATGGAGCGGAGAGGTACTTGTACATGTAGCGGAGAGGTGCTTGTACATGGAGCGGAGAGGTACTTGTACATGGAGCGGAGAGGTATTTGTACATGGAGCGGAGAGGTACTTGTACATGGAGCGGAGAGGTACTTGTACATTGAGCGGAGAGGTACTTGTAGATGGAGCGGAGAGGTACTGTCGACACTTGTACATTGAGCGGAGAGGTACTTGTACATGGAGCGGAGAGGTACTTGTACATGGAGCGGAGAGGTACTGTCGACACTTGTACATTGAGCGGAGAGGTACTTGTACATGGAGCGGAGAGGTACTTGTACATGGAGCGGAGATGTACTTGTACAGGGAGCGGATAGGTACTTGTACATTGAGCGGAGAGGTACTTGTACATGGAGCGGAGAGGTACTTGTACATGGAGCGGAGAGGTACTTGTACATGGAGCGGAGAGGTACTTGTACATTGAGCGGAGAGGTACTTGTACATGGAGCGGAGAGGTACTTGTACATGGAGCGGAGAGGTACTTGTACATGGAGCGGAGAGGTACTTGTACATTGAGCGGAGAGGTACTTGTACATGGAGCGGAGAGGTACTTGTACATGGAGCGGAGAGGTACTTGTACATGGAGCGGAGAGGTACTTGTACATGGAGCGGAGAGGTACTTGTACATTGAGCGGAGATGTACTTGTACATGGAGCGGAGATGTACTTGTACATGGATCGGAGAGGTACTTGTACATGAGAGCGGAGAGGTACTGTCGACACTTGTACATTGAGCGTAGAGGTACTGTCGACACTTGTACATTGAGCGGAGAGGTACTTGTACATGGAGCGGAGAGGTACTGTCGACACTTGTACATTGAGCGGAGAGGTACTTGTACATTGAGCGGAGAGGTACTTGTACATGGAGCGCAGAGGTACTTGTACATTGAGCGGAGAGGTACTTGTACATGGAGCGGAGAGGTACTTGTACATGAGAGCGGAGAGGTACTTGTACATGGAGCGGAGAGGTACTTGTACATTGAGCGGAGAGGTACTGTCGACACTTGTACATTCAGCGGAGAGGTACTTGTACATGGAGCGGAGAGGTACTGTCGATACTTGACATTGAGCGGAGAGGTACTTGTACATGGAGCGGAGAGGTACTTGTACATGGAGCGGAGAGGTACTTGTACATGGAGCGGAGAGGTACTTGTACATTGAGCGGAGAGGTACTTGTACATGGAGCGGAGAGGTACTTGTACATTGAGCGGAGAGGTACTTGTACATGGAGCGGAGAGGTACTTGTACATGGAGCGGAGAGGTACTTGTACATGGAGCGGAGAGGTACTTGTACATGGAGCGGAGAGGTACTTGTACATTGAGCGGAGATGTACTTGTACATGGAGCGGAGATGTACTTGTACATGGATCGGAGAGGTACTTGTACATGAGAGCGGAGAGGTACTGTCGACACTTGTACATTGAGCGTAGAGGTACTGTCGACACTTGTACATTGAGCGGAGAGGTACTTGTACATGGAGCGGAGAGGTACTGTCGACACTTGTACATTGAGCGGAGAGGTACTTGTACATTGAGCGGAGAGGTACTTGTACATGGAGCGCAGAGGTACTTGTACATTGAGCGGAGAGGTACTTGTACATGGAGCGGAGAGGTACTTGTACATGAGAGCGGAGAGGTACTTGTACATGGAGCGGAGAGGTACTTGTACATTGAGCGGAGAGGTACTGTCGACACTTGTACATTCAGCGGAGAGGTACTTGTACATGGAGCGGAGAGGTACTGTCGATACTTGACATTGAGCGGAGAGGTACTTGTACATGGAGCGGAGAGGTATTTGTACATTGAGCGGAGAGGTACTTGTACATTGAGCGGAGAGGTACTGTCGACACTTGTACATTCAGCGGAGAGCTACTTGTACATGGAGCGGAGAGGTATTTGTACATTGAGCGGAGAGGTACTTGTACATGGAGCGGAGAGGTACTTGTACATAGAGCGGAGAGGTACTTATACATGGAGCGGAGAGGTATTTGTACATTGAGCGGAGAGGTACTTGTACATGGAGCGGAGAGGTACTTGTACATGAGAGCGGAGAGGTATTTGAACATGGAGCGGAAAGGTACTGTCGACACTTGTACATTGAGCGGAGAGCTACTTGTACATGGAGCGGAGAGGTACTTGTACATGAGAGCGGAGAGGTACTTGTACATGGAGCGGAGAGGTATTTGTACATGGAGCGGAGAGGTACTGTCGACACTTGACATTGAGCGGAGAGGTACTTGTACATGGAGCGGAGAGGTACTTGTACATGAGAGCGGAGAGGTATTTGTACATGGAGCGGAGAGGTACTGTCGACACTTGACATTGAGCGGAGAGGTACTTGTACATGGAGCGGAGAGGTACTTGTACATGGAGCGGAGAGGTACTTGTACATGGACCGGAGAGGTACTTGTACATGGAGCGGAGAGGTACTTGTACATGGAGCGGAGATGTACTTGTACATTGAGCGGAGAGGTACTTGTACATGGAGCAGAGATGTACTTGTACATGGAGCGGAGATGTACTTGTACATTGAGCGGAGAGGTACTTGTACATGGAGCGGAGAGGTACTTGTACATGGAGCGGAGATGTACTTGTACATGGAGCGGAGAGGTACTTGTACATGGAGCGGAGATGTACTTGTACATTGAGCGGAGAGGTACTTGTACATGGAGCAGAGATGTACTTGTACATGGAGCGGAGAGGTACTTGTACATGGAGCGGAGAGGTACTTGTACATGGAGCGGAGAGGTACTTGTACATGGAGCGGAGAGGTACTTGTACATTGAGCGGAGAGGTACTTGTACATGGAGCGGAGAGGTACTTGTACATTGAGCGGAGAGGTACTTGTACATGGAGCGGAGAGGTACTTGTACATGGAGCGGAGAGGTACTTGTACATGGAGCGGAGAGGTACTTGTACATGGAGCGGAGAGGTACTTGTACATTGAGCGGAGATGTACTTGTACATGGAGCGGAGATGTACTTGTACATGGATCGGAGAGGTACTTGTACATGAGAGCGGAGAGGTACTGTCAACACTTGTACATTGAGCGTAGAGGTACTGTCGACACTTGTACATTGAGCGGAGAGGTACTTGTACATGGAGCGGAGAGGTACTGTCGACACTTGTACATTGAGCGGAGAGGTACTTGTACATTGAGCGGAGAGGTACTTGTACATGGAGCGCAGAGGTACTTGTACATTGAGCGGAGAGGTACTTGTACATGGAGCGGAGAGGTACTTGTACATGAGAGCGGAGAGGTACTTGTACATGGAGCGGAGAGGTACTTGTACATTGAGCGGAGAGGTACTGTCGACACTTGTACATTCAGCGGAGAGGTACTTGTACATGGAGCGGAGAGGTACTGTCGATACTTGACATTGAGCGGAGAGGTACTTGTACATGGAGCGGAGAGGTATTTGTACATTGAGCGGAGAGGTACTTGTACATTGAGCGGAGAGGTACTGTCGACACTTGTACATTCAGCGGAGAGCTACTTGTACATGGAGCGGAGAGGTATTTGTACATTGAGCGGAGAGGTACTTGTACATGGAGCGGAGAGGTACTTGTACATAGAGCGGAGAGGTACTTATACATGGAGCGGAGAGGTACTTGTACATTGAGCGGAGAGGTACTTGTACATGGAGCGGAGAGGTACTTGTACATGGAGCGGAGAGGTACTTGTACATGGAGCGGAGAGGTACTTGTACATGGAGCGGAGAGGTACTTGTACATTGAGCGGAGATGTACTTGTACATGGAGCGTAGATGTACTTGTACATGGATCGGAGAGGTACTTGTACATGAGAGCGGAGAGGTACTGTCGACACTTGTACATTGAGCGTAGAGGTACTGTCGACACTTGTACATTGAGCGGAGAGGTACTTGTACATGGAGCGGAGAGGTACTGTCGACACTTGTACATTGAGCGGAGAGGTACTTGTACATTGAGCGGAGAGGTACTTGTACATGGAGCGCAGAGGTACTTGTACATTGAGCGGAGAGGTACTTGTACATGGAGCGGAGAGGTACTTGTACATGAGAGCGGAGAGGTACTTGTACATGGAGCGGAGAGGTACTTGTACATTGAGCGGAGAGGTACTGTCGACACTTGTACATTCAGCGGAGAGGTACTTGTACATGGAGCGGAGAGGTACTTGTACATTGAGCGGAGAGGTACTGTCGACACTTGTACATTCAGCGGAGAGGTACTTGTACATGGAGCAGAGATGTACTTGTACATGGAGCGGAGATGTACTTGTACATTGAGCGGAGAGGTACTTGTACATGGAGCGGAGAGGTACTTGTACATGGAGCGGAGATGTACTTGTACATGGAGCGGAGAGGTACTTGTACATGGAGCGGAGATGTACTTGTACATTGAGCGGAGAGGTACTTGTACATGGAGCAGAGATGTACTTGTACATGGAGCGGAGAGGTACTTGTACATGGAGCGGAGAGGTACTTGTACATGGAGCGGAGAGGTACTTGTACATGGAGCGGAGAGGTACTTGTACATTGAGCGGAGAGGTACTTGTACATGGAGCGGAGAGGTACTTGTACATTGAGCGGAGAGGTACTTGTACATGGAGCGGAGAGGTACTTGTACATGGAGCGGAGAGGTACTTGTACATGGAGCGGAGAGGTACTTGTACATGGAGCGGAGAGGTACTTGTACATTGAGCGGAGATGTACTTGTACATGGAGCGGAGATGTACTTGTACATGGATCGGAGAGGTACTTGTACATGAGAGCGGAGAGGTACTGTCAACACTTGTACATTGAGCGTAGAGGTACTGTCGACACTTGTACATTGAGCGGAGAGGTACTTGTACATGGAGCGGAGAGGTACTGTCGACACTTGTACATTGAGCGGAGAGGTACTTGTACATTGAGCGGAGAGGTACTTGTACATGGAGCGCAGAGGTACTTGTACATTGAGCGGAGAGGTACTTGTACATGGAGCGGAGAGGTACTTGTACATGAGAGCGGAGAGGTACTTGTACATGGAGCGGAGAGGTACTTGTACATTGAGCGGAGAGGTACTGTCGACACTTGTACATTCAGCGGAGAGGTACTTGTACATGGAGCGGAGAGGTACTGTCGATACTTGACATTGAGCGGAGAGGTACTTGTACATGGAGCGGAGAGGTATTTGTACATTGAGCGGAGAGGTACTTGTACATTGAGCGGAGAGGTACTGTCGACACTTGTACATTCAGCGGAGAGCTACTTGTACATGGAGCGGAGAGGTATTTGTACATTGAGCGGAGAGGTACTTGTACATGGAGCGGAGAGGTACTTGTACATAGAGCGGAGAGGTACTTATACATGGAGCGGAGAGGTACTTGTACATTGAGCGGAGAGGTACTTGTACATGGAGCGGAGAGGTACTTGTACATGGAGCGGAGAGGTACTTGTACATGGAGCGGAGAGGTACTTGTACATGGAGCGGAGAGGTACTTGTACATTGAGCGGAGATGTACTTGTACATGGAGCGTAGATGTACTTGTACATGGATCGGAGAGGTACTTGTACATGAGAGCGGAGAGGTACTGTCGACACTTGTACATTGAGCGTAGAGGTACTGTCGACACTTGTACATTGAGCGGAGAGGTACTTGTACATGGAGCGGAGAGGTACTGTCGACACTTGTACATTGAGCGGAGAGGTACTTGTACATTGAGCGGAGAGGTACTTGTACATGGAGCGCAGAGGTACTTGTACATTGAGCGGAGAGGTACTTGTACATGGAGCGGAGAGGTACTTGTACATGAGAGCGGAGAGGTACTTGTACATGGAGCGGAGAGGTACTTGTACATTGAGCGGAGAGGTACTGTCGACACTTGTACATTCAGCGGAGAGGTACTTGTACATGGAGCGGAGAGGTACTGTCGATACTTGACATTGAGCGGAGAGGTACTTGTACATGGAGCGGAGAGGTATTTGTACATTGAGCGGAGAGGTACTTGTACATTGAGCGGAGAGGTACTGTCGACACTTGTACATTCAGCGGAGAGCTACTTGTACATGGAGCGGAGAGGTATTTGTACATTGAGCGGAGAGGTACTTGTACATGGAGCGGAGAGGTACTTGTACATAGAGCGGAGAGGTACTTATACATGGAGCGGAGAGGTATTTGTACATTGAGCGGAGAGGTACTTGTACATGGAGCGGAGAGGTACTTGTACATGAGAGCGGAGAGGTATTTGTACATGGAGCGGAAAGGTACTGTCGACACTTGTACATTGAGCGGAGAGCTACTTGTACATGGAGCGGAGAGGTACTTGTACATGAGAGCGGAGAGGTACTTGTACATGGAGCGGAGAGGTATTTGTACATGGAGCGGAGAGGTACTGTCGACACTTGACATTGAGCGGAGAGGTACTTGTACATGGAGCGGAGAGGTACTTGTACATGAGAGCGGAGAGGTATTTGTACATGGAGCGGAGAGGTACTGTCGACACTTGACATTGAGCGGAGAGGTACTTGTACATGGAGCGGAGAGGTACTTGTACATGGAGCGGAGAGGTACTTGTACATGGACCGGAGAGGTACTTGTACATGGAGCGGAGAGGTACTTGTACATGGAGCGGAGATGTACTTGTACATTGAGCGGAGAGGTACTTGTACATGGAGCAGAGATGTACTTGTACATGGAGCGGAGATGTACTTGTACATTGAGCGGAGAGGTACTTGTACATGGAGCGGAGAGGTACTTGTACATGGAGCGGAGATGTACTTGTACATGGAGCGGAGAGGTACTTGTACATGGAGCGGAGATGTACTTGTACATTGAGCGGAGAGGTACTTGTACATGGAGCAGAGATGTACTTGTACATGGAGCGGAGAGGTACTTGTACATGGAGCGGAGAGGTACTTGTACATGGAGCGGAGAGGTACTTGTACATGGAGCGGAGAGGTACTTGTACATTGAGCGGAGAGGTACTTGTACATGGAGCGGAGAGGTACTTGTACATTGAGCGGAGAGGTACTTGTACATGGAGCGGAGAGGTACTTGTACATGGAGCGGAGAGGTACTTGTACATGGAGCGGAGAGGTACTTGTACATGGAGCGGAGAGGTACTTGTACATTGAGCGGAGATGTACTTGTACATGGAGCGGAGATGTACTTGTACATGGATCGGAGAGGTACTTGTACATGAGAGCGGAGAGGTACTGTCAACACTTGTACATTGAGCGTAGAGGTACTGTCGACACTTGTACATTGAGCGGAGAGGTACTTGTACATGGAGCGGAGAGGTACTGTCGACACTTGTACATTGAGCGGAGAGGTACTTGTACATTGAGCGGAGAGGTACTTGTACATGGAGCGCAGAGGTACTTGTACATTGAGCGGAGAGGTACTTGTACATGGAGCGGAGAGGTACTTGTACATGAGAGCGGAGAGGTACTTGTACATGGAGCGGAGAGGTACTTGTACATTGAGCGGAGAGGTACTGTCGACACTTGTACATTCAGCGGAGAGGTACTTGTACATGGAGCGGAGAGGTACTGTCGATACTTGACATTGAGCGGAGAGGTACTTGTACATGGAGCGGAGAGGTATTTGTACATTGAGCGGAGAGGTACTTGTACATTGAGCGGAGAGGTACTGTCGACACTTGTACATTCAGCGGAGAGCTACTTGTACATGGAGCGGAGAGGTATTTGTACATTGAGCGGAGAGGTACTTGTACATGGAGCGGAGAGGTACTTGTACATAGAGCGGAGAGGTACTTATACATGGAGCGGAGAGGTACTTGTACATTGAGCGGAGAGGTACTTGTACATGGAGCGGAGAGGTACTTGTACATGGAGCGGAGAGGTACTTGTACATGGAGCGGAGAGGTACTTGTACATGGAGCGGAGAGGTACTTGTACATTGAGCGGAGATGTACTTGTACATGGAGCGGATATGTACTTGTACATGGATCGGAGAGGTACTTGTACATGAGAGCGGAGAGGTACTGTCGACACTTGTACATTGAGCGTAGAGGTACTGTCGACACTTGTACATTGAGCGGAGAGGTACTTGTACATGGAGCGGAGAGGTACTGTCGACACTTGTACATTGAGCGGAGAGGTACTTGTACATTGAGCGGAGAGGTACTTGTACATGGAGCGCAGAGGTACTTGTACATTGAGCGGAGAGGTACTTGTACATGGAGCGGAGAGGTACTTGTACATGAGAGCGGAGAGGTACTTGTACATGGAGCGGAGAGGTACTTGTACATTGAGCGGAGAGGTACTGTCGACACTTGTACATTCAGCGGAGAGGTACTTGTACATGGAGCGGAGAGGTACTGTCGATACTTGACATTGAGCGGAGAGGTACTTGTACATGGAGCGGAGAGGTATTTGTACATTGAGCGGAGAGGTACTTGTACATTGAGCGGAGAGGTACTGTCGACACTTGTACATTCAGCGGAGAGCTACTTGTACATGGAGCGGAGAGGTATTTGTACATTGAGCGGAGAGGTACTTGTACATGGAGCGGAGAGGTACTTGTACATAGAGCGGAGAGGTACTTATACATGGAGCGGAGAGGTATTTGTACATTGAGCGGAGAGGTACTTGTACATGGAGCGGAGAGGTACTTGTACATGAGAGCGGAGAGGTATTTGTACATGGAGCGGAAAGGTACTGTCGACACTTGTACATTGAGCGGAGAGCTACTTGTACATGGAGCGGAGAGGTACTTGTACATGAGAGCGGAGAGGTACTTGTACATGGAGCGGAGAGGTATTTGTACATGGAGCGGAGAGGTACTGTCGACACTTGACATTGAGCGGAGAGGTACTTGTACATGGAGCGGAGAGGTACTTGTACATGAGAGCGGATAGGTATTTGTACATGGAGCGGAGAGGTACTGTCGACACTTGACATTGAGCGGAGAGGTACTTGTACATGGAGCGGAGAGGTACTTGTACATGGAGCGGAGAGGTACTTGTACATGGACCGGAGAGGTACTTGTACATGGAGCGGAGAGGTACTTGTACATGGAGCGGAGATGTACTTGTACATTGAGCGGAGAGGTACTTGTACATGGAGCAGAGATGTACTTGTACATGGAGCGGAGATGTACTTGTACATTGAGCGGAGAGGTACTTGTACATGGAGCGGAGAGGTACTTGTACATGGAGCGGAGATGTACTTGTACATGGAGCGGATAGGTATTTGTACATGGAGCGGAGAGGTACTGTCGACACTTGACATTGAGCGGAGAGGTACTTGTACATGGAGCGGAGAGGTACTTGTACATGAGAGCGGAGAGGTATTTGTACATGGAGCGGAGAGGTACTGTCGACACTTGACATTGAGCGGAGAGGTACTTGTACATGGAGCGGAGAGGTACTTGTACATGGAGCGGAGAGGTACTTGTACATGGACCGGAGAGGTACTTGTACATGGAGCGGAGAGGTACTTGTACATGGAGCGGAGATGTACTTGTACATTGAGCGGAGAGGTACTTGTACATGGAGCGGAGATGTACTTGTACATGGAGCGGAGAGGTACTGTCGATACTTGACATTGAGCGGAGAGGTACTTGTACATGGAGCGGAGAGGTATTTGTACATTGAGCGGAGAGGTACTTGTACATTGAGCGGAGAGGTACTGTCGACACTTGTACATTCAGCGGAGAGCTACTTGTACATGGAGCGGAGAGGTATTTGTACATTGAGCGGAGAGGTACTTGTACATGGAGCGGAGAGGTACTTGTACATAGAGCGGAGAGGTACTTATACATGGAGCGGAGAGGTACTTGTACATTGAGCGGAGAGGTACTGTCGATACTTGACATTGAGCGGAGAGGTACTTGTACATGGAGCGGAGAGGTACTTGTACATGGAGCGGAGAGGTACTTGTACATGGAGCGGAGAGGTACTTGTACATTGAGCGGAGAGGTACTTGTACATGGAGCGGAGAGGTACTTGTACATTGAGCGGAGAGGTACTTGTACATGGAGCGGAGAGGTACTTGTACATGGAGCGGAGAGGTACTTGTACATGGAGCGGAGAGGTACTTGTACATGGAGCGGAGAGGTACTTGTACATGGAGCGGAGATGTACTTGTACATGGAGCGGAGATGTACTTGTACATGGATCGGAGAGGTACTTGTACATGAGAGCGGAGAGGTACTGTCGACACTTGTACATTGAGCGTAGAGGTACTGTCGACACTTGTACATTGAGCGGAGAGGTACTTGTACATGGAGCGGAGAGGTACTGTCGACAGTTGTACATTGAGCGGAGAGGTACTTGTACATTGAGCGGAGAGGTACTTGTACATGGAGCGCAGAGGTACTTGTACATTGAGCGGAGAGGTACTTGTACATGGAGCGGAGAGGTACTTGTACATGAGAGCGGAGAGGTACTTGTACATGGAGCGGAGAGGTACTTGTACATTGAGCGGAGAGGTACTGTCGACACTTGTACATTCAGCGGAGAGGTACTTGTACATGGAGCGGAGAGGTACTGTCGATACTTGACATTGAGCGGAGAGGTACTTGTACATGGAGCGGAGAGGTATTTGTACATTGAGCGGAGAGGTACTTGTACATTGAGCGGAGAGGTACTGTCGACACTTGTACATTCAGCGGAGAGCTACTTGTACATGGAGCGGAGAGGTATTTGTACATTGAGCGGAGAGGTACTTGTACATGGAGCGGAGAGGTACTTGTACATAGAGCGGAGAGGTACTTATACATGGAGCGGAGAGGTATTTGTACATTGAGCGGAGAGGTACTTGTACATGGAGCGGAGAGGTACTTGTACATGAGAGCGGAGAGGTATTTGTACATGGAGCGGAAAGGTACTGTCGACACTTGTACATTGAGCGGAGAGCTACTTGTACATGGAGCGGAGAGGTACTTGTACATGAGAGCGGAGAGGTACTTGTACATGGAGCGGAGAGGTATTTGTACATGGAGCGGAGAGGTACTGTCGACACTTGACATTGAGCGGAGAGGTACTTGTACATGGAGCGGAGAGGTACTTGTACATGAGAGCGGATAGGTATTTGTACATGGAGCGGAGAGGTACTGTCGACACTTGACATTGAGCGGAGAGGTACTTGTACATGGAGCGGAGAGGTACTTGTACATGAGAGCGGAGAGGTACTTGTACATGGAGCGGAGAGGTATTTGTACATGGAGCGGAGAGGTACTGTCGACACTTGACATTGAGCGGAGAGGTACTTGTACATGGAGCGGAGAGGTACTTGTACATGAGAGCGGAGAGGTATTTGTACATGGAGCGGAGAGGTACTGTCGACACTTGACATTGAGCGGAGAGGTACTTGTACATGGAGCGGAGAGGTACTTGTACATGGAGCGGAGAGGTACTTGTACATGGACCGGAGAGGTACTTGTACATGGAGCGGAGAGGTACTTGTACATGGAGCGGAGATGTACTTGTACATTGAGCGGAGAGGTACTTGTACATGGAGCAGAGATGTACTTGTACATGGAGCGGAGATGTACTTGTACATTGAGCGGAGAGGTACTTGTACATGGAGCGGAGAGGTACTTGTACATGGAGCGGAGATGTACTTGTACATGGAGCGGAGAGGTACTTGTACATGGAGCGGAGATGTACTTGTACATTGAGCGGAGAGGTACTTGTACATGGAGCAGAGATGTACTTGTACATGGAGCGGAGAGGTACTTGTACATGGAGCGGAGAGGTACTTGTACATGGAGCGGAGAGGTACTTGTACATGGAGCGGAGAGGTACTTGTACATTGAGCGGAGAGGTACTTGTACATGGAGCGGAGAGGTACTTGTACATTGAGCGGAGAGGTACTTGTACATGGAGCGGAGAGGTACTTGTACATGGAGCGGAGAGGTACTTGTACATGGAGCGGAGAGGTACTTGTACATGGAGCGGAGAGGTACTTGTACATTGAGCGGAGATGTACTTGTACATGGAGCGGAGATGTACTTGTACATGGATCGGAGAGGTACTTGTACATGAGAGCGGAGAGGTACTGTCAACACTTGTACATTGAGCGTAGAGGTACTGTCGACACTTGTACATTGAGCGGAGAGGTACTTGTACATGGAGCGGAGAGGTACTGTCGACACTTGTACATTGAGCGGAGAGGTACTTGTACATTGAGCGGAGAGGTACTTGTACATGGAGCGCAGAGGTACTTGTACATTGAGCGGAGAGGTACTTGTACATGGAGCGGAGAGGTACTTGTACATGAGAGCGGAGAGGTACTTGTACATGGAGCGGAGAGGTACTTGTACATTGAGCGGAGAGGTACTGTCGACACTTGTACATTCAGCGGAGAGGTACTTGTACATGGAGCGGAGAGGTACTGTCGATACTTGACATTGAGCGGAGAGGTACTTGTACATGGAGCGGAGAGGTATTTGTACATTGAGCGGAGAGGTACTTGTACATTGAGCGGAGAGGTACTGTCGACACTTGTACATTCAGCGGAGAGCTACTTGTACATGGAGCGGAGAGGTATTTGTACATTGAGCGGAGAGGTACTTGTACATGGAGCGGAGAGGTACTTGTACATAGAGCGGAGAGGTACTTATACATGGAGCGGAGAGGTACTTGTACATTGAGCGGAGAGGTACTTGTACATGGAGCGGAGAGGTACTTGTACATGGAGCGGAGAGGTACTTGTACATGGAGCGGAGAGGTACTTGTACATGGAGCGGAGAGGTACTTGTACATTGAGCGGAGATGTACTTGTACATGGAGCGGATATGTACTTGTACATGGATCGGAGAGGTACTTGTACATGAGAGCGGAGAGGTACTGTCGACACTTGTACATTGAGCGTAGAGGTACTGTCGACACTTGTACATTGAGCGGAGAGGTACTTGTACATGGAGCGGAGAGGTACTGTCGACACTTGTACATTGAGCGGAGAGGTACTTGTACATTGAGCGGAGAGGTACTTGTACATGGAGCGCAGAGGTACTTGTACATTGAGCGGAGAGGTACTTGTACATGGAGCGGAGAGGTACTTGTACATGAGAGCGGAGAGGTACTTGTACATGGAGCGGAGAGGTACTTGTACATTGAGCGGAGAGGTACTGTCGACACTTGTACATTCAGCGGAGAGGTACTTGTACATGGAGCGGAGAGGTACTGTCGATACTTGACATTGAGCGGAGAGGTACTTGTACATGGAGCGGAGAGGTATTTGTACATTGAGCGGAGAGGTACTTGTACATTGAGCGGAGAGGTACTGTCGACACTTGTACATTCAGCGGAGAGCTACTTGTACATGGAGCGGAGAGGTATTTGTACATTGAGCGGAGAGGTACTTGTACATGGAGCGGAGAGGTACTTGTACATAGAGCGGAGAGGTACTTATACATGGAGCGGAGAGGTATTTGTACATTGAGCGGAGAGGTACTTGTACATGGAGCGGAGAGGTACTTGTACATGAGAGCGGAGAGGTATTTGTACATGGAGCGGAAAGGTACTGTCGACACTTGTACATTGAGCGGAGAGCTACTTGTACATGGAGCGGAGAGGTACTTGTACATGAGAGCGGAGAGGTACTTGTACATGGAGCGGAGAGGTATTTGTACATGGAGCGGAGAGGTACTGTCGACACTTGACATTGAGCGGAGAGGTACTTGTACATGGAGCGGAGAGGTACTTGTACATGAGAGCGGATAGGTATTTGTACATGGAGCGGAGAGGTACTGTCGACACTTGACATTGAGCGGAGAGGTACTTGTACATGGAGCGGAGAGGTACTTGTACATGGAGCGGAGAGGTACTTGTACATGGACCGGAGAGGTACTTGTACATGGAGCGGAGAGGTACTTGTACATGGAGCGGAGATGTACTTGTACATTGAGCGGAGAGGTACTTGTACATGGAGCAGAGATGTACTTGTACATGGAGCGGAGATGTACTTGTACATTGAGCGGAGAGGTACTTGTACATGGAGCGGAGAGGTACTTGTACATGGAGCGGAGATGTACTTGTACATGGAGCGGATAGGTATTTGTACATGGAGCGGAGAGGTACTGTCGACACTTGACATTGAGCGGAGAGGTACTTGTACATGGAGCGGAGAGGTACTTGTACATGAGAGCGGAGAGGTATTTGTACATGGAGCGGAGAGGTACTGTCGACACTTGACATTGAGCGGAGAGGTACTTGTACATGGAGCGGAGAGGTACTTGTACATGGAGCGGAGAGGTACTTGTACATGGACCGGAGAGGTACTTGTACATGGAGCGGAGAGGTACTTGTACATGGAGCGGAGATGTACTTGTACATTGAGCGGAGAGGTACTTGTACATGGAGCGGAGATGTACTTGTACATGGAGCGGAGAGGTACTGTCGATACTTGACATTGAGCGGAGAGGTACTTGTACATGGAGCGGAGAGGTATTTGTACATTGAGCGGAGAGGTACTTGTACATTGAGCGGAGAGGTACTGTCGACACTTGTACATTCAGCGGAGAGCTACTTGTACATGGAGCGGAGAGGTATTTGTACATTGAGCGGAGAGGTACTTGTACATGGAGCGGAGAGGTACTTGTACATAGAGCGGAGAGGTACTTATACATGGAGCGGAGAGGTACTTGTACATTGAGCGGAGAGGTACTGTCGATACTTGACATTGAGCGGAGAGGTACTTGTACATGGAGCGGAGAGGTACTTGTACATGGAGCGGAGAGGTACTTGTACATGGAGCGGAGAGGTACTTGTACATTGAGCGGAGAGGTACTTGTACATGGAGCGGAGAGGTACTTGTACATTGAGCGGAGAGGTACTTGTACATGGAGCGGAGAGGTACTTGTACATGGAGCGGAGAGGTACTTGTACATGGAGCGGAGAGGTACTTGTACATGGAGCGGAGAGGTACTTGTACATGGAGCGGAGATGTACTTGTACATGGAGCGGAGATGTACTTGTACATGGATCGGAGAGGTACTTGTACATGAGAGCGGAGAGGTACTGTCGACACTTGTACATTGAGCGTAGAGGTACTGTCGACACTTGTACATTGAGCGGAGAGGTACTTGTACATGGAGCGGAGAGGTACTGTCGACAGTTGTACATTGAGCGGAGAGGTACTTGTACATTGAGCGGAGAGGTACTTGTACATGGAGCGCAGAGGTACTTGTACATTGAGCGGAGAGGTACTTGTACATGGAGCGGAGAGGTACTTGTACATGAGAGCGGAGAGGTACTTGTACATGGAGCGGAGAGGTACTTGTACATTGAGCGGAGAGGTACTGTCGACACTTGTACATTCAGCGGAGAGGTACTTGTACATGGAGCGGAGAGGTACTGTCGATACTTGACATTGAGCGGAGAGGTACTTGTACATGGAGCGGAGAGGTATTTGTACATTGAGCGGAGAGGTACTTGTACATTGAGCGGAGAGGTACTGTCGACACTTGTACATTCAGCGGAGAGCTACTTGTACATGGAGCGGAGAGGTATTTGTACATTGAGCGGAGAGGTACTTGTACATGGAGCGGAGAGGTACTTGTACATAGAGCGGAGAGGTACTTATACATGGAGCGGAGAGGTATTTGTACATTGAGCGGAGAGGTACTTGTACATGGAGCGGAGAGGTACTTGTACATGAGAGCGGAGAGGTATTTGTACATGGAGCGGAAAGGTACTGTCGACACTTGTACATTGAGCGGAGAGCTACTTGTACATGGAGCGGAGAGGTACTTGTACATGAGAGCGGAGAGGTACTTGTACATGGAGCGGAGAGGTATTTGTACATGGAGCGGAGAGGTACTGTCGACACTTGACATTGAGCGGAGAGGTACTTGTACATGGAGCGGAGAGGTACTTGTACATGAGAGCGGATAGGTATTTGTACATGGAGCGGAGAGGTACTGTCGACACTTGACATTGAGCGGAGAGGTACTTGTACATGGAGCGGAGAGGTACTTGTACATGGAGCGGAGAGGTACTTGTACATGGACCGGAGAGGTACTTGTACATGGAGCGGAGAGGTACTTGTACATGGAGCGGAGATGTACTTGTACATTGAGCGGAGAGGTACTTGTACATGGAGCAGAGATGTACTTGTACATGGAGCGGAGATGTACTTGTACATTGAGCGGAGAGGTACTTGTACATGGAGCGGAGAGGTACTTGTACATGGAGCGGAGATGTACTTGTACATGGAGCGGAGAGGTATTTGTACATGGAGCGGAGAGGTACTGTCGACACTTGACATTGAGCGGAGAGGTACTTGTACATGGAGCGGAGAGGTACTTGTACATGAGAGCGGAGAGGTATTTGTACATGGAGCGGAGAGGTACTGTCGACACTTGACATTGAGCGGAGAGGTACTTGTACATGGAGCGGAGAGGTACTTGTACATGGAGCGGAGAGGTACTTGTACATGGACCGGAGAGGTACTTGTACATGGAGCGGAGAGGTACTTGTACATGGAGCGGAGATGTACTTGTACATTGAGCGGAGAGGTACTTGTACATGGAGCGGAGATGTACTTGTACATGGAGCGGAGAGGTACTGTCGATACTTGACATTGAGCGGAGAGGTACTTGTACATGGAGCGGAGAGGTATTTGTACATTGAGCGGAGAGGTACTTGTACATTGAGCGGAGAGGTACTGTCGACACTTGTACATTCAGCGGAGAGCTACTTGTACATGGAGCGGAGAGGTATTTGTACATTGAGCGGAGAGGTACTTGTACATGGAGCGGAGAGGTACTTGTACATAGAGCGGAGAGGTACTTATACATGGAGCGGAGAGGTACTTGTACATTGAGCGGAGAGGTACTTGTACATGGAGCGGAGAGGTACTTGTACATGGAGCGGAGAGGTACTTGTACATGGAGCGGAGAGGTACTTGTACATGGAGCGGAGAGGTACTTGTACATTGAGCGGAGATGTACTTGTACATGGAGCGGAGATGTACTTGTACATGGATCGGAGAGGTACTTGTACATGAGAGCGGAGAGGTACTGTCGACACTTGTACATTGAGCGTAGAGGTAATGTCGACACTTGTACATTGAGCGGAGAGGTACTTGTACATGGAGCGGAGAGGTACTGTCGACACTTGTACATTGAGCGGAGAGGTACTTGTACATTGAGCGGAGAGGTACTTGTACATGGAGCGCAGAGGTACTTGTACATGGAGCGGAGAGGTACTTGTACATGGAGCGGAGAGGTACTTGTACATTGAGCGGAGATGTACTTGTACATGGAGCGGAGATGTACTTGTACATGGATCGGAGAGGTACTTGTACATGAGAGCGGAGAGGTACTGTCGACACTTGTACATTGAGCGTAGAGGTACTGTCGACACTTGTACATTGAGCGGAGAGGTACTTGTACATGGAGCGGAGAGGTACTGTCGACACTTGTACATTGAGCGGAGAGGTACTTGTACATTGAGCGGAGAGGTACTTGTACATGGAGCGCAGAGGTACTTGTACATTGAGCGGAGAGGTACTTGTACATGGAGCGGAGAGGTACTTGTACATGAGAGCGGAGAGGTACTTGTACATGGAGCGGAGAGGTACTTGTACATTGAGCGGAGAGGTACTGTCGACACTTGTACATTCAGCGGAGAGGTACTTGTACATGGAGCGGAGAGGTACTGTCGATACTTGACATTGAGCGGAGAGGTACTTGTACATGGAGCGGAGAGGTATTTGTACATTGAGCGGAGAGGTACTTGTACATTGAGCGGAGAGGTACTGTCGACACTTGTACATTCAGCGGAGAGCTACTTGTACATGGAGCGGAGAGGTATTTGTACATTGAGCGGAGAGGTACTTGTACATGGAGCGGAGAGGTACTTGTACATAGAGCGGAGAGGTACTTATACATGGAGCGGAGAGGTATTTGTACATTGAGCGGAGAGGTACTTGTACATGGAGCGGAGAGGTACTTGTACATGAGAGCGGAGAGGTATTTGTACATGGAGCGGAAAGGTACTGTCGACACTTGTACATTGAGCGGAGAGCTACTTGTACATGGAGCGGAGAGGTACTTGTACATGAGAGCGGAGAGGTACTTGTACATGGAGCGGAGAGGTATTTGTACATGGAGCGGAGAGGTACTGTCGACACTTGACATTGAGCGGAGAGGTACTTGTACATGGAGCGGAGAGGTACTTGTACATGAGAGCGGATAGGTATTTGTACATGGAGCGGAGAGGTACTGTCGACACTTGACATTGAGCGGAGAGGTACTTGTACATGGAGCGGAGAGGTACTTGTACATGGAGCGGAGAGGTACTTGTACATGGACCGGAGAGGTACTTGTACATGGAGCGGAGAGGTACTTGTACATGGAGCGGAGATGTACTTGTACATTGAGCGGAGAGGTACTTGTACATGGAGCAGAGATGTACTTGTACATGGAGCGGAGATGTACTTGTACATTGAGCGGAGAGGTACTTGTACATGGAGCGGAGAGGTACTTGTACATGGAGCGGAGATGTACTTGTACATGGAGCGGAGAGGTATTTGTACATGGAGCGGAGAGGTACTGTCGACACTTGACATTGAGCGGAGAGGTACTTGTACATGGAGCGGAGAGGTACTTGTACATGAGAGCGGAGAGGTATTTGTACATGGAGCGGAGAGGTACTGTCGACACTTGACATTGAGCGGAGAGGTACTTGTACATGGAGCGGAGAGGTACTTGTACATGGAGCGGAGAGGTACTTGTACATGGACCGGAGAGGTACTTGTACATGGAGCGGAGAGGTACTTGTACATGGAGCGGAGATGTACTTGTACATTGAGCGGAGAGGTACTTGTACATGGAGCGGAGATGTACTTGTACATGGAGCGGAGAGGTACTGTCGATACTTGACATTGAGCGGAGAGGTACTTGTACATGGAGCGGAGAGGTATTTGTACATTGAGCGGAGAGGTACTTGTACATTGAGCGGAGAGGTACTGTCGACACTTGTACATTCAGCGGAGAGCTACTTGTACATGGAGCGGAGAGGTATTTGTACATTGAGCGGAGAGGTACTTGTACATGGAGCGGAGAGGTACTTGTACATAGAGCGGAGAGGTACTTATACATGGAGCGGAGAGGTACTTGTACATTGAGCGGAGAGGTACTTGTACATGGAGCGGAGAGGTACTTGTACATGGAGCGGAGAGGTACTTGTACATGGAGCGGAGAGGTACTTGTACATGGAGCGGAGAGGTACTTGTACATTGAGCGGAGATGTACTTGTACATGGAGCGGAGATGTACTTGTACATGGATCGGAGAGGTACTTGTACATGAGAGCGGAGAGGTACTGTCGACACTTGTACATTGAGCGTAGAGGTACTGTCGACACTTGTACATTGAGCGGAGAGGTACTTGTACATGGAGCGGAGAGGTACTGTCGACACTTGTACATTGAGCGGAGAGGTACTTGTACATTGAGCGGAGAGGTACTTGTACATGGAGCGCAGAGGTACTTGTACATTGAGCGGAGAGGTACTTGTACATGGAGCGGAGAGGTACTTGTACATGAGAGCGGAGAGGTACTTGTACATGGAGCGGAGAGGTACTTGTACATTGAGCGGAGAGGTACTGTCGACACTTGTACATTCAGCGGAGAGGTACTTGTACATGGAGCGGAGAGGTACTGTCGATACTTGACATTGAGCGGAGAGGTACTTGTACATGGAGCGGAGAGGTATTTGTACATTGAGCGGAGAGGTACTTGTACATTGAGCGGAGAGGTACTGTCGACACTTGTACATTCAGCGGAGAGCTACTTGTACATGGAGCGGAGAGGTATTTGTACATTGAGCGGAGAGGTACTTGTACATGGAGCGGAGAGGTACTTGTACATAGAGCGGAGAGGTACTTATACATGGAGCGGAGAGGTATTTGTACATTGAGCGGAGAGGTACTTGTACATGGAGCGGAGAGGTACTTGTACATGAGAGCGGAGAGGTATTTGTACATGGAGCGGAAAGGTACTGTCGACACTTGTACATTGAGCGGAGAGCTACTTGTACATGGAGCGGAGAGGTACTTGTACATGAGAGCGGAGAGGTACTTGTACATGGAGCGGAGAGGTATTTGTACATGGAGCGGAGAGGTACTGTCGACACTTGACATTGAGCGGAGAGGTACTTGTACATGGAGCGGAGAGGTACTTGTACATGAGAGCGGATAGGTATTTGTACATGGAGCGGAGAGGTACTGTCGACACTTGACATTGAGCGGAGAGGTACTTGTACATGGAGCGGAGAGGTACTTGTACATGGAGCGGAGAGGTACTTGTACATGGACCGGAGAGGTACTTGTACATGGAGCGGAGAGGTACTTGTACATGGAGCGGAGATGTACTTGTACATTGAGCGGAGAGGTACTTGTACATGGAGCAGAGATGTACTTGTACATGGAGCGGAGAGGTACTGTCGATACTTGACATTGAGCGGAGAGGTACTTGTACATGGAGCGGAGAGGTATTTGTACATTGAGCGGAGAGGTAATTGTACATTGAGCGGAGAGGTACTGTCGACACTTGTACATTCAGCGGAGAGCTACTTGTACATGGAGCGGAGAGGTATTTGTACATTGAGCGGAGAGGTACTTGTACATGGAGCGGAGAGGTACTTGTACATAGAGCGGAGAGGTACTTATACATGGAGCGGAGAGGTACTTGTACATGGAGCGGAGATGTACTTGTACATTGAGCGGAGAGGTACTTGTACATGGAGCGGAGATGTACTTGTACATGGAGCGGAGAGGTACTGTCGATACTTGACATTGAGCGGAGAGGTACTTGTACATGGAGCGGAGAGGTATTTGTACATTGAGCGGAGAGGTACTTGTACATTGAGCGGAGAGGTACTGTCGACACTTGTACATTCAGCGGAGAGCTACTTGTACATGGAGCGGAGAGGTATTTGTACATTGAGCGGAGAGGTACTTGTACATGGAGCGGAGAGGTACTTGTACATAGAGCGGAGAGGTACTTATACATGGAGCGGAGAGGTACTTGTACATTGAGCGGAGAGGTACTTGTACATGGAGCGGAGAGGTACTTGTACATGGAGCGGAGAGGTACTTGTACATGGAGCGGAGAGGTACTTGTACATGGAGCGGAGAGGTACTTGTACATTGAGCGGAGATGTACTTGTACATGGAGCGGAGATGTACTTGTACATGGATCGGAGAGGTACTTGTACATGAGAGCGGAGAGGTACTGTCGACACTTGTACATTGAGCGTAGAGGTACTGTCGACACTTGTACATTGAGCGGAGAGGTACTTGTACATGGAGCGGAGAGGTACTGTCGACACTTGTACATTGAGCGGAGAGGTACTTGTACATTGAGCGGAGAGGTACTTGTACATGGAGCGCAGAGGTACTTGTACATTGAGCGGAGAGGTACTTGTACATGGAGCGGAGAGGTACTTGTACATGAGAGCGGAGAGGTACTTGTACATGGAGCGGAGAGGTACTTGTACATTGAGCGGAGAGGTACTGTCGACACTTGTACATTCAGCGGAGAGGTACTTGTACATGGAGCGGAGAGGTACTGTCGATACTTGACATTGAGCGGAGAGGTACTTGTACATGGAGCGGAGAGGTATTTGTACATTGAGCGGAGAGGTACTTGTACATTGAGCGGAGAGGTACTGTCGACACTTGTACATTCAGCGGAGAGCTACTTGTACATGGAGCGGAGAGGTATTTGTACATTGAGCGGAGAGGTACTTGTACATGGAGCGGAGAGGTACTTGTACATAGAGCGGAGAGGTACTTATACATGGAGCGGAGAGGTATTTGTACATTGAGCGGAGAGGTACTTGTACATGGAGCGGAGAGGTACTTGTACATGAGAGCGGAGAGGTATTTGTACATGGAGCGGAAAGGTACTGTCGACACTTGTACATTGAGCGGAGAGCTACTTGTACATGGAGCGGAGAGGTACTTGTACATGAGAGCGGAGAGGTACTTGTACATGGAGCGGAGAGGTATTTGTACATGGAGCGGAGAGGTACTGTCGACACTTGACATTGAGCGGAGAGGTACTTGTACATGGAGCGGAGAGGTACTTGTACATGAGAGCGGATAGGTATTTGTACATGGAGCGGAGAGGTACTGTCGACACTTGACATTGAGCGGAGAGGTACTTGTACATGGAGCGGAGAGGTACTTGTACATGGAGCGGAGAGGTACTTGTACATGGACCGGAGAGGTACTTGTACATGGAGCGGAGAGGTACTTGTACATGGAGCGGAGATGTACTTGTACATTGAGCGGAGAGGTACTTGTACATGGAGCAGAGATGTACTTGTACATGGAGCGGAGAGGTACTGTCGATACTTGACATTGAGCGGAGAGGTACTTGTACATGGAGCGGAGAGGTATTTGTACATTGAGCGGAGAGGTACTTGTACATTGAGCGGAGAGGTACTGTCGACACTTGTACATTCAGCGGAGAGCTACTTGTACATGGAGCGGAGAGGTATTTGTACATTGAGCGGAGAGGTACTTGTACATGGAGCGGAGAGGTACTTGTACATAGAGCGGAGAGGTACTTATACATGGAGCGGAGAGGTACTTGTACATTGAGCGGAGAGGTACTTGTACATGGAGCGGAGAGGTACTTGTACATGGAGCGGAGAGGTACTTGTACATGGAGCGGAGAGGTACTTGTACATGGAGCGGAGAGGTACTTGTACATTGAGCGGAGATGTACTTGTACATGGAGCGGAGATGTACTTGTACATGGATCGGAGAGGTACTTGTACATGAGAGCGGAGAGGTACTGTCGACACTTGTACATTGAGCGTAGAGGTACTGTCGACACTTGTACATTGAGCGGAGAGGTACTTGTACATGGAGCGGAGAGGTACTGTCGACACTTGTACATTGAGCGGAGAGGTACTTGTACATTGAGCGGAGAGGTACTTGTACATGGAGCGCAGAGGTACTTGTACATTGAGCGGAGAGGTACTTGTACATGGAGCGGAGAGGTACTTGTACATGAGAGCGGAGAGGTACTTGTACATGGAGCGGAGAGGTACTTGTACATTGAGCGGAGAGGTACTGTCGACACTTGTACATTCAGCGGAGAGGTACTTGTACATGGAGCGGAGAGGTACTGTCGATACTTGACATTGAGCGGAGAGGTACTTGTACATGGAGCGGAGAGGTATTTGTACATTGAGCGGAGAGGTACTTGTACATTGAGCGGAGAGGTACTGTCGACACTTGTACATTCAGCGGAGAGCTACTTGTACATGGAGCGGAGAGGTATTTGTACATTGAGCGGAGAGGTACTTGTACATGGAGCGGAGAGGTACTTGTACATAGAGCGGAGAGGTACTTATACATGGAGCGGAGAGGTATTTGTACATTGAGCGGAGAGGTACTTGTACATGGAGCGGAGAGGTACTTGTACATGAGAGCGGAGAGGTATTTGTACATGGAGCGGAAAGGTACTGTCGACACTTGTACATTGAGCGGAGAGCTACTTGTACATGGAGCGGAGAGGTACTTGTACATGAGAGCGGAGAGGTACTTGTACATGGAGCGGAGAGGTATTTGTACATGGAGCGGAGAGGTACTGTCGACACTTGACATTGAGCGGAGAGGTACTTGTACATGGAGCGGAGAGGTACTTGTACATGAGAGCGGATAGGTATTTGTACATGGAGCGGAGAGGTACTGTCGACACTTGACATTGAGCGGAGAGGTACTTGTACATGGAGCGGAGAGGTACTTGTACATGGAGCGGAGAGGTACTTGTACATGGACCGGAGAGGTACTTGTACATGGAGCGGAGAGGTACTTGTACATGGAGCGGAGATGTACTTGTACATTGAGCGGAGAGGTACTTGTACATGGAGCAGAGATGTACTTGTACATGGAGCGGAGATGTACTTGTACATTGAGCAGAGAGGTACTTGTACATGGAGCGGAGAGGTACTTGTACATGGAGCGGAGATGTACTTGTACATGGAGCGGAGAGGTATTTGTACATGGAGCGGAGAGGTACTGTCGACACTTGACATTGAGCGGAGAGGTACTTGTACATGGAGCGGAGAGGTACTTGTACATGAGAGCGGAGAGGTATTTGTACATGGAGCGGAGAGGTACTGTCGACACTTGACATTGAGCGGAGAGGTACTTGTACATGGAGCGGAGAGGTACTTGTACATGGAGCGGAGAGGTACTTGTACATGGACCGGAGAGGTACTTGTACATGGAGCGGAGAGGTACTTGTACATGGAGCGGAGATGTACTTGTACATTGAGCGGAGAGGTACTTGTACATGGAGCGGAGATGTACTTGTACATGGAGCGGAGAGGTACTGTCGATACTTGACATTGAGCGGAGAGGTACTTGTACATGGAGCGGAGAGGTATTTGTACATTGAGCGGAGAGGTACTTGTACATTGAGCGGAGAGGTACTGTCGACACTTGTACATTCAGCGGAGAGCTACTTGTACATGGAGCGGAGAGGTATTTGTACATTGAGCGGAGAGGTACTTGTACATGGAGCGGAGAGGTACTTGTACATAGAGCGGAGAGGTACTTATACATGGAGCGGAGAGGTACTTGTACATTGAGCGGAGAGGTACTTGTACATGGAGCGGAGAGGTACTTGTACATGGAGCGGAGAGGTACTTGTACATGGAGCGGAGAGGTACTTGTACATGGAGCGGAGAGGTACTTGTACATTGAGCGGAGATGTACTTGTACATGGAGCGGAGATGTACTTGTACATGGATCGGAGAGGTACTTGTACATGAGAGCGGAGAGGTACTGTCGACACTTGTACATTGAGCGTAGAGGTACTGTCGACACTTGTACATTGAGCGGAGAGGTACTTGTACATGGAGCGGAGAGGTACTGTCGACACTTGTACATTGAGCGGAGAGGTACTTGTACATTGAGCGGAGAGGTACTTGTACATGGAGCGCAGAGGTACTTGTACATTGAGCGGAGAGGTACTTGTACATGGAGCGGAGAGGTACTTGTACATGAGAGCGGAGAGGTACTTGTACATGGAGCGGAGAGGTACTTGTACATTGAGCGGAGAGGTACTGTCGACACTTGTACATTCAGCGGAGAGGTACTTGTACATGGAGCGGAGAGGTACTGTCGATACTTGACATTGAGCGGAGAGGTACTTGTACATGGAGCGGAGAGGTATTTGTACATTGAGCGGAGAGGTACTTGTACATTGAGCGGAGAGGTACTGTCGACACTTGTACATTCAGCGGAGAGCTACTTGTACATGGAGCGGAGAGGTATTTGTACATTGAGCGGAGAGGTACTTGTACATGGAGCGGAGAGGTACTTGTACATAGAGCGGAGAGGTACTTATACATGGAGCGGAGAGGTATTTGTACATTGAGCGGAGAGGTACTTGTACATGGAGCGGAGAGGTACTTGTACATGAGAGCGGAGAGGTATTTGTACATGGAGCGGAAAGGTACTGTCGACACTTGTACATTGAGCGGAGAGCTACTTGTACATGGAGCGGAGAGGTACTTGTACATGAGAGCGGAGAGGTACTTGTACATGGAGCGGAGAGGTATTTGTACATGGAGCGGAGAGGTACTGTCGACACTTGACATTGAGCGGAGAGGTACTTGTACATGGAGCGGAGAGGTACTTGTACATGAGAGCGGATAGGTATTTGTACATGGAGCGGAGAGGTACTGTCGACACTTGACATTGAGCGGAGAGGTACTTGTACATGGAGCGGAGAGGTACTTGTACATGGAGCGGAGAGGTACTTGTACATGGACCGGAGAGGTACTTGTACATGGAGCGGAGAGGTACTTGTACATGGAGCGGAGATGTACTTGTACATTGAGCGGAGAGGTACTTGTACATGGAGCAGAGATGTACTTGTACATGGAGCGGAGATGTACTTGTACATTGAGCGGAGAGGTACTTGTACATGGAGCGGAGAGGTACTTGTACATGGAGCGGAGATGTACTTGTACATGGAGCGGAGAGGTATTTGTACATGGAGCGGAGAGGTACTGTCGACACTTGACATTGAGCGGAGAGGTACTTGGACATGGAGCGGAGAGGTACTTGTACATGAGAGCGGAGAGGTATTTGTACATGGAGCGGAGAGGTACTGTCGACACTTGACATTGAGCGGAGAGGTACTTGTACATGGAGCGGAGAGGTACTTGTACATGGAGCGGAGAGGTACTTGTACATGGACCGGAGAGGTACTTGTACATGGAGCGGAGAGGTACTTATACATGGAGCGGAGAGGTATTTGTACATTGAGCGGAGAGGTACTTGTACATGGAGCGGAGAGGTACTTGTACATGAGAGCGGAGAGGTATTTGTACATGGAGCGGAAAGGTACTGTCGACACTTGTACATTGAGCGGAGAGCTACTTGTACATGGAGCGGAGAGGTACTTGTACATGAGAGCGGAGAGGTACTTGTACATGAGAGCGGAGAGGTACTTGTACATGGAGCGGAGAGGTATTTGTACATGGAGCGGAGAGGTACTGTCGACACTTGACATTGAGCGGAGAGGTACTTGTACATGGAGCGGAGAGGTACTTGTACATGAGAGCGGATAGGTATTTGTACATGGAGCGGAGAGGTACTGTCGACACTTGACATTGAGCGGAGAGGTACTTGTACATGGAGCGGAGAGGTACTTGTACATGGAGCGGAGAGGTACTTGTACATGGACCGGAGAGGTACTTGTACATGGAGCGGAGAGGTACTTGTACATGGAGCGGAGATGTACTTGTACATTGAGCGGAGAGGTACTTGTACATGGAGCAGAGATGTACTTGTACATGGAGCGGAGATGTACTTGTACATTGAGCGGAGAGGTACTTGTACATGGAGCGGAGAGGTACTTGTACATGGAGCGGAGATGTACTTGTACATGGAGCGGAGAGGTATTTGTACATGGAGCGGAGAGGTACTGTCGACACTTGACATTGAGCGGAGAGGTACTTGTACATGGAGCGGAGAGGTACTTGTACATGAGAGCGGAGAGGTATTTGTACATGGAGCGGAGAGGTACTGTCGACACTTGACATTGAGCGGAGAGGTACTTGTACATGGAGCGGAGAGGTACTTGTACATGGAGCGGAGAGGTACTTGTACATGGACCGGAGAGGTACTTGTACATGGAGCGGAGAGGTACTTGTACATGGAGCGGAGATGTACTTGTACATTGAGCGGAGAGGTACTTGTACATGGAGCGGAGATGTACTTGTACATGGAGCGGAGAGGTACTGTCGATACTTGACATTGAGCGGAGAGGTACTTGTACATGGAGCGGAGAGGTATTTGTACATTGAGCGGAGAGGTACTTGTACATTGAGCGGAGAGGTACTGTCGACACTTGTACATTCAGCGGAGAGCTACTTGTACATGGAGCGGAGAGGTATTTGTACATTGAGCGGAGAGGTACTTGTACATGGAGCGGAGAGGTACTTGTACATAGAGCGGAGAGGTACTTATACATGGAGCGGAGAGGTACTTGTACATTGAGCGGAGAGGTACTTGTACATGGAGCGGAGAGGTACTTGTACATGGAGCGGAGAGGTACTTGTACATGGAGCGGAGAGGTACTTGTACATGGAGCGGAGAGGTACTTGTACATTGAGCGGAGATGTACTTGTACATGGAGCGGAGATGTACTTGTACATGGATCGGAGAGGTACTTGTACATGAGAGCGGAGAGGTACTGTCGACACTTGTACATTGAGCGTAGAGGTACTGTCGACACTTGTACATTGAGCGGAGAGGTACTTGTACATGGAGCGGAGAGGTACTGTCGACACTTGTACATTGAGCGGAGAGGTACTTGTACATTGAGCGGAGAGGTACTTGTACATGGAGGGCAGAGGTACTTGTACATTGAGCGGAGAGGTACTTGTACATGGAGCGGAGAGGTACTTGTACATGAGAGCGGAGAGGTACTTGTACATGGAGCGGAGAGGTACTTGTACATTGAGCGGAGAGGTACTGTCGACACTTGTACATTCAGCGGAGAGGTACTTGTACATGGAGCGGAGAGGTACTGTCGATACTTGACATTGAGCGGAGAGGTACTTGTACATGGAGCGGAGAGGTATTTGTACATTGAGCGGAGAGGTACTTGTACATTGAGCGGAGAGGTACTGTCGACACTTGTACATTCAGCGGAGAGCTACTTGTACATGGAGCGGAGAGGTATTTGTACATTGAGCGGAGAGGTACTTGTACATGGAGCGGAGAGGTACTTGTACATAGAGCGGAGAGGTACTTATACATGGAGCGGAGAGGTATTTGTACATTGAGCGGAGAGGTACTTGTACATGGAGCGGAGAGGTACTTGTACATGAGAGCGGAGAGGTATTTGTACATGGAGCGGAAAGGTACTGTCGACACTTGTACATTGAGCGGAGAGCTACTTGTACATGGAGCGGAGAGGTACTTGTACATGAGAGCGGAGAGGTACTTGTACATGGAGCGGAGAGGTATTTGTACATGGAGCGGAGAGGTACTGTCGACACTTGACATTGAGCGGAGAGGTACTTGTACATGGAGCGGAGAGGTACTTGTACATGAGAGCGGATAGGTATTTGTACATGGAGCGGAGAGGTACTGTCGACACTTGACATTGAGCGGAGAGGTACTTGTACATGGAGCGGAGAGGTACTTGTACATGGAGCGGAGAGGTACTTGTACATGGACCGGAGAGGTACTTGTACATGGAGCGGAGAGGTACTTGTACATGGAGCGGAGATGTACTTGTACATTGAGCGGAGAGGTACTTGTACATGGAGCAGAGATGTACTTGTACATGGAGCGGAGATGTACTTGTACATTGAGCAGAGAGGTACTTGTACATGGAGCGGAGAGGTACTTGTACATGGAGCGGAGATGTACTTGTACATGGAGCGGAGAGGTATTTGTACATGGAGCGGAGAGGTACTGTCGACACTTGACATTGAGCGGAGAGGTACTTGTACATGGAGCGGAGAGGTACTTGTACATGAGAGCGGAGAGGTATTTGTACATGGAGCGGAGAGGTACTGTCGACACTTGACATTGAGCGGAGAGGTACTTGTACATGGAGCGGAGAGGTACTTGTACATGGAGCGGAGAGGTACTTGTACATGGACCGGAGAGGTACTTGTACATGGAGCGGAGAGGTACTTGTACATGGAGCGGAGATGTACTTGTACATTGAGCGGAGAGGTACTTGTACATGGAGCGGAGATGTACTTGTACATGGAGCGGAGAGGTACTGTCGATACTTGACATTGAGCGGAGAGGTACTTGTACATGGAGCGGAGAGGTATTTGTACATTGAGCGGAGAGGTACTTGTACATTGAGCGGAGAGGTACTGTCGACACTTGTACATTCAGCGGAGAGCTACTTGTACATGGAGCGGAGAGGTATTTGTACATTGAGCGGAGAGGTACTTGTACATGGAGCGGAGAGGTACTTGTACATAGAGCGGAGAGGTACTTATACATGGAGCGGAGAGGTACTTGTACATTGAGCGGAGAGGTACTTGTACATGGAGCGGAGAGGTACTTGTACATGGAGCGGAGAGGTACTTGTACATGGAGCGGAGAGGTACTTGTACATGGAGCGGAGAGGTACTTGTACATTGAGCGGAGATGTACTTGTACATGGAGCGGAGATGTACTTGTACATGGATCGGAGAGGTACTTGTACATGAGAGCGGAGAGGTACTGTCGACACTTGTACATTGAGCGTAGAGGTACTGTCGACACTTGTACATTGAGCGGAGAGGTACTTGTACATGGAGCGGAGAGGTACTGTCGACACTTGTACATTGAGCGGAGAGGTACTTGTACATTGAGCGGAGAGGTACTTGTACATGGAGCGCAGAGGTACTTGTACATTGAGCGGAGAGGTACTTGTACATGGAGCGGAGAGGTACTTGTACATGAGAGCGGAGAGGTACTTGTACATGGAGCGGAGAGGTACTTGTACATTGAGCGGAGAGGTACTGTCGACACTTGTACATTCAGCGGAGAGGTACTTGTACATGGAGCGGAGAGGTACTGTCGATACTTGACATTGAGCGGAAAGGGTACTTGTACATGGAGCGGAGAGGTATTTGTACATTGAGCGGAGAGGTACTTGTACATTGAGCGGAGAGGTACTGTCGACACTTGTACATTCAGCGGAGAGCTACTTGTACATGGAGCGGAGAGGTATTTGTACATTGAGCGGAGAGGTACTTGTACATGGAGCGGAGAGGTACTTGTACATAGAGCGGAGAGGTACTTATACATGGAGCGGAGAGGTATTTGTACATTGAGCGGAGAGGTACTTGTACATGGAGCGGAGAGGTACTTGTACATGAGAGCGGAGAGGTATTTGTACATGGAGCGGAAAGGTACTGTCGACACTTGTACATTGAGCGGAGAGCTACTTGTACATGGAGCGGAGAGGTACTTGTACATGAGAGCGGAGAGGTACTTGTACATGGAGCGGAGAGGTATTTGTACATGGAGCGGAGAGGTACTGTCGACACTTGACATTGAGCGGAGAGGTACTTGTACATGGAGCGGAGAGGTACTTGTACATGAGAGCGGATAGGTATTTGTACATGGAGCGGAGAGGTACTGTCGACACTTGACATTGAGCGGAGAGGTACTTGTACATGGAGCGGAGAGGTACTTGTACATGGAGCGGAGAGGTACTTGTACATGGACCGGAGAGGTACTTGTACATGGAGCGGAGAGGTACTTGTACATGGAGCGGAGATGTACTTGTACATTGAGCGGAGAGGTACTTGTACATGGAGCAGAGATGTACTTGTACATGGAGCGGAGATGTACTTGTACATTGAGCGGAGAGGTACTTGTACATGGAGCGGAGAGGTACTTGTACATGGAGCGGAGATGTACTTGTACATGGAGCGGAGAGGTATTTGTACATGGAGCGGAGAGGTACTGTCGACACTTGACATTGAGCGGAGAGGTACTTGTACATGGAGCGGAGAGGTACTTGTACATGAGAGCGGAGAGGTATTTGTACATGGAGCGGAGAGGTACTGTCGACACTTGACATTGAGCGGAGAGGTACTTGTACATGGAGCGGAGAGGTACTTGTACATGGAGCGGAGAGGTACTTGTACATGGACCGGAGAGGTACTTGTACATGGAGCGGAGAGGTACTTGTACATGGAGCGGAGATGTACTTGTACATTGAGCGGAGAGGTACTTGTACATGGAGCGGAGATGTACTTGTACATGGAGCGGAGAGGTACTGTCGATACTTGACATTGAGCGGAGAGGTACTTGTACATGGAGCGGAGAGGTATTTGTACATTGAGCGGAGAGGTACTTGTACATTGAGCGGAGAGGTACTGTCGACACTTGTACATTCAGCGGAGAGCTACTTGTACATGGAGCGGAGAGGTATTTGTACATTGAGCGGAGAGGTACTTGTACATGGAGCGGAGAGGTACTTGTACATAGAGCGGAGAGGTACTTATACATGGAGCGGAGAGGTACTTGTACATTGAGCGGAGAGGTACTTGTACATGGAGCGGAGAGGTACTTGTACATGGAGCGGAGAGGTACTTGTACATGGAGCGGAGAGGTACTTGTACATGGAGCGGAGAGGTACTTGTACATTGAGCGGAGATGTACTTGTACATGGAGCGGAGATGTACTTGTACATGGATCGGAGAGGTACTTGTACATGAGAGCGGAGAGGTACTGTCGACACTTGTACATTGAGCGTAGAGGTACTGTCGACACTTGTACATTGAGCGGAGAGGTACTTGTACATGGAGCGGAGAGGTACTGTCGACACTTGTACATTGAGCGGAGAGGTACTTGTACATTGAGCGGAGAGGTACTTGTACATGGAGCGCAGAGGTACTTGTACATTGAGCGGAGAGGTACTTGTACATGGAGCGGAGAGGTACTTGTACATGAGAGCGGAGAGGTACTTGTACATGGAGCGGAGAGGTACTTGTACATTGAGCGGAGAGGTACTGTCGACACTTGTACATTCAGCGGAGAGGTACTTGTACATGGAGCGGAGAGGTACTGTCGATACTTGACATTGAGCGGAGAGGTACTTGTACATGGAGCGGAGAGGTATTTGTACATTGAGCGGAGAGGTACTTGTACATTGAGCGGAGAGGTACTGTCGACACTTGTACATTCAGCGGAGAGCTACTTGTACATGGAGCGGAGAGGTATTTGTACATTGAGCGGAGAGGTACTTGTACATGGAGCGGAGAGGTACTTGTACATAGAGCGGAGAGGTACTTATACATGGAGCGGAGAGGTATTTGTACATTGAGCGGAGAGGTACTTGTACATGGAGCGGAGAGGTACTTGTACATGAGAGCGGAGAGGTATTTGTACATGGAGCGGAAAGGTACTGTCGACACTTGTACATTGAGCGGAGAGCTACTTGTACATGGAGCGGAGAGGTACTTGTACATGAGAGCGGAGAGGTACTTGTACATGGAGCGGAGAGGTATTTGTACATGGAGCGGAGAGGTACTGTCGACACTTGACATTGAGCGGAGAGGTACTTGTACATGGAGCGGAGAGGTACTTGTACATGAGAGCGGATAGGTATTTGTACATGGAGCGGAGAGGTACTGTCGACACTTGACATTGAGCGGAGAGGTACTTGTACATGGAGCGGAGAGGTACTTGTACATGGAGCGGAGAGGTACTTGTACATGGACCGGAGAGGTACTTGTACATGGAGCGGAGAGGTACTTGTACATGGAGCGGAGATGTACTTGTACATTGAGCGGAGAGGTACTTGTACATGGAGCAGAGATGTACTTGTACATGGAGCGGAGATGTACTTGTACATTGAGCGGAGAGGTACTTGTACATGGAGCGGAGAGGTACTTGTACATGGAGCGGAGATGTACTTGTACATGGAGCGGAGAGGTATTTGTACATGGAGCGGAGAGGTACTGTCGCCACTTGACATTGAGCGGAGAGGTACTTGTACATGGAGCGGAGAGGTACTTGTACATGAGAGCGGAGAGGTATTTGTACATGGAGCGGAGAGGTACTGTCGACACTTGACATTGAGCGGAGAGGTACTTGTACATGGAGCGGAGAGGTACTTGTACATGGAGCGGAGAGGTACTTGTACATGGACCGGAGAGGTACTTGTACATGGAGCGGAGAGGTACTTGTACATGGAGCGGAGATGTACTTGTACATTGAGCGGAGAGGTACTTGTACATGGAGCGGAGATGTACTTGTACATGGAGCGGAGAGGTACTGTCGATACTTGACATTGAGCGGAGAGGTACTTGTACATGGAGCGGAGAGGTATTTGTACATTGAGCGGAGAGGTACTTGTACATTGAGCGGAGAGGTACTGTCGACACTTGTACATTCAGCGGAGAGCTACTTGTACATGGAGCGGAGAGGTATTTGTACATTGAGCGGAGAGGTACTTGTACATGGAGCGGAGAGGTACTTGTACATAGAGCGGAGAGGTACTTATACATGGAGCGGAGAGGTACTTGTACATTGAGCGGAGAGGTACTTGTACATGGAGCGGAGAGGTACTTGTACATGGAGCGGAGAGGTACTTGTACATGGAGCGGAGAGGTACTTGTACATGGAGCGGAGAGGTACTTGTACATTGAGCGGAGATGTACTTGTACATGGAGCGGAGATGTACTTGTACATGGATCGGAGAGGTACTTGTACATGAGAGCGGAGAGGTACTGTCGACACTTGTACATTGAGCGTAGAGGTACTGTCGACACTTGTACATTGAGCGGAGAGGTACTTGTACATGGAGCGGAGAGGTACTGTCGACACTTGTACATTGAGCGGAGAGGTACTTGTACATTGAGCGGAGAGGTACTTGTACATGGAGCGCAGAGGTACTTGTACATTGAGCGGAGAGGTACTTGTACATGGAGCGGAGAGGTACTTGTACATGAGAGCGGAGAGGTACTTGTACATGGAGCGGAGAGGTACTTGTACATTGAGCGGAGAGGTACTGTCGACACTTGTACATTCAGCGGAGAGGTACTTGTACATGGAGCGGAGAGGTACTGTCGATACTTGACATTGAGCGGAGAGGTACTTGTACATGGAGCGGAGAGGTATTTGTACATTGAGCGGAGAGGTACTTGTACATTGAGCGGAGAGGTACTGTCGACACTTGTACATTCAGCGGAGAGCTACTTGTACATGGAGCGGAGAGGTATTTGTACATTGAGCGGAGAGGTACTTGTACATGGAGCGGAGAGGTACTTGTACATAGAGCGGAGAGGTACTTATACATGGAGCGGAGAGGTATTTGTACATTGAGCGGAGAGGTACTTGTACATGGAGCGGAGAGGTACTTGTACATGAGAGCGGAGAGGTATTTGTACATGGAGCGGAAAGGTACTGTCGACACTTGTACATTGAGCGGAGAGCTACTTGTACATGGAGCGGAGAGGTACTTGTACATGAGAGCGGAGAGGTACTTGTACATGGAGCGGAGAGGTATTTGTACATGGAGCGGAGAGGTACTGTCGACACTTGACATTGAGCGGAGAGGTACTTGTACATGGAGCGGAGAGGTACTTGTACATGAGAGCGGATAGGTATTTGTACATGGAGCGGAGAGGTACTGTCGACACTTGACATTGAGCGGAGAGGTACTTGTACATGGAGCGGAGAGGTACTTGTACATGGAGCGGAGAGGTACTTGTACATGGACCGGAGAGGTACTTGTACATGGAGCGGAGAGGTACTTGTACATGGAGCGGAGATGTACTTGTACATTGAGCGGAGAGGTACTTGTACATGGAGCAGAGATGTACTTGTACATGGAGCGGAGATGTACTTGTACATTGAGCGGAGAGGTACTTGTACATGGAGCGGAGAGGTACTTGTACATGGAGCGGAGATGTACTTGTACATGGAGCGGAGAGGTATTTGTACATGGAGCGGAGAGGTACTGTCGACACTTGACATTGAGCGGAGAGGTACTTGTACATGGAGCGGAGAGGTACTTGTACATGAGAGCGGAGAGGTATTTGTACATGGAGCGGAGAGGTACTGTCGACACTTGACATTGAGCGGAGAGGTACTTGTACATGGAGCGGAGAGGTACTTGTACATGGAGCGGAGAGGTACTTGTACATGGACCGGAGAGGTACTTGTACATGGAGCGGAGAGGTACTTGTACATGGAGCGGAGATGTACTTGTACATTGAGCGGAGAGGTACTTGTACATGGAGCAGAGATGTACTTGTACATGGAGCGGAGATGTACTTGTACATTGAGCGGAGAGGTACTTGTACATGGAGCGGAGAGGTACTTGTACATGGAGCGGAGATGTACTTGTACATGGAGCGGAGAGGTACTTGTACATGGAGCGGAGATGTACTTGTACATTGAGCGGAGAGGTACTTGTACATGGAGCAGAGATGTACTTGTACATGGAGCGGAGAGGTACTTGTACATGGAGCGGAGAGGTACTTGTACATGGAGCGGAGAGGTACTTGTACATGGAGCGGAGAGGTACTTGTACATGGAGCGGAGAGGTACTTGTACATGGAGCGGAGAGGTACTTGTACATGGAGCGGAGAGGTACTTGTACATGGAGCGGAGAGGTACTTGTACATTGAGCGGAGATGTACTTGTACATGGAGCGGAGATGTACTTGTACATGGATCGGAGAGGTACTTGTACATGAGAGCGGAGAGGTACTGTCGACACTTGTACATTGAGCGTAGAGGTACTGTCGACACTTGTACATTGAGCGGAGAGGTACTTGTACATGGAGCGGAGAGGTACTGTCGACACTTGTACATTGAGCGGAGAGGTACTTGTACATTGAGCGGAGAGGTACTTGTACATGGAGCGCAGAGGTACTTGTACATTGAGCGGAGAGGTACTTGTACATGGAGCGGAGAGGTACTTGTACATGAGAGCGGAGAGGTACTTGTACATGGAGCGGAGAGGTACTTGTACATTGAGCGGAGAGGTACTGTCGACACTTGTACATTCAGCGGAGAGGTACTTGTACATGGAGCGGAGAGGTACTGTCGATACTTGACATTGAGCGGAGAGGTACTTGTACATGGAGCGGAGAGGTATTTGTACATTGAGCGGAGAGGTACTTGTACATTGAGCGGAGAGGTACTGTCGACACTTGTACATTCAGCGGAGAGCTACTTGTACATGGAGCGGAGAGGTATTTGTACATTGAGCGGAGAGGTACTTGTACATGGAGCGGAGAGGTACTTGTACATAGAGCGGAGAGGTACTTATACATGGAGCGGAGAGGTATTTGTACATTGAGCGGAGAGGTACTTGTACATGGAGCGGAGAGGTACTTGTACATGAGAGCGGAGAGGTATTTGTACATGGAGCGGAAAGGTACTGTCGACACTTGTACATTGAGCGGAGAGCTACTTGTACATGGAGCGGAGAGGTACTTGTACATGAGAGCGGAGAGGTACTTGTACATGGAGCGGAGAGGTATTTGTACATGGAGCGGAGAGGTACTGTCGACACTTGACATTGAGCGGAGAGGTACTTGTACATGGAGCGGAGAGGTACTTGTACATGAGAGCGGATAGGTATTTGTACATGGAGCGGAGAGGTACTGTCGACACTTGACATTGAGCGGAGAGGTACTTGTACATGGAGCGGAGAGGTACTTGTACATGGAGCGGAGAGGTACTTGTACATGGACCGGAGAGGTACTTGTACATGGAGCGGAGAGGTACTTGTACATGGAGCGGAGATGTACTTGTACATTGAGCGGAGAGGTACTTGTACATGGAGCAGAGATGTACTTGTACATGGAGCGGAGATGTACTTGTACATTGAGCGGAGAGGTACTTGTACATGGAGCGGAGAGGTACTTGTACATGGAGCGGAGATGTACTTGTACATGGAGCGGAGAGGTATTTGTACATGGAGCGGAGAGGTACTGTCGACACTTGACATTGAGCGGAGAGGTACTTGTACATGGAGCGGAGAGGTACTTGTACATGAGAGCGGAGAGGTATTTGTACATGGAGCGGAGAGGTACTGTCGACACTTGACATTGAGCGGAGAGGTACTTGTACATGGAGCGGAGAGGTACTTGTACATGGAGCGGAGAGGTACTTGTACATGGACCGGAGAGGTACTTGTACATGGAGCGGAGAGGTACTTGTACATGGAGCGGAGATGTACTTGTACATTGAGCGGAGAGGTACTTGTACATGGAGCAGAGATGTACTTGTACATGGAGCGGAGATGTACTTGTACATTGAGCGGAGAGGTACTTGTACATGGAGCGGAGAGGTACTTGTACATGGAGCGGAGATGTACTTGTACATGGAGCGGAGAGGTACTTGTACATGGAGCGGAGATGTACTTGTACATTGAGCGGAGAGGTACTTGTACATGGAGCAGAGATGTACTTGTACATGGAGCGGAGAGGTACTTGTACATGGAGCGGAGAGGTACTTGTACATGGAGCGGAGAGGTACTTGTACATGGAGCGGAGAGGTACTTGTACATGGAGCGGAGAGGTACTTGTACATGGAGCGGAGAGGTACTTGTACATGGAGCGGAGAGGTACTTGTACATGGAGCGGAGAGGTACTTGTACATTGAGCGGAGATGTACTTGTACATGGAGCGGAGATGTACTTGTACATGGATCGGAGAGGTACTTGTACATGAGAGCGGAGAGGTACTGTCGACACTTGTACATTGAGCGTAGAGGTACTGTCGACACTTGTACATTGAGCGGAGAGGTACTTGTACATGGAGCGGAGAGGTACTGTCGACACTTGTACATTGAGCGGAGAGGTACTTGTACATTGAGCGGAGAGGTACTTGTACATGGAGCGCAGAGGTACTTGTACATTGAGCGGAGAGGTACTTGTACATGGAGCGGAGAGGTACTTGTACATGAGAGCGGAGAGGTACTTGTACATGGAGCGGAGAGGTACTTGTACATTGAGCGGAGAGGTACTGTCGACACTTGTACATTCAGCGGAGAGGTACTTGTACATGGAGCGGAGAGGTACTGTCGATACTTGACATTGAGCGGAGAGGTACTTGTACATGGAGCGGAGAGGTATTTGTACATTGAGCGGAGAGGTACTTGTACATTGAGCGGAGAGGTACTGTCGACACTTGTACATTCAGCGGAGAGCTACTTGTACATGGAGCGGAGAGGTATTTGTACATTGAGCGGAGAGGTACTTGTACATGGAGCGGAGAGGTACTTGTACATAGAGCGGAGAGGTACTTATACATGGAGCGGAGAGGTATTTGTACATTGAGCGGAGAGGTACTTGTACATGGAGCGGAGAGGTACTTGTACATGAGAGCGGAGAGGTATTTGTACATGGAGCGGAAAGGTACTGTCGACACTTGTACATTGAGCGGAGAGCTACTTGTACATGGAGCGGAGAGGTACTTGTACATGAGAGCGGAGAGGTACTTGTACATGGAGCGGAGAGGTATTTGTACATGGAGCGGAGAGGTACTGTCGACACTTGACATTGAGCGGAGAGGTACTTGTACATGGAGCGGAGAGGTACTTGTACATGAGAGCGGATAGGTATTTGTACATGGAGCGGAGAGGTACTGTCGACACTTGACATTGAGCGGAGAGGTACTTGTACATGGAGCGGAGAGGTACTTGTACATGGAGCGGAGAGGTACTTGTACATGGACCGGAGAGGTACTTGTACATGGAGCGGAGAGGTACTTGTACATGGAGCGGAGATGTACTTGTACATTGAGCGGAGAGGTACTTGTACATGGAGCAGAGATGTACTTGTACATGGAGCGGAGATGTACTTGTACATTGAGCGGAGAGGTACTTGTACATGGAGCGGAGAGGTACTTGTACATGGAGCGGAGATGTACTTGTACATGGAGCGGAGAGGTATTTGTACATGGAGCGGAGAGGTACTGTCGACACTTGACATTGAGCGGAGAGGTACTTGTACATGGAGCGGAGAGGTACTTGTACATGAGAGCGGAGAGGTATTTGTACATGGAGCGGAGAGGTACTGTCGACACTTGACATTGAGCGGAGAGGTACTTGTACATGGAGCGGAGAGGTACTTGTACATGGAGCGGAGAGGTACTTGTACATGGACCGGAGAGGTACTTGTACATGGAGCGGAGAGGTACTTGTACATGGAGCGGAGATGTACTTGTACATTGAGCGGAGAGGTACTTGTACATGGAGCAGAGATGTACTTGTACATGGAGCGGAGATGTACTTGTACATTGAGCGGAGAGGTACTTGTACATGGAGCGGAGAGGTACTTGTACATGGAGCGGAGATGTACTTGTACATGGAGCGGAGAGGTACTTGTACATGGAGCGGAGATGTACTTGTACATTGAGCGGAGAGGTACTTGTACATGGAGCAGAGATGTACTTGTACATGGAGCGGAGAGGTACTTGTACATGGAGCGGAGAGGTACTTGTACATGGAGCGGAGAGGTACTTGTACATGGAGCGGAGAGGTACTTGTACATTGAGCGGAGAGGTACTTGTACATGGAGCGGAGAGGTACTTGTACATTGAGCGGAGAGGTACTTGTACATGGAGCGGAGAGGTACTTGTACATGGAGCGGAGAGGTACTTGTACATGGAGCGGAGAGGTACTTGTACATGGAGCGGAGAGGTACTTGTACATTGAGCGGAGATGTACTTGTACATGGAGCGGAGATGTACTTGTACATGGATCGGAGAGGTACTTGTACATGAGAGCGGAGAGGTACTGTCGACACTTGTACATTGAGCGTAGAGGTACTGTCGACACTTGTACATTGAGCGGAGAGGTACTTGTACATGGAGCGGAGAGGTACTGTCGACACTTGTACATTGAGCGGAGAGGTACTTGTACATTGAGCGGAGAGGTACTTGTACATGGAGCGCAGAGGTACTTGTACATTGAGCGGAGAGGTACTTGTACATGGAGCGGAGAGGTACTTGTACATGAGAGCGGAGAGGTACTTGTACATGGAGCGGAGAGGTACTTGTACATTGAGCGGAGAGGTACTGTCGACACTTGTACATTCAGCGGAGAGGTACTTGTACATGGAGCGGAGAGGTACTGTCGATACTTGACATTGAGCGGAGAGGTACTTGTACATGGAGCGGAGAGGTATTTGTACATTGAGCGGAGAGGTACTTGTACATTGAGCGGAGAGGTACTGTCGACACTTGTACATTCAGCGGAGAGCTACTTGTACATGGAGCGGAGAGGTATTTGTACATTGAGCGGAGAGGTACTTGTACATGGAGCGGAGAGGTACTTGTACATAGAGCGGAGAGGTACTTATACATGGAGCGGAGAGGTATTTGTACATTGAGCGGAGAGGTACTTGTACATGGAGCGGAGAGGTACTTGTACATGAGAGCGGAGAGGTATTTGTACATGGAGCGGAAAGGTACTGTCGACACTTGTACATTGAGCGGAGAGCTACTTGTACATGGAGCGGAGAGGTACTTGTACATGAGAGCGGAGAGGTACTTGTACATGGACCGGAGAGGTATTTGTACATGGAGCGGAGAGGTACTGTCGACACTTGACATTGAGCGGAGAGGTACTTGTACATGGAGCGGAGAGGTACTTGTACATGAGAGCGGAGAGGTATTTGTACATGGAGCGGAGAGGTACTGTCGACACTTGACATTGAGCGGAGAGGTACTTGTACATGGAGCGGAGAGGTACTTGTACATGGAGCGGAGAGGTACTTGTACATGGACCGGAGAGGTACTTGTACATGGAGCGGAGAGGTACTTGTACATGGAGCGGAGATGTACTTGTACATTGAGCGGAGAGGTACTTGTACATGGAGCAGAGATGTACTTGTACATGGAGCGGAGATGTACTTGTACATTGAGCGGAGAGGTACTTGTACATGGAGCGGAGAGGTACTTGTACATGGAGCGGAGATGTACTTGTACATGGAGCGGAGAGGTATTTGTACATGGAGCGGAGAGGTACTGTCGACACTTGACATTGAGCGGAGAGGTACTTGTACATGGAGCGGAGAGGTACTTGTACATGAGAGCGGAGAGGTATTTGTACATGGAGCGGAGAGGTACTGTCGACACTTGACATTGAGCGGAGAGGTACTTGTACATGGAGCGGAGAGGTACTTGTACATGGAGCGGAGAGGTACTTGTACATGGACCGGAGAGGTACTTGTACATGGAGCGGAGAGGTACTTGTACATGGAGCGGAGATGTACTTGTACATTGAGCGGAGAGGTACTTGTACATGGAGCAGAGATGTACTTGTACATGGAGCGGAGATGTACTTGTACATTGAGCGGAGAGGTACTTGTACATGGAGCGGAGAGGTACTTGTACATGGAGCGGAGATGTACTTGTACATGGAGCGGAGAGGTACTTGTACATGGAGCGGAGATGTACTTGTACATTGAGCGGAGAGGTACTTGTACATGGAGCAGAGATGTACTTGTACATGGAGCGGAGAGGTACTTGTACATGGAGCGGAGAGGTACTTGTACATGGAGCGGAGAGGTACTTGTACATGGAGCGGAGAGGTACTTGTACATGGAGCGGAGAGGTACTTGTACATGGAGCGGAGAGGTACTTGTACATGGAGCGGAGAGGTACTTGTACATGGAGCGGAGAGGTACTTGTACATTGAGCGGAGATGTACTTGTACATGGAGCGGAGATGTACTTGTACATGGATCGGAGAGGTACTTGTACATGAGAGCGGAGAGGTACTGTCGACACTTGTACATTGAGCGTAGAGGTACTGTCGACACTTGTACATTGAGCGGAGAGGTACTTGTACATGGAGCGGAGAGGTACTGTCGACACTTGTACATTGAGCGGAGAGGTACTTGTACATTGAGCGGAGAGGTACTTGTACATGGAGCGCAGAGGTACTTGTACATTGAGCGGAGAGGTACTTGTACATGGAGCGGAGAGGTACTTGTACATGAGAGCGGAGAGGTACTTGTACATGGAGCGGAGAGGTACTTGTACATTGAGCGGAGAGGTACTGTCGACACTTGTACATTCAGCGGAGAGGTACTTGTACATGGAGCGGAGAGGTACTGTCGATACTTGACATTGAGCGGAGAGGTACTTGTACATGGAGCGGAGAGGTATTTGTACATTGAGCGGAGAGGTACTTGTACATTGAGCGGAGAGGTACTGTCGACACTTGTACATTCAGCGGAGAGCTACTTGTACATGGAGCGGAGAGGTATTTGTACATTGAGCGGAGAGGTACTTGTACATGGAGCGGAGAGGTACTTGTACATAGAGCGGAGAGGTACTTATACATGGAGCGGAGAGGTATTTGTACATTGAGCGGAGAGGTACTTGTACATGGAGCGGAGAGGTACTTGTACATGAGAGCGGAGAGGTATTTGTACATGGAGCGGAAAGGTACTGTCGACACTTGTACATTGAGCGGAGAGCTACTTGTACATGGAGCGGAGAGGTACTTGTACATGAGAGCGGAGAGGTACTTGTACATGGAGCGGAGAGGTATTTGTACATGGAGCGGAGAGGTACTGTCGACACTTGACATTGAGCGGAGAGGTACTTGTACATGGAGCGGAGAGGTACTTGTACATGAGAGCGGATAGGTATTTGTACATGGAGCGGAGAGGTACTGTCGACACTTGACATTGAGCGGAGAGGTACTTGTACATGGAGCGGAGAGGTACTTGTACATGGAGCGGAGAGGTACTTGTACATGGACCGGAGAGGTACTTGTACATGGAGCGGAGAGGTACTTGTACATGGAGCGGAGATGTACTTGTACATTGAGCGGAGAGGTACTTGTACATGGAGCAGAGATGTACTTGTACATGGAGCGGAGATGTACTTGTACATTGAGCGGAGAGGTACTTGTACATGGAGCGGAGAGGTACTTGTACATGGAGCGGAGATGTACTTGTACATGGAGCGGAGAGGTATTTGTACATGGAGCGGAGAGGTACTGTCGACACTTGACATTGAGCGGAGAGGTACTTGTACATGGAGCGGAGAGGTACTTGTACATGAGAGCGGAGAGGTATTTGTACATGGAGCGGAGAGGTACTGTCGACACTTGACATTGAGCGGAGAGGTACTTGTACATGGAGCGGAGAGGTACTTGTACATGGAGCGGAGAGGTACTTGTACATGGACCGGAGAGGTACTTGTACATGGAGCGGAGAGGTACTTGTACATGGAGCGGAGATGTACTTGTACATTGAGCGGAGAGGTACTTGTACATGGAGCAGAGATGTACTTGTACATGGAGCGGAGATGTACTTGTACATTGAGCGGAGAGGTACTTGTACATGGAGCGGAGAGGTACTTGTACATGGAGCGGAGATGTACTTGTACATGGAGCGGAGAGGTACTTGTACATGGAGCGGAGATGTACTTGTACATTGAGCGGAGAGGTACTTGTACATGGAGCAGAGATGTACTTGTACATGGAGCGGAGAGGTACTTGTACATGGAGCGGAGAGGTACTTGTACATGGAGCGGAGAGGTACTTGTACATGGAGCGGAGAGGTACTTGTACATGGAGCGGAGAGGTACTTGTACATGGAGCGGAGAGGTACTTGTACATGGAGCGGAGAGGTACTTGTACATGGAGCGGAGAGGTACTTGTACATTGAGCGGAGATGTACTTGTACATGGAGCGGAGATGTACTTGTACATGGATCGGAGAGGTACTTGTACATGAGAGCGGAGAGGTACTGTCGACACTTGTACATTGAGCGTAGAGGTACTGTCGACACTTGTACATTGAGCGGAGAGGTACTTGTACATGGAGCGGAGAGGTACTGTCGACACTTGTACATTGAGCGGAGAGGTACTTGTACATTGAGCGGAGAGGTACTTGTACATGGAGCGCAGAGGTACTTGTACATTGAGCGGAGAGGTACTTGTACATGGAGCGGAGAGGTACTTGTACATGAGAGCGGAGAGGTACTTGTACATGGAGCGGAGAGGTACTTGTACATTGAGCGGAGAGGTACTGTCGACACTTGTACATTCAGCGGAGAGGTACTTGTACATGGAGCGGAGAGGTACTGTCGATACTTGACATTGAGCGGAGAGGTACTTGTACATGGAGCGGAGAGGTATTTGTACATTGAGCGGAGAGGTACTTGTACATTGAGCGGAGAGGTACTGTCGACACTTGTACATTCAGCGGAGAGCTACTTGTACATGGAGCGGAGAGGTATTTGTACATTGAGCGGAGAGGTACTTGTACATGGAGCGGAGAGGTACTTGTACATAGAGCGGAGAGGTACTTATACATGGAGCGGAGAGGTATTTGTACATTGAGCGGAGAGGTACTTGTACATGGAGCGGAGAGGTACTTGTACATGAGAGCGGAGAGGTATTTGTACATGGAGCGGAAAGGTACTGTCGACACTTGTACATTGAGCGGAGAGCTACTTGTACATGGAGCGGAGAGGTACTTGTACATGAGAGCGGAGAGGTACTTGTACATGGAGCGGAGAGGTATTTGTACATGGAGCGGAGAGGTACTGTCGACACTTGACATTGAGCGGAGAGGTACTTGTACATGGAGCGGAGAGGTACTTGTACATGAGAGCGGATAGGTATTTGTACATGGAGCGGAGAGGTACTGTCGACACTTGACATTGAGCGGAGAGGTACTTGTACATGGAGCGGAGAGGTACTTGTACATGGAGCGGAGAGGTACTTGTACATGGACCGGAGAGGTACTTGTACATGGAGCGGAGAGGTACTTGTACATGGAGCGGAGATGTACTTGTACATTGAGCGGAGAGGTACTTGTACATGGAGCAGAGATGTACTTGTACATGGAGCGGAGATGTACTTGTACATTGAGCGGAGAGGTACTTGTACATGGAGCGGAGAGGTACTTGTACATGGAGCGGAGATGTACTTGTACATGGAGCGGAGAGGTATTTGTACATGGAGCGGAGAGGTACTGTCGACACTTGACATTGAGCGGAGAGGTACTTGTACATGGAGCGGAGAGGTACTTGTACATGAGAGCGGAGAGGTATTTGTACATGGAGCGGAGAGGTACTGTCGACACTTGACATTGAGCGGAGAGGTACTTGTACATGGAGCGGAGAGGTACTTGTACATGGAGCGGAGAGGTACTTGTACATGGACCGGAGAGGTACTTGTACATGGAGCGGAGAGGTACTTGTACATGGAGCGGAGATGTACTTGTACATTGAGCGGAGAGGTACTTGTACATGGAGCAGAGATGTACTTGTACATGGAGCGGAGATGTACTTGTACATTGAGCGGAGAGGTACTTGTACATGGAGCGGAGAGGTACTTGTACATGGAGCGGAGATGTACTTGTACATGGAGCGGAGAGGTACTTGTACATGGAGCGGAGATGTACTTGTACATTGAGCGGAGAGGTACTTGTACATGGAGCAGAGATGTACTTGTACATGGAGCGGAGAGGTACTTGTACATGGAGCGGAGAGGTACTTGTACATGGAGCGGAGAGGTACTTGTACATGGAGCGGAGAGGTACTTGTACATTGAGCGGAGAGGTACTTGTACATGGAGCGGAGAGGTACTTGTACATTGAGCGGAGAGGTACTTGTACATGGAGCGGAGAGGTACTTGTACATGGAGCGGAGAGGTACTTGTACATGGAGCGGAGAGGTACTTGTACATGGAGCGGAGAGGTACTTGTACATTGAGCGGAGATGTACTTGTACATGGAGCGGAGATGTACTTGTACATGGATCGGAGAGGTACTTGTACATGAGAGCGGAGAGGTACTGTCGACACTTGTACATTGAGCGTAGAGGTACTGTCGACACTTGTACATTGAGCGGAGAGGTACTTGTACATGGAGCGGAGAGGTACTGTCGACACTTGTACATTGAGCGGAGAGGTACTTGTACATTGAGCGGAGAGGTACTTGTACATGGAGCGCAGAGGTACTTGTACATTGAGCGGAGAGGTACTTGTACATGGAGCGGAGAGGTACTTGTACATGAGAGCGGAGAGGTACTTGTACATGGAGCGGAGAGGTACTTGTACATTGAGCGGAGAGGTACTGTCGACACTTGTACATTCAGCGGAGAGGTACTTGTACATGGAGCGGAGAGGTACTGTCGATACTTGACATTGAGCGGAGAGGTACTTGTACATGGAGCGGAGAGGTATTTGTACATTGAGCGGAGAGGTACTTGTACATTGAGCGGAGAGGTACTGTCGACACTTGTACATTCAGCGGAGAGCTACTTGTACATGGAGCGGAGAGGTATTTGTACATTGAGCGGAGAGGTACTTGTACATGGAGCGGAGAGGTACTTGTACATAGAGCGGAGAGGTACTTATACATGGAGCGGAGAGGTATTTGTACATTGAGCGGAGAGGTACTTGTACATGGAGCGGAGAGGTACTTGTACATGAGAGCGGAGAGGTATTTGTACATGGAGCGGAAAGGTACTGTCGACACTTGTACATTGAGCGGAGAGCTACTTGTACATGGAGCGGAGAGGTACTTGTACATGAGAGCGGAGAGGTACTTGTACATGGACCGGAGAGGTATTTGTACATGGAGCGGAGAGGTACTGTCGACACTTGACATTGAGCGGAGAGGTACTTGTACATGGAGCGGAGAGGTACTTGTACATGAGAGCGGAGAGGTATTTGTACATGGAGCGGAGAGGTACTGTCGACACTTGACATTGAGCGGAGAGGTACTTGTACATGGAGCGGAGAGGTACTTGTACATGGAGCGGAGAGGTACTTGTACATGGACCGGAGAGGTACTTGTACATGGAGCGGAGAGGTACTTGTACATGGAGCGGAGATGTACTTGTACATTGAGCGGAGAGGTACTTGTACATGGAGCAGAGATGTACTTGTACATGGAGCGGAGATGTACTTGTACATTGAGCGGAGAGGTACTTGTACATGGAGCGGAGAGGTACTTGTACATGGAGCGGAGATGTACTTGTACATGGAGCGGAGAGGTATTTGTACATGGAGCGGAGAGGTACTGTCGACACTTGACATTGAGCGGAGAGGTACTTGTACATGGAGCGGAGAGGTACTTGTACATGAGAGCGGAGAGGTATTTGTACATGGAGCGGAGAGGTACTGTCGACACTTGACATTGAGCGGAGAGGTACTTGTACATGGAGCGGAGAGGTACTTGTACATGGAGCGGAGAGGTACTTGTACATGGACCGGAGAGGTACTTGTACATGGAGCGGAGAGGTACTTGTACATGGAGCGGAGATGTACTTGTACATTGAGCGGAGAGGTACTTGTACATGGAGCAGAGATGTACTTGTACATGGAGCGGAGATGTACTTGTACATTGAGCGGAGAGGTACTTGTACATGGAGCGGAGAGGTACTTGTACATGGAGCGGAGATGTACTTGTACATGGAGCGGAGAGGTACTTGTACATGGAGCGGAGATGTACTTGTACATTGAGCGGAGAGGTACTTGTACATGGAGCAGAGATGTACTTGTACATGGAGCGGAGAGGTACTTGTACATGGAGCGGAGAGGTACTTGTACATGGAGCGGAGAGGTACTTGTACATGGAGCGGAGAGGTACTTGTACATGGAGCGGAGAGGTACTTGTACATGGAGCGGAGAGGTACTTGTACATGGAGCGGAGAGGTACTTGTACATGGAGCGGAGAGGTACTTGTACATTGAGCGGAGATGTACTTGTACATGGAGCGGAGATGTACTTGTACATGGATCGGAGAGGTACTTGTACATGAGAGCGGAGAGGTACTGTCGACACTTGTACATTGAGCGTAGAGGTACTGTCGACACTTGTACATTGAGCGGAGAGGTACTTGTACATGGAGCGGAGAGGTACTGTCGACACTTGTACATTGAGCGGAGAGGTACTTGTACATTGAGCGGAGAGGTACTTGTACATGGAGCGCAGAGGTACTTGTACATTGAGCGGAGAGGTACTTGTACATGGAGCGGAGAGGTACTTGTACATGAGAGCGGAGAGGTACTTGTACATGGAGCGGAGAGGTACTTGTACATTGAGCGGAGAGGTACTGTCGACACTTGTACATTCAGCGGAGAGGTACTTGTACATGGAGCGGAGAGGTACTGTCGATACTTGACATTGAGCGGAGAGGTACTTGTACATGGAGCGGAGAGGTATTTGTACATTGAGCGGAGAGGTACTTGTACATTGAGCGGAGAGGTACTGTCGACACTTGTACATTCAGCGGAGAGCTACTTGTACATGGAGCGGAGAGGTATTTGTACATTGAGCGGAGAGGTACTTGTACATGGAGCGGAGAGGTACTTGTACATAGAGCGGAGAGGTACTTATACATGGAGCGGAGAGGTATTTGTACATTGAGCGGAGAGGTACTTGTACATGGAGCGGAGAGGTACTTGTACATGAGAGCGGAGAGGTATTTGTACATGGAGCGGAAAGGTACTGTCGACACTTGTACATTGAGCGGAGAGCTACTTGTACATGGAGCGGAGAGGTACTTGTACATGAGAGCGGAGAGGTACTTGTACATGGAGCGGAGAGGTATTTGTACATGGAGCGGAGAGGTACTGTCGACACTTGACATTGAGCGGAGAGGTACTTGTACATGGAGCGGAGAGGTACTTGTACATGAGAGCGGATAGGTATTTGTACATGGAGCGGAGAGGTACTGTCGACACTTGACATTGAGCGGAGAGGTACTTGTACATGGAGCGGAGAGGTACTTGTACATGGAGCGGAGAGGTACTTGTACATGGACCGGAGAGGTACTTGTACATGGAGCGGAGAGGTACTTGTACATGGAGCGGAGATGTACTTGTACATTGAGCGGAGAGGTACTTGTACATGGAGCAGAGATGTACTTGTACATGGAGCGGAGATGTACTTGTACATTGAGCGGAGAGGTACTTGTACATGGAGCGGAGAGGTACTTGTACATGGAGCGGAGATGTACTTGTACATGGAGCGGAGAGGTATTTGTACATGGAGCGGAGAGGTACTGTCGACACTTGACATTGAGCGGAGAGGTACTTGTACATGGAGCGGAGAGGTACTTGTACATGAGAGCGGAGAGGTATTTGTACATGGAGCGGAGAGGTACTGTCGACACTTGACATTGAGCGGAGAGGTACTTGTACATGGAGCGGAGAGGTACTTGTACATGGAGCGGAGAGGTACTTGTACATGGACCGGAGAGGTACTTGTACATGGAGCGGAGAGGTACTTGTACATGGAGCGGAGATGTACTTGTACATTGAGCGGAGAGGTACTTGTACATGGAGCAGAGATGTACTTGTACATGGAGCGGAGATGTACTTGTACATTGAGCGGAGAGGTACTTGTACATGGAGCGGAGAGGTACTTGTACATGGAGCGGAGATGTACTTGTACATGGAGCGGAGAGGTACTTGTACATGGAGCGGAGATGTACTTGTACATTGAGCGGAGAGGTACTTGTACATGGAGCAGAGATGTACTTGTACATGGAGCGGAGAGGTACTTGTACATGGAGCGGAGAGGTACTTGTACATGGAGCGGAGAGGTACTTGTACATGGAGCGGAGAGGTACTTGTACATGGAGCGGAGAGGTACTTGTACATGGAGCGGAGAGGTACTTGTACATGGAGCGGAGAGGTACTTGTACATGGAGCGGAGAGGTACTTGTACATTGAGCGGAGATGTACTTGTACATGGAGCGGAGATGTACTTGTACATGGATCGGAGAGGTACTTGTACATGAGAGCGGAGAGGTACTGTCGACACTTGTACATTGAGCGTAGAGGTACTGTCGACACTTGTACATTGAGCGGAGAGGTACTTGTACATGGAGCGGAGAGGTACTGTCGACACTTGTACATTGAGCGGAGAGGTACTTGTACATTGAGCGGAGAGGTACTTGTACATGGAGCGCAGAGGTACTTGTACATTGAGCGGAGAGGTACTTGTACATGGAGCGGAGAGGTACTTGTACATGAGAGCGGAGAGGTACTTGTACATGGAGCGGAGAGGTACTTGTACATTGAGCGGAGAGGTACTGTCGACACTTGTACATTCAGCGGAGAGGTACTTGTACATGGAGCGGAGAGGTACTGTCGATACTTGACATTGAGCGGAGAGGTACTTGTACATGGAGCGGAGAGGTATTTGTACATTGAGCGGAGAGGTACTTGTACATTGAGCGGAGAGGTACTGTCGACACTTGTACATTCAGCGGAGAGCTACTTGTACATGGAGCGGAGAGGTATTTGTACATTGAGCGGAGAGGTACTTGTACATGGAGCGGAGAGGTACTTGTACATAGAGCGGAGAGGTACTTATACATGGAGCGGAGAGGTATTTGTACATTGAGCGGAGAGGTACTTGTACATGGAGCGGAGAGGTACTTGTACATGAGAGCGGAGAGGTATTTGTACATGGAGCGGAAAGGTACTGTCGACACTTGTACATTGAGCGGAGAGCTACTTGTACATGGAGCGGAGAGGTACTTGTACATGAGAGCGGAGAGGTACTTGTACATGGAGCGGAGAGGTATTTGTACATGGAGCGGAGAGGTACTGTCGACACTTGACATTGAGCGGAGAGGTACTTGTACATGGAGCGGAGAGGTACTTGTACATGAGAGCGGATAGGTATTTGTACATGGAGCGGAGAGGTACTGTCGACACTTGACATTGAGCGGAGAGGTACTTGTACATGGAGCGGAGAGGTACTTGTACATGGAGCGGAGAGGTACTTGTACATGGACCGGAGAGGTACTTGTACATGGAGCGGAGAGGTACTTGTACATGGAGCGGAGATGTACTTGTACATTGAGCGGAGAGGTACTTGTACATGGAGCAGAGATGTACTTGTACATGGAGCGGAGATGTACTTGTACATTGAGCGGAGAGGTACTTGTACATGGAGCGGAGAGGTACTTGTACATGGAGCGGAGATGTACTTGTACATGGAGCGGAGAGGTATTTGTACATGGAGCGGAGAGGTACTGTCGACACTTGACATTGAGCGGAGAGGTACTTGTACATGGAGCGGAGAGGTACTTGTACATGAGAGCGGAGAGGTATTTGTACATGGAGCGGAGAGGTACTGTCGACACTTGACATTGAGCGGAGAGGTACTTGTACATGGAGCGGAGAGGTACTTGTACATGGAGCGGAGAGGTACTTGTACATGGACCGGAGAGGTACTTGTACATGGAGCGGAGAGGTACTTGTACATGGAGCGGAGATGTACTTGTACATTGAGCGGAGAGGTACTTGTACATGGAGCAGAGATGTACTTGTACATGGAGCGGAGATGTACTTGTACATTGAGCGGAGAGGTACTTGTACATGGAGCGGAGAGGTACTTGTACATGGAGCGGAGATGTACTTGTACATGGAGCGGAGAGGTACTTGTACATGGAGCGGAGATGTACTTGTACATTGAGCGGAGAGGTACTTGTACATGGAGCAGAGATGTACTTGTACATGGAGCGGAGAGGTACTTGTACATGGAGCGGAGAGGTACTTGTACATGGAGCGGAGAGGTACTTGTACATGGAGCGGAGAGGTACTTGTACATTGAGCGGAGAGGTACTTGTACATGGAGCGGAGAGGTACTTGTACATTGAGCGGAGAGGTACTTGTACATGGAGCGGAGAGGTACTTGTACATGGAGCGGAGAGGTACTTGTACATGGAGCGGAGAGGTACTTGTACATGGAGCGGAGAGGTACTTGTACATTGAGCGGAGATGTACTTGTACATGGAGCGGAGATGTACTTGTACATGGATCGGAGAGGTACTTGTACATGAGAGCGGAGAGGTACTGTCGACACTTGTACATTGAGCGTAGAGGTACTGTCGACACTTGTACATTGAGCGGAGAGGTACTTGTACATGGAGCGGAGAGGTACTGTCGACACTTGTACATTGAGCGGAGAGGTACTTGTACATTGAGCGGAGAGGTACTTGTACATGGAGCGCAGAGGTACTTGTACATTGAGCGGAGAGGTACTTGTACATGGAGCGGAGAGGTACTTGTACATGAGAGCGGAGAGGTACTTGTACATGGAGCGGAGAGGTACTTGTACATTGAGCGGAGAGGTACTGTCGACACTTGTACATTCAGCGGAGAGGTACTTGTACATGGAGCGGAGAGGTACTGTCGATACTTGACATTGAGCGGAGAGGTACTTGTACATGGAGCGGAGAGGTATTTGTACATTGAGCGGAGAGGTACTTGTACATTGAGCGGAGAGGTACTGTCGACACTTGTACATTCAGCGGAGAGCTACTTGTACATGGAGCGGAGAGGTATTTGTACATTGAGCGGAGAGGTACTTGTACATGGAGCGGAGAGGTACTTGTACATAGAGCGGAGAGGTACTTATACATGGAGCGGAGAGGTATTTGTACATTGAGCGGAGAGGTACTTGTACATGGAGCGGAGAGGTACTTGTACATGAGAGCGGAGAGGTATTTGTACATGGAGCGGAAAGGTACTGTCGACACTTGTACATTGAGCGGAGAGCTACTTGTACATGGAGCGGAGAGGTACTTGTACATGAGAGCGGAGAGGTACTTGTACATGGACCGGAGAGGTATTTGTACATGGAGCGGAGAGGTACTGTCGACACTTGACATTGAGCGGAGAGGTACTTGTACATGGAGCGGAGAGGTACTTGTACATGAGAGCGGAGAGGTATTTGTACATGGAGCGGAGAGGTACTGTCGACACTTGACATTGAGCGGAGAGGTACTTGTACATGGAGCGGAGAGGTACTTGTACATGGAGCGGAGAGGTACTTGTACATGGACCGGAGAGGTACTTGTACATGGAGCGGAGAGGTACTTGTACATGGAGCGGAGATGTACTTGTACATTGAGCGGAGAGGTACTTGTACATGGAGCAGAGATGTACTTGTACATGGAGCGGAGATGTACTTGTACATTGAGCGGAGAGGTACTTGTACATGGAGCGGAGAGGTACTTGTACATGGAGCGGAGATGTACTTGTACATGGAGCGGAGAGGTATTTGTACATGGAGCGGAGAGGTACTGTCGACACTTGACATTGAGCGGAGAGGTACTTGTACATGGAGCGGAGAGGTACTTGTACATGAGAGCGGAGAGGTATTTGTACATGGAGCGGAGAGGTACTGTCGACACTTGACATTGAGCGGAGAGGTACTTGTACATGGAGCGGAGAGGTACTTGTACATGGAGCGGAGAGGTACTTGTACATGGACCGGAGAGGTACTTGTACATGGAGCGGAGAGGTACTTGTACATGGAGCGGAGATGTACTTGTACATTGAGCGGAGAGGTACTTGTACATGGAGCAGAGATGTACTTGTACATGGAGCGGAGATGTACTTGTACATTGAGCGGAGAGGTACTTGTACATGGAGCGGAGAGGTACTTGTACATGGAGCGGAGATGTACTTGTACATGGAGCGGAGAGGTACTTGTACATGGAGCGGAGATGTACTTGTACATTGAGCGGAGAGGTACTTGTACATGGAGCAGAGATGTACTTGTACATGGAGCGGAGAGGTACTTGTACATGGAGCGGAGAGGTACTTGTACATGGAGCGGAGAGGTACTTGTACATGGAGCGGAGAGGTACTTGTACATTGAGCGGAGAGGTACTTGTACATTGAGCGGAGAGGTACTTGTACATGGAGCTAGGGCTGGGTATCGAGTTTCGATACTTACTTGGCACCGAAATGGAAACATCGATACTAAGGGGTATCGAAGCCTCCCTTGTCAATCAATACCAATTTTCGATACCAAAACAAAACAGCGTCATTGAGCCTATAAGCATGCGACATGCTTGCACGCCGCGCTCTAATACGGCTGGTGATTGGCTGTCATGTAGAGGCATGCAGGAAACGTTACGCCCACTTTAGCCGGTGTGTTTGTTGTGACTGTGAGCCAGGCGTGCGGTGCGGATAGTATACAAGAAGTTAGCCACTCAAGCTACTCCTATGCTGGATTACCATATGGCGAAGATGATGAAAAGCAGGAAAAGAAACAGAAACAACACGGACTGGTTTCCACAGACAAGAGAAATAATTGAGAGGTGGGTCAGCTCAGCTTACCGCAAGTTAGCGGTTATCAGATCCCTCAGTCTGACAAATCCATGCATCTGGCTGTGAGTTGTAGCATTAGATCGTTTAATTAATTGCCGCCGTAACGTTATGCGCAAGCGGGCATTGTGTATTTTTAGCAACTCGTTAACAAACGCTGATGTCATGATAGTTTGTTGAATGTAAATGCGATTCATTTATATTGATTGGCTAGTCAGTGAAGTTGAGCTGTCTCGTCAGATTTGACAAGAATGACGTTCTGTTGCAGCAGTGAGCACACTGATCTGCAACGCTAGCGTTAATGTTTAATTAATTAGCGTTATGTGCAAGCGGGCAGTTATCGCCCATGTATTTTTAGCAACTCGTTAACAAACGCTGATGTCATGATAGTTTGTTGAATATAAATGCGATTCACTTTGTGGCATATAAGGCTATATTGATAGGCTAGTCAATGCTCAACTAGTCTTCCATGCATGAAGTGGAGCCATCTCATCAGTTTGTACAAGAATATAGTTCTGTTGCATCAGTGAGCATTAAACCCTGATTTGCAACTCTCTGTTTTGCACTGAAAACTATTCCACTGATTTATTTGTTTTAGCTACATTTCTTTCCTTTGTAGTACTCCAATATTTTTTGTAGGGACGGCAATACGTTTAGAGAACTTAAAGTTATGTTAAATACAGTAGGTTTTATTTTTTTCTGCTGTAAAACTTAAGATGGGGGGAAACTAAAGATTTGTAAAATAATTTCAATGTGTAATGCAGTTTTATTTTTGTTAAAATGGATTTTTCTAAAAATTGGTATCGAAAAAAGTATCGTTCAGGAACCGGTATCGAAATCCAAGTATCGAAACGGTATCGATATCGAAAAATTTTGAACGATACCCAGCCCTACATGGAGCGCAGATGTACTTGTACATTGAGCGGAGAGGTACTTGTACATGGAGTGGAGATGTACTTGTACATTGAGCGGAGAGGTACTGGTACATGGAGCGGAGATGTACTTGTACATTGAGCGGAGAGGTACTTGTACATGGAGTGGAGATGTACTTGTACATTGAGCGGAGAGGTACTGGTACATGGAGCGGAGATGTACTTGTACATTGAGCGGAGAGGTACTTGTACATGGAGTGGAGATGTACTTGTACATGGAGTGGAGATGTACTTGTACATGGAGCGGAGATGTACTTGTACATTGAGCGGAGAGGTACTTGTACATGGAGCGGAGATGTACTTGTACATGGAGCGGAGAGGTACTTGTACATGGAGCGGAGAGGTACTTGTACATGGAGCGGAGAGGTACTTGTACATGGAGCGGAGAGGTACTTGTACATTGAGCGGAGATGTACTTGTACATGGAGCGGAGATGTACTTGTACATGGATCGGAGAGGTACTTGTACATGAGAGCGGAGAGGTACTGTCGACACTTGTACATTGAGCGTAGAGGTACTGTCGACACTTGTACATTGAGCGGAGAGGTACTTGTACATGGAGCGGAGAGGTACTGTCGACACTTGTACATTGAGCGGAGAGGTACTTGTACATTGAGCGGAGAGGTACTTGTACATGGAGCGCAGAGGTACTTGTACATTGAGCGGAGAGGTACTTGTACATGGAGCGGAGAGGTACTTGTACATGAGAGCGGAGAGGTACTTGTACATGGAGCGGAGAGGTACTTGTACATTGAGCGGAGAGGTACTGTCGACACTTGTACATTCAGCGGAGAGGTACTTGTACATGGAGCGGAGAGGTACTGTCGATACTTGACATTGAGCGGAGAGGTACTTGTACATGGAGCGGAGAGGTACTTGTACATGGAGCGGAGAGGTACTTGTACATGGAGCGGAGAGGTACTTGTACATTGAGCGGAGAGGTACTTGTACATGGAGCGGAGAGGTACTTGTACATTGAGCGGAGAGGTACTTGTACATGGAGCGGAGAGGTACTTGTACATGGAGCGGAGAGGTACTTGTACATGGAGCGGAGAGGTACTTGTACATGGAGCGGAGAGGTACTTGTACATTGAGCGGAGATGTACTTGTACATGGAGCGGAGATGTACTTGTACATGGATCGGAGAGGTACTTGTACATGAGAGCGGAGAGGTACTGTCGACACTTGTACATTGAGCGTAGAGGTACTGTCGACACTTGTACATTGAGCGGAGAGGTACTTGTACATGGAGCGGAGAGGTACTGTCGACACTTGTACATTGAGCGGAGAGGTACTTGTACATTGAGCGGAGAGGTACTTGTACATGGAGCGCAGAGGTACTTGTACATTGAGCGGAGAGGTACTTGTACATGGAGCGGATAGGTACTTGTACATGAGAGCGGAGAGGTACTTGTACATGGAGCGGAGAGGTACTTGTACATTGAGCGGAGAGGTACTGTCGACACTTGTACATTCAGCGGAGAGGTACTTGTACATGGAGCGGAGAGGTACTGTCGATACTTGACATTGAGCGGAGAGGTACTTGTACATGGAGCGGAGAGGTATTTGTACATTGAGCGGAGAGGTACTTGTACATTGAGCGGAGAGGTACTGTCGACACTTGTACATTCAGCGGAGAGCTACTTGTACATGGAGCGGAGAGGTATTTGTACATTGAGCGGAGAGGTACTTGTACATGGAGCGGAGAGGTACTTGTACATAGAGCGGAGAGGTACTTATACATGGAGCGGAGAGGTATTTGTACATTGAGCGGAGAGGTACTTGTACATGGAGCGGAGAGGTACTTGTACATGAGAGCGGAGAGGTATTTGTACATGGAGCGGAAAGGTACTGTCGACACTTGTACATTGAGCGGAGAGCTACTTGTACATGGAGCGGAGAGGTACTTGTACATGAGAGCGGAGAGGTACTTGTACATGGAGCGGAGAGGTATTTGTACATGGAGCGGAGAGGTACTGTCGACACTTGACATTGAGCGGAGAGGTACTTGTACATGGAGCGGAGAGGTACTTGTACATGAGAGCGGAGAGGTATTTGTACATGGAGCGGAGAGGTACTGTCGACACTTGACATTGAGCGGAGAGGTACTTGTACATGGAGCGGAGAGGTACTTGTACATGGAGCGGAGAGGTACTTGTACATGGACCGGAGAGGTACTTGTACATGGAGCGGAGAGGTACTTGTACATGGAGCGGAGATGTACTTGTACATTGAGCGGAGAGGTACTTGTACATGGAGCAGAGATGTACTTGTACATGGAGCGGAGATGTACTTGTACATTGAGCGGAGAGGTACTTGTACATGGAGCGGAGAGGTACTTGTACATGGAGCGGAGATGTACTTGTACATGGAGCGGAGAGGTACTTGTACATGGAGCGGAGATGTACTTGTACATTGAGCGGAGAGGTACTTGTACATGGAGCAGAGATGTACTTGTACATGGAGCGGAGAGGTACTTGTACATGGAGCGGAGAGGTACTTGTACATGGAGCGGAGAGGTACTTGTACATGGAGCGGAGAGGTACTTGTACATTGAGCGGAGAGGTACTTGTACATGGAGCGGAGAGGTACTTGTACATTGAGCGGAGAGGTACTTGTACATGGAGCGGAGAGGTACTTGTACATGGAGCGGAGAGGTACTTGTACATGGAGCGGAGAGGTACTTGTACATGGAGCGGAGAGGTACTTGTACATTGAGCGGAGATGTACTTGTACATGGAGCGGAGATGTACTTGTACATGGATCGGAGAGGTACTTGTACATGAGAGCGGAGAGGTACTGTCGACACTTGTACATTGAGCGTAGAGGTACTGTCGACACTTGTACATTGAGCGGAGAGGTACTTGTACATGGAGCGGAGAGGTACTGTCGACACTTGTACATTGAGCGGAGAGGTACTTGTACATTGAGCGGAGAGGTACTTGTACATGGAGCGCAGAGGTACTTGTACATTGAGCGGAGAGGTACTTGTACATGGAGCGGAGAGGTACTTGTACATGAGAGCGGAGAGGTACTTGTACATGGAGCGGAGAGGTACTTGTACATTGAGCGGAGAGGTACTGTCGACACTTGTACATTCAGCGGAGAGGTACTTGTACATGGAGCGGAGAGGTACTGTCGATACTTGACATTGAGCGGAGAGGTACTTGTACATGGAGCGGAGAGGTATTTGTACATTGAGCGGAGAGGTACTTGTACATTGAGCGGAGAGGTACTGTCGACACTTGTACATTCAGCGGAGAGCTACTTGTACATGGAGCGGAGAGGTATTTGTACATTGAGCGGAGAGGTACTTGTACATGGAGCGGAGAGGTACTTGTACATAGAGCGGAGAGGTACTTATACATGGAGCGGAGAGGTATTTGTACATTGAGCGGAGAGGTACTTGTACATGGAGCGGAGAGGTACTTGTACATGAGAGCGGAGAGGTATTTGTACATGGAGCGGAAAGGTACTGTCGACACTTGTACATTGAGCGGAGAGCTACTTGTACATGGAGCGGAGAGGTACTTGTACATGAGAGCGGAGAGGTACTTGTACATGGAGCGGAGAGGTATTTGTACATGGAGCGGAGAGGTACTGTCGACACTTGACATTGAGCGGAGAGGTACTTGTACATGGAGCGGAGAGGTACTTGTACATGAGAGCGGAGAGGTATTTGTACATGGAGCGGAGAGGTACTGTCGACACTTGACATTGAGCGGAGAGGTACTTGTACATGGAGCGGAGAGGTACTTGTACATGGAGCGGAGAGGTACTTGTACATGGACCGGAGAGGTACTTGTACATGGAGCGGAGAGGTACTTGTACATGGAGCGGAGATGTACTTGTACATTGAGCGGAGAGGTACTTGTACATGGAGCAGAGATGTACTTGTACATGGAGCGGAGATGTACTTGTACATTGAGCGGAGAGGTACTTGTACATGGAGCGGAGAGGTACTTGTACATGGAGCGGAGATGTACTTGTACATGGAGCGGAGAGGTACTTGTACATGGAGCGGAGATGTACTTGTACATTGAGCGGAGAGGTACTTGTACATGGAGCAGAGATGTACTTGTACATGGAGCGGAGAGGTACTTGTACATGGAGCGGAGAGGTACTTGTACATGGAGCGGAGAGGTACTTGTACATGGAGCGGAGAGGTACTTGTACATTGAGCGGAGAGGTACTTGTACATGGAGCGGAGAGGTACTTGTACATTGAGCGGAGAGGTACTTGTACATGGAGCGGAGAGGTACTTGTACATGGAGCGGAGAGGTACTTGTACATGGAGCGGAGAGGTACTTGTACATGGAGCGGAGAGGTACTTGTACATTGAGCGGAGATGTACTTGTACATGGAGCGGAGATGTACTTGTACATGGATCGGAGAGGTACTTGTACATGAGAGCGGAGAGGTACTGTCGACACTTGTACATTGAGCGTAGAGGTACTGTCGACACTTGTACATTGAGCGGAGAGGTACTTGTACATGGAGCGGAGAGGTACTGTCGACACTTGTACATTGAGCGGAGAGGTACTTGTACATTGAGCGGAGAGGTACTTGTACATGGAGCGCAGAGGTACTTGTACATTGAGCGGAGAGGTACTTGTACATGGAGCGGAGAGGTACTTGTACATGAGAGCGGAGAGGTACTTGTACATGGAGCGGAGAGGTACTTGTACATTGAGCGGAGAGGTACTGTCGACACTTGTACATTCAGCGGAGAGGTACTTGTACATGGAGCGGAGAGGTACTGTCGATACTTGACATTGAGCGGAGAGGTACTTGTACATGGAGCGGAGAGGTATTTGTACATTGAGCGGAGAGGTACTTGTACATTGAGCGGAGAGGTACTGTCGACACTTGTACATTCAGCGGAGAGCTACTTGTACATGGAGCGGAGAGGTATTTGTACATTGAGCGGAGAGGTACTTGTACATGGAGCGGAGAGGTACTTGTACATAGAGCGGAGAGGTACTTATACATGGAGCGGAGAGGTATTTGTACATTGAGCGGAGAGGTACTTGTACATGGAGCGGAGAGGTACTTGTACATGAGAGCGGAGAGGTATTTGTACATGGAGCGGAAAGGTACTGTCGACACTTGTACATTGAGCGGAGAGCTACTTGTACATGGAGCGGAGAGGTACTTGTACATGAGAGCGGAGAGGTACTTGTACATGGAGCGGAGAGGTATTTGTACATGGAGCGGAGAGGTACTGTCGACACTTGACATTGAGCGGAGAGGTACTTGTACATGGAGCGGAGAGGTACTTGTACATGAGAGCGGAGAGGTATTTGTACATGGAGCGGAGAGGTACTGTCGACACTTGACATTGAGCGGAGAGGTACTTGTACATGGAGCGGAGAGGTACTTGTACATGGAGCGGAGAGGTACTTGTACATGGACCGGAGAGGTACTTGTACATGGAGCGGAGAGGTACTTGTACATGGAGCGGAGATGTACTTGTACATTGAGCGGAGAGGTACTTGTACATGGAGCAGAGATGTACTTGTACATGGAGCGGAGATGTACTTGTACATTGAGCGGAGAGGTACTTGTACATGGAGCGGAGAGGTACTTGTACATGGAGCGGAGATGTACTTGTACATGGAGCGGAGAGGTATTTGTACATGGAGCGGAGAGGTACTGTCGACACTTGACATTGAGCGGAGAGGTACTTGTACATGGAGCGGAGAGGTACTTGTACATGAGAGCGGAGAGGTATTTGTACATGGAGCGGAGAGGTACTGTCGACACTTGACATTGAGCGGAGAGGTACTTGTACATGGAGCGGAGAGGTACTTGTACATGGAGCGGAGAGGTACTTGTACATGGACCGGAGAGGTACTTGTACATGGAGCGGAGAGGTACTTGTACATGGAGCGGAGATGTACTTGTACATTGAGCGGAGAGGTACTTGTACATGGAGCAGAGATGTACTTGTACATGGAGCGGAGATGTACTTGTACATTGAGCGGAGAGGTACTTGTACATGGAGCGGAGAGGTACTTGTACATGGAGCGGAGATGTACTTGTACATGGAGCGGAGAGGTACTTGTACATGGAGCGGAGATGTACTTGTACATTGAGCGGAGAGGTACTTGTACATGGAGCAGAGATGTACTTGTACATGGAGCGGAGAGGTACTTGTACATGGAGCGGAGAGGTACTTGTACATGGAGCGGAGAGGTACTTGTACATGGAGCGGAGAGGTACTTGTACATTGAGCGGAGAGGTACTTGTACATGGAGCGGAGAGGTACTTGTACATTGAGCGGAGAGGTACTTGTACATGGAGCGGAGAGGTACTTGTACATGGAGCGGAGAGGTACTTGTACATGGAGCGGAGAGGTACTTGTACATGGAGCGGAGAGGTACTTGTACATTGAGCGGAGATGTACTTGTACATGGAGCGGAGATGTACTTGTACATGGATCGGAGAGGTACTTGTACATGAGAGCGGAGAGGTACTGTCGACACTTGTACATTGAGCGGAGAGGTACTTGTACATGGAGCGGAGAGGTACTGTCGACACTTGTACATTGAGCGGAGAGGTACTTGTACATTGAGCGGAGAGGTACTTGTACATGGAGCGCAGAGGTACTTGTACATTGAGCGGAGAGGTACTTGTACATGGAGCGGAGAGGTACTTGTACATGAGAGCGGAGAGGTACTTGTACATGGAGCGGAGAGGTACTTGTACATTGAGCGGAGAGGTACTGTCGACACTTGTACATTCAGCGGAGAGGTACTTGTACATGGAGCGGAGAGGTACTGTCGATACTTGACATTGAGCGGAGAGGTACTTGTACATGGAGCGGAGAGGTATTTGTACATTGAGCGGAGAGGTACTTGTACATTGAGCGGAGAGGTACTGTCGACACTTGTACATTCAGCGGAGAGCTACTTGTACATGGAGCGGAGAGGTATTTGTACATTGAGCGGAGAGGTACTTGTACATGGAGCGGAGAGGTACTTGTACATAGAGCGGAGAGGTACTTATACATGGAGCGGAGAGGTATTTGTACATTGAGCGGAGAGGTACTTGTACATGGAGCGGAGAGGTACTTGTACATGAGAGCGGAGAGGTATTTGTACATGGAGCGGAAAGGTACTGTCGACACTTGTACATTGAGCGGAGAGCTACTTGTACATGGAGCGGAGAGGTACTTGTACATGAGAGCGGAGAGGTACTTGTACATGGACCGGAGAGGTATTTGTACATGGAGCGGAGAGGTACTGTCGACACTTGACATTGAGCGGAGAGGTACTTGTACATGGAGCGGAGAGGTACTTGTACATGAGAGCGGAGAGGTATTTGTACATGGAGCGGAGAGGTACTGTCGACACTTGACATTGAGCGGAGAGGTACTTGTACATGGAGCGGAGAGGTACTTGTACATGGAGCGGAGAGGTACTTGTACATGGACCGGAGAGGTACTTGTACATGGAGCGGAGAGGTACTTGTACATGGAGCGGAGATGTACTTGTACATTGAGCGGAGAGGTACTTGTACATGGAGCAGAGATGTACTTGTACATGGAGCGGAGATGTACTTGTACATTGAGCGGAGAGGTACTTGTACATGGAGCGGAGAGGTACTTGTACATGGAGCGGAGATGTACTTGTACATGGAGCGGAGAGGTATTTGTACATGGAGCGGAGAGGTACTGTCGACACTTGACATTGAGCGGAGAGGTACTTGTACATGGAGCGGAGAGGTACTTGTACATGAGAGCGGAGAGGTATTTGTACATGGAGCGGAGAGGTACTGTCGACACTTGACATTGAGCGGAGAGGTACTTGTACATGGAGCGGAGAGGTACTTGTACATGGAGCGGAGAGGTACTTGTACATGGACCGGAGAGGTACTTGTACATGGAGCGGAGAGGTACTTGTACATGGAGCGGAGATGTACTTGTACATTGAGCGGAGAGGTACTTGTACATGGAGCAGAGATGTACTTGTACATGGAGCGGAGATGTACTTGTACATTGAGCGGAGAGGTACTTGTACATGGAGCGGAGAGGTACTTGTACATGGAGCGGAGATGTACTTGTACATGGAGCGGAGAGGTACTTGTACATGGAGCGGAGATGTACTTGTACATTGAGCGGAGAGGTACTTGTACATGGAGCAGAGATGTACTTGTACATGGAGCGGAGAGGTACTTGTACATGGAGCGGAGAGGTACTTGTACATGGAGCGGAGAGGTACTTGTACATGGAGCGGAGAGGTACTTGTACATTGAGCGGAGAGGTACTTGTACATTGAGCGGAGAGGTACTTGTACATGGAGCTAGGGCTGGGTATCGAGTTTCGATACTTACTTGGCACCGAAATGGAAACATCGATACTAAGGGGTATCGAAGCCTCCCTTGTCAATCGATACCAATTTTCGATACCAAAACAAAACAGCGTCATTGAGCCTATAAGCATGCGACATGCTTGCACGCCGCGCTCTAATACGGCTGGTGATTGGCTGTCATGTAGAGGCATGCAGGAAACGTTACGCCCACTTTAGCCGGTGTGTTTGTTGTGACTGTGAGCCAGGCGTGCGGTGCGGATAGTATACAAGAAGTTAGCCACTCAAGCTACTCCTATGCTGGATTACCATATGGCGAAGATGATGAAAAGCAGGAAAAGAAACAGAAACAACACGGACTGGTTTCCACAGACAAGAGAAATAATTGAGAGGTGGGTCAGCTCAGCTTACCGCAAGTTAGCGGTTATCAGATCCCTCAGTCTGACAAATCCATGCATCTGGCTGTGAGTTGTAGCATTAGATCGTTTAATTAATTGCCGCCGTAACGTTATGCGCAAGCGGGCATTGTGTATTTTTAGCAACTCGTTAACAAACGCTGATGTCATGATAGTTTGTTGAATGTAAATGCGATTCATTTATATTGATTGGCTAGTCAGTGAAGTTGAGCTGTCTCGTCAGATTTGACAAGAATGACGTTCTGTTGCAGCAGTGAGCACACTGATCTGCAACGCTAGCGTTAATGTTTAATTAATTAGCGTTATGTGCAAGCGGGCAGTTATCGCCCATGTATTTTTAGCAACTCGTTAACAAACGCTGATGTCATGATAGTTTGTTGAATATAAATGCGATTCACTTTGTGGCATATAAGGCTATATTGATAGGCTAGTCAATGCTCAACTAGTCTTCCATGCATGAAGTGGAGCCATCTCATCAGTTTGTACAAGAATAGAGTTCTGTTGCATCAGTGAGCATTAAACCCTGATTTGCAACTCTCTGTTTTGCACTGAAAACTATTCCACTGATTTATTTGTTTTAGCTACATTTCTTTCCTTTGTAGTACTCCAATATTTTTTGTAGGGACGGCAATACGTTTAGAGAACTTAAAGTTATGTTAAATACAGTAGGTTTTATTTTTTTCTGCTGTAAAACTTAAGATGGGGGGAAACTAAAGATTTGTAAAATAATTTCAATGTGTAATGCAGTTTTATTTTTGTTAAAATGGATTTTTCTAAAAATTGGTATCGAAAAAAGTATCGTTCAGGAACCGGTATCGAAATCCAAGTATCGAAACGGTATCGATATCGAAAAATTTTGAACGATACCCAGCCCTACATGGAGCGCAGATGTACTTGTACATTGAGCGGAGAGGTACTTGTACATGGAGTGGAGATGTACTTGTACATTGAGCGGAGAGGTACTGGTACATGGAGCGGAGATGTACTTGTACATTGAGCGGAGAGGTACTTGTACATGGAGTGGAGATGTACTTGTACATTGAGCGGAGAGGTACTGGTACATGGAGCGGAGATGTACTTGTACATTGAGCGGAGAGGTACTTGTACATGGAGTGGAGATGTACTTGTACATGGAGCGGAGATGTACTTGTACATTGAGCGGAGAGGTACTTGTACATGGAGCGGAGATGTACTTGTACATGGAGCGGAGAGGTACTTGTACATGGAGCGGAGAGGTACTTGTACATGGAGCGGAGAGGTACTTGTACATGGAGCGGAGAGGTACTTGTACATTGAGCGGAGATGTACTTGTACATGGAGCGGAGATGTACTTGTACATGGATCGGAGAGGTACTTGTACATGAGAGCGGAGAGGTACTGTCGACACTTGTACATTGAGCGTAGAGGTACTGTCGACACTTGTACATTGAGCGGAGAGGTACTTGTACATGGAGCGGAGAGGTACTGTCGACACTTGTACATTGAGCGGAGAGGTACTTGTACATTGAGCGGAGAGGTACTTGTACATGGAGCGCAGAGGTACTTGTACATTGAGCGGAGAGGTACTTGTACATGGAGCGGAGAGGTACTTGTACATGAGAGCGGAGAGGTACTTGTACATGGAGCGGAGAGGTACTTGTACATTGAGCGGAGAGGTACTGTCGACACTTGTACATTCAGCGGAGAGGTACTTGTACATGGAGCGGAGAGGTACTGTCGATACTTGACATTGAGCGGAGAGGTACTTGTACATGGAGCGGAGAGGTACTTGTACATGGAGCGGAGAGGTACTTGTACATGGAGCGGAGAGGTACTTGTACATTGAGCGGAGAGGTACTTGTACATGGAGCGGAGAGGTACTTGTACATTGAGCGGAGAGGTACTTGTACATGGAGCGGAGAGGTACTTGTACATGGAGCGGAGAGGTACTTGTACATGGAGCGGAGAGGTACTTGTACATGGAGCGGAGAGGTACTTGTACATTGAGCGGAGATGTACTTGTACATGGAGCGGAGATGTACTTGTACATGGATCGGAGAGGTACTTGTACATGAGAGCGGAGAGGTACTGTCGACACTTGTACATTGAGCGTAGAGGTACTGTCGACACTTGTACATTGAGCGGAGAGGTACTTGTACATGGAGCGGAGAGGTACTGTCGACACTTGTACATTGAGCGGAGAGGTACTTGTACATTGAGCGGAGAGGTACTTGTACATGGAGCGCAGAGGTACTTGTACATTGAGCGGAGAGGTACTTGTACATGGAGCGGAGAGGTACTTGTACATGAGAGCGGAGAGGTACTTGTACATGGAGCGGAGAGGTACTTGTACATTGAGCGGAGAGGTACTGTCGACACTTGTACATTCAGCGGAGAGGTACTTGTACATGGAGCGGAGAGGTACTGTCGATACTTGACATTGAGCGGAGAGGTACTTGTACATGGAGCGGAGAGGTATTTGTACATTGAGCGGAGAGGTACTTGTACATTGAGCGGAGAGGTACTGTCGACACTTGTACATTCAGCGGAGAGCTACTTGTACATGGAGCGGAGAGGTATTTGTACATTGAGCGGAGAGGTACTTGTACATGGAGCGGAGAGGTACTTGTACATAGAGCGGAGAGGTACTTATACATGGAGCGGAGAGGTATTTGTACATTGAGCGGAGAGGTACTTGTACATGGAGCGGAGAGGTACTTGTACATGAGAGCGGAGAGGTATTTGTACATGGAGCGGAAAGGTACTGTCGACACTTGTACATTGAGCGGAGAGCTACTTGTACATGGAGCGGAGAGGTACTTGTACATGAGAGCGGAGAGGTACTTGTACATGGAGCGGAGAGGTATTTGTACATGGAGCGGAGAGGTACTGTCGACACTTGACATTGAGCGGAGAGGTACTTGTACATGGAGCGGAGAGGTACTTGTACATGAGAGCGGAGAGGTATTTGTACATGGAGCGGAGAGGTACTGTCGACACTTGACATTGAGCGGAGAGGTACTTGTACATGGAGCGGAGAGGTACTTGTACATGGAGCGGAGAGGTACTTGTACATGGACCGGAGAGGTACTTGTACATGGAGCGGAGAGGTACTTGTACATGGAGCGGAGATGTACTTGTACATTGAGCGGAGAGGTACTTGTACATGGAGCAGAGATGTACTTGTACATGGAGCGGAGATGTACTTGTACATTGAGCGGAGAGGTACTTGTACATGGAGCGGAGAGGTACTTGTACATGGAGCGGAGATGTACTTGTACATGGAGCGGAGAGGTATTTGTACATGGAGCGGAGAGGTACTGTCGACACTTGACATTGAGCGGAGAGGTACTTGTACATGGAGCGGAGAGGTACTTGTACATGAGAGCGGAGAGGTATTTGTACATGGAGCGGAGAGGTACTGTCGACACTTGACATTGAGCGGAGAGGTACTTGTACATGGAGCGGAGAGGTACTTGTACATGGAGCGGAGAGGTACTTGTACATGGACCGGAGAGGTACTTGTACATGGAGCGGAGAGGTACTTGTACATGGAGCGGAGATGTACTTGTACATTGAGCGGAGAGGTACTTGTACATGGAGCAGAGATGTACTTGTACATGGAGCGGAGATGTACTTGTACATTGAGCGGAGAGGTACTTGTACATGGAGCGGAGAGGTACTTGTACATGGAGCGGAGATGTACTTGTACATGGAGCGGAGAGGTACTTGTACATGGAGCGGAGATGTACTTGTACATTGAGCGGAGAGGTACTTGTACATGGAGCAGAGATGTACTTGTACATGGAGCGGAGAGGTACTTGTACATGGAGCGGAGAGGTACTTGTACATGGAGCGGAGAGGTACTTGTACATGGAGCGGAGAGGTACTTGTACATTGAGCGGAGAGGTACTTGTACATGGAGCGGAGAGGTACTTGTACATTGAGCGGAGAGGTACTTGTACATGGAGCGGAGAGGTACTTGTACATGGAGCGGAGAGGTACTTGTACATGGAGCGGAGAGGTACTTGTACATGGAGCGGAGAGGTACTTGTACATTGAGCGGAGATGTACTTGTACATGGAGCGGAGATGTACTTGTACATGGATCGGAGAGGTACTTGTACATGAGAGCGGAGAGGTACTGTCGACACTTGTACATTGAGCGTAGAGGTACTGTCGACACTTGTACATTGAGCGGAGAGGTACTTGTACATGGAGCGGAGAGGTACTGTCGACACTTGTACATTGAGCGGAGAGGTACTTGTACATTGAGCGGAGAGGTACTTGTACATGGAGCGCAGAGGTACTTGTACATTGAGCGGAGAGGTACTTGTACATGGAGCGGAGAGGTACTTGTACATGAGAGCGGAGAGGTACTTGTACATGGAGCGGAGAGGTACTTGTACATTGAGCGGAGAGGTACTGTCGACACTTGTACATTCAGCGGAGAGGTACTTGTACATGGAGCGGAGAGGTACTGTCGATACTTGACATTGAGCGGAGAGGTACTTGTACATGGAGCGGAGAGGTATTTGTACATTGAGCGGAGAGGTACTTGTACATTGAGCGGAGAGGTACTGTCGACACTTGTACATTCAGCGGAGAGCTACTTGTACATGGAGCGGAGAGGTATTTGTACATTGAGCGGAGAGGTACTTGTACATGGAGCGGAGAGGTACTTGTACATAGAGCGGAGAGGTACTTATACATGGAGCGGAGAGGTATTTGTACATTGAGCGGAGAGGTACTTGTACATGGAGCGGAGAGGTACTTGTACATGAGAGCGGAGAGGTATTTGTACATGGAGCGGAAAGGTACTGTCGACACTTGTACATTGAGCGGAGAGCTACTTGTACATGGAGCGGAGAGGTACTTGTACATGAGAGCGGAGAGGTACTTGTACATGGACCGGAGAGGTATTTGTACATGGAGCGGAGAGGTACTGTCGACACTTGACATTGAGCGGAGAGGTACTTGTACATGGAGCGGAGAGGTACTTGTACATGAGAGCGGAGAGGTATTTGTACATGGAGCGGAGAGGTACTGTCGACACTTGACATTGAGCGGAGAGGTACTTGTACATGGAGCGGAGAGGTACTTGTACATGGAGCGGAGAGGTACTTGTACATGGACCGGAGAGGTACTTGTACATGGAGCGGAGAGGTACTTGTACATGGAGCGGAGATGTACTTGTACATTGAGCGGAGAGGTACTTGTACATGGAGCAGAGATGTACTTGTACATGGAGCGGAGATGTACTTGTACATTGAGCGGAGAGGTACTTGTACATGGAGCGGAGAGGTACTTGTACATGGAGCGGAGATGTACTTGTACATGGAGCGGAGAGGTATTTGTACATGGAGCGGAGAGGTACTGTCGACACTTGACATTGAGCGGAGAGGTACTTGTACATGGAGCGGAGAGGTACTTGTACATGAGAGCGGAGAGGTATTTGTACATGGAGCGGAGAGGTACTGTCGACACTTGACATTGAGCGGAGAGGTACTTGTACATGGAGCGGAGAGGTACTTGTACATGGAGCGGAGAGGTACTTGTACATGGACCGGAGAGGTACTTGTACATGGAGCGGAGAGGTACTTGTACATGGAGCGGAGATGTACTTGTACATTGAGCGGAGAGGTACTTGTACATGGAGCAGAGATGTACTTGTACATGGAGCGGAGATGTACTTGTACATTGAGCGGAGAGGTACTTGTACATGGAGCGGAGAGGTACTTGTACATGGAGCGGAGATGTACTTGTACATGGAGCGGAGAGGTACTTGTACATGGAGCGGAGATGTACTTGTACATTGAGCGGAGAGGTACTTGTACATGGAGCAGAGATGTACTTGTACATGGAGCGGAGAGGTACTTGTACATGGAGCGGAGAGGTACTTGTACATGGAGCGGAGAGGTACTTGTACATGGAGCGGAGAGGTACTTGTACATTGAGCGGAGAGGTACTTGTACATTGAGCGGAGAGGTACTTGTACATGGAGCTAGGGCTGGGTATCGAGTTTCGATACTTACTTGGCACCGAAATGGAAACATCGATACTAAGGGGTATCGAAGCCTCCCTTGTCAATCGATACCAATTTTCGATACCAAAACAAAACAGCGTCATTGAGCCTATAAGCATGCGACATGCTTGCACGCCGCGCTCTAATACGGCTGGTGATTGGCTGTCATGTAGAGGCATGCAGGAAACGTTACGCCCACTTTAGCCGGTGTGTTTGTTGTGACTGTGAGCCAGGCGTGCGGTGCGGATAGTATACAAGAAGTTAGCCACTCAAGCTACTCCTATGCTGGATTACCATATGGCGAAGATGATGAAAAGCAGGAAAAGAAACAGAAACAACACGGACTGGTTTCCACAGACAAGAGAAATAATTGAGAGGTGGGTCAGCTCAGCTTACCGCAAGTTAGCGGTTATCAGATCCCTCAGTCTGACAAATCCATGCATCTGGCTGTGAGTTGTAGCATTAGATCGTTTAATTAATTGCCGCCGTAACGTTATGCGCAAGCGGGCATTGTGTATTTTTAGCAACTCGTTAACAAACGCTGATGTCATGATAGTTTGTTGAATGTAAATGCGATTCATTTATATTGATTGGCTAGTCAGTGAAGTTGAGCTGTCTCGTCAGATTTGACAAGAATGACGTTCTGTTGCAGCAGTGAGCACACTGATCTGCAACGCTAGCGTTAATGTTTAATTAATTAGCGTTATGTGCAAGCGGGCAGTTATCGCCCATGTATTTTTAGCAACTCGTTAACAAACGCTGATGTCATGATAGTTTGTTGAATATAAATGCGATTCACTTTGTGGCATATAAGGCTATATTGATAGGCTAGTCAATGCTCAACTAGTCTTCCATGCATGAAGTGGAGCCATCTCATCAGTTTGTACAAGAATAGAGTTCTGTTGCATCAGTGAGCATTAAACCCTGATTTGCAACTCTCTGTTTTGCACTGAAAACTATTCCACTGATTTATTTGTTTTAGCTACATTTCTTTCCTTTGTAGTACTCCAATATTTTTTGTAGGGACGGCAATACGTTTAGAGAACTTAAAGTTATGTTAAATACAGTAGGTTTTATTTTTTTCTGCTGTAAAACTTAAGATGGGGGGAAACTAAAGATTTGTAAAATAATTTCAATGTGTAATGCAGTTTTATTTTTGTTAAAATGGATTTTTCTAAAAATTGGTATCGAAAAAAGTATCGTTCAGGAACCGGTATCGAAATCCAAGTATCGAAACGGTATCGATATCGAAAAATTTTGAACGATACCCAGCCCTACATGGAGCGCAGATGTACTTGTACATTGAGCGGAGAGGTACTTGTACATGGAGTGGAGATGTACTTGTACATTGAGCGGAGAGGTACTGGTACATGGAGCGGAGATGTACTTGTACATTGAGCGGAGAGGTACTTGTACATGGAGTGGAGATGTACTTGTACATTGAGCGGAGAGGTACTGGTACATGGAGCGGAGATGTACTTGTACATTGAGCGGAGAGGTACTTGTACATGGAGTGGAGATGTACTTGTACATGGAGCGGAGATGTACTTGTACATTGAGCGGAGAGGTACTTGTACATGGAGCGGAGATGTACTTGTACATGGAGCGGAGAGGTACTTGTACATGGAGCGGAGAGGTACTTGTACATGGAGCGGAGAGGTACTTGTACATGGAGCGGAGAGGTACTTGTACATTGAGCGGAGATGTACTTGTACATGGAGCGGAGATGTACTTGTACATGGATCGGAGAGGTACTTGTACATGAGAGCGGAGAGGTACTGTCGACACTTGTACATTGAGCGTAGAGGTACTGTCGACACTTGTACATTGAGCGGAGAGGTACTTGTACATGGAGCGGAGAGGTACTGTCGACACTTGTACATTGAGCGGAGAGGTACTTGTACATTGAGCGGAGAGGTACTTGTACATGGAGCGCAGAGGTACTTGTACATTGAGCGGAGAGGTACTTGTACATGGAGCGGAGAGGTACTTGTACATGAGAGCGGAGAGGTACTTGTACATGGAGCGGAGAGGTACTTGTACATTGAGCGGAGAGGTACTGTCGACACTTGTACATTCAGCGGAGAGGTACTTGTACATGGAGCGGAGAGGTACTGTCGATACTTGACATTGAGCGGAGAGGTACTTGTACATGGAGCGGAGAGGTACTTGTACATGGAGCGGAGAGGTACTTGTACATGGAGCGGAGAGGTACTTGTACATTGAGCGGAGAGGTACTTGTACATGGAGCGGAGAGGTACTTGTACATTGAGCGGAGAGGTACTTGTACATGGAGCGGAGAGGTACTTGTACATGGAGCGGAGAGGTACTTGTACATGGAGCGGAGAGGTACTTGTACATGGAGCGGAGAGGTACTTGTACATTGAGCGGAGATGTACTTGTACATGGAGCGGAGATGTACTTGTACATGGATCGGAGAGGTACTTGTACATGAGAGCGGAGAGGTACTGTCGACACTTGTACATTGAGCGTAGGGGTACTGTCGACACTTGTACATTGAGCGGAGAGGTACTTGTACATGGAGCGGAGAGGTACTGTCGACACTTGTACATTGAGCGGAGAGGTACTTGTACATTGAGCGGAGAGGTACTTGTACATGGAGCGCAGAGGTACTTGTACATTGAGCGGAGAGGTACTTGTACATGGAGCGGAGAGGTACTTGTACATGAGAGCGGAGAGGTACTTGTACATGGAGCGGAGAGGTACTTGTACATTGAGCGGAGAGGTACTGTCGACACTTGTACATTCAGCGGAGAGGTACTTGTACATGGAGCGGAGAGGTACTGTCGATACTTGACATTGAGCGGAGAGGTACTTGTACATGGAGCGGAGAGGTATTTGTACATTGAGCGGAGAGGTACTTGTACATTGAGCGGAGAGGTACTGTCGACACTTGTACATTCAGCGGAGAGCTACTTGTACATGGAGCGGAGAGGTATTTGTACATTGAGCGGAGAGGTACTTGTACATGGAGCGGAGAGGTACTTGTACATAGAGCGGAGAGGTACTTATACATGGAGCGGAGAGGTATTTGTACATTGAGCGGAGAGGTACTTGTACATGGAGCGGAGAGGTACTTGTACATGAGAGCGGAGAGGTATTTGTACATGGAGCGGAAAGGTACTGTCGACACTTGTACATTGAGCGGAGAGCTACTTGTACATGGAGCGGAGAGGTACTTGTACATGAGAGCGGAGAGGTACTTGTACATGGAGCGGAGAGGTATTTGTACATGGAGCGGAGAGGTACTGTCGACACTTGACATTGAGCGGAGAGGTACTTGTACATGGAGCGGAGAGGTACTTGTACATGAGAGCGGAGAGGTATTTGTACATGGAGCGGAGAGGTACTGTCGACACTTGACATTGAGCGGAGAGGTACTTGTACATGGAGCGGAGAGGTACTTGTACATGGAGCGGAGAGGTACTTGTACATGGACCGGAGAGGTACTTGTACATGGAGCGGAGAGGTACTTGTACATGGAGCGGAGATGTACTTGTACATTGAGCGGAGAGGTACTTGTACATGGAGCAGAGATGTACTTGTACATGGAGCGGAGATGTACTTGTACATTGAGCGGAGAGGTACTTGTACATGGAGCGGAGAGGTACTTGTACATGGAGCGGAGATGTACTTGTACATGGAGCGGAGAGGTACTTGTACATGTAGCGGAGATGTACTTGTACATTGAGCGGAGAGGTACTTGTACATGGAGCAGAGATGTACTTGTACATGGAGCGGAGAGGTACTTGTACATGGAGCGGAGAGGTACTTGTACATGGAGCGGAGAGGTACTTGTACATGGAGCGGAGAGGTACTTGTACATTGAGCGGAGAGGTACTTGTACATGGAGCGGAGAGGTACTTGTACATTGAGCGGAGAGGTACTTGTACATGGAGCGGAGAGGTACTTGTACATGGAGCGGAGAGGTACTTGTACATGGAGCGGAGAGGTACTTGTACATGGAGCGGAGAGGTACTTGTACATTGAGCGGAGATGTACTTGTACATGGAGCGGAGATGTACTTGTACATGGATCGGAGAGGTACTTGTACATGAGAGCGGAGAGGTACTGTCGACACTTGTACATTGAGCGTAGAGGTACTGTCGACACTTGTACATTGAGCGGAGAGGTACTTGTACATGGAGCGGAGAGGTACTGTCGACACTTGTACATTGAGCGGAGAGGTACTTGTACATTGAGCGGAGAGGTACTTGTACATGGAGCGCAGAGGTACTTGTACATTGAGCGGAGAGGTACTTGTACATGGAGCGGAGAGGTACTTGTACATGAGAGCGGAGAGGTACTTGTACATGGAGCGGAGAGGTACTTGTACATTGAGCGGAGAGGTACTGTCGACACTTGTACATTCAGCGGAGAGGTACTTGTACATGGAGCGGAGAGGTACTGTCGATACTTGACATTGAGCGGAGAGGTACTTGTACATGGAGCGGAGAGGTATTTGTACATTGAGCGGAGAGGTACTTGTACATTGAGCGGAGAGGTACTGTCGACACTTGTACATTCAGCGGAGAGCTACTTGTACATGGAGCGGAGAGGTATTTGTACATTGAGCGGAGAGGTACTTGTACATGGAGCGGAGAGGTACTTGTACATAGAGCGGAGAGGTACTTATACATGGAGCGGAGAGGTATTTGTACATTGAGCGGAGAGGTACTTGTACATGGAGCGGAGAGGTACTTGTACATGAGAGCGGAGAGGTATTTGTACATGGAGCGGAAAGGTACTGTCGACACTTGTACATTGAGCGGAGAGCTACTTGTACATGGAGCGGAGAGGTACTTGTACATGAGAGCGGAGAGGTACTTGTACATGGAGCGGAGAGGTATTTGTACATGGAGCGGAGAGGTACTGTCGACACTTGACATTGAGCGGAGAGGTACTTGTACATGGAGCGGAGAGGTACTTGTACATGAGAGCGGATAGGTATTTGTACATGGAGCGGAGAGGTACTGTCGACACTTGACATTGAGCGGAGAGGTACTTGTACATGGAGCGGAGAGGTACTTGTACATGGAGCGGAGAGGTACTTGTACATGGACCGGAGAGGTACTTGTACATGGAGCGGAGAGGTACTTGTACATGGAGCGGAGATGTACTTGTACATTGAGCGGAGAGGTACTTGTACATGGAGCAGAGATGTACTTGTACATGGAGCGGAGAGGTACTGTCGATACTTGACATTGAGCGGAGAGGTACTTGTACATGGAGCGGAGAGGTATTTGTACATTGAGCGGAGAGGTACTTGTACATTGAGCGGAGAGGTACTGTCGACACTTGTACATTCAGCGGAGAGCTACTTGTACATGGAGCGGAGAGGTATTTGTACATTGAGCGGAGAGGTACTTGTACATGGAGCGGAGAGGTACTTGTACATAGAGCGGAGAGGTACTTATACATGGAGCGGAGAGGTACTTGTACATTGAGCGGAGAGGTACTTGTACATGGAGCGGAGAGGTACTTGTACATGGAGCGGAGAGGTACTTGTACATGGAGCGGAGAGGTACTTGTACATGGAGCGGAGAGGTACTTGTACATTGAGCGGAGATGTACTTGTACATGGAGCGGAGATGTACTTGTACATGGATCGGAGAGGTACTTGTACATGAGAGCGGAGAGGTACTGTCGACACTTGTACATTGAGCGTAGAGGTACTGTCGACACTTGTACATTGAGCGGAGAGGTACTTGTACATGGAGCGGAGAGGTACTGTCGACACTTGTACATTGAGCGGAGAGGTACTTGTACATTGAGCGGAGAGGTACTTGTACATGGAGCGCAGAGGTACTTGTACATTGAGCGGAGAGGTACTTGTACATGGAGCGGAGAGGTACTTGTACATGAGAGCGGAGAGGTACTTGTACATGGAGCGGAGAGGTACTTGTACATTGAGCGGAGAGGTACTGTCGACACTTGTACATTCAGCGGAGAGGTACTTGTACATGGAGCGGAGAGGTACTGTCGATACTTGACATTGAGCGGAGAGGTACTTGTACATGGAGCGGAGAGGTATTTGTACATTGAGCGGAGAGGTACTTGTACATTGAGCGGAGAGGTACTGTCGACACTTGTACATTCAGCGGAGAGCTACTTGTACATGGAGCGGATAGGTATTTGTACATTGAGCGGAGAGGTACTTGTACATGGAGCGGAGAGGTACTTGTACATAGAGCGGAGAGGTACTTATACATGGAGCGGAGAGGTATTTGTACATTGAGCGGAGAGGTACTTGTACATGGAGCGGAGAGGTACTTGTACATGAGAGCGGAGAGGTATTTGTACATGGAGCGGAAAGGTACTGTCGACACTTGTACATTGAGCGGAGAGCTACTTGTACATGGAGCGGAGAGGTACTTGTACATGAGAGCGGAGAGGTACTTGTACATGGACCGGAGAGGTATTTGTACATGGAGCGGAGAGGTACTGTCGACACTTGACATTGAGCGGAGAGGTACTTGTACATGGAGCGGAGAGGTACTTGTACATGAGAGCGGAGAGGTATTTGTACATGGAGCGGAGAGGTACTGTCGACACTTGACATTGAGCGGAGAGGTACTTGTACATGGAGCGGAGAGGTACTTGTACATGGAGCGGAGAGGTACTTGTACATGGACCGGAGAGGTACTTGTACATGGAGCGGAGAGGTACTTGTACATGGAGCGGAGATGTACTTGTACATTGAGCGGAGAGGTACTTGTACATGGAGCAGAGATGTACTTGTACATGGAGCGGAGATGTACTTGTACATTGAGCAGAGAGGTACTTGTACATGGAGCGGAGAGGTACTTGTACATGGAGCGGAGATGTACTTGTACATGGAGCGGAGAGGTATTTGTACATGGAGCGGAGAGGTACTGTCGACACTTGACATTGAGCGGAGAGGTACTTGTACATGGAGCGGAGAGGTACTTGTACATGAGAGCGGAGAGGTATTTGTACATGGAGCGGAGAGGTACTGTCGACACTTGACATTGAGCGGAGAGGTACTTGTACATGGAGCGGAGAGGTACTTGTACATGGAGCGGAGAGGTACTTGTACATGGACCGGAGAGGTACTTGTACATGGAGCGGAGAGGTACTTGTACATGGAGCGGAGATGTACTTGTACATTGAGCGGAGAGGTACTTGTACATGGAGCGGAGATGTACTTGTACATGGAGCGGAGATGTACTTGTACATTGAGCGGAGAGGTACTTGTACATGGAGCGGAGAGGTACTTGTACATGGAGCGGAGATGTACTTGTACATGGAGCGGAGAGGTACTTGTACATGGAGCGGAGATGTACTTGTACATTGAGCGGAGAGGTACTTGTACATGGAGCAGAGATGTACTTGTACATGGAGCGGAGAGGTACTTGTACATGGAGCGGAGAGGTACTTGTACATGGAGCGGAGAGGTACTTGTACATGGAGCGGAGAGGTACTTGTACATTGAGCGGAGAGGTACTTGTACATTGAGCGGAGAGGTACTTGTACATGGAGCTAGGGCTGGGTATCGAGTTTCGATACTTACTTGGCACCGAAATGGAAACATCGATACTAAGGGGTATCGAAGCCTCCCTTGTCAATCGATACCAATTTTCGATACCAAAACAAAACAGCGTCATTGAGCCTATAAGCATGCGACATGCTTGCACGCCGCGCTCTAATACGGCTGGTGATTGGCTGTCATGTAGAGGCATGCAGGAAACGTTACGCCCACTTTAGCCGGTGTGTTTGTTGTGACTGTGAGCCAGGCGTGCGGTGCGGATAGTATACAAGAAGTTAGCCACTCAAGCTACTCCTATCCTGGATTACCATATGGCGAAGATGATGAAAAGCAGGAAAAGAAACAGAAACAACACGGACTGGTTTCCACAGACAAGAGAAATAATTGAGAGGTGGGTCAGCTCAGCTTACCGCAAATTAGCGGTTATCAGATCCCTCAGTCTGACAAATCCATGCATCTGGCTGTGAGTTGTAGCATTAGATCGTTTAATTAATTGCCGCCGTAACGTTATGCGCAAGCGGGCATTGTGTATTTTTAGCAACTCGTTAACAAACGCTGATGTCATGATAGTTTGTTGAATGTAAATGCGATTCATTTATATTGATTGGCTAGTCAGTGAAGTTGAGCTGTCTCGTCAGATTTGACAAGAATGACGTTCTGTTGCAGCAGTGAGCACACTGATCTGCAACGCTAGCGTTAATGTTTAATTAATTAGCGTTATGTGCAAGCGGGCAGTTATCGCCCATGTATTTTTAGCAACTCGTTAACAAACGCTGATGTCATGATAGTTTGTTGAATATAAATGCGATTCACTTTGTGGCATATAAGGCTATATTGATAGGCTAGTCAATGCTCAACTAGTCTTCCATGCATGAAGTGGAGCCATCTCATCAGTTTGTACAAGAATAGAGTTCTGTTGCATCAGTGAGCATTAAACCCTGATTTGCAACTCTCTGTTTTGCACTGAAAACTATTCCACTGATTTATTTGTTTTAGCTACATTTCTTTCCTTTGTAGTACTCCAATATTTTTTGTAGGGACGGCAATACGTTTAGAGAACTTAAAGTTATGTTAAATACAGTAGGTTTTATTTTTTTCTGCTGTAAAACTTAAGATGGGGGGAAACTAAAGATTTGTAAAATAATTTCAATGTGTAATGCAGTTTTATTTTTGTTAAAATGGATTTTTCTAAAAATTGGTATCGAAAAAAGTATCGTTCAGGAACCGGTATCGAAATCCAAGTATCGAAACGGTATCGATATCGAAAAATTTTGAACGATACCCAGCCCTACATGGAGCGCAGATGTACTTGTACATTGAGCGGAGAGGTACTGGTACATGGAGCGGAGATGTACTTGTACATTGAGCGGAGAGGTACTTGTACATTGAGCGGAGAGGTACTTGTACATGGAGCGGAGATGTACTTGTACATTGAGCGGAGAGGTACTTGTACATGGAGTGGAGATGTACTTGTACATTGAGCGGAGAGGTACTGGTACATGGAGCGGAGATGTACTTGTACATTGAGCGGAGAGGTACTTGTACATGGAGTGGAGATGTACTTGTACATTGAGCGGAGAGGTACTGGTACATGGAGCGGAGATGTACTTGTACATTGAGCGGAGAGGTACTTGTACATGGAGTGGAGATGTACTTGTACATGGAGCGGAGATGTACTTGTACATTGAGCGGAGAGGTACTTGTACATGGAGCGGAGATGTACTTGTACATGGAGCGGAGAGGTACTGTCGACACTTGTACATTGAGCGTAGAGGTACTGTCGACACTTGTACATTGAGCGGAGAGGTACTTGTACATGGAGCGGAGAGGTACTGTCGACACTTGTACATTGAGCGGAGAGGTACTTGTACATTGAGCGGAGAGGTACTTGTACATGGAGCGCAGAGGTACTTGTACATTGAGCGGAGAGGTACTTGTACATGGAGCGGAGAGGTACTTGTACATGAGAGCGGAGAGGTACTTGTACATGGAGCGGAGAGGTACTTGTACATTGAGCGGAGAGGTACTGTCGACACTTGTACATTCAGCGGAGAGGTACTTGTACATGGAGCGGAGAGGTACTGTCGATACTTGACATTGAGCGGAGAGGTACTTGTACATGGAGCGGAGAGGTACTTGTACATGGAGCGGAGAGGTACTTGTACATGGAGCGGAGAGGTACTTGTACATTGAGCGGAGAGGTACTTGTACATGGAGCGGAGAGGTACTTGTACATTGAGCGGAGAGGTACTTGTACATGGAGCGGAGAGGTACTTGTACATGGAGCGGAGAGGTACTTGTACATGGAGCGGAGAGGTACTTGTACATGGAGCGGAGAGGTACTTGTACATTGAGCGGAGATGTACTTGTACATGGAGCGGAGATGTACTTGTACATGGATCGGAGAGGTACTTGTACATGAGAGCGGAGAGGTACTGTCGACACTTGTACATTGAGCGTAGAGGTACTGTCGACACTTGTACATTGAGCGGAGAGGTACTTGTACATGGAGCGGAGAGGTACTGTCGACACTTGTACATTGAGCGGAGAGGTACTTGTACATTGAGCGGAGAGGTACTTGTACATGGAGCGCAGAGGTACTTGTACATTGAGCGGAGAGGTACTTGTACATGGAGCGGAGAGGTACTTGTACATGAGAGCGGAGAGGTACTTGTACATGGAGCGGAGAGGTACTTGTACATTGAGCGGAGAGGTACTGTCGACACTTGTACATTCAGCGGAGAGGTACTTGTACATGGAGCGGAGAGGTACTGTTGATACTTGACATTGAGCGGAGAGGTACTTGTACATGGAGCGGAGAGGTATTTGTACATTGAGCGGAGAGGTACTTGTACATTGAGCGGAGAGGTACTGTCGACACTTGTACATTCAGCGGAGAGCTACTTGTACATGGAGCGGAGAGGTATTTGTACATTGAGCGGAGAGGTACTTGTACATGGAGCGGAGAGGTACTTGTACATAGAGCGGAGAGGTACTTATACATGGAGCGGAGAGGTATTTGTACATTGAGCGGAGAGGTACTTGTACATGGAGCGGAGAGGTACTTGTACATGAGAGCGGAGAGGTATTTGTACATGGAGCGGAAAGGTACTGTCGACACTTGTACATTGAGCGGAGAGCTACTTGTACATGGAGCGGAGAGGTACTTGTACATGAGAGCGGAGAGGTACTTGTACATGGAGCGGAGAGGTATTTGTACATGGAGCGGAGAGGTACTGTCGACACTTGACATTGAGCGGAGAGGTACTTGTACATGGAGCGGAGAGGTACTTGTACATGAGAGCGGAGAGGTATTTGTACATGGAGCGGAGAGGTACTGTCGACACTTGACATTGAGCGGAGAGGTACTTGTACATGGAGCGGAGAGGTACTTGTACATGGAGCGGAGAGGTACTTGTACATGGACCGGAGAGGTACTTGTACATGGAGCGGAGAGGTACTTGTACATGGAGCGGAGATGTACTTGTACATTGAGCGGAGAGGTACTTGTACATGGAGCAGAGATGTACTTGTACATGGAGCGGAGATGTACTTGTACATTGAGCGGAGAGGTACTTGTACATGGAGCGGAGAGGTACTTGTACATGGAGCGGAGATGTACTTGTACATGGAGCGGAGAGGTACTTGTACATGGAGCGGAGATGTACTTGTACATTGAGCGGAGAGGTACTTGTACATGGAGCAGAGATGTACTTGTACATGGAGCGGAGAGGTACTTGTACATGGAGCGGAGAGGTACTTGTACATGGAGCGGAGAGGTACTTGTACATGGAGCGGAGAGGTACTTGTACATTGAGCGGAGAGGTACTTGTACATGGAGCGGAGAGGTACTTGTACATTGAGCGGAGAGGTACTTGTACATGGAGCGGAGAGGTACTTGTACATGGAGCGGAGAGGTACTTGTACATGGAGCGGAGAGGTACTTGTACATGGAGCGGAGAGGTACTTGTACATTGAGCGGAGATGTACTTGTACATGGAGCGGAGATGTACTTGTACATGGATCGGAGAGGTACTTGTACATGAGAGCGGAGAGGTACTGTCGACACTTGTACATTGAGCGTAGAGGTACTGTCGACACTTGTACATTGAGCGGAGAGGTACTTGTACATGGAGCGGAGAGGTACTGTCGACACTTGTACATTGAGCGGAGAGGTACTTGTACATTGAGCGGAGAGGTACTTGTACATGGAGCGCAGAGGTACTTGTACATTGAGCGGAGAGGTACTTGTACATGGAGCGGAGAGGTACTTGTACATGAGAGCGGAGAGGTACTTGTACATGGAGCGGAGAGGTACTTGTACATTGAGCGGAGAGGTACTGTCGACACTTGTACATTCAGCGGAGAGGTACTTGTACATGGAGCGGAGAGGTACTGTCGATACTTGACATTGAGCGGAGAGGTACTTGTACATGGAGCGGAGAGGTATTTGTACATTGAGCGGAGAGGTACTTGTACATTGAGCGGAGAGGTACTGTCGACACTTGTACATTCAGCGGAGAGCTACTTGTACATGGAGCGGAGAGGTATTTGTACATTGAGCGGAGAGGTACTTGTACATGGAGCGGAGAGGTACTTGTACATAGAGCGGAGAGGTACTTATACATGGAGCGGAGAGGTATTTGTACATTGAGCGGAGAGGTACTTGTACATGGAGCGGAGAGGTACTTGTACATGAGAGCGGAGAGGTATTTGTACATGGAGCGGAAAGGTACTGTCGACACTTGTACATTGAGCGGAGAGCTACTTGTACATGGAGCGGAGAGGTACTTGTACATGAGAGCGGAGAGGTACTTGTACATGGAGCGGAGAGGTATTTGTACATGGAGCGGAGAGGTACTGTCGACACTTGACATTGAGCGGAGAGGTACTTGTACATGGAGCGGAGAGGTACTTGTACATGAGAGCGGAGAGGTATTTGTACATGGAGCGGAGAGGTACTGTCGACACTTGACATTGAGCGGAGAGGTACTTGTACATGGAGCGGAGAGGTACTTGTACATGGAGCGGAGAGGTACTTGTACATGGACCGGAGAGGTACTTGTACATGGAGCGGAGAGGTACTTGTACATGGAGCGGAGATGTACTTGTACATTGAGCGGAGAGGTACTTGTACATGGAGCAGAGATGTACTTGTACATGGAGCGGAGATGTACTTGTACATTGAGCGGAGAGGTACTTGTACATGGAGCGGACAGGTACTTGTACATGGAGCGGAGATGTACTTGTACATGGAGCGGAGAGGTACTTGTACATGGAGCGGAGATGTACTTGTACATTGAGCGGAGAGGTACTTGTACATGGAGCAGAGATGTACTTGTACATGGAGCGGAGAGGTACTTGTACATGGAGCGGAGAGGTACTTGTACATGGAGCGGAGAGGTACTTGTACATGGAGCGGAGAGGTACTTGTACATTGAGCGGAGAGGTACTTGTACATGGAGCGGAGAGGTACTTGTACATTGAGCGGAGAGGTACTTGTACATGGAGCGGAGAGGTACTTGTACATGGAGCGGAGAGGTACTTGTACATGGAGCGGAGAGGTACTTGTACATGGAGCGGAGAGGTACTTGTACATTGAGCGGAGATGTACTTGTACATGGAGCGGAGATGTACTTGTACATGGATCGGAGAGGTACTTGTACATGAGAGCGGAGAGGTACTGTCGACACTTGTACATTGAGCGTAGAGGTACTGTCGACACTTGTACATTGAGCGGAGAGGTACTTGTACATGGAGCGGAGAGGTACTGTCGACACTTGTACATTGAGCGGAGAGGTACTTGTACATGGAGCGGAGATGTACTTGTACATTGAGCGGAGAGGTACTTGTACATGGAGCAGAGATGTACTTGTACATGGAGCGGAGATGTACTTGTACATTGAGCGGAGAGGTACTTGTACATGGAGCGGAGAGGTACTTGTACATGGAGCGGAGATGTACTTGTACATGGAGCGGAGAGGTACTTGTACATGGAGCGGAGATGTACTTGTACATTGAGCGGAGAGGTACTTGTACATGGAGCAGAGATGTACTTGTACATGGAGCGGAGAGGTACTTGTACATGGAGCGGAGAGGTACTTGTACATGGAGCGGAGAGGTACTTGTACATGGAGCGGAGAGGTACTTGTACATTGAGCGGAGAGGTACTTGTACATGGAGCGGAGAGGTACTTGTACATTGAGCGGAGAGGTACTTGTACATGGAGCGGAGAGGTACTTGTACATGGAGCGGAGAGGTACTTGTACATGGAGCGGAGAGGTACTTGTACATTGAGCGGAGATGTACTTGTACATGGAGCGGAGATGTACTTGTACATGGATCGGAGAGGTACTTGTACATGAGAGCGGAGAGGTACTGTCGACACTTGTACATTGAGCGTAGAGGTACTGTCGACACTTGTACATTGAGCGGAGAGGTACTTGTACATGGAGCGGAGAGGTACTGTCGACACTTGTACATTGAGCGGAGAGGTACTTGTACATTGAGCGGAGAGGTACTTGTACATGGAGCGCAGAGGTACTTGTACATTGAGCGGAGAGGTACTTGTACATGGAGCGGAGAGGTACTTGTACATGAGAGCGGAGAGGTACTTGTACATGGAGCGGAGAGGTACTTGTACATTGAGCGGAGAGGTACTGTCGACACTTGTACATTCAGCGGAGAGGTACTTGTACATGGAGCAGAGAGGTACTGTCGATACTTGACATTGAGCGGAGAGGTACTTGTACATGGAGCGGAGAGGTATTTGTACATTGAGCGGAGAGGTACTTGTACATTGAGCGGAGAGGTACTGTCGACACTTGTACATTCAGCGGAGAGCTACTTGTACATGGAGCGGAGAGGTATTTGTACATTGAGCGGAGAGGTACTTGTACATGGAGCGGAGAGGTACTTGTACATAGAGCGGAGAGGTACTTATACATGGAGCGGAGAGGTATTTGTACATTGAGCGGAGAGGTACTTGTACATGGAGCGGAGAGGTACTTGTACATGAGAGCGGAGAGGTATTTGTACATGGAGCGGAAAGGTACTGTCGACACTTGTACATTGAGCGGAGAGCTACTTGTACATGGAGCGGAGAGGTACTTGTACATGAGAGCGGAGAGGTACTTGTACATGGAGCGGAGAGGTATTTGTACATGGAGCGGAGAGGTACTGTCGACACTTGACATTGAGCGGAGAGGTACTTGTACATGGAGCGGAGAGGTACTTGTACATGAGAGCGGAGAGGTATTTGTACATGGAGCGGAGAGGTACTGTCGACACTTGACATTGAGCGGAGAGGTACTTGTACATGGAGCGGAGAGGTACTTGTACATGGAGCGGAGAGGTACTTGTACATGGACCGGAGAGGTACTTGTACATGGAGCGGAGAGGTACTTGTACATGGAGCGGAGATGTACTTGTACATTGAGCGGAGAGGTACTTGTACATGGAGCAGAGATGTACTTGTACATGGAGCGGAGATGTACTTGTACATGGAGCGGAGATGTACTTGTACATTGAGCGGAGAGGTACTTGTACATGGAGCGGAGAGGTACTTGTACATGGAGCGGAGATGTACTTGTACATGGAGCGGAGAGGTACTTGTACATGGAGCGGAGATGTACTTGTACATTGAGCGGAGAGGTACTTGTACATGGAGCAGAGATGTACTTGTACATGGAGCGGAGAGGTACTTGTACATGGAGCGGAGAGGTACTTGTACATGGAGCGGAGAGGTACTTGTACATGGAGCGGAGAGGTACTTGTACATTGAGCGGAGAGGTACTTGTACATGGAGCGGAGAGGTACTTGTACATGGAGCGGAGAGGTATTTGTACATGGAGCGGAGAGGTACTTGTACATGGAGCGGAGAGGTACTTGTACATGAGAGCGGAGAGGTATTTGTACATGGAGCGGAAAGGTACTGTCGACACTTGTACATTGAGCGGAGAGCTACTTGTACATGGAGCGGAGAGGTACTTGTACATGAGAGCGGAGAGGTACTTGTACATGGAGCGGAGAGGTATTTGTACATGGAGCGGAGAGGTACTGTCGACACTTGACATTGAGCGGAGAGGTACTTGTACATGGAGCGGAGAGGTACTTGTACATGAGAGCGGAGAGGTATTTGTACATGGAGCGGAGAGGTACTGTCGACACTTGAGATTGAGCGGAGAGGTACTTGTACATGGAGCGGAGAGGTACTTGTACATGGAGCGGAGAGGTACTTGTACATGGACCGGAGAGGTACTTGTACATGGAGCGGAGAGGTACTTGTACATGGAGCGGAGATGTACTTGTACATTGAGCGGAGAGGTACTTGTACATGGAGCAGAGATGTACTTGTACATGGAGCGGAGATGTACTTGTACATTGAGCGGAGAGGTACTTGTACATGGAGCGGAGAGGTACTTGTACATGGAGCGGAGATGTACTTGTACATGGAGCGGAGAGGTACTTGTACATGGAGCGGAGATGTACTTGTACATTGAGCGGAGAGGTACTTGTACATGGAGCAGAGATGTACTTGTACATGGAGCGGAGAGGTACTTGTACATGGAGCGGAGAGGTACTTGTACATGGAGCGGAGAGGTACTTGTACATGGAGCGGAGAGGTACTTGTACATTGAGCGGAGAGGTACTTGTACATGGAGCGGAGAGGTACTTGTACATTGAGCGGAGAGGTACTTGTACATGGAGCGGAGAGGTACTTGTACATGGAGCGGAGAGGTACTTGTACATGGAGCGGAGAGGTACTTGTACATTGAGCGGAGATGTACTTGTACATGGAGCGGAGATGTACTTGTACATGGATCGGAGAGGTACTTGTACATGAGAGCGGAGAGGTACTGTCGACACTTGTACATTGAGCGTAGAGGTACTGTCGACACTTGTACATTGAGCGGAGAGGTACTTGTACATGGAGCGGAGAGGTACTGTCGACACTTGTACATTGAGCGGAGAGGTACTTGTACATTGAGCGGAGAGGTACTTGTACATGGAGCGCAGAGGTACTTGTACATTGAGCGGAGAGGTACTTGTACATGGAGCGGAGAGGTACTTGTACATGAGAGCGGAGAGGTACTTGTACATGGAGCGGAGAGGTACTTGTACATTGAGCGGAGAGGTACTGTCGACACTTGTACATTCAGCGGAGAGGTACTTGTACATGGAGCGGAGAGGTACTGTCGATACTTGACATTGAGCGGAGAGGTACTTGTACATGGAGCGGAGAGGTATTTGTACATTGAGCGGAGAGGTACTTGTACATTGAGCGGAGAGGTACTGTCGACACTTGTACATTCAGCGGAGAGCTACTTGTACATGGAGCGGAGAGGTATTTGTACATTGAGCGGAGAGGTACTTGTACATGGAGCGGAGAGGTACTTGTACATAGAGCGGAGAGGTACTTATACATGGAGCGGAGAGGTATTTGTACATTGAGCGGAGAGGTACTTGTACATGGAGCGGAGAGGTACTTGTACATGAGAGCGGAGAGGTATTTGTACATGGAGCGGAAAGGTACTGTCGACACTTGTACATTGAGCGGAGAGCTACTTGTACATGGAGCGGAGAGGTACTTGTACATGAGAGCGGAGAGGTACTTGTACATGGAGCGGAGAGGTATTTGTACATGGAGCGGAGAGGTACTGTCGACACTTGACATTGAGCGGAGAGGTACTTGTACATGGAGCGGAGAGGTACTTGTACATGAGAGCGGAGAGGTATTTGTACATGGAGCGGAGAGGTACTGTCGACACTTGACATTGAGCGGAGAGGTACTTGTACATGGAGCGGAGAGGTACTTGTACATGGAGCGGAGAGGTACTTGTACATGGACCGGAGAGGTACTTGTACATGGAGCGGAGAGGTACTTGTACATGGAGCGGAGATGTACTTGTACATTGAGCGGAGAGGTACTTGTACATGGAGCAGAGATGTACTTGTACATGGAGCGGAAATGTACTTGTACATTGAGCGGAGAGGTACTTGTACATGGAGCGGAGAGGTACTTGTACATGGAGCGGAGATGTACTTGTACATGGAGCGGAGAGGTACTTGTACATGGAGCGGAGATGTACTTGTACATTGAGCGGAGAGGTGCTTGTACATGGAGCAGAGATGTACTTGTACATGGAGCGGAGAGGTACTTGTACATGGAGCGGAGAGGTACTTGTACATGGAGCGGAGAGGTACTTGTACATGGAGCGGAGAGGTACTTGTACATTGAGCGGAGAGGTACTTGTACATGGAGCGGAGAGGTACTTGTACATGGAGCGGAGAGGTATTTGTACATGGAGCGGAGAGGTACTTGTACATGGAGCGGAGAGGTACTTGTACATTCAGCGGAGAGGTACTTGTACATTGAGCGGAGAGGTACTTGTAGATGGAGCGGAGAGGTACTGTCGACACTTGTACATTGAGCGGAGAGGTACTTGTACATGGAGCGGAGAGGTACTTGTACATGGAGCGGAGAGGTACTGTCGACACTTGTACATTGAGCGGAGAGGTACTTGTACATGGAGCGGAGAGGTACTTGTACATGGAGCGGAGATGTACTTGTACATTGAGCGGAGAGGTACTTGTACATGGAGCGGAGAGGTACTTGTACATGGAGCGGAGAGGTACTTGTACATTGAGCGGAGAGGTACTTGTACATGGAGCGGAGAGGTACTTGTACATGGAGCGGAGAGGTACTTGTACATGGAGCGGAGAGGTACTTGTACATTGAGCGGAGAGGTACTTGTACATGGAGCGGAGAGGTACTTGTACATGGAGCGGAGAGGTACTTGTACATGGAGCGGAGAGGTACTTGTACATGGAGCGGAGAGGTACTTGTACATTGAGCGGAGATGTACTTGTACATGGAGCGGAGATGTACTTGTACATGGATCGGAGAGGTACTTGTACATGAGAGCGGAGAGGTACTGTCGACACTTGTACATTGAGCGTAGAGGTACTGTCGACACTTGTACATTGAGCGGAGAGGTACTTGTACATGGAGCGGAGAGGTACTGTCGACACTTGTACATTGAGCGGAGAGGTACTTGTACATTGAGCGGAGAGGTACTTGTACATGGAGCGCAGAGGTACTTGTACATTGAGCGGAGAGGTACTTGTACATGGAGCGGAGAGGTACTTGTACATGAGAGCGGAGAGGTACTTGTACATGGAGCGGAGAGGTACTTGTACATTGAGCGGAGAGGTACTGTCGACAATTGTACATTCAGCGGAGAGGTACTTGTACATGGAGCGGAGAGGTACTGTCGATACTTGACATTGAGCGGAGAGGTACTTGTACATGGAGCGGAGAGGTACTTGTACATGGAGCGGAGAGGTACTTGTACATGGAGCGGAGAGGTACTTGTACATTGAGCGGAGAGGTACTTGTACATGGAGCGGAGAGGTACTTGTACATTAAGCGGAGAGGTACTTGTACATGGAGCGGAGAGGTACTTGTACATGGAGCGGAGAGGTACTTGTACATGGAGCGGAGAGGTACTTGTACATGGAGCGGAGAGGTACTTGTACATTGAGCGGAGATGTACTTGTACATGGAGCGGAGATGTACTTGTACATGGATCGGAGAGGTACTTGTACATGAGAGCGGAGAGGTACTGTCGACACTTGTACATTGAGCGTAGAGGTACTGTCGACACTTGTACATTGAGCGGAGAGGTACTTGTACATGGAGCGGAGAGGTACTGTCGACACTTGTACATTGAGCGGAGAGGTACTTGTACATTGAGCGGAGAGGTACTTGTACATGGAGCGCAGAGGTACTTGTACATTGAGCGGAGAGGTACTTGTACATGGAGCGGAGAGGTACTTGTACATGAGAGCGGAGAGGTACTTGTACATGGAGCGGAGAGGTACTTGTACATTGAGCGGAGAGGTACTGTCGACACTTGTACATTCAGCGGAGAGGTACTTGTACATGGAGCGGAGAGGTACTGTCGATACTTGACATTGAGCGGAGAGGTACTTGTACATGGAGCGGAGAGGTATTTGTACATTGAGCGGAGAGGTATTTGTACATTGAGCGGAGAGGTACTTGTACATTGAGCGGAGAGGTACTGTCGACACTTGTACATTCAGCGGAGAGCTACTTGTACATGGAGCGGAGAGGTATTTGTACATTGAGCGGAGAGGTACTTGTACATGGAGCGGAGAGGTACTTGTACATAGAGCGGAGAGGTACTTATACATGGAGCGGAGAGGTATTTGTACATTGAGCGGAGAGGTACTTGTACATGGAGCGGAGAGGTACTTGTACATGAGAGCGGAGAGGTATTTGTACATGGAGCGGAAAGGTACTGTCGACACTTGTACATTGAGCGGAGAGCTACTTGTACATGGAGCGGAGAGGTACTTGTACATGAGAGCGGAGAGGTACTTGTACATGGAGCGGAGAGGTATTTGTACATGCAGCGGAGAGGTACTGTCGACACTTGACATTGAGCGGAGAGGCACTTGTACATGGAGCGGAGAGGTACTTGTACATGAGAGCGGAGAGGTATTTGTACATGGAGCGGAGAGGTACTGTCGACACTTGACATTGAGCGGAGAGGTACTTGTACATGGAGCGGAGAGGTACTTGTACATGGAGCGGAGAGGTACTTGTACATGGACCGGAGAGGTACTTGTACATGGAGCGGAGAGGTACTTGTACATGGAGCGGAGATGTACTTGTACATTGAGCGGAGAGGTACTTGTACATGGAGCAGAGATGTACTTGTACATGGAGCGGAGATGTACTTGTACATTGAGCGGAGAGGTACTTGTACATGGAGCGGAGAGGTACTTGTACATGGAGCGGAGATGTACTTGTACATGGAGCGGAGAGGTACTTGTACATGGAGCGGAGATGTACTTGTACATTGAGCGGAGAGGTGCTTGTACATGGAGCAGAGATGTACTTGTACATGGAGCGGAGAGGTACTTGTACATGGAGCGGAGAGGTACTTGTACATGGAGCGGAGAGGTACTTGTACATGGAGCGGAGAGGTACTTGTACATTGAGCGGAGAGGTACTTGTACATGGAGCGGAGAGGTACTTGTACATGGAGCGGAGAGGTATTTGTACATGGAGCGGAGAGGTACTTGTACATGGAGCGGAGAGGTACTTGTACATTCAGCGGAGAGGTACTTGTACATTGAGCGGAGAGGTACTTGTAGATGGAGCGGAGAGGTACTGTCGACACTTGTACATTGAGCGGAGAGGTACTTGTACATGGAGCGGAGAGGTACTTGTACATGGAGCGGAGAGGTACTGTCGACACTTGTACATTGAGCGGAGAGGTACTTGTACATGGAGCGGAGAGGTACTTGTACATGGAGCGGAGATGTACTTGTACAGGGAGCGGAGAGGTACTTGTACATTGAGCGGAGAGGTACTTGTACATGGAGCGGAGAGGTACTTGTACATGGAGCGGAGAGGTACTTGTACATTGAGCGGAGAGGTACTTGTACATGGAGCGGAGAGGTACTTGTACATGGAGCGGAGAGGTACTTGTACATGGAGCGGAGAGGTACTTGTACATTGAGCGGAGAGGTACTTGTACATGGAGCGGAGAGGTACTTGTACATGGAGCGGAGAGGTACTTGTACATGGAGCGGAGAGGTACTTGTACATGGAGCGGAGAGGTACTTGTACATTGAGCGGAGATGTACTTGTACATGGAGCGGAGATGTACTTGTACATGGATCGGAGAGGTACTTGTACATGAGAGCGGAGAGGTACTGTCGACACTTGTACATTGAGCGTAGAGGTACTGTCGACACTTGTACATTGAGCGGAGAGGTACTTGTACATGGAGCGGAGAGGTACTGTCGACACTTGTACATTGAGCGGAGAGGTACTTGTACATTGAGCGGAGAGGTACTTGTACATGGAGCGCAGAGGTACTTGTACATTGAGCGGAGAGGTACTTGTACATGGAGCGGAGAGGTACTTGTACATGAGAGCGGAGAGGTACTTGTACATGGAGCGGAGAGGTACTTGTACATTGAGCGGAGAGGTACTGTCGACACTTGTACATTCAGCGGAGAGGTACTTGTACATGGAGCGGAGAGGTACTGTCGATACTTGACATTGAGCGGAGAGGTACTTGTACATGGAGCGGAGAGGTACTTGTACATGGAGCGGAGAGGTACTTGTACATGGAGCGGAGAGGTACTTGTACATTGAGCGGAGAGGTACTTGTACATGGAGCGGAGAGGTACTTGTACATTAAGCGGAGAGGTACTTGTACATGGAGCGGAGAGGTACTTGTACATGGAGCGGAGAGGTACTTGTACATGGAGCGGAGAGGTACTTGTACATGGAGCGGAGAGGTACTTGTACATTGAGCGGAGATGTACTTGTACATGGAGCGGAGATGTACTTGTACATGGATCGGAGAGGTACTTGTACATGAGAGCGGAGAGGTACTGTCGACACTTGTACATTGAGCGTAGAGGTACTGTCGACACTTGTACATTGAGCGGAGAGGTACTTGTACATGGAGCGGAGAGGTACTGTCGACACTTGTACATTGAGCGGAGAGGTACTTGTACATTGAGCGGAGAGGTACTTGTACATGGAGCGCAGAGGTACTTGTACATTGAGCGGAGAGGTACTTGTACATGGAGCGGAGAGGTACTTGTACATGAGAGCGGAGAGGTACTTGTACATGGAGCGGAGAGGTACTTGTACATTGAGCGGAGAGGTACTGTCGACACTTGTACATTCAGCGGAGAGGTACTTGTACATGGAGCGGAGAGGTACTGTCGATACTTGACATTGAGCGGAGAGGTACTTGTACATGGAGCGGAGAGGTATTTGTACATTGAGCGGAGAGGTACTTGTACATTGAGCGGAGAGGTACTGTCGACACTTGTACATTCAGCGGAGAGCTACTTGTACATGGAGCGGAGAGGTATTTGTACATTGAGCGGAGAGGTACTTGTACATGGAGCGGAGAGGTACTTGTACATAGAGCGGAGAGGTACTTATACATGGAGCGGAGAGGTATTTGTACATTGAGCGGAGAGGTACTTGTACATGGAGCGGAGAGGTACTTGTACATGAGAGCGGAGAGGTATTTGTACATGGAGCGGAAAGGTACTGTCGACACTTGTACATTGAGCGGAGAGCTACTTGTACATGGAGCGGAGAGGTACTTGTACATGAGAGCGGAGAGGTACTTGTACATGGAGCGGAGAGGTATTTGTACATGGAGCGGAGAGGTACTGTCGACACTTGACATTGAGCGGAGAGGCACTTGTACATGGAGCGGAGAGGTACTTGTACATGAGAGCGGAGAGGTATTTGTACATGGAGCGGAGAGGTACTGTCGACACTTGACATTGAGCGGAGAGGTACTTGTACATGGAGCGGAGAGGTACTTGTACATGGAGCGGAGAGGTATTTGTACATTGAGCGGAGAGGTATTTGTACATTGAGCGGAGAGGTACTTGTACATTGAGCGGAGAGGTACTGTCGACACTTGTACATTCAGCGGAGAGCTACTTGTACATGGAGCGGAGAGGTATTTGTACATTGAGCGGAGAGGTACTTGTACATGGAGCGGAGAGGTACTTGTACATAGAGCGGAGAGGTACTTATACATGGAGCGGAGAGGTATTTGTACATTGAGCGGAGAGGTACTTGTACATGGAGCGGAGAGGTACTTGTACATGAGAGCGGAGAGGTATTTGTACATGGAGCGGAAAGGTACTGTCGACACTTGTACATTGAGCGGAGAGCTACTTGTACATGGAGCGGAGAGGTACTTGTACATGAGAGCGGAGAGGTACTTGTACATGGAGCGGAGAGGTATTTGTACATGCAGCGGAGAGGTACTGTCGACACTTGACATTGAGCGGAGAGGCACTTGTACATGGAGCGGAGAGGTACTTGTACATGAGAGCGGAGAGGTATTTGTACATGGAGCGGAGAGGTACTGTCGACACTTGACATTGAGCGGAGAGGTACTTGTACATGGAGCGGAGAGGTACTTGTACATGGAGCGGAGAGGTACTTGTACATGGACCGGAGAGGTACTTGTACATGGAGCGGAGAGGTACTTGTACATGGAGCGGAGATGTACTTGTACATTGAGCGGAGAGGTACTTGTACATGGAGCAGAGATGTACTTGTACATGGAGCGGAGATGTACTTGTACATTGAGCGGAGAGGTACTTGTACATGGAGCGGAGAGGTACTTGTACATGGAGCGGAGATGTACTTGTACATGGAGCGGAGAGGTACTTGTACATGGAGCGGAGATGTACTTGTACATTGAGCGGAGAGGTGCTTGTACATGGAGCAGAGATGTACTTGTACATGGAGCGGAGAGGTACTTGTACATGGAGCGGAGAGGTACTTGTACATGGAGCGGAGAGGTACTTGTACATGGAGCGGAGAGGTACTTGTACATTGAGCGGAGAGGTACTTGTACATGGAGCGGAGAGGTACTTGTACATGGAGCGGAGAGGTATTTGTACATGGAGCGGAGAGGTACTTGTACATGGAGCGGAGAGGTACTTGTACATTCAGCGGAGAGGTACTTGTACATTGAGCGGAGAGGTACTTGTAGATGGAGCGGAGAGGTACTGTCGACACTTGTACATTGAGCGGAGAGGTACTTGTACATGGAGCGGAGAGGTACTTGTACATGGAGCGGAGAGGTACTGTCGACACTTGTACATTGAGCGGAGAGGTACTTGTACATGGAGCGGAGAGGTACTTGTACATGGAGCGGAGATGTACTTGTACAGGGAGCGGAGAGGTACTTGTACATTGAGCGGAGAGGTACTTGTACATGGAGCGGAGAGGTACTTGTACATGGAGCGGAGAGGTACTTGTACATTGAGCGGAGAGGTACTTGTACATGGAGCGGAGAGGTACTTGTACATGGAGCGGAGAGGTACTTGTACATGGAGCGGAGAGGTACTTGTACATTGAGCGGAGAGGTACTTGTACATGGAGCGGAGAGGTACTTGTACATGGAGCGGAGAGGTACTTGTACATGGAGCGGAGAGGTACTTGTACATGGAGCGGAGAGGTACTTGTACATTGAGCGGAGATGTACTTGTACATGGAGCGGAGATGTACTTGTACATGGATCGGAGAGGTACTTGTACATGAGAGCGGAGAGGTACTGTCGACACTTGTACATTGAGCGTAGAGGTACTGTCGACACTTGTACATTGAGCGGAGAGGTACTTGTACATGGAGCGGAGAGGTACTGTCGACACTTGTACATTGAGCGGAGAGGTACTTGTACATTGAGCGGAGAGGTACTTGTACATGGAGCGCAGAGGTACTTGTACATTGAGCGGAGAGGTACTTGTACATGGAGCGGAGAGGTACTTGTACATGAGAGCGGAGAGGTACTTGTACATGGAGCGGAGAGGTACTTGTACATTGAGCGGAGAGGTACTGTCGACACTTGTACATTCAGCGGAGAGGTACTTGTACATGGAGCGGAGAGGTACTGTCGATACTTGACATTGAGCGGAGAGGTACTTGTACATGGAGCGGAGAGGTACTTGTACATGGAGCGGAGAGGTACTTGTACATGGAGCGGAGAGGTACTTGTACATTGAGCGGAGAGGTACTTGTACATGGAGCGGAGAGGTACTTGTACATTAAGCGGAGAGGTACTTGTACATGGAGCGGAGAGGTACTTGTACATGGAGCGGAGAGGTACTTGTACATGGAGCGGAGAGGTACTTGTACATGGAGCGGAGAGGTACTTGTACATTGAGCGGAGATGTACTTGTACATGGAGCGGAGATGTACTTGTACATGGATCGGAGAGGTACTTGTACATGAGAGCGGAGAGGTACTGTCGACACTTGTACATTGAGCGTAGAGGTACTGTCGACACTTGTACATTGAGCGGAGAGGTACTTGTACATGGAGCGGAGAGGTACTGTCGACACTTGTACATTGAGCGGAGAGGTACTTGTACATTGAGCGGAGAGGTACTTGTACATGGAGCGCAGAGGTACTTGTACATTGAGCGGAGAGGTACTTGTACATGGAGCGGAGAGGTACTTGTACATGAGAGCGGAGAGGTACTTGTACATGGAGCGGAGAGGTACTTGTACATTGAGCGGAGAGGTACTGTCGACACTTGTACATTCAGCGGAGAGGTACTTGTACATGGAGCGGAGAGGTACTGTCGATACTTGACATTGAGCGGAGAGGTACTTGTACATGGAGCGGAGAGGTATTTGTACATTGAGCGGAGAGGTACTTGTACATTGAGCGGAGAGGTACTGTCGACACTTGTACATTCAGCGGAGAGCTACTTGTACATGGAGCGGAGAGGTATTTGTACATTGAGCGGAGAGGTACTTGTACATGGAGCGGAGAGGTACTTGTACATAGAGCGGAGAGGTACTTATACATGGAGCGGAGAGGTATTTGTACATTGAGCGGAGAGGTACTTGTACATGGAGCGGAGAGGTACTTGTACATGAGAGCGGAGAGGTATTTGTACATGGAGCGGAAAGGTACTGTCGACACTTGTACATTGAGCGGAGAGCTACTTGTACATGGAGCGGAGAGGTACTTGTACATGAGAGCGGAGAGGTACTTGTACATGGAGCGGAGAGGTATTTGTACATGGAGCGGAGAGGTACTGTCGACACTTGACATTGAGCGGAGAGGCACTTGTACATGGAGCGGAGAGGTACTTGTACATGAGAGCGGAGAGGTATTTGTACATGGAGCGGAGAGGTACTGTCGACACTTGACATTGAGCGGAGAGGTACTTGTACATGGAGCGGAGAGGTACTTGTACATGGAGCGGAGAGGTACTTGTACATGGACCGGAGAGGTACTTGTACATGGAGCGGAGAGGTACTTGTACATGGAGCGGAGATGTACTTGTACATTGAGCGGAGAGGTACTTGTACATGGAGCAGAGATGTACTTGTACATGGAGCGGAGATGTACTTGTACATTGAGCGGAGAGGTACTTGTACATGGAGCGGAGAGGTACTTGTACATGGAGCGGAGATGTACTTGTACATGGAGCGGAGAGGTACTTGTACATGGAGCGGAGATGTACTTGTACATTGAGCGGAGAGGTACTTGTACATGGAGCGGAGATGTACTTGTACATGGAGCGGAGAGGTACTTGTACATGGAGCGGAGAGGTACTTGTACATGGAGCGGAGAGGTACTTGTACATGGAGCGGAGAGGTACTTGTACATTGAGCGGAGAGGTACTTGTACATGGAGCAGAGATGTACTTGTACATGGAGCGGAGATGTACTTGTACATTGAGCGGAGAGGTACTTGTACATGGAGCGGAGAGGTACTTGTACATGGAGCGGAGATGTACTTGTACATGGAGCGGAGAGGTACTTGTACATGGAGCGGAGATGTACTTGTACATTGAGCGGAGAGGTACTTGTACATGGAGCAGAGATGTACTTGTACATGGAGCGGAGAGGTACTTGTACATGGAGCGGAGAGGTACTTGTACATGGAGCGGAGAGGTACTTGTACATGGAGCGGAGAGGTACTTGTACATGGAGCGGAGAGGTACTTGTACATTGAGCGGAGAGGTACTTGTACATGGAGCGGAGAGGTACTTGTACATTGAGCGGAGAGGTACTTGTACATGGAGCGGAGAGGTACTGTCGACACTTGACATTGAGCGGAGAGGTACTTGTACATGGAGCGGAGAGGTACTTGTACATGGAGCGGAGAGGTACTTGTACATGGAGCGGAGAGGTACTTGTACATGGAGCGGAGAGGTACTTGTACATTGAGCGGAGATGTACTTGTACATGGAGCGGAGATGTACTTGTACATGGATCGGAGAGGTACTTGTACATGAGAGCGGAGAGGTACTGTCGACACTTGTACATTGAGCGTAGAGGTACTGTCGACACTTGTACATTGAGCGGAGAGGTACTTGTACATGGAGCGGAGAGGTACTGTCGACACTTGTACATTGAGCGGAGAGGTACTTGTACATTGAGCGGAGAGGTACTTGTACATGGAGCGCAGAGCTACTTGTACATTGAGCGGAGAGGTACTTGTACATGGAGCGGAGAGGTACTTGTACATGAGAGCGGAGAGGTACTTGTACATGGAGCGGAGAGGTACTTGTACATTGAGCGGAGAGGTACTGTCGACACTTGTACATTCAGCGGAGAGGTACTTGTACATGGAGCGGAGAGGTACTGTCGATACTTGACATTGAGCGGAGAGGTACTTGTACATGGAGCGGAGAGGTATTTGTACATTGAGCGGAGAGGTACTTGTACATTGAGCGGAGAGGTACTGTCGACACTTGTACATTCAGCGGAGAGCTACTTGTACATGGAGCGGAGAGGTATTTGTACATTGAGCGGAGAGGTACTTGTACATGGAGCGGAGAGGTACTTGTACATAGAGCGGAGAGGTACTTATACATGGAGCGGAGAGGTATTTGTACATTGAGCGGAGAGGTACTTGTACATGGAGCGGAGAGGTACTTGTGCATGAGAGCGGAGAGGTATTTGTACATGGAGCGGAAAGGTACTGTCGACACTTGTACATTGAGCGGAGAGCTACTTGTACATGGAGCGGAGAGGTACTTGTACATGAGAGCGGAGAGGTACTTGTACATGGAGCGGAGAGGTATTTGTACATGGAGCGGAGAGGTACTGTCGACACTTGTACATTCAGCGGAGAGGTACTTGTACATGGAGCGGAGAGGTACTGTCGACACTTGACATTGAGCGGAGAGGTACTTGTACATGGAGCGGAGAGGTACTTGTACATGAGAGCGGAGAGGTATTTGTACATGGAGCGGAGAGGTACTGTCGACACTTGACATTGAGCGGAGAGGTACTTGTACATGGAGCGGAGAGGTACTTGTACATGGAGCGGAGAGGTACTTGTACATGGACCGGAGAGGTACTTGTACATGGAGCGGAGAGGTACTTGTACATGGAGCGGAGATGTACTTGTACATTGAGCGGAGAGGTACTTGTACATGGAGCAGAGATGTACTTGTACATGGAGCGGAGATGTACTTGTACATTGAGCGGAGAGGTACTTGTACATGGAGCGGAGAGGTACTTGTACATGGAGCGGAGATGTACTTGTACATGGAGCGGAGAGGTACTTGTACATGGAGCGGAGATGTACTTGTACATTGAGCGGAGAGGTACTTGTACATGGAGCAGAGATGTACTTGTACATGGAGCGGAGAGGTACTTGTACATGGAGCGGAGAGGTACTTGTACATGGAGCGGAGAGGTACTTGTACATGGAGCGGAGAGGTACTTGTACATTGAGCGGAGAGGTACTTGTACATGGAGCGGAGAGGTACTTGTACATGGAGCGGAGAGGTATTTGTACATGGAGCGGAGAGGTACTTGTACATGGAGCGGAGAGGTACTTGTACATGAGAGCGGAGAGGTATTTGTACATGGAGCGGAAAGGTACTGTCGACACTTGTACATTGAGCGGAGAGCTACTTGTACATGGAGCGGAGAGGTACTTGTACATGAGAGCGGAGAGGTACTTGTACATGGAGCGGAGAGGTATTTGTACATGGAGCGGAGAGGTACTGTCGACACTTGACATTGAGCGGAGAGGTACTTGTACATGGAGCGGAGAGGTACTTGTACATGAGAGCGGAGAGGTATTTGTACATGGAGCGGAGAGGTACTGTCGACACTTGACATTGAGCGGAGAGGTACTTGTACATGGAGCGGAGAGGTACTTGTACATGGAGCGGAGAGATACTTGTACATGGAGCGGAGAGGTACTTGTACATGGAGCGGAGAGGTACTTGTACATGGAGCGGAGATGTACTTGTACATTGAGCGGAGAGGTACTTGTACATGGAGCAGAGATGTACTTGTACATGGAGCGGAGATGTACTTGTACATTGAGCGGAGAGGTACTTGTACATGGAGCGGAGAGGTACTTGTACATGGAGCGGAGATGTACTTGTACATGGAGCGGAGAGGTACTTGTACATGGAGCGGAGATGTACTTGTACATTGAGCGGAGAGGTACTTGTACATGGAGCAGAGATGTACTTGTACATGGAGCGGAGAGGTACTTGTACATGGAGCGGAGAGGTACTTGTACATGGAGCGGAGAGGTACTTGTACATGGAGCGGAGAGGTACTTGTACATTGAGCGGAGAGGTACTTGTACATGGAGCGGAGAGGTACTTGTACATTGAGCGGAGAGGTACTTGTACATGGAGCGGAGAGGTACTTGTACATGGAGCGGAGAGGTACTTGTACATGGAGCGGAGAGGTACTTGTACATGGAGCGGAGAGGTACTTGTACATTGAGCGGAGATGTACTTGTACATGGAGCGGAGATGTACTTGTACATGGATCGGAGAGGTACTTGTACATGAGAGCGGAGAGGTACTGTCGACACTTGTACATTGAGCGTAGAGGTACTGTCGACACTTGTACATTGAGCGGAGAGGTACTTGTACATGGAGCGGAGAGGTACTGTCGACACTTGTACATTGAGCGGAGAGGTACTTGTACATTGAGCGGAGAGGTACTTGTACATGGAGCGCAGAGGTACTTGTACATTGAGCGGAGAGGTACTTGTACATGGAGCGGAGAGGTACTTGTACATGAGAGCGGAGAGGTACTTGTACATGGAGCGGAGAGGTACTTGTACATTGAGCGGAGAGGTACTGTCGACACTTGTACATTCAGCGGAGAGGTACTTGTACATGGAGCGGAGAGGTACTGTCGATACTTGACATTGAGCGGAGAGGTACTTGTACATGGAGCGGAGAGGTATTTGTACATTGAGCGGAGAGGTACTTGTACATTGAGCGGAGAGGTACTGTCGACACTTGTACATTCAGCGGAGAGCTACTTGTACATGGAGCGGAGAGGTATTTGTACATTGAGCGGAGAGGTACTTGTACATGGAGCGGAGAGGTACTTGTACATAGAGCGGAGAGGTACTTATACATGGAGCGGAGAGGTATTTGTACATTGAGCGGAGAGGTACTTGTACATGGAGCGGAGAGGTACTTGTACATGAGAGCGGAGAGGTATTTGTACATGGAGCGGAAAGGTACTGTCGACACTTGTACATTGAGCGGAGAGCTACTTGTACATGGAGCGGAGAGGTACTTGTACATGAGAGCGGAGAGGTACTTGTACATGGAGCGGAGAGGTATTTGTACATGGAGCGGAGAGGTACTGTCGACACTTGACATTGAGCGGAGAGGTACTTGTACATGGAGCGGAGAGGTACTTGTACATGAGAGCGGAGAGGTATTTGTACATGGAGCGGAGAGGTACTGTCGACACTTGACATTGAGCGGAGAGGTACTTGTACATGGAGCGGAGAGGTACTTGTACATGGAGCGGAGAGGTACTTGTACATGGACCGGAGAGGTACTTGTACATGGAGCGGAGAGGTACTTGTACATGGAGCGGAGATGTACTTGTACATTGAGCGGAGAGGTACTTGTACATGGAGCAGAGATGTACTTGTACATGGAGCGGAGATGTACTTGTACATTGAGCGGAGAGGTACTTGTACATGGAGCGGAGAGGTACTTGTACATGGAGCGGAGATGTACTTGTACATGGAGCGGAGAGGTACTTGTACATGGAGCGGAGATGTACTTGTACATTGAGCGGAGAGGTGCTTGTACATGGAGCAGAGATGTACTTGTACATGGAGCGGAGAGGTACTTGTACATGGAGCGGAGAGGTACTTGTACATGGAGCGGAGAGGTACTTGTACATGGAGCGGAGAGGTACTTGTACATTGAGCGGAGAGGTACTTGTACATGGAGCGGAGAGGTACTTGTACATGGAGCGGAGAGGTATTTGTACATGGAGCGGAGAGGTACTTGTACATGGAGCGGAGAGGTACTTGTACATTCAGCGGAGAGGTACTTGTACATTGAGCGGAGAGGTACTTGTAGATGGAGCGGAGAGGTACTGTCGACACTTGTACATTGAGCGGAGAGGTACTTGTACATGGAGCGGAGAGGTACTTGTACATGGAGCGGAGAGGTACTGTCGACACTTGTACATTGAGCGGAGAGGTACTTGTACATGGAGCGGAGAGGTACTTGTACATGGAGCGGAGATGTACTTGTACAGGGAGCGGAGAGGTACTTGTACATTGAGCGGAGAGGTACTTGTACATGGAGCGGAGAGGTACTTGTACATGGAGCGGAGAGGTACTTGTACATTGAGCGGAGAGGTACTTGTACATGGAGCGGAGAGGTACTTGTACATGGAGCGGAGAGGTACTTGTACATGGAGCGGAGAGGTACTTGTACATTGAGCGGAGAGGTACTTGTACATGGAGCGGAGAGGTACTTGTACATGGAGCGGAGAGGTACTTGTACATGGAGCGGAGAGGTACTTGTACATGGAGCGGAGAGGTACTTGTACATTGAGCGGAGATGTACTTGTACATGGAGCGGAGATGTACTTGTACATGGATCGGAGAGGTACTTGTACATGAGAGCGGAGAGGTACTGTCGACACTTGTACATTGAGCGTAGAGGTACTGTCGACACTTGTACATTGAGCGGAGAGGTACTTGTACATGGAGCGGAGAGGTACTGTCGACACTTGTACATTGAGCGGAGAGGTACTTGTACATTGAGCGGAGAGGTACTTGTACATGGAGCGCAGAGGTACTTGTACATTGAGCGGAGAGGTACTTGTACATGGAGCGGAGAGGTACTTGTACATGAGAGCGGAGAGGTACTTGTACATGGAGCGGAGAGGTACTTGTACATTGAGCGGAGAGGTACTGTCGACACTTGTACATTCAGCGGAGAGGTACTTGTACATGGAGCGGAGAGGTACTGTCGATACTTGACATTGAGCGGAGAGGTACTTGTACATGGAGCGGAGAGGTACTTGTACATGGAGCGGAGAGGTACTTGTACATGGAGCGGAGAGGTACTTGTACATTGAGCGGAGAGGTACTTGTACATGGAGCGGAGAGGTACTTGTACATTAAGCGGAGAGGTACTTGTACATGGAGCGGAGAGGTACTTGTACATGGAGCGGAGAGGTACTTGTACATGGAGCGGAGAGGTACTTGTACATGGAGCGGAGAGGTACTTGTACATTGAGCGGAGATGTACTTGTACATGGAGCGGAGATGTACTTGTACATGGATCGGAGAGGTACTTGTACATGAGAGCGGAGAGGTACTGTCGACACTTGTACATTGAGCGTAGAGGTACTGTCGACACTTGTACATTGAGCGGAGAGGTACTTGTACATGGAGCGGAGAGGTACTGTCGACACTTGTACATTGAGCGGAGAGGTACTTGTACATTGAGCGGAGAGGTACTTGTACATGGAGCGCAGAGGTACTTGTACATTGAGCGGAGAGGTACTTGTACATGGAGCGGAGAGGTACTTGTACATGAGAGCGGAGAGGTACTTGTACATGGAGCGGAGAGGTACTTGTACATTGAGCGGAGAGGTACTGTCGACACTTGTACATTCAGCGGAGAGGTACTTGTACATGGAGCGGAGAGGTACTGTCGATACTTGACATTGAGCGGAGAGGTACTTGTACATGGAGCGGAGAGGTATTTGTACATTGAGCGGAGAGGTACTTGTACATTGAGCGGAGAGGTACTGTCGACACTTGTACATTCAGCGGAGAGCTACTTGTACATGGAGCGGAGAGGTATTTGTACATTGAGCGGAGAGGTACTTGTACATGGAGCGGAGAGGTACTTGTACATAGAGCGGAGAGGTACTTATACATGGAGCGGAGAGGTATTTGTACATTGAGCGGAGAGGTACTTGTACATGGAGCGGAGAGGTACTTGTACATGAGAGCGGAGAGGTATTTGTACATGGAGCGGAAAGGTACTGTCGACACTTGTACATTGAGCGGAGAGCTACTTGTACATGGAGCGGAGAGGTACTTGTACATGAGAGCGGAGAGGTACTTGTACATGGAGCGGAGAGGTATTTGTACATGGAGCGGAGAGGTACTGTCGACACTTGACATTGAGCGGAGAGGTACTTGTACATGGAGCGGAGAGGTACTTGTACATGAGAGCGGAGAGGTATTTGTACATGGAGCGGAGAGGTACTGTCGACACTTGACATTGAGCGGAGAGGTACTTGTACATGGAGCGGAGAGGTACTTGTACATGGAGCGGAGAGGTACTTGTACATGGACCGGAGAGGTACTTGTACATGGAGCGGAGAGGTACTTGTACATGGAGCGGAGATGTACTTGTACATTGAGCGGAGAGGTACTTGTACATGGAGCAGAGATGTACTTGTACATGGAGCGGAGATGTACTTGTACATTGAGCGGAGAGGTACTTGTACATGGAGCGGAGAGGTACTTGTACATGGAGCGGAGATGTACTTGTACATGGAGCGGAGAGGTACTTGTACATGGAGCGGAGATGTACTTGTACATTGAGCGGAGAGGTACTTGTACATGGAGCAGAGATGTACTTGTACATGGAGCGGAGAGGTACTTGTACATGGAGCGGAGAGGTACTTGTACATGGAGCGGAGAGGTACTTGTACATGGAGCGGAGAGGTACTTGTACATTGAGCGGAGAGGTACTTGTACATGGAGCAGAGATGTACTTGTACATGGAGCGGAGATGTACTTGTACATTGAGCGGAGAGGTACTTGTACATGGAGCGGAGAGGTACTTGTACATGGAGCGGAGATGTACTTGCACATGGAGCGGAGAGGTACTTGTACATGGAGCGGAGATGTACTTGTACATTGAGCGGAGAGGTACTTGTACATGGAGCAGAGATGTACTTGTACATGGAGCGGAGAGGTACTTGTACATGGAGCGGAGAGGTACTTGTACATGGAGCGGAGAGGTACTTGTACATGGAGCGGAGAGGTACTTGTACATTGAGCGGAGAGGTACTTGTACATGGAGCGGAGAGGTACTTGTACATGGAGCGGAGAGGTACTTGTACATGGAGCGGAGAGGTACTTGTACATGGAGCGGAGAGGTACTTGTACATGGAGCGGAGAGGTACTTGTACATTGAGCGGAGAGGTACTTGTACATGGAGCGGAGAGGTACTTGTACATGGAGCGGAGAGGTACTTGTACATGGAGCGGAGAGGTACTTGTACATGGAGCGGAGAGGTACTTGTACATTGAGCGGAGATGTACTTGTACATGGAGCGGAGATGTACTTGTACATGGATCGGAGAGGTACTTGTACATGAGAGCGGAGAGGTACTGTCGACACTTGTACATTGAGCGTAGAGGTACTGTCGACACTTGTACATTGAGCGGAGAGGTACTTGTACATGGAGCGGAGAGGTACTGTCGACACTTGTACATTGAGCGGAGAGGTACTTGTACATTGAGCGGAGAGGTACTTGTACATGGAGCGCAGAGGTACTTGTACATTGAGCGGAGAGGTACTTGTACATGGAGCGGAGAGGTACTTGTACATGAGAGCGGAGAGGTACTTGTACATGGAGCGGAGAGGTACTTGTACATTGAGCGGAGAGGTACTGTCGACACTTGTACATTCAGCGGAGAGGTACTTGTACATGGAGCGGAGAGGTACTGTCGATACTTGACATTGAGCGGAGAGGTACTTGTACATGGAGCGGAGAGGTATTTGTACATTGAGCGGAGAGGTACTTGTACATTGAGCGGAGAGGTACTGTCGACACTTGTACATTCAGCGGAGAGCTACTTGTACATGGAGCGGAGAGGTATTTGTACATTGAGCGGAGAGGTACTTGTACATGGAGCGGAGAGGTACTTGTACATAGAGCGGAGAGGTACTTATACATGGAGCGGAGAGGTATTTGTACATTGAGCGGAGAGGTACTTGTACATGGAGCGGAGAGGTACTTGTACATGAGAGCGGAGAGGTATTTGTACATGGAGCGGAAAGGTACTGTCGACACTTGTACATTGAGCGGAGAGCTACTTGTACATGGAGCGGAGAGGTACTTGTACATGAGAGCGGAGAGGTACTTGTACATGGAGCGGAGAGGTATTTGTACATGGAGCGGAGAGGTACTGTCGACACTTGACATTGAGCGGAGAGGTACTTGTACATGGAGCGGAGAGGTACTTGTACATGAGAGCGGAGAGGTATTTGTACATGGAGCGGAGAGGTACTGTCGACACTTGACATTGAGCGGAGAGGTACTTGTACATGGAGCGGAGAGGTACTTGTACATGGAGCGGAGAGGTACTTGTACATGGACCGGAGAGGTACTTGTACATGGAGCGGAGAGGTACTTGTACATGGAGCGGAGATGTACTTGTACATTGAGCGGAGAGGTACTTGTACATGGAGCAGATATGTACTTGTACATGGAGCGGAGATGTACTTGTACATTGAGCGGAGAGGTACTTGTACATGGAGCGGAGAGGTACTTGTACATGGAGCGGAGATGTACTTGTACATGGAGCGGAGAGGTACTTGTACATGGAGCGGAGATGTACTTGTACATTGAGCGGAGAGGTACTTGTACATGGAGCAGAGATGTACTTGTACATGGAGCGGAGAGGTACTTGTACATGGAGCGGAGAGGTACTTGTACATGGAGCGGAGAGGTACTTGTACATGGAGCGGAGAGGTACTTGTACATTGAGCGGAGAGGTACTTGTACATGGAGCGGAGAGGTACTTGTACATTGAGCGGAGAGGTACTTGTACATGGAGCGGAGAGGTACTTGTACATGGAGCGGAGAGGTACTTGTACATGGAGCGGAGAGGTACTTGTACATGGAGCGGAGAGGTACTTGTACATTGAGCGGAGATGTACTTGTACATGGAGCGGAGATGTACTTGTACATGGATCGGAGAGGTACTTGTACATGAGAGCGGAGAGGTACTGTCGACACTTGTACATTGAGCGTAGAGGTACTGTCGACACTTGTACATTGAGCGGAGAGGTACTTGTACATGGAGCGGAGAGGTACTGTCGACACTTGTACATTGAGCGGAGAGGTACTTGTACATTGAGCGGAGAGGTACTTGTACATGGAGCGCAGAGGTACTTGTACATTGAGCGGAGAGGTACTTGTACATGGAGCGGAGAGGTACTTGTACATGAGAGCGGAGAGGTACTTGTACATGGAGCGGAGAGGTACTTGTACATTGAGCGGAGAGGTACTGTCGACACTTGTACATTCAGCGGAGAGGTACTTGTACATGGAGCGGAGAGGTACTGTCGATACTTGACATTGAGCGGAGAGGTACTTGTACATGGAGCGGAGAGGTATTTGTACATTGAGCGGAGAGGTACTTGTACATTGAGCGGAGAGGTACTGTCGACACTTGTACATTCAGCGGAGAGCTACTTGTACATGGAGCGGAGAGGTATTTGTACATTGAGCGGAGAGGTACTTGTACATGGAGCGGAGAGGTACTTGTACATAGAGCGGAGAGGTACTTATACATGGAGCGGAGAGGTATTTGTACATTGAGCGGAGAGGTACTTGTACATGGAGCGGAGAGGTACTTGTACATGAGAGCGGAGAGGTATTTGTACATGGAGCGGAAAGGTACTGTCGACACTTGTACATTGAGCGGAGAGCTACTTGTACATGGAGCGGAGAGGTACTTGTACATGAGAGCGGAGAGGTACTTGTACATGGAGCGGAGAGGTATTTGTACATGGAGCGGAGAGGTACTGTCGACACTTGACATTGAGCGGAGAGGTACTTGTACATGGAGCGGAGAGGTACTTGTACATGAGAGCGGAGAGGTATTTGTACATGGAGCGGAGAGGTACTGTCGACACTTGACATTGAGCGGAGAGGTACTTGTACATGGAGCGGAGAGGTACTTGTACATGGAGCGGAGAGGTACTTGTACATGGACCGGAGAGGTACTTGTACATGGAGCGGAGAGGTACTTGTACATGGAGCGGAGATGTACTTGTACATTGAGCGGAGAGGTACTTGTACATGGAGCAGAGATGTACTTGTACATGGAGCGGAGATGTACTTGTACATTGAGCGGAGAGGTACTTGTACATGGAGCGGAGAGGTACTTGTACATGGAGCGGAGATGTACTTGTACATGGAGCGGAGAGGTACTTGTACATGGAGCGGAGATGTACTTGTACATTGAGCGGAGAGGTACTTGTACATGGAGCAGAGATGTACTTGTACATGGAGCGGAGAGGTACTTGTACATGGAGCGGAGAGGTACTTGTACATGGAGCGGAGAGGTACTTGTACATGGAGCGGAGAGGTACTTGTACATTGAGCGGAGAGGTACTTGTACATTGAGCGGAGAGGTACTTGTACATGGAGCTAGGGCTGGGTATCGAGTTTCGATACTTACTTGGCACCGAAATGGAAACATCGATACTAAGGGGTATCGAAGCCTCCCTTGTCAATCGATACCAATTTTCGATACCAAAACAAAACAGCGTCATTGAGCCTATAAGCATGCGACATGCTTGCACGCCGCGCTCTAATACGGCTGGTGATTGGCTGTCATGTAGAGGCATGCAGGAAACGTTACGCCCACTTTAGCCGGTGTGTTTGATGTGACTGTGAGCCAGGCGTGCGGTGCGGATAGTATACAAGAAGTTAGCCACTCAAGCTACTCCTATCCTGGATTACCATATGGCGAAGATGATGAAAAGCAGGAAAAGAAACAGAAACAACACGGACTGGTTTCCACAGACAAGAGAAATAATTGAGAGGTGGGTCAGCTCAGCTTACCGCAAGTTAGCGGTTATCAGATCCCTCAGTCTGACAAATCCATGCATCTGGCTGTGAGTTGTAGCATTAGATCGTTTAATTAATTGCCGCCGTAACGTTATGCGCAAGCGGGCATTGTGTATTTTTAGCAACTCGTTAACAAACGCTGATGTCATGATAGTTTGTTGAATGTAAATGCGATTCATTTATATTGATTGGCTAGTCAGTGAAGTTGAGCTGTCTCGTCAGATTTGACAAGAATGACGTTCTGTTGCAGCAGTGAGCACACTGATCTGCAACGCTAGCGTTAATGTTTAATTAATTAGCGTTATGTGCAAGCGGGCAGTTATCGCCCATGTATTTTTAGCAACTCGTTAACAAACGCTGATGTCATGATAGTTTGTTGAATATAAATGCGATTCACTTTGTGGCATATAAGGCTATATTGATAGGCTAGTCAATGCTCAACTAGTCTTCCATGCATGAAGTGGAGCCATCTCATCAGTTTGTACAAGAATAGAGTTCTGTTGCATCAGTGAGCATTAAACCCTGATTTGCAACTCTCTGTTTTGCACTGAAAACTATTCCACTGATTTATTTGTTTTAGCTACATTTCTTTCCTTTGTAGTACTCCAATATTTTTTGTAGGGACGGCAATACGTTTAGAGAACTTAAAGTTATGTTAAATACAGTAGGTTTTATTTTTTTCTGCTGTAAAACTTAAGATGGGGGGAAACTAAAGATTTGTAAAATAATTTCAATGTGTAATGCAGTTTTATTTTTGTTAAAATGGATTTTTCTAAAAATTGGTATCGAAAAAAGTATCGTTCAGGAACCGGTATCGAAATCCAAGTATCGAAACGGTATCGATATCGAAAAATTTTGAACGATACCCAGCCCTACATGGAGCGCAGATGTACTTGTACATTGAGCGGAGATGTACTTGTACATTGAGCGGAGAGGTACTGGTACATGGAGCGGAGATGTACTTGTACATTGAGCGGAGAGGTACTTGTACATGGAGCGGAGAGGTACTTGTACATGAGAGCGGAGAGGTACTTGTACATGGAGCGGAGAGGTACTTGTACATGGAGCGGAGAGGTACTTGTACATGGAGCGGAGAGGTACTTGTACATGGAGCGGAGAGGTACTTGTACATAGAGCGGAGAGGTACTTATACATGGAGCGGAGAGGTATTTGTACATTGAGCGGAGAGGTACTTGTACATGGAGCGGAGAGGTACTTGTACATGAGAGCGGAGAGGTATTTGTACATGGAGCGGAAAGGTACTGTCGACACTTGTACATTGAGCGGAGAGCTACTTGTACATGGAGCGGAGAGGTACTTGTACATGAGAGCGGAGAGGTACTTGTACATGGAGCGGAGAGGTATTTGTACATGGAGCGGAGAGGTACTGTCGACACTTGACATTGAGCGGAGAGGTACTTGTACATGGAGCGGAGAGGTACTTGTACATGAGAGCGGAGAGGTATTTGTACATGGAGCGGAGAGGTACTGTCGACACTTGACATTGAGCGGAGAGGTACTTGTACATGGAGCGGAGAGGTACTTGTACATGGAGCGGAGAGGTACTTGTACATGGACCGGAGAGGTACTTGTACATGGAGCGGAGAGGTACTTGTACATGGAGCGGAGATGTACTTGTACATTGAGCGGAGAGGTACTTGTACATGGAGCAGAGATGTACTTGTACATGGAGCGGAGATGTACTTGTACATTGAGCGGAGAGGTACTTGTACATGGAGCGGAGAGGTACTTGTACATGGAGCGGAGATGTACTTGTACATGGAGCGGAGAGGTACTTGTACATGGAGCGGAGATGTACTTGTACATTGAGCGGAGAGGTACTTGTACATGGAGCAGAGATGTACTTGTACATGGAGCGGAGAGGTACTTGTACATGGAGCGGAGAGGTACTTGTACATGGAGCGGAGAGGTACTTGTACATGGAGCGGAGAGGTACTTGTACATTGAGCGGAGAGGTACTTGTACATGGAGGGGAGAGGTACTTGTACATTGAGCGGAGAGGTACTTGTACATGGAGCGGAGAGGTACTTGTACATGGAGCGGAGAGGTACTTGTACATGGAGCGGAGAGGTACTTGTACATGGAGCGGAGAGGTACTTGTACATTGAGCGGAGATGTACTTGTACATGGAGCGGAGATGTACTTGTACATGGATCGGAGAGGTACTTGTACATGAGAGCGGAGAGGTACTGTCGACACTTGTACATTGAGCGTAGAGGTACTGTCGACACTTGTACATTGAGCGGAGAGGTACTTGTACATGGAGCGGAGAGGTACTGTCGACACTTGTACATTGAGCGGAGAGGTACTTGTACATTGAGCGGAGAGGTACTTGTACATGGAGCGCAGAGGTACTTGTACATTGAGCGGAGAGGTACTTGTACATGGAGCGGAGAGGTACTTGTACATGAGAGCGGAGAGGTACTTGTACATGGAGCGGAGAGGTACTTGTACATTGAGCGGAGAGGTACTGTCGACACTTGTACATTCAGCGGAGAGGTACTTGTACATGGAGCGGAGAGGTACTGTCGATACTTGACATTGAGCGGAGAGGTACTTGTACATGGAGCGGAGAGGTATTTGTACATTGAGCGGAGAGGTACTTGTACATTGAGCGGAGAGGTACTGTCGACACTTGTACATTCAGCGGAGAGCTACTTGTACATGGAGCGGAGAGGTATTTGTACATTGAGCGGAGAGGTACTTGTACATGGAGCGGAGAGGTACTTGTACATAGAGCGGAGAGGTACTTATACATGGAGCGGAGAGGTATTTGTACATTGAGCGGAGAGGTACTTGTACATGGAGCGGAGAGGTACTTGTACATGAGAGCGGAGAGGTATTTGTACATGGAGCGGAAAGGTACTGTCGACACTTGTACATTGAGCGGAGAGCTACTTGTACATGGAGCGGAGAGGTACTTGTACATGAGAGCGGAGAGGTACTTGTACATGGAGCGGAGAGGTATTTGTACATGGAGCGGAGAGGTACTGTCGACACTTGACATTGAGCGGAGAGGTACTTGTACATGGAGCGGAGAGGTACTTGTACATGAGAGCGGAGAGGTATTTGTACATGGAGCGGAGAGGTACTGTCGACACTTGACATTGAGCGGAGAGGTACTTGTACATGGAGCGGAGAGGTACTTGTACATGGAGCGGAGAGGTACTTGTACATGGACCGGAGAGGTACTTGTACATGGAGCGGAGAGGTACTTGTACATGGAGCGGAGATGTACTTGTACATTGAGCGGAGAGGTACTTGTACATGGAGCAGAGATGTACTTGTACATGGAGCGGAGATGTACTTGTACATTGAGCGGAGAGGTACTTGTACATGGAGCGGAGAGGTACTTGTACATGGAGCGGAGATGTACTTGTACATGGAGCGGAGAGGTACTTGTACATGGAGCGGAGATGTACTTGTACATTGAGCGGAGAGGTACTTGTACATGGAGCAGAGATGTACTTGTACATGGAGCGGAGAGGTACTTGTACATGGAGCGGAGAGGTACTTGTACATGGAGCGGAGAGGTACTTGTACATGGAGCGGAGAGGTACTTGTACATTGAGCGGAGAGGTACTTGTACATTGAGCGGAGAGGTACTTGTACATGGAGCTAGGGCTGGGTATCGAGTTTCGATACTTACTTGGCACCGAAATGGAAACATCGATACTAAGGGGTATCGAAGCCTCCCTTGTCAATCGATACCAATTTTCGATACCAAAACAAAACAGCGTCATTGAGCCTATAAGCATGCGACATGCTTGCACGCCGCGCTCTAATACGGCTGGTGATTGGCTGTCATGTAGAGGCATGCAGGAAACGTTACGCCCACTTTAGCCGGTGTGTTTGTTGTGACTGTGAGCCAGGCGTGCGGTGCGGATAGTATACAAGAAGTTAGCCACTCAAGCTACTCCTATCCTGGATTACCATATGGCGAAGATGATGAAAAGCAGGAAAAGAAACAGAAACAACACGGACTGGTTTCCACAGACAAGAGAAATAATTGAGAGGTGGGTCAGCTCAGCTTACCGCAAGTTAGCGGTTATCAGATCCCTCAGTCTGACAAATCCATGCATCTGGCTGTGAGTTGTAGCATTAGATCGTTTAATTAATTGCCGCCGTAACGTTATGCGCAAGCGGGCATTGTGTATTTTTAGCAACTCGTTAACAAACGCTGATGTCATGATAGTTTGTTGAATGTAAATGCGATTCATTTATATTGATTGGCTAGTCAGTGAAGTTGAGCTGTCTCGTCAGATTTGACAAGAATGACGTTCTGTTGCAGCAGTGAGCACACTGATCTGCAACGCTAGCGTTAATGTTTAATTAATTAGCGTTATGTGCAAGCGGGCAGTTATCGCCCATGTATTTTTAGCAACTCGTTAACAAACGCTGATGTCATGATAGTTTGTTGAATATAAATGCGATTCACTTTGTGGCATATAAGGCTATATTGATAGGCTAGTCAATGCTCAACTAGTCTTCCATGCATGAAGTGGAGCCATCTCATCAGTTTGTACAAGAATAGAGTTCTGTTGCATCAGTGAGCATTAAACCCTGATTTGCAACTCTCTGTTTTGCACTGAAAACTATTCCACTGATTTATTTGTTTTAGCTACATTTCTTTCCTTTGTAGTACTCCAATATTTTTTGTAGGGACGGCAATACGTTTAGAGAACTTAAAGTTATGTTAAATACAGTAGGTTTTATTTTTTTCTGCTGTAAAACTTAAGATGGGGGGAAACTAAAGATTTGTAAAATAATTTCAATGTGTAATGCAGTTTTATTTTTGTTAAAATGGATTTTTCTAAAAATTGGTATCGAAAAAAGTATCGTTCAGGAACCGGTATCGAAATCCAAGTATCGAAACGGTATCGATATCGAAAAATTTTGAACGATACCCAGCCCTACATGGAGCGCAGATGTACTTGTACATTGAGCGGAGATGTACTTGTACATTGAGCGGAGAGGTACTGGTACATGGAGCGGAGATGTACTTGTACATTGAGCGGAGAGGTACTTGTACATGGAGCGGAGAGGTACTTGTACATGAGAGCGGAGAGGTACTTGTACATGGAGCGGAGAGGTACTTGTACATGGAGCGGAGAGGTACTTGTACATGGAGCGGAGAGGTACTTGTACATGGAGCGGAGAGGTACTTGTACATTGAGCGGAGAGGTACTTGTACATGGAGCGGAGAGGTACTTGTACATTGAGCGGAGAGGTACTTGTACATGGAGCGGAGAGGTACTTGTACATGGAGCGGAGAGGTACTTGTACATGGAGCGGAGAGGTACTTGTACATGGAGCGGAGAGGTACTTGTACATTGAGCGGAGATGTACTTGTACATGGAGCGGAGATGTACTTGTACATGGATCGGAGAGGTACTTGTACATGAGAGCGGAGAGGTACTGTCGACACTTGTACATTGAGCGTAGAGGTACTGTCGACACTTGTACATTGAGCGGAGAGGTACTTGTACATGGAGCGGAGAGGTACTGTCGACACTTGTACATTGAGCGGAGAGGTACTTGTACATTGAGCGGAGAGGTACTTGTACATGGAGCGCAGAGGTACTTGTACATTGAGCGGAGAGGTACTTGTACATGGAGCGGAGAGGTACTTGTACATGAGAGCGGAGAGGTACTTGTACATGGAGCGGAGAGGTACTTGTACATTGAGCGGAGAGGTACTGTCGACACTTGTACATTCAGCGGAGAGGTACTTGTACATGGAGCGGAGAGGTACTGTCGATACTTGACATTGAGCGGAGAGGTACTTGTACATGGAGCGGAGAGGTATTTGTACATTGAGCGGAGAGGTACTTGTACATTGAGCGGAGAGGTACTGTCGACACTTGTACATTCAGCGGAGAGCTACTTGTACATGGAGCGGAGAGGTATTTGTACATTGAGCGGAGAGGTACTTGTACATGGAGCGGAGAGGTACTTGTACATAGAGCGGAGAGGTACTTATACATGGAGCGGAGAGGTATTTGTACATTGAGCGGAGAGGTACTTGTACATGGAGCGGAGAGGTACTTGTACATGAGAGCGGAGAGGTATTTGTACATGGAGCGGAAAGGTACTGTCGACACTTGTACATTGAGCGGAGAGCTACTTGTACATGGAGCGGAGAGGTACTTGTACATGAGAGCGGAGAGGTACTTGTACATGGAGCGGAGAGGTATTTGTACATGGAGCGGAGAGGTACTGTCGACACTTGACATTGAGCGGAGAGGTACTTGTACATGGAGCGGAGAGGTACTTGTACATGAGAGCGGAGAGGTATTTGTACATGGAGCGGAGAGGTACTGTCGACACTTGACATTGAGCGGAGAGGTACTTGTACATGGAGCGGAGAGGTACTTGTACATGGAGCGGAGATGTACTTGTACATTGAGCGGAGAGGTACTTGTACATGGAGCAGAGATGTACTTGTACATGGAGCGGAGAGGTACTTGTACATGGAGCGGAGAGGTACTTGTACATGGAGCGGAGAGGTACTTGTACATGGAGCGGAGAGGTACTTGTACATTGAGCGGAGAGGTACTTGTACATTGAGCGGAGAGGTACTTGTACATTGAGCGGAGATGTACTTGTACATGGAGCGGAGATGTACTTGTACATGGATCGGAGAGGTACTTGTACATGAGAGCGGAGAGGTACTGTCGACACTTGTACATTGAGCGTAGAGGTACTGTCGACACTTGTACATTGAGCGGAGAGGTACTTGTACATGGAGCGGAGAGGTACTGTCGACACTTGTACATTGAGCGGAGAGGTACTTGTACATTGAGCGGAGAGGTACTTGTACATGGAGCGCAGAGGTACTTGTACATTGAGCGGAGAGGTACTTGTACATGGAGCGGAGAGGTACTTGTACATGAGAGCGGAGAGGTACTTGTACATGGAGCGGAGAGGTACTTGTACATTGAGCGGAGAGGTACTGTCGACACTTGTACATTCAGCGGAGAGGTACTTGTACATGGAGCGGAGAGGTACTGTCGATACTTGACATTGAGCGGAGAGGTACTTGTACATGGAGCGGAGAGGTATTTGTACATTGAGCGGAGAGGTACTTGTACATTGAGCGGAGAGGTACTGTCGACACTTGTACATTCAGCGGAGAGCTACTTGTACATGGAGCGGAGAGGTATTTGTACATTGAGCGGAGAGGTACTTGTACATGGAGCGGAGAGGTACTTGTACATAGAGCGGAGAGGTACTTATACATGGAGCGGAGAGGTATTTGTACATTGAGCGGAGAGGTACTTGTACATGGAGCGGAGAGGTACTTGTACATGAGAGCGGAGAGGTATTTGTACATGGAGCGGAAAGGTACTGTCGACACTTGTACATTGAGCGGAGAGCTACTTGTACATGGAGCGGAGAGGTACTTGTACATGAGAGCGGAGAGGTACTTGTACATGGAGCGGAGAGGTATTTGTACATGGAGCGGAGAGGTACTGTCGACACTTGACATTGAGCGGAGAGGTACTTGTACATGGAGCGGAGAGGTACTTGTACATGAGAGCGGAGAGGTATTTGTACATGGAGCGGAGAGGTACTGTCGACACTTGACATTGAGCGGAGAGGTACTTGTACATGGAGCGGAGAGGTACTTGTACATGGAGCGGAGAGGTACTTGTACATGGACCGGAGAGGTACTTGTACATGGAGCGGAGAGGTACTTGTACATGGAGCGGAGATGTACTTGTACATTGAGCGGAGAGGTACTTGTACATGGAGCAGAGATGTACTTGTACATGGAGCGGAGATGTACTTGTACATTGAGCGGAGAGGTACTTGTACATGGAGCGGAGAGGTACTTGTACATGGAGCGGAGATGTACTTGTACATGGAGCGGAGAGGTACTTGTACATGGAGCGGAGATGTACTTGTACATTGAGCGGAGAGGTACTTGTACATGGAGCAGAGATGTACTTGTACATGGAGCGGAGAGGTACTTGTACATGGAGCGGAGAGGTACTTGTACATGGAGCGGAGAGGTACTTGTACATGGAGCGGAGAGGTACTTGTACATTGAGCGGAGAGGTACTTGTACATGGAGCAGAGATGTACTTGTACATGGAGCGGAGATGTACTTGTACATTGAGCGGAGAGGTACTTGTACATGGAGCGGAGAGGTACTTGTACATGGAGCGGAGATGTACTTGCACATGGAGCGGAGAGGTACTTGTACATGGAGCGGAGATGTACTTGTACATTGAGCGGAGAGGTACTTGTACATGGAGCAGAGATGTACTTGTACATGGAGCGGAGAGGTACTTGTACATGGAGCGGAGAGGTACTTGTACATGGAGCGGAGAGGTACTTGTACATGGAGCGGAGAGGTACTTGTACATTGAGCGGAGAGGTACTTGTACATGGAGCGGAGAGGTACTTGTACATGGAGCGGAGAGGTACTTGTACATGGAGCGGAGAGGTACTTGTACATGGAGCGGAGAGGTACTTGTACATGGAGCGGAGAGGTACTTGTACATTGAGCGGAGAGGTACTTGTACATGGAGCGGAGAGGTACTTGTACATGGAGCGGAGAGGTACTTGTACATGGAGCGGAGAGGTACTTGTACATGGAGCGGAGAGGTACTTGTACATTGAGCGGAGATGTACTTGTACATGGAGCGGAGATGTACTTGTACATGGATCGGAGAGGTACTTGTACATGAGAGCGGAGAGGTACTGTCGACACTTGTACATTGAGCGTAGAGGTACTGTCGACACTTGTACATTGAGCGGAGAGGTACTTGTACATGGAGCGGAGAGGTACTGTCGACACTTGTACATTGAGCGGAGAGGTACTTGTACATTGAGCGGAGAGGTACTTGTACATGGAGCGCAGAGGTACTTGTACATTGAGCGGAGAGGTACTTGTACATGGAGCGGAGAGGTACTTGTACATGAGAGCGGAGAGGTACTTGTACATGGAGCGGAGAGGTACTTGTACATTGAGCGGAGAGGTACTGTCGACACTTGTACATTCAGCGGAGAGGTACTTGTACATGGAGCGGAGAGGTACTGTCGATACTTGACATTGAGCGGAGAGGTACTTGTACATGGAGCGGAGAGGTATTTGTACATTGAGCGGAGAGGTACTTGTACATTGAGCGGAGAGGTACTGTCGACACTTGTACATTCAGCGGAGAGCTACTTGTACATGGAGCGGAGAGGTATTTGTACATTGAGCGGAGAGGTACTTGTACATGGAGCGGAGAGGTACTTGTACATAGAGCGGAGAGGTACTTATACATGGAGCGGAGAGGTATTTGTACATTGAGCGGAGAGGTACTTGTACATGGAGCGGAGAGGTACTTGTACATGAGAGCGGAGAGGTATTTGTACATGGAGCGGAAAGGTACTGTCGACACTTGTACATTGAGCGGAGAGCTACTTGTACATGGAGCGGAGAGGTACTTGTACATGAGAGCGGAGAGGTACTTGTACATGGAGCGGAGAGGTATTTGTACATGGAGCGGAGAGGTACTGTCGACACTTGACATTGAGCGGAGAGGTACTTGTACATGGAGCGGAGAGGTACTTGTACATGAGAGCGGAGAGGTATTTGTACATGGAGCGGAGAGGTACTGTCGACACTTGACATTGAGCGGAGAGGTACTTGTACATGGAGCGGAGAGGTACTTGTACATGGAGCGGAGAGGTACTTGTACATGGACCGGAGAGGTACTTGTACATGGAGCGGAGAGGTACTTGTACATGGAGCGGAGATGTACTTGTACATTGAGCGGAGAGGTACTTGTACATGGAGCAGATATGTACTTGTACATGGAGCGGAGATGTACTTGTACATTGAGCGGAGAGGTACTTGTACATGGAGCGGAGAGGTACTTGTACATGGAGCGGAGATGTACTTGTACATGGAGCGGAGAGGTACTTGTACATGGAGCGGAGATGTACTTGTACATTGAGCGGAGAGGTACTTGTACATGGAGCAGAGATGTACTTGTACATGGAGCGGAGAGGTACTTGTACATGGAGCGGAGAGGTACTTGTACATGGAGCGGAGAGGTACTTGTACATGGAGCGGAGAGGTACTTGTACATTGAGCGGAGAGGTACTTGTACATGGAGCGGAGAGGTACTTGTACATTGAGCGGAGAGGTACTTGTACATGGAGCGGAGAGGTACTTGTACATGGAGCGGAGAGGTACTTGTACATGGAGCGGAGAGGTACTTGTACATGGAGCGGAGAGGTACTTGTACATTGAGCGGAGATGTACTTGTACATGGAGCGGAGATGTACTTGTACATGGATCGGAGAGGTACTTGTACATGAGAGCGGAGAGGTACTGTCGACACTTGTACATTGAGCGTAGAGGTACTGTCGACACTTGTACATTGAGCGGAGAGGTACTTGTACATGGAGCGGAGAGGTACTGTCGACACTTGTACATTGAGCGGAGAGGTACTTGTACATTGAGCGGAGAGGTACTTGTACATGGAGCGCAGAGGTACTTGTACATTGAGCGGAGAGGTACTTGTACATGGAGCGGAGAGGTACTTGTACATGAGAGCGGAGAGGTACTTGTACATGGAGCGGAGAGGTACTTGTACATTGAGCGGAGAGGTACTGTCGACACTTGTACATTCAGCGGAGAGGTACTTGTACATGGAGCGGAGAGGTACTGTCGATACTTGACATTGAGCGGAGAGGTACTTGTACATGGAGCGGAGAGGTATTTGTACATTGAGCGGAGAGGTACTTGTACATTGAGCGGAGAGGTACTGTCGACACTTGTACATTCAGCGGAGAGCTACTTGTACATGGAGCGGAGAGGTATTTGTACATTGAGCGGAGAGGTACTTGTACATGGAGCGGAGAGGTACTTGTACATAGAGCGGAGAGGTACTTATACATGGAGCGGAGAGGTATTTGTACATTGAGCGGAGAGGTACTTGTACATGGAGCGGAGAGGTACTTGTACATGAGAGCGGAGAGGTATTTGTACATGGAGCGGAAAGGTACTGTCGACACTTGTACATTGAGCGGAGAGCTACTTGTACATGGAGCGGAGAGGTACTTGTACATGAGAGCGGAGAGGTACTTGTACATGGAGCGGAGAGGTATTTGTACATGGAGCGGAGAGGTACTGTCGACACTTGACATTGAGCGGAGAGGTACTTGTACATGGAGCGGAGAGGTACTTGTACATGAGAGCGGAGAGGTATTTGTACATGGAGCGGAGAGGTACTGTCGACACTTGACATTGAGCGGAGAGGTACTTGTACATGGAGCGGAGAGGTACTTGTACATGGAGCGGAGAGGTACTTGTACATGGACCGGAGAGGTACTTGTACATGGAGCGGAGAGGTACTTGTACATGGAGCGGAGATGTACTTGTACATTGAGCGGAGAGGTACTTGTACATGGAGCAGAGATGTACTTGTACATGGAGCGGAGATGTACTTGTACATTGAGCGGAGAGGTACTTGTACATGGAGCGGAGAGGTACTTGTACATGGAGCGGAGATGTACTTGTACATGGAGCGGAGAGGTACTTGTACATGGAGCGGAGATGTACTTGTACATTGAGCGGAGAGGTACTTGTACATGGAGCAGAGATGTACTTGTACATGGAGCGGAGAGGTACTTGTACATGGAGCGGAGAGGTACTTGTACATGGAGCGGAGAGGTACTTGTACATGGAGCGGAGAGGTACTTGTACATTGAGCGGAGAGGTACTTGTACATTGAGCGGAGAGGTACTTGTACATGGAGCTAGGGCTGGGTATCGAGTTTCGATACTTACTTGGCACCGAAATGGAAACATCGATACTAAGGGGTATCGAAGCCTCCCTTGTCAATCGATACCAATTTTCGATACCAAAACAAAACAGCGTCATTGAGCCTATAAGCATGCGACATGCTTGCACGCCGCGCTCTAATACGGCTGGTGATTGGCTGTCATGTAGAGGCATGCAGGAAACGTTACGCCCACTTTAGCCGGTGTGTTTGTTGTGACTGTGAGCCAGGCGTGCGGTGCGGATAGTATACAAGAAGTTAGCCACTCAAGCTACTCCTATCCTGGATTACCATATGGCGAAGATGATGAAAAGCAGGAAAAGAAACAGAAACAACACGGACTGGTTTCCACAGACAAGAGAAATAATTGAGAGGTGGGTCAGCTCAGCTTACCGCAAGTTAGCGGTTATCAGATCCCTCAGTCTGACAAATCCATGCATCTGGCTGTGAGTTGTAGCATTAGATCGTTTAATTAATTGCCGCCGTAACGTTATGCGCAAGCGGGCATTGTGTATTTTTAGCAACTCGTTAACAAACGCTGATGTCATGATAGTTTGTTGAATGTAAATGCGATTCATTTATATTGATTGGCTAGTCAGTGAAGTTGAGCTGTCTCGTCAGATTTGACAAGAATGACGTTCTGTTGCAGCAGTGAGCACACTGATCTGCAACGCTAGCGTTAATGTTTAATTAATTAGCGTTATGTGCAAGCGGGCAGTTATCGCCCATGTATTTTTAGCAACTCGTTAACAAACGCTGATGTCATGATAGTTTGTTGAATATAAATGCGATTCACTTTGTGGCATATAAGGCTATATTGATAGGCTAGTCAATGCTCAACTAGTCTTCCATGCATGAAGTGGAGCCATCTCATCAGTTTGTACAAGAATAGAGTTCTGTTGCATCAGTGAGCATTAAACCCTGATTTGCAACTCTCTGTTTTGCACTGAAAACTATTCCACTGATTTATTTGTTTTAGCTACATTTCTTTCCTTTGTAGTACTCCAATATTTTTTGTAGGGACGGCAATACGTTTAGAGAACTTAAAGTTATGTTAAATACAGTAGGTTTTATTTTTTTCTGCTGTAAAACTTAAGATGGGGGGAAACTAAAGATTTGTAAAATAATTTCAATGTGTAATGCAGTTTTATTTTTGTTAAAATGGATTTTTCTAAAAATTGGTATCGAAAAAAGTATCGTTCAGGAACCGGTATCGAAATCCAAGTATCGAAACGGTATCGATATCGAAAAATTTTGAACGATACCCAGCCCTACATGGAGCGCAGATGTACTTGTACATTGAGCGGAGATGTACTTGTACATTGAGCGGAGAGGTACTGGTACATGGAGCGGAGATGTACTTGTACATTGAGCGGAGAGGTACTTGTACATGGAGCGGAGAGGTACTTGTACATGAGAGCGGAGAGGTACTTGTACATGGAGCGGAGAGGTACTTGTACATGGAGCGGAGAGGTACTTGTACATGGAGCGGAGAGGTACTTGTACATGGAGCGGAGAGGTACTTGTACATAGAGCGGAGAGGTACTTATACATGGAGCGGAGAGGTATTTGTACATTGAGCGGAGAGGTACTTGTACATGGAGCGGAGAGGTACTTGTACATGAGAGCGGAGAGGTATTTGTACATGGAGCGGAAAGGTACTGTCGACACTTGTACATTGAGCGGAGAGCTACTTGTACATGGAGCGGAGAGGTACTTGTACATGAGAGCGGAGAGGTACTTGTACATGGAGCGGAGAGGTATTTGTACATGGAGCGGAGAGGTACTGTCGACACTTGACATTGAGCGGAGAGGTACTTGTACATGGAGCGGAGAGGTACTTGTACATGAGAGCGGAGAGGTATTTGTACATGGAGCGGAGAGGTACTGTCGACACTTGACATTGAGCGGAGAGGTACTTGTACATGGAGCGGAGAGGTACTTGTACATGGAGCGGAGAGGTACTTGTACATGGACCGGAGAGGTACTTGTACATGGAGCGGAGAGGTACTTGTACATGGAGCGGAGATGTACTTGTACATTGAGCGGAGAGGTACTTGTACATGGAGCAGAGATGTACTTGTACATGGAGCGGAGATGTACTTGTACATTGAGCGGAGAGGTACTTGTACATGGAGCGGAGAGGTACTTGTACATGGAGCGGAGATGTACTTGTACATGGAGCGGAGAGGTACTTGTACATGGAGCGGAGATGTACTTGTACATTGAGCGGAGAGGTACTTGTACATGGAGCAGAGATGTACTTGTACATGGAGCGGAGAGGTACTTGTACATGGAGCGGAGAGGTACTTGTACATGGAGCGGAGAGGTACTTGTACATGGAGCGGAGAGGTACTTGTACATTGAGCGGAGAGGTACTTGTACATGGAGGGGAGAGGTACTTGTACATTGAGCGGAGAGGTACTTGTACATGGAGCGGAGAGGTACTTGTACATGGAGCGGAGAGGTACTTGTACATGGAGCGGAGAGGTACTTGTACATGGAGCGGAGAGGTACTTGTACATTGAGCGGAGATGTACTTGTACATGGAGCGGAGATGTACTTGTACATGGATCGGAGAGGTACTTGTACATGAGAGCGGAGAGGTACTGTCGACACTTGTACATTGAGCGTAGAGGTACTGTCGACACTTGTACATTGAGCGGAGAGGTACTTGTACATGGAGCGGAGAGGTACTGTCGACACTTGTACATTGAGCGGAGAGGTACTTGTACATTGAGCGGAGAGGTACTTGTACATGGAGCGCAGAGGTACTTGTACATTGAGCGGAGAGGTACTTGTACATGGAGCGGAGAGGTACTTGTACATGAGAGCGGAGAGGTACTTGTACATGGAGCGGAGAGGTACTTGTACATTGAGCGGAGAGGTACTGTCGACACTTGTACATTCAGCGGAGAGGTACTTGTACATGGAGCGGAGAGGTACTGTCGATACTTGACATTGAGCGGAGAGGTACTTGTACATGGAGCGGAGAGGTATTTGTACATTGAGCGGAGAGGTACTTGTACATTGAGCGGAGAGGTACTGTCGACACTTGTACATTCAGCGGAGAGCTACTTGTACATGGAGCGGAGAGGTATTTGTACATTGAGCGGAGAGGTACTTGTACATGGAGCGGAGAGGTACTTGTACATAGAGCGGAGAGGTACTTATACATGGAGCGGAGAGGTATTTGTACATTGAGCGGAGAGGTACTTGTACATGGAGCGGAGAGGTACTTGTACATGAGAGCGGAGAGGTATTTGTACATGGAGCGGAAAGGTACTGTCGACACTTGTACATTGAGCGGAGAGCTACTTGTACATGGAGCGGAGAGGTACTTGTACATGAGAGCGGAGAGGTACTTGTACATGGAGCGGAGAGGTATTTGTACATGGAGCGGAGAGGTACTGTCGACACTTGACATTGAGCGGAGAGGTACTTGTACATGGAGCGGAGAGGTACTTGTACATGAGAGCGGAGAGGTATTTGTACATGGAGCGGAGAGGTACTGTCGACACTTGACATTGAGCGGAGAGGTACTTGTACATGGAGCGGAGAGGTACTTGTACATGGAGCGGAGAGGTACTTGTACATGGACCGGAGAGGTACTTGTACATGGAGCGGAGAGGTACTTGTACATGGAGCGGAGATGTACTTGTACATTGAGCGGAGAGGTACTTGTACATGGAGCAGAGATGTACTTGTACATGGAGCGGAGATGTACTTGTACATTGAGCGGAGAGGTACTTGTACATGGAGCGGAGAGGTACTTGTACATGGAGCGGAGATGTACTTGTACATGGAGCGGAGAGGTACTTGTACATGGAGCGGAGATGTACTTGTACATTGAGCGGAGAGGTACTTGTACATGGAGCAGAGATGTACTTGTACATGGAGCGGAGAGGTACTTGTACATGGAGCGGAGAGGTACTTGTACATGGAGCGGAGAGGTACTTGTACATGGAGCGGAGAGGTACTTGTACATTGAGCGGAGAGGTACTTGTACATTGAGCGGAGAGGTACTTGTACATGGAGCTAGGGCTGGGTATCGAGTTTCGATACTTACTTGGCACCGAAATGGAAACATCGATACTAAGGGGTATCGAAGCCTCCCTTGTCAATCGATACCAATTTTCGATACCAAAACAAAACAGCGTCATTGAGCCTATAAGCATGCGACATGCTTGCACGCCGCGCTCTAATACGGCTGGTGATTGGCTGTCATGTAGAGGCATGCAGGAAACGTTACGCCCACTTTAGCCGGTGTGTTTGTTGTGACTGTGAGCCAGGCGTGCGGTGCGGATAGTATACAAGAAGTTAGCCACTCAAGCTACTCCTATCCTGGATTACCATATGGCGAAGATGATGAAAAGCAGGAAAAGAAACAGAAACAACACGGACTGGTTTCCACAGACAAGAGAAATAATTGAGAGGTGGGTCAGCTCAGCTTACCGCAAGTTAGCGGTTATCAGATCCCTCAGTCTGACAAATCCATGCATCTGGCTGTGAGTTGTAGCATTAGATCGTTTAATTAATTGCCGCCGTAACGTTATGCGCAAGCGGGCATTGTGTATTTTTAGCAACTCGTTAACAAACGCTGATGTCATGATAGTTTGTTGAATGTAAATGCGATTCATTTATATTGATTGGCTAGTCAGTGAAGTTGAGCTGTCTCGTCAGATTTGACAAGAATGACGTTCTGTTGCAGCAGTGAGCACACTGATCTGCAACGCTAGCGTTAATGTTTAATTAATTAGCGTTATGTGCAAGCGGGCAGTTATCGCCCATGTATTTTTAGCAACTCGTTAACAAACGCTGATGTCATGATAGTTTGTTGAATATAAATGCGATTCACTTTGTGGCATATAAGGCTATATTGATAGGCTAGTCAATGCTCAACTAGTCTTCCATGCATGAAGTGGAGCCATCTCATCAGTTTGTACAAGAATAGAGTTCTGTTGCATCAGTGAGCATTAAACCCTGATTTGCAACTCTCTGTTTTGCACTGAAAACTATTCCACTGATTTATTTGTTTTAGCTACATTTCTTTCCTTTGTAGTACTCCAATATTTTTTGTAGGGACGGCAATACGTTTAGAGAACTTAAAGTTATGTTAAATACAGTAGGTTTTATTTTTTTCTGCTGTAAAACTTAAGATGGGGGGAAACTAAAGATTTGTAAAATAATTTCAATGTGTAATGCAGTTTTATTTTTGTTAAAATGGATTTTTCTAAAAATTGGTATCGAAAAAAGTATCGTTCAGGAACCGGTATCGAAATCCAAGTATCGAAACGGTATCGATATCGAAAAATTTTGAACGATACCCAGCCCTACATGGAGCGCAGATGTACTTGTACATTGAGCGGAGATGTACTTGTACATTGAGCGGAGAGGTACTGGTACATGGAGCGGAGATGTACTTGTACATTGAGCGGAGAGGTACTTGTACATGGAGCGGAGAGGTACTTGTACATGAGAGCGGAGAGGTACTTGTACATGGAGCGGAGAGGTACTTGTACATGGAGCGGAGAGGTACTTGTACATGGAGCGGAGAGGTACTTGTACATGGAGCGGAGAGGTACTTGTACATTGAGCGGAGAGGTACTTGTACATGGAGCGGAGAGGTACTTGTACATTGAGCGGAGAGGTACTTGTACATGGAGCGGAGAGGTACTTGTACATGGAGCGGAGAGGTACTTGTACATGGAGCGGAGAGGTACTTGTACATGGAGCGGAGAGGTACTTGTACATTGAGCGGAGATGTACTTGTACATGGAGCGGAGATGTACTTGTACATGGATCGGAGAGGTACTTGTACATGAGAGCGGAGAGGTACTGTCGACACTTGTACATTGAGCGTAGAGGTACTGTCGACACTTGTACATTGAGCGGAGAGGTACTTGTACATGGAGCGGAGAGGTACTGTCGACACTTGTACATTGAGCGGAGAGGTACTTGTACATTGAGCGGAGAGGTACTTGTACATGGAGCGCAGAGGTACTTGTACATTGAGCGGAGAGGTACTTGTACATGGAGCGGAGAGGTACTTGTACATGAGAGCGGAGAGGTACTTGTACATGGAGCGGAGAGGTACTTGTACATTGAGCGGAGAGGTACTGTCGACACTTGTACATTCAGCGGAGAGGTACTTGTACATGGAGCGGAGAGGTACTGTCGATACTTGACATTGAGCGGAGAGGTACTTGTACATGGAGCGGAGAGGTATTTGTACATTGAGCGGAGAGGTACTTGTACATTGAGCGGAGAGGTACTGTCGACACTTGTACATTCAGCGGAGAGCTACTTGTACATGGAGCGGAGAGGTATTTGTACATTGAGCGGAGAGGTACTTGTACATGGAGCGGAGAGGTACTTGTACATAGAGCGGAGAGGTACTTATACATGGAGCGGAGAGGTATTTGTACATTGAGCGGAGAGGTACTTGTACATGGAGCGGAGAGGTACTTGTACATGAGAGCGGAGAGGTATTTGTACATGGAGCGGAAAGGTACTGTCGACACTTGTACATTGAGCGGAGAGCTACTTGTACATGGAGCGGAGAGGTACTTGTACATGAGAGCGGAGAGGTACTTGTACATGGAGCGGAGAGGTATTTGTACATGGAGCGGAGAGGTACTGTCGACACTTGACATTGAGCGGAGAGGTACTTGTACATGGAGCGGAGAGGTACTTGTACATGAGAGCGGAGAGGTATTTGTACATGGAGCGGAGAGGTACTGTCGACACTTGACATTGAGCGGAGAGGTACTTGTACATGGAGCGGAGAGGTACTTGTACATGGAGCGGAGATGTACTTGTACATTGAGCGGAGAGGTACTTGTACATGGAGCAGAGATGTACTTGTACATGGAGCGGAGAGGTACTTGTACATGGAGCGGAGAGGTACTTGTACATGGAGCGGAGAGGTACTTGTACATGGAGCGGAGAGGTACTTGTACATTGAGCGGAGAGGTACTTGTACATTGAGCGGAGAGGTACTTGTACATGGAGCTAGGGCTGGGTATCGAGTTTCGATACTTACTTGGCACCGAAATGGAAACATCGATACTAAGGGGTATCGAAGCCTCCCTTGTCAATCGATACCAATTTTCGATACCAAAACAAAACAGCGTCATTGAGCCTATAAGCATGCGACATGCTTGCACGCCGCGCTCTAATACGGCTGGTGATTGGCTGTCATGTAGAGGCATGCAGGAAACGTTACGCCCACTTTAGCCGGTGTGTTTGTTGTGACTGTGAGCCAGGCGTGCGGTGCGGATAGTATACAAGAAGTTAGCCACTCAAGCTACTCCTATCCTGGATTACCATATGGCGAAGATGATGAAAAGCAGGAAAAGAAACAGAAACAACACGGACTGGTTTCCACAGACAAGAGAAATAATTGAGAGGTGGGTCAGCTCAGCTTACCGCAAGTTAGCGGTTATCAGATCCCTCAGTCTGACAAATCCATGCATCTGGCTGTGAGTTGTAGCATTAGATCGTTTAATTAATTGCCGCCGTAACGTTATGCGCAAGCGGGCATTGTGTATTTTTAGCAACTCGTTAACAAACGCTGATGTCATGATAGTTTGTTGAATGTAAATGCGATTCATTTATATTGATTGGCTAGTCAGTGAAGTTGAGCTGTCTCGTCAGATTTGACAAGAATGACGTTCTGTTGCAGCAGTGAGCACACTGATCTGCAACGCTAGCGTTAATGTTTAATTAATTAGCGTTATGTGCAAGCGGGCAGTTATCGCCCATGTATTTTTAGCAACTCGTTAACAAACGCTGATGTCATGATAGTTTGTTGAATATAAATGCGATTCACTTTGTGGCATATAAGGCTATATTGATAGGCTAGTCAATGCTCAACTAGTCTTCCATGCATGAAGTGGAGCCATCTCATCAGTTTGTACAAGAATAGAGTTCTGTTGCATCAGTGAGCATTAAACCCTGATTTGCAACTCTCTGTTTTGCACTGAAAACTATTCCACTGATTTATTTGTTTTAGCTACATTTCTTTCCTTTGTAGTACTCCAATATTTTTTGTAGGGACGGCAATACGTTTAGAGAACTTAAAGTTATGTTAAATACAGTAGGTTTTATTTTTTTCTGCTGTAAAACTTAAGATGGGGGGAAACTAAAGATTTGTAAAATAATTTCAATGTGTAATGCAGTTTTATTTTTGTTAAAATGGATTTTTCTAAAAATTGGTATCGAAAAAAGTATCGTTCAGGAACCGGTATCGAAATCCAAGTATCGAAACGGTATCGATATCGAAAAATTTTGAACGATACCCAGCCCTACATGGAGCGCAGATGTACTTGTACATTGAGCGGAGATGTACTTGTACATTGAGCGGAGAGGTACTGGTACATGGAGCGGAGATGTACTTGTACATTGAGCGGAGAGGTACTTGTACATGGAGCGGAGAGGTACTTGTACATGAGAGCGGAGAGGTACTTGTACATGGAGCGGAGAGGTACTTGTACATGGAGCGGAGAGGTACTTGTACATGGAGCGGAGAGGTACTTGTACATGGAGCGGAGAGGTACTTGTACATTGAGCGGAGAGGTACTTGTACATGGAGCGGAGAGGTACTTGTACATTGAGCGGAGAGGTACTTGTACATGGAGCGGAGAGGTACTTGTACATGGAGCGGAGAGGTACTTGTACATGGAGCGGAGAGGTACTTGTACATGGAGCGGAGAGGTACTTGTACATTGAGCGGAGATGTACTTGTACATGGAGCGGAGATGTACTTGTACATGGATCGGAGAGGTACTTGTACATGAGAGCGGAGAGGTACTGTCGACACTTGTACATTGAGCGTAGAGGTACTGTCGACACTTGTACATTGAGCGGAGAGGTACTTGTACATGGAGCGGAGAGGTACTGTCGACACTTGTACATTGAGCGGAGAGGTACTTGTACATTGAGCGGAGAGGTACTTGTACATGGAGCGCAGAGGTACTTGTACATTGAGCGGAGAGGTACTTGTACATGGAGCGGAGAGGTACTTGTACATGAGAGCGGAGAGGTACTTGTACATGGAGCGGAGAGGTACTTGTACATTGAGCGGAGAGGTACTGTCGACACTTGTACATTCAGCGGAGAGGTACTTGTACATGGAGCGGAGAGGTACTGTCGATACTTGACATTGAGCGGAGAGGTACTTGTACATGGAGCGGAGAGGTATTTGTACATTGAGCGGAGAGGTACTTGTACATTGAGCGGAGAGGTACTGTCGACACTTGTACATTCAGCGGAGAGCTACTTGTACATGGAGCGGAGAGGTATTTGTACATTGAGCGGAGAGGTACTTGTACATGGAGCGGAGAGGTACTTGTACATAGAGCGGAGAGGTACTTATACATGGAGCGGAGAGGTATTTGTACATTGAGCGGAGAGGTACTTGTACATGGAGCGGAGAGGTACTTGTACATGAGAGCGGAGAGGTATTTGTACATGGAGCGGAAAGGTACTGTCGACACTTGTACATTGAGCGGAGAGCTACTTGTACATGGAGCGGAGAGGTACTTGTACATGAGAGCGGAGAGGTACTTGTACATGGAGCGGAGAGGTATTTGTACATGGAGCGGAGAGGTACTGTCGACACTTGACATTGAGCGGAGAGGTACTTGTACATGGAGCGGAGAGGTACTTGTACATGAGAGCGGAGAGGTATTTGTACATGGAGCGGAGAGGTACTGTCGACACTTGACATTGAGCGGAGAGGTACTTGTACATGGAGCGGAGAGGTACTTGTACATGGAGCGGAGATGTACTTGTACATTGAGCGGAGAGGTACTTGTACATGGAGCAGAGATGTACTTGTACATGGAGCGGAGAGGTACTTGTACATGGAGCGGAGAGGTACTTGTACATGGAGCGGAGAGGTACTTGTACATGGAGCGGAGAGGTACTTGTACATTGAGCGGAGAGGTACTTGTACATTGAGCGGAGAGGTACTTGTACATGGAGCTAGGGCTGGGTATCGAGTTTCGATACTTACTTGGCACCGAAATGGAAACATCGATACTAAGGGGTATCGAAGCCTCCCTTGTCAATCGATACCAATTTTCGATACCAAAACAAAACAGCGTCATTGAGCCTATAAGCATGCGACATGCTTGCACGCCGCGCTCTAATACGGCTGGTGATTGGCTGTCATGTAGAGGCATGCAGGAAACGTTACGCCCACTTTAGCCGGTGTGTTTGTTGTGACTGTGAGCCAGGCGTGCGGTGCGGATAGTATACAAGAAGTTAGCCACTCAAGCTACTCCTATCCTGGATTACCATATGGCGAAGATGATGAAAAGCAGGAAAAGAAACAGAAACAACACGGACTGGTTTCCACAGACAAGAGAAATAATTGAGAGGTGGGTCAGCTCAGCTTACCGCAAGTTAGCGGTTATCAGATCCCTCAGTCTGACAAATCCATGCATCTGGCTGTGAGTTGTAGCATTAGATCGTTTAATTAATTGCCGCCGTAACGTTATGCGCAAGCGGGCATTGTGTATTTTTAGCAACTCGTTAACAAACGCTGATGTCATGATAGTTTGTTGAATGTAAATGCGATTCATTTATATTGATTGGCTAGTCAGTGAAGTTGAGCTGTCTCGTCAGATTTGACAAGAATGACGTTCTGTTGCAGCAGTGAGCACACTGATCTGCAACGCTAGCGTTAATGTTTAATTAATTAGCGTTATGTGCAAGCGGGCAGTTATCGCCCATGTATTTTTAGCAACTCGTTAACAAACGCTGATGTCATGATAGTTTGTTGAATATAAATGCGATTCACTTTGTGGCATATAAGGCTATATTGATAGGCTAGTCAATGCTCAACTAGTCTTCCATGCATGAAGTGGAGCCATCTCATCAGTTTGTACAAGAATAGAGTTCTGTTGCATCAGTGAGCATTAAACCCTGATTTGCAACTCTCTGTTTTGCACTGAAAACTATTCCACTGATTTATTTGTTTTAGCTACATTTCTTTCCTTTGTAGTACTCCAATATTTTTTGTAGGGACGGCAATACGTTTAGAGAACTTAAAGTTATGTTAAATACAGTAGGTTTTATTTTTTTCTGCTGTAAAACTTAAGATGGGGGGAAACTAAAGATTTGTAAAATAATTTCAATGTGTAATGCAGTTTTATTTTTGTTAAAATGGATTTTTCTAAAAATTGGTATCGAAAAAAGTATCGTTCAGGAACCGGTATCGAAATCCAAGTATCGAAACGGTATCGATATCGAAAAATTTTGAACGATACCCAGCCCTACATGGAGCGCAGATGTACTTGTACATTGAGCGGAGATGTACTTGTACATTGAGCGGAGAGGTACTGGTACATGGAGCGGAGATGTACTTGTACATTGAGCGGAGAGGTACTTGTACATGGAGCGGAGAGGTACTTGTACATGAGAGCGGAGAGGTACTTGTACATGGAGCGGAGAGGTACTTGTACATGGAGCGGAGAGGTACTTGTACATGGAGCGGAGAGGTACTTGTACATGGAGCGGAGAGGTACTTGTACATTGAGCGGAGAGGTACTTGTACATGGAGCGGAGAGGTACTTGTACATTGAGCGGAGAGGTACTTGTACATGGAGCGGAGAGGTACTTGTACATGGAGCGGAGAGGTACTTGTACATGGAGCGGAGAGGTACTTGTACATGGAGCGGAGAGGTACTTGTACATTGAGCGGAGATGTACTTGTACATGGAGCGGAGATGTACTTGTACATGGATCGGAGAGGTACTTGTACATGAGAGCGGAGAGGTACTGTCGACACTTGTACATTGAGCGTAGAGGTACTGTCGACACTTGTACATTGAGCGGAGAGGTACTTGTACATGGAGCGGAGAGGTACTGTCGACACTTGTACATTGAGCGGAGAGGTACTTGTACATTGAGCGGAGAGGTACTTGTATATGGAGCGCAGAGGTACTTGTACATTGAGCGGAGAGGTACTTGTACATGGAGCGGAGAGGTACTTGTACATGAGAGCGGAGAGGTACTTGTACATGGAGCGGAGAGGTACTTGTACATTGAGCGGAGAGGTACTGTCGACACTTGTACATTCAGCGGAGAGGTACTTGTACATGGAGCGGAGAGGTACTGTCGATACTTGACATTGAGCGGAGAGGTACTTGTACATGGAGCGGAGAGGTATTTGTACATTGAGCGGAGAGGTACTTGTACATTGAGCGGAGAGGTACTGTCGACACTTGTACATTCAGCGGAGAGCTACTTGTACATGGAGCGGAGAGGTATTTGTACATTGAGCGGAGAGGTACTTGTACATGGAGCGGAGAGGTACTTGTACATAGAGCGGAGAGGTACTTATACATGGAGCGGAGAGGTATTTGTACATTGAGCGGAGAGGTACTTGTACATGGAGCGGAGAGGTACTTGTACATGAGAGCGGAGAGGTATTTGTACATGGAGCGGAAAGGTACTGTCGACACTTGTACATTGAGCGGAGAGCTACTTGTACATGGAGCGGAGAGGTACTTGTACATGAGAGCGGAGAGGTACTTGTACATGGAGCGGAGAGGTATTTGTACATGGAGCGGAGAGGTACTGTCGACACTTGACATTGAGCGGAGAGGTACTTGTACATGGAGCGGAGAGGTACTTGTACATGAGAGCGGAGAGGTATTTGTACATGGAGCGGAGAGGTACTGTCGACACTTGACATTGAGCGGAGAGGTACTTGTACATGGAGCGGAGAGGTACTTGTACATGGAGCGGAGAGGTACTTGTACATGGACCGGAGAGGTACTTGTACATTGAGCGGACAGGTACTTGTACATTGAGCGGACAGGTACTTGTACATGGAGCAGAGATGTACTTGTACATGGAGCGGAGATGTACTTGTACATTGAGCGGAGAGGTACTTGTACATGGAGCGGAGAGGTACTTGTACATGGAGCGGAGATGTACTTGTACATGGAGCGGAGAGGTACTTGTACATGGAGCGGAGATGTACTTGTACATTGAGCGGAGAGGTACTTGTACATGGAGCAGAGATGTACTTGTACATGGAGCGGAGAGGTACTTGTACATGGAGCGGAGAGGTACTTGTACATGGAGCGGAGAGGTACTTGTACATGGAGCGGAGAGGTACTTGTACATTGAGCGGAGAGGTACTTGTACATGGAGCGGAGAGGTACTTGTACATTGAGCGGAGAGGTACTTGTACATGGAGCGGAGAGGTACTTGTACATGGAGCGGAGAGGTACTTGTACATGGAGCGGAGAGGTACTTGTACATGGAGCGGAGAGGTACTTGTACATTGAGCGGAGATGTACTTGTACATGGAGCGGAGATGTACTTGTACATGGATCGGAGAGGTACTTGTACATGAGAGCGGAGAGGTACTGTCGACACTTGTACATTGAGCGTAGAGGTACTGTCGACACTTGTACATTGAGCGGAGAGGTACTTGTACATGGAGCGGAGAGGTACTGTCGACACTTGTACATTGAGCGGAGAGGTACTTGTACATTGAGCGGAGAGGTACTTGTATATGGAGCGCAGAGGTACTTGTACATTGAGCGGAGAGGTACTTGTACATGGAGCGGAGAGGTACTTGTACATGAGAGCGGAGAGGTACTTGTACATGGAGCGGAGAGGTACTTGTACATTGAGCGGAGAGGTACTGTCGACACTTGTACATTCAGCGGAGAGGTACTTGTACATGGAGCGGAGAGGTACTGTCGATACTTGACATTGAGCGGAGAGGTACTTGTACATGGAGCGGAGAGGTATTTGTACATTGAGCGGAGAGGTACTTGTACATTGAGCGGAGAGGTACTGTCGACACTTGTACATTCAGCGGAGAGCTACTTGTACATGGAGCGGAGAGGTATTTGTACATTGAGCGGAGAGGTACTTGTACATGGAGCGGAGAGGTACTTGTACATAGAGCGGAGAGGTACTTATACATGGAGCGGAGAGGTATTTGTACATTGAGCGGAGAGGTACTTGTACATGGAGCGGAGAGGTACTTGTACATGAGAGCGGAGAGGTATTTGTACATGGAGCGGAAAGGTACTGTCGACACTTGTACATTGAGCGGAGAGCTACTTGTACATGGAGCGGAGAGGTACTTGTACATGGAGCAGAGATGTACTTGTACATGGAGCGGAGATGTACTTGTACATTGAGCGGAGAGGTACTTGTACATGGAGCGGAGAGGTACTTGTACATGGAGCGGAGATGTACTTGTACATGGAGCGGAGAGGTACTTGTACATGGAGCGGAGATGTACTTGTACATTGAGCGGAGAGGTACTTGTACATGGAGCAGAGATGTACTTGTACATGGAGCGGAGAGGTACTTGTACATGGAGCGGAGAGGTACTTGTACATGGAGCGGAGAGGTACTTGTACATGGAGCGGAGAGGTACTTGTACATTGAGCGGAGAGGTACTTGTACATTGAGCGGAGAGGTACTTGTACATGGAGCTAGGGCTGGGTATCGAGTTTCGATACTTACTTGGCACCGAAATGGAAACATCGATACTAAGGGGTATCGAAGCCTCCCTTGTCAATCGATACCAATTTTCGATACCAAAACAAAACAGCGTCATTGAGCCTATAAGCATGCGACATGCTTGCACGCCGCGCTCTAATACGGCTGGTGATTGGCTGTCATGTAGAGGCATGCAGGAAACGTTACGCCCACTTTAGCCGGTGTGTTTGTTGTGACTGTGAGCCAGGCGTGCGGTGCGGATAGTATACAAGAAGTTAGCCACTCAAGCTACTCCTATCCTGGATTACCATATGGCGAAGATGATGAAAAGCAGGAAAAGAAACAGAAACAACACGGACTGGTTTCCACAGACAAGAGAAATAATTGAGAGGTGGGTCAGCTCAGCTTACCGCAAGTTAGCGGTTATCAGATCCCTCAGTCTGACAAATCCATGCATCTGGCTGTGAGTTGTAGCATTAGATCGTTTAATTAATTGCCGCCGTAACGTTATGCGCAAGCGGGCATTGTGTATTTTTAGCAACTCGTTAACAAACGCTGATGTCATGATAGTTTGTTGAATGTAAATGCGATTCATTTATATTGATTGGCTAGTCAGTGAAGTTGAGCTGTCTCGTCAGATTTGACAAGAATGACGTTCTGTTGCAGCAGTGAGCACACTGATCTGCAACGCTAGCGTTAATGTTTAATTAATTAGCGTTATGTGCAAGCGGGCAGTTATCGCCCATGTATTTTTAGCAACTCGTTAACAAACGCTGATGTCATGATAGTTTGTTGAATATAAATGCGATTCACTTTGTGGCATATAAGGCTATATTGATAGGCTAGTCAATGCTCAACTAGTCTTCCATGCATGAAGTGGAGCCATCTCATCAGTTTGTACAAGAATAGAGTTCTGTTGCATCAGTGAGCATTAAACCCTGATTTGCAACTCTCTGTTTTGCACTGAAAACTATTCCACTGATTTATTTGTTTTAGCTACATTTCTTTCCTTTGTAGTACTCCAATATTTTTTGTAGGGACGGCAATACGTTTAGAGAACTTAAAGTTATGTTAAATACAGTAGGTTTTATTTTTTTCTGCTGTAAAACTTAAGATGGGGGGAAACTAAAGATTTGTAAAATAATTTCAATGTGTAATGCAGTTTTATTTTTGTTAAAATGGATTTTTCTAAAAATTGGTATCGAAAAAAGTATCGTTCAGGAACCGGTATCGAAATCCAAGTATCGAAACGGTATCGATATCGAAAAATTTTGAACGATACCCAGCCCTACATGGAGCGCAGATGTACTTGTACATTGAGCGGAGATGTACTTGTACATTGAGCGGAGAGGTACTGGTACATGGAGCGGAGATGTACTTGTACATTGAGCGGAGAGGTACTTGTACATGGAGTGGAGATGTACTTGTACATTGAGCGGAGAGGTACTTGTACATGGAGCGGAGAGGTACTTGTACATTGAGCGGAGAGGTACTTGTACATGGAGCGGAGAGGTACTTGTACATGGAGCGGAGAGGTACTTGTACATGGAGCGGAGAGGTACTTGTACATGGAGCGGAGAGGTACTTGTACATTGAGCGGAGATGTACTTGTACATGGAGCGGAGATGTACTTGTACATGGATCGGAGAGGTACTTGTACATGAGAGCGGAGAGGTACTGTCGACACTTGTACATTGAGCGTAGAGGTACTGTCGACACTTGTACATTGAGCGGAGAGGTACTTGTACATGGAGCGGAGAGGTACTGTCGACACTTGTACATTGAGCGGAGAGGTACTTGTACATTGAGCGGAGAGGTACTTGTACATGGAGCGCAGAGGTACTTGTACATTGAGCAGAGAGGTACTTGTACATGGAGCGGAGAGGTACTTGTACATGAGAGCGGAGAGGTACTTGTACATGGAGCGGAGAGGTACTTGTACATTGAGCGGAGAGGTACTGTCGACACTTGTACATTCAGCGGAGAGGTACTTGTACATGGAGCGGAGAGGTACTGTCGATACTTGACATTGAGCGGAGAGGTACTTGTACATGGAGCGGAGAGGTATTTGTACATTGAGCGGAGAGGTACTTGTACATTGAGCGGAGAGGTACTGTCGACACTTGTACATTCAGCGGAGAGCTACTTGTACATGGAGCGGAGAGGTATTTGTACATTGAGCGGAGAGGTACTTGTACATGGAGCGGAGAGGTACTTGTACATAGAGCGGAGAGGTACTTATACATGGAGCGGAGAGGTATTTGTACATTGAGCGGAGAGGTACTTGTACATGGAGCGGAGAGGTACTTGTACATGAGAGCGGAGAGGTATTTGTACATGGAGCGGAAAGGTACTGTCGACACTTGTACATTGAGCGGAGAGCTACTTGTACATGGAGCGGAGAGGTACTTGTACATGAGAGCGGAGAGGTACTTGTACATGGAGCGGAGAGGTATTTGTACATGGAGCGGAGAGGTACTGTCGACACTTGACATTGAGCGGAGAGGTACTTGTACATGGAGCGGAGAGGTACTTGTACATGAGAGCGGAGAGGTATTTGTACATGGAGCGGAGAGGTACTGTCGACACTTGACATTGAGCGGAGAGGTACTTGTACATGGAGCGGAGAGGTACTTGTACATGGAGCGGAGAGGTACTTGTACATGGACCGGAGAGGTACTTGTACATGGAGCGGAGAGGTACTTGTACATGGAGCGGAGATGTACTTGTACATTGAGCGGAGAGGTACTTGTACATGGAGCAGAGATGTACTTGTACATGGAGCGGAGATGTACTTGTACATTGAGCGGAGAGGTACTTGTACATGGAGCGGAGAGGTACTTGTACATGGAGCGGAGATGTACTTGTACATGGAGCGGAGAGGTACTTGTACATGGAGCGGAGATGTACTTGTACATTGAGCGGAGAGGTACTTGTACATGGAGCAGAGATGTACTTGTACATGGAGCGGAGAGGTACTTGTACATGGAGCGGAGAGGTACTTGTACATGGAGCGGAGAGGTACTTGTACATGGAGCGGAGAGGTACTTGTACATTGAGCGGAGAGGTACTTGTACATGGAGCGGAGAGGTACTTGTACATGGAGCGGAGAGGTACTTGCACATTGAGCGGAGATGTACTTGTACATGGAGCGGAGATGTACTTGTACATGGATCGGAGAGGTACTTGTACATGGAGCGGAGATGTACTTGTACATGGATCGGAGAGGTACTTGTACATGAGAGCGGAGAGGTACTGTCGACACTTGTACATTGAGCGTAGAGGTACTGTCGACACTTGTACATTGAGCGGAGAGGTACTTGTACATGGAGCGGAGAGGTACTGTCGACACTTGTACATTGAGCGGAGAGGTACTTGTACATTGAGCGGAGAGGTACTTGTACATGGAGCGCAGAGGTACTTGTACATTGAGCGGAGAGGTACTTGTACATGGAGCGGAGAGGTACTTGTACATGAGAGCGGAGAGGTACTTGTACATGGAGCGGAGAGGTACTTGTACATTGAGCGGAGAGGTACTGTCGACACTTGTACATTCAGCGGAGAGGTACTTGTACATGGAGCGGAGAGGTACTGTCGATACTTGACATTGAGCGGAGAGGTACTTGTACATGGAGCGGAGAGGTATTTGTACATTGAGCGGAGAGGTACTTGTACATTGAGCGGAGAGGTACTGTCGACACTTGTACATTCAGCGGAGAGCTACTTGTACATGGAGCGGAGAGGTATTTGTACATTGAGCGGAGAGGTACTTGTACATGGAGCGGAGAGGTACTTGTACATAGAGCGGAGAGGTACTTATACATGGAGCGGAGAGGTATTTGTACATTGAGCGGAGAGGTACTTGTACATGGAGCGGAGAGGTACTTGTACATGAGAGCGGAGAGGTATTTGTACATGGAGCGGAAAGGTACTGTCGACACTTGTACATTGAGCGGAGAGCTACTTGTACATGGAGCGGAGAGGTACTTGTACATGAGAGCGGAGAGGTACTTGTACATGGAGCGGAGAGGTATTTGTACATGGAGCGGAGACGTACTGTCGACACTTGACATTGAGCGGAGAGGTACTTGTACATGGAGCGGAGAGGTACTTGTACATGAGAGCGGAGAGCTATTTGTACATGGAGCGGAGAGGTACTGTCGACACTTGACATTGAGCGGAGAGGTACTTGTACATGGAGCGGAGAGGTACTTGTACATGGAGCGGAGAGGTACTTGTACATGGACCGGAGAGGTACTTGTACATGGAGCGGAGAGGTACTTGTACATGGAGCGGAGATGTACTTGTACATTGAGCGGAGAGGTACTTGTACATGGAGCAGAGATGTACTTGTACATGGAGCGGAGATGTACTTGTACATTGAGCGGAGAGGTACTTGTACATGGAGCGGAGAGGTACTTGTACATGGAGCGGAGATGTACTTGTACATTGAGCGGAGAGGTACTTGTACATTGAGCGGAGAGGTACTTGTACATGGAGCAGAGATGTACTTGTACATGGAGCGGAGAGGTACTTGTACATGGAGCGGAGAGGTACTTGTACATGGAGCGGAGAGGTACTTGTACATGGAGCGGAGAGGTACTTGTACATTGAGCGGAGAGGTACTTGTACATTGAGCGGAGAGGTACTTGTACATGGAGCTAGGGCTGGGTATCGAGTTTCGATACTTACTTGGCACCGAAATGGAAACATCGATACTAAGGGGTATCGAAGCCTCCCTTGTCAATCGATACCAATTTTCGATACCAAAACAAAACAGCGTCATTGAGCCTATAAGCATGCGACATGCTTGCACGCCGCGCTCTAATACGGCTGGTGATTGGCTGTCATGTAGAGGCATGCAGGAAACGTTACGCCCACTTTAGCCGGTGTGTTTGTTGTGACTGTGAGCCAGGCGTGCGGTGCGGATAGTATACAAGAAGTTAGCCACTCAAGCTACTCCTATCCTGGATTACCATATGGCGAAGATGATGAAAAGCAGGAAAAGAAACAGAAACAACACGGACTGGTTTCCACAGACAAGAGAAATAATTGAGAGGTGGGTCAGCTCAGCTTACCGCAAGTTAGCGGTTATCAGATCCCTCAGTCTGACAAATCCATGCATCTGGCTGTGAGTTGTAGCATTAGATCGTTTAATTAATTGCCGCCGTAACGTTATGCGCAAGCGGGCATTGTGTATTTTTAGCAACTCGTTAACAAACGCTGATGTCATGATAGTTTGTTGAATGTAAATGCGATTCATTTATATTGATTGGCTAGTCAGTGAAGTTGAGCTGTCTCGTCAGATTTGACAAGAATGACGTTCTGTTGCAGCAGTGAGCACACTGATCTGCAACGCTAGCGTTAATGTTTAATTAATTAGCGTTATGTGCAAGCGGGCAGTTATCGCCCATGTATTTTTAGCAACTCGTTAACAAACGCTGATGTCATGATAGTTTGTTGAATATAAATGCGATTCACTTTGTGGCATATAAGGCTATATTGATAGGCTAGTCAATGCTCAACTAGTCTTCCATGCATGAAGTGGAGCCATCTCATCAGTTTGTACAAGAATAGAGTTCTGTTGCATCAGTGAGCATTAAACCCTGATTTGCAACTCTCTGTTTTGCACTGAAAACTATTCCACTGATTTATTTGTTTTAGCTACATTTCTTTCCTTTGTAGTACTCCAATATTTTTTGTAGGGACGGCAATACGTTTAGAGAACTTAAAGTTATGTTAAATACAGTAGGTTTTATTTTTTTCTGCTGTAAAACTTAAGATGGGGGGAAACTAAAGATTTGTAAAATAATTTCAATGTGTAATGCAGTTTTATTTTTGTTAAAATGGATTTTTCTAAAAATTGGTATCGAAAAAAGTATCGTTCAGGAACCGGTATCGAAATCCAAGTATCGAAACGGTATCGATATCGAAAAATTTTGAACGATACCCAGCCCTACATGGAGCGCAGATGTACTTGTACATTGAGCGGAGATGTACTTGTACATTGAGCGGAGAGGTACTGGTACATGGAGCGGAGATGTACTTGTACATTGAGCGGAGAGGTACTTGTACATGGAGTGGAGATGTACTTGTACATTGAGCGGAGAGGTACTTGTACATGGAGCGGAGAGGTACTTGTACATTGAGCGGAGAGGTACTTGTACATGGAGCGGAGAGGTACTTGTACATGGAGCGGAGAGGTACTTGTACATGGAGCGGAGAGGTACTTGTACATGGAGCGGAGAGGTACTTGTACATTGAGCGGAGATGTACTTGTACATGGAGCGGAGATGTACTTGTACATGGATCGGAGAGGTACTTGTACATGAGAGCGGAGAGGTACTGTCGACACTTGTACATTGAGCGTAGAGGTACTGTCGACACTTGTACATTGAGCGGAGAGGTACTTGTACATGGAGCGGAGAGGTACTGTCGACACTTGTACATTGAGCGGAGAGGTACTTGTACATTGAGCGGAGAGGTACTTGTACATGGAGCGCAGAGGTACTTGTACATTGAGCAGAGAGGTACTTGTACATGGAGCGGAGAGGTACTTGTACATGAGAGCGGAGAGGTACTTGTACATGGAGCGGAGAGGTACTTGTACATTGAGCGGAGAGGTACTGTCGACACTTGTACATTCAGCGGAGAGGTACTTGTACATGGAGCGGAGAGGTACTGTCGATACTTGACATTGAGCGGAGAGGTACTTGTACATGGAGCGGAGAGGTATTTGTACATTGAGCGGAGAGGTACTTGTACATTGAGCGGAGAGGTACTGTCGACACTTGTACATTCAGCGGAGAGCTACTTGTACATGGAGCGGAGAGGTATTTGTACATTGAGCGGAGAGGTACTTGTACATGGAGCGGAGAGGTACTTGTACATAGAGCGGAGAGGTACTTATACATGGAGCGGAGAGGTATTTGTACATTGAGCGGAGAGGTACTTGTACATGGAGCGGAGAGGTACTTGTACATGAGAGCGGAGAGGTATTTGTACATGGAGCGGAAAGGTACTGTCGACACTTGTACATTGAGCGGAGAGCTACTTGTACATGGAGCGGAGAGGTACTTGTACATGAGAGCGGAGAGGTACTTGTACATGGAGCGGAGAGGTATTTGTACATGGAGCGGAGAGGTACTGTCGACACTTGACATTGAGCGGAGAGGTACTTGTACATGGAGCGGAGAGGTACTTGTACATGAGAGCGGAGAGGTATTTGTACATGGAGCGGAGAGGTACTGTCGACACTTGACATTGAGCGGAGAGGTACTTGTACATGGAGCGGAGAGGTACTTGTACATGGAGCGGAGAGGTACTTGTACATGGACCGGAGAGGTACTTGTACATGGAGCGGAGAGGTACTTGTACATGGAGCGGAGATGTACTTGTACATTGAGCGGAGAGGTACTTGTACATGGAGCAGAGATGTACTTGTACATGGAGCGGAGATGTACTTGTACATTGAGCGGAGAGGTACTTGTACATGGAGCGGAGAGGTACTTGTACATGGAGCGGAGATGTACTTGTACATGGAGCGGAGAGGTACTTGTACATGGAGCGGAGATGTACTTGTACATTGAGCGGAGAGGTACTTGTACATGGAGCAGAGATGTACTTGTACATGGAGCGGAGAGGTACTTGTACATGGAGCGGAGAGGTACTTGTACATGGAGCGGAGAGGTACTTGTACATGGAGCGGAGAGGTACTTGTACATTGAGCGGAGAGGTACTTGTACATGGAGCGGAGAGGTACTTGTACATGGAGCGGAGAGGTACTTGCACATTGAGCGGAGATGTACTTGTACATGGAGCGGAGATGTACTTGTACATGGATCGGAGAGGTACTTGTACATGGAGCGGAGATGTACTTGTACATGGATCGGAGAGGTACTTGTACATGAGAGCGGAGAGGTACTGTCGACACTTGTACATTGAGCGTAGAGGTACTGTCGACACTTGTACATTGAGCGGAGAGGTACTTGTACATGGAGCGGAGAGGTACTGTCGACACTTGTACATTGAGCGGAGAGGTACTTGTACATTGAGCGGAGAGGTACTTGTACATGGAGCGCAGAGGTACTTGTACATTGAGCGGAGAGGTACTTGTACATGGAGCGGAGAGGTACTTGTACATGAGAGCGGAGAGGTACTTGTACATGGAGCGGAGAGGTACTTGTACATTGAGCGGAGAGGTACTGTCGACACTTGTACATTCAGCGGAGAGGTACTTGTACATGGAGCGGAGAGGTACTGTCGATACTTGACATTGAGCGGAGAGGTACTTGTACATGGAGCGGAGAGGTATTTGTACATTGAGCGGAGAGGTACTTGTACATTGAGCGGAGAGGTACTGTCGACACTTGTACATTCAGCGGAGAGCTACTTGTACATGGAGCGGAGAGGTATTTGTACATTGAGCGGAGAGGTACTTGTACATGGAGCGGAGAGGTACTTGTACATAGAGCGGAGAGGTACTTATACATGGAGCGGAGAGGTATTTGTACATTGAGCGGAGAGGTACTTGTACATGGAGCGGAGAGGTACTTGTACATGAGAGCGGAGAGGTATTTGTACATGGAGCGGAAAGGTACTGTCGACACTTGTACATTGAGCGGAGAGCTACTTGTACATGGAGCGGAGAGGTACTTGTACATGAGAGCGGAGAGGTACTTGTACATGGAGCGGAGAGGTATTTGTACATGGAGCGGAGACGTACTGTCGACACTTGACATTGAGCGGAGAGGTACTTGTACATGGAGCGGAGAGGTACTTGTACATGAGAGCGGAGAGCTATTTGTACATGGAGCGGAGAGGTACTGTCGACACTTGACATTGAGCGGAGAGGTACTTGTACATGGAGCGGAGAGGTACTTGTACATGGAGCGGAGAGGTACTTGTACATGGACCGGAGAGGTACTTGTACATGGAGCGGAGAGGTACTTGTACATGGAGCGGAGATGTACTTGTACATTGAGCGGAGAGGTACTTGTACATGGAGCAGAGATGTACTTGTACATGGAGCGGAGATGTACTTGTACATTGAGCGGAGAGGTACTTGTACATGGAGCGGAGAGGTACTTGTACATGGAGCGGAGATGTACTTGTACATTGAGCGGAGAGGTACTTGTACATGGAGCGGAGAGGTACTTGTACATGGACCGGAGAGGTACTTGTACATGGAGCGGAGAGGTACTTGTACATGGAGCGGAGATGTACTTGTACATTGAGCGGAGAGGTACTTGTACATGGAGCAGAGATGTACTTGTACATGGAGCGGAGATGTACTTGTACATTGAGCGGAGAGGTACTTGTACATGGAGCGGAGAGGTACTTGTACATGGAGCGGAGATGTACTTGTACATGGAGCGGAGAGGTACTTGTACATGGAGCGGAGATGTACTTGTACATTGAGCGGAGAGGTACTTGTACATGGAGCAGAGATGTACTTGTACATGGAGCGGAGAGGTACTTGTACATGGAGCGGAGAGGTACTTGTACATGGAGCGGAGAGGTACTTGTACATGGAGCGGAGAGGTACTTGTACATTGAGCGGAGAGGTACTTGTACATTGAGCGGAGAGGTACTTGTACATGGAGCTAGGGCTGGGTATCGAGTTTCGATACTTACTTGGCACCGAAATGGAAACATCGATACTAAGGGGTATCGAAGCCTCCCTTGTCAATCGATACCAATTTTCGATACCAAAACAAAACAGCGTCATTGAGCCTATAAGCATGCGACATGCTTGCACGCCGCGCTCTAATACGGCTGGTGATTGGCTGTCATGTAGAGGCATGCAGGAAACGTTACGCCCACTTTAGCCGGTGTGTTTGTTGTGACTGTGAGCCAGGCGTGCGGTGCGGATAGTATACAAGAAGTTAGCCACTCAAGCTACTCCTATCCTGGATTACCATATGGCGAAGATGATGAAAAGCAGGAAAAGAAACAGAAACAACACGGACTGGTTTCCACAGACAAGAGAAATAATTGAGAGGTGGGTCAGCTCAGCTTACCGCAAGTTAGCGGTTATCAGATCCCTCAGTCTGACAAATCCATGCATCTGGCTGTGAGTTGTAGCATTAGATCGTTTAATTAATTGCCGCCGTAACGTTATGCGCAAGCGGGCATTGTGTATTTTTAGCAACTCGTTAACAAACGCTGATGTCATGATAGTTTGTTGAATGTAAATGCGATTCATTTATATTGATTGGCTAGTCAGTGAAGTTGAGCTGTCTCGTCAGATTTGACAAGAATGACGTTCTGTTGCAGCAGTGAGCACACTGATCTGCAACGCTAGCGTTAATGTTTAATTAATTAGCGTTATGTGCAAGCGGGCAGTTATCGCCCATGTATTTTTAGCAACTCGTTAACAAACGCTGATGTCATGATAGTTTGTTGAATATAAATGCGATTCACTTTGTGGCATATAAGGCTATATTGATAGGCTAGTCAATGCTCAACTAGTCTTCCATGCATGAAGTGGAGCCATCTCATCAGTTTGTACAAGAATAGAGTTCTGTTGCATCAGTGAGCATTAAACCCTGATTTGCAACTCTCTGTTTTGCACTGAAAACTATTCCACTGATTTATTTGTTTTAGCTACATTTCTTTCCTTTGTAGTACTCCAATATTTTTTGTAGGGACGGCAATACGTTTAGAGAACTTAAAGTTATGTTAAATACAGTAGGTTTTATTTTTTTCTGCTGTAAAACTTAAGATGGGGGGAAACTAAAGATTTGTAAAATAATTTCAATGTGTAATGCAGTTTTATTTTTGTTAAAATGGATTTTTCTAAAAATTGGTATCGAAAAAAGTATCGTTCAGGAACCGGTATCGAAATCCAAGTATCGAAACGGTATCGATATCGAAAAATTTTGAACGATACCCAGCCCTACATGGAGCGCAGATGTACTTGTACATTGAGCGGAGATGTACTTGTACATTGAGCGGAGAGGTACTGGTACATGGAGCGGAGATGTACTTGTACATTGAGCGGAGAGGTACTTGTACATGGAGTGGAGATGTACTTGTACATTGAGCGGAGAGGTACTTGTACATGGAGCGGAGAGGTACTTGTACATTGAGCGGAGAGGTACTTGTACATGGAGCGGAGAGGTACTTGTACATGGAGCGGAGAGGTACTTGTACATGGAGCGGAGAGGTACTTGTACATGGAGCGGAGAGGTACTTGTACATTGAGCGGAGATGTACTTGTACATGGAGCGGAGATGTACTTGTACATGGATCGGAGAGGTACTTGTACATGAGAGCGGAGAGGTACTGTCGACACTTGTACATTGAGCGTAGAGGTACTGTCGACACTTGTACATTGAGCGGAGAGGTACTTGTACATGGAGCGGAGAGGTACTGTCGACACTTGTACATTGAGCGGAGAGGTACTTGTACATTGAGCGGAGAGGTACTTGTACATGGAGCGCAGAGGTACTTGTACATTGAGCAGAGAGGTACTTGTACATGGAGCGGAGAGGTACTTGTACATGAGAGCGGAGAGGTACTTGTACATGGAGCGGAGAGGTACTTGTACATTGAGCGGAGAGGTACTGTCGACACTTGTACATTCAGCGGAGAGGTACTTGTACATGGAGCGGAGAGGTACTGTCGATACTTGACATTGAGCGGAGAGGTACTTGTACATGGAGCGGAGAGGTATTTGTACATTGAGCGGAGAGGTACTTGTACATTGAGCGGAGAGGTACTGTCGACACTTGTACATTCAGCGGAGAGCTACTTGTACATGGAGCGGAGAGGTATTTGTACATTGAGCGGAGAGGTACTTGTACATGGAGCGGAGAGGTACTTGTACATAGAGCGGAGAGGTACTTATACATGGAGCGGAGAGGTATTTGTACATTGAGCGGAGAGGTACTTGTACATGGAGCGGAGAGGTACTTGTACATGAGAGCGGAGAGGTATTTGTACATGGAGCGGAAAGGTACTGTCGACACTTGTACATTGAGCGGAGAGCTACTTGTACATGGAGCGGAGAGGTACTTGTACATGAGAGCGGAGAGGTACTTGTACATGGAGCGGAGAGGTATTTGTACATGGAGCGGAGAGGTACTGTCGACACTTGACATTGAGCGGAGAGGTACTTGTACATGGAGCGGAGAGGTACTTGTACATGAGAGCGGAGAGGTATTTGTACATGGAGCGGAGAGGTACTGTCGACACTTGACATTGAGCGGAGAGGTACTTGTACATGGAGCGGAGAGGTACTTGTACATGGAGCGGAGAGGTACTTGTACATGGACCGGAGAGGTACTTGTACATGGAGCGGAGAGGTACTTGTACATGGAGCGGAGATGTACTTGTACATTGAGCGGAGAGGTACTTGTACATGGAGCAGAGATGTACTTGTACATGGAGCGGAGATGTACTTGTACATTGAGCGGAGAGGTACTTGTACATGGAGCGGAGAGGTACTTGTACATGGAGCGGAGATGTACTTGTACATGGAGCGGAGAGGTACTTGTACATGGAGCGGAGATGTACTTGTACATTGAGCGGAGAGGTACTTGTACATGGAGCAGAGATGTACTTGTACATGGAGCGGAGAGGTACTTGTACATGGAGCGGAGAGGTACTTGTACATGGAGCGGAGAGGTACTTGTACATGGAGCGGAGAGGTACTTGTACATTGAGCGGAGAGGTACTTGTACATGGAGCGGAGAGGTACTTGTACATGGAGCGGAGAGGTACTTGTACATTGAGCGGAGATGTACTTGTACATGGAGCGGAGATGTACTTGTACATGGATCGGAGAGGTACTTGTACATGGAGCGGAGATGTACTTGTACATGGATCGGAGAGGTACTTGTACATGAGAGCGGAGAGGTACTGTCGACACTTGTACATTGAGCGTAGAGGTACTGTCGACACTTGTACATTGAGCGGAGAGGTACTTGTACATGGAGCGGAGAGGTACTGTCGACACTTGTACATTGAGCGGAGAGGTACTTGTACATTGAGCGGAGAGGTACTTGTACATGGAGCGCAGAGGTACTTGTACATTGAGCGGAGAGGTACTTGTACATGGAGCGGAGAGGTACTTGTACATGAGAGCGGAGAGGTACTTGTACATGGAGCGGAGAGGTACTTGTACATTGAGCGGAGAGGTACTGTCGACACTTGTACATTCAGCGGAGAGGTACTTGTACATGGAGCGGAGAGGTACTGTCGATACTTGACATTGAGCGGAGAGGTACTTGTACATGGAGCGGAGAGGTATTTGTACATTGAGCGGAGAGGTACTTGTACATTGAGCGGAGAGGTACTGTCGACACTTGTACATTCAGCGGAGAGCTACTTGTACATGGAGCGGAGAGGTATTTGTACATTGAGCGGAGAGGTACTTGTACATGGAGCGGAGAGGTACTTGTACATAGAGCGGAGAGGTACTTATACATGGAGCGGAGAGGTATTTGTACATTGAGCGGAGAGGTACTTGTACATGGAGCGGAGAGGTACTTGTACATGAGAGCGGAGAGGTATTTGTACATGGAGCGGAAAGGTACTGTCGACACTTGTACATTGAGCGGAGAGCTACTTGTACATGGAGCGGAGAGGTACTTGTACATGAGAGCGGAGAGGTACTTGTACATGGAGCGGAGAGGTATTTGTACATGGAGCGGAGACGTACTGTCGACACTTGACATTGAGCGGAGAGGTACTTGTACATGGAGCGGAGAGGTACTTGTACATGAGAGCGGAGAGCTATTTGTACATGGAGCGGAGAGGTACTGTCGACACTTGACATTGAGCGGAGAGGTACTTGTACATGGAGCGGAGAGGTACTTGTACATGGAGCGGAGAGGTACTTGTACATGGACCGGAGAGGTACTTGTACATGGAGCGGAGAGGTACTTGTACATGGAGCGGAGATGTACTTGTACATTGAGCGGAGAGGTACTTGTACATGGAGCAGAGATGTACTTGTACATGGAGCGGAGATGTACTTGTACATTGAGCGGAGAGGTACTTGTACATGGAGCGGAGAGGTACTTGTACATGGAGCGGAGATGTACTTGTACATGGAGCGGAGAGGTACTTGTACATGGAGCGGAGATGTACTTGTACATTGAGCGGAGAGGTACTTGTACATGGAGCAGAGATGTACTTGTACATGGAGCGGAGAGGTACTTGTACATGGAGCGGAGATGTACTTGTACATGGAGCGGAGAGGTACTTGTACATGGAGCGGAGAGGTACTTGTACATTGAGCGGAGAGGTACTTGTACATTGAGCGGAGAGGTACTTGTACATGGAGCTAGGGCTGGGTATCGAGTTTCGATACTTACTTGGCACCGAAATGGAAACATCGATACTAAGGGGTATCGAAGCCTCCCTTGTCAATCGATACCAATTTTCGATACCAAAACAAAACAGCGTCATTGAGCCTATAAGCATGCGACATGCTTGCACGCCGCGCTCTAATACGGCTGGTGATTGGCTGTCATGTAGAGGCATGCAGGAAACGTTACGCCCACTTTAGCCGGTGTGTTTGTTGTGACTGTGAGCCAGGCGTGCGGTGCGGATAGTATACAAGAAGTTAGCCACTCAAGCTACTCCTATCCTGGATTACCATATGGCGAAGATGATGAAAAGCAGGAAAAGAAACAGAAACAACACGGACTGGTTTCCACAGACAAGAGAAATAATTGAGAGGTGGGTCAGCTCAGCTTACCGCAAGTTAGCGGTTATCAGATCCCTCAGTCTGACAAATCCATGCATCTGGCTGTGAGTTGTAGCATTAGATCGTTTAATTAATTGCCGCCGTAACGTTATGCGCAAGCGGGCATTGTGTATTTTTAGCAACTCGTTAACAAACGCTGATGTCATGATAGTTTGTTGAATGTAAATGCGATTCATTTATATTGATTGGCTAGTCAGTGAAGTTGAGCTGTCTCGTCAGATTTGACAAGAATGACGTTCTGTTGCAGCAGTGAGCACACTGATCTGCAACGCTAGCGTTAATGTTTAATTAATTAGCGTTATGTGCAAGCGGGCAGTTATCGCCCATGTATTTTTAGCAACTCGTTAACAAACGCTGATGTCATGATAGTTTGTTGAATATAAATGTGATTCACTTTGTGGCATATAAGGCTATATTGATAGGCTAGTCAATGCTCAACTAGTCTTCCATGCATGAAGTGGAGCCATCTCATCAGTTTGTACAAGAATAGAGTTCTGTTGCATCAGTGAGCATTAAACCCTGATTTGCAACTCTCTGTTTTGCACTGAAAACTATTCCACTGATTTATTTGTTTTAGCTACATTTCTTTCCTTTGTAGTACTCCAATATTTTTTGTAGGGACGGCAATACGTTTAGATAACTTAAAGTTATGTTAAATACAGTAGGTTTTATTTTTTTCTGCTGTAAAACTTAAGATGGGGGGAAACTAAAGATTTGTAAAATAATTTCAATGTGTAATGCAGTTTTATTTTTGTTAAAATGGATTTTTCTAAAAATTGGTATCGAAAAAAGTATCGTTCAGGAACCGGTATCGAAATCCAAGTATCGAAACGGTATCGATATCGAAAAATTTTGAACGATACCCAGCCCTACATGGAGCGCAGATGTACTTGTACATTGAGCGGAGATGTACTTGTACATTGAGCGGAGAGGTACTGGTACATGGAGCGGAGATGTACTTGTACATTGAGCGGAGAGGTACTTGTACATGGAGCGGAGATGTACTTGTACATTGAGCGGAGAGGTACTTGTACATGGAGCGGAGAGGTACTTGTACATTGAGCGGAGAGGTACTTGTACATGGAGCGGAGAGGTACTTGTACATGGAGCGGAGAGGTACTTGTACATGGAGCGGAGAGGTACTTGTACATGGAGCGGAGAGGTACTTGTACATGGAGCGGAGATGTACTTGTACATGGAGCGGAGATGTACTTGTACATGGATCGGAGAGGTACTTGTACATGAGAGCGGAGAGGTACTGTCGACACTTGTACATTGAGCGTAGAGGTACTGTCGACACTTGTACATTGAGCGGAGAGGTACTTGTACATGGAGCGGAGAGGTACTGTCGACACTTGTACATTGAGCGGAGAGGTACTTGTACATTGAGCGGAGAGGTACTTGTACATGGAGCGCAGAGGTACTTGTACATTGAGCAGAGAGGTACTTGTACATGGAGCGGAGAGGTACTTGTACATGAGAGCGGAGAGGTACTTGTACATGGAGCGGAGAGGTACTTGTACATTGAGCGGAGAGGTACTGTCGACACTTGTACATTCAGCGGAGAGGTACTTGTACATGGAGCGGAGAGGTACTGTCGATACTTGACATTGAGCGGAGAGGTACTTGTACATGGAGCGGAGAGGTATTTGTACATTGAGCGGAGAGGTACTTGTACATTGAGCGGAGAGGTACTGTCGACACTTGTACATTCAGCGGAGAGCTACTTGTACATGGAGCGGAGAGGTATTTGTACATTGAGCGGAGAGGTACTTGTACATGGAGCGGAGAGGTACTTGTACATAGAGCGGAGAGGTACTTATACATGGAGCGGAGAGGTATTTGTACATTGAGCGGAGAGGTACTTGTACATGGAGCGGAGAGGTACTTGTACATGAGAGCGGAGAGGTATTTGTACATGGAGCGGAAAGGTACTGTCGACACTTGTACATTGAGCGGAGAGCTACTTGTACATGGAGCGGAGAGGTACTTGTACATGAGAGCGGAGAGGTACTTGTACATGGAGCGGAGAGGTATTTGTACATGGAGCGGAGAGGTACTGTCGACACTTGACATTGAGCGGAGAGGTACTTGTACATGGAGCGGAGAGGTACTTGTACATGAGAGCGGAGATGTATTTGTACATGGAGCGGAGAGGTACTGTCGACACTTGACATTGAGCGGAGAGGTACTTGTACATGGAGCGGAGAGGTACTTGTACATGGAGCGGAGAGGTACTTGTACATGGACCGGAGAGGTGCTTGTACATGGAGCGGAGAGGTACTTGTACATGGAGCGGAGATGTACTTGTACATTGAGCGGAGAGGTACTTGTACATGGAGCAGAGATGTACTTGTACATGGAGCGGAGATGTACTTGTACATTGAGCGGAGAGGTACTTGTACATGGAGCGGAGAGGTACTTGTACATGGAGCGGAGATGTACTTGTACATGGAGCGGAGAGGTACTTGTACATGGAGCGGAGATGTACTTGTACATTGAGCGGAGAGGTACTTGTACATGGAGCAGAGATGTACTTGTACATGGAGCGGAGAGGTACTTGTACATGGAGCGGAGAGGTACTTGTACATGGAGCGGAGAGGTACTTGTACATGGAGCGGAGAGGTACTTGTACATTGAGCGGAGAGGTACTTGTACATGGAGCGGAGAGGTACTTGTACATTGAGCGGAGAGGTACTTGTACATGGAGCGGAGAGGTACTTGTACATGGAGCGGAGAGGTACTTGTACATGGAGCGGAGAGGTACTTGTACATGGAGCGGAGAGGTACTTGTACATTGAGCGGAGATGTACTTGTACATGGAGCGGAGATGTACTTGTACATGGATCGGAGAGGTACTTGTACATGAGAGCGGAGAGGTACTGTCGACACTTGTACATTGAGCGTAGAGGTACTGTCGACACTTGTACATTGAGCGGAGAGGTACTTGTACATGGAGCGGAGAGGTACTGTCGACACTTGTACATTGAGCGGAGAGGTACTTGTACATTGAGCGGAGAGGTACTTGTACATGGAGCGCAGAGGTACTTGTACATTGAGCGGAGAGGTACTTGTACATGGAGCGGAGAGGTACTTGTACATGAGAGCGGAGAGGTACTTGTACATGGAGCGGAGAGGTACTTGTACATTGAGCGGAGAGGTACTGTCGACACTTGTACATTCAGCGGAGAGGTACTTGTACATGGAGCGGAGAGGTACTGTCGATACTTGACATTGAGCGGAGAGGTACTTGTACATGGAGCGGAGAGGTATTTGTACATGGAGCGGAGAGGTACTTGTACATGGACCGGAGAGGTACTTGTACATGGAGCGGAGAGGTACTTGTACATGGAGCGGAGATGTACTTGTACATTGAGCGGAGAGGTACTTGTACATGGAGCAGAGATGTACTTGTACATGGAGCGGAGATGTACTTGTACATTGAGCGGAGAGGTACTTGTACATGGAGCGGAGAGGTACTTGTACATGGAGCGGAGATGTACTTGTACATGGAGCGGAGAGGTACTTGTACATGGAGCGGAGATGTACTTGTACATTGAGCGGAGAGGTACTTGTACATGGAGCAGAGATGTACTTGTACATGGAGCGGAGAGGTACTTGTACATGGAGCGGAGAGGTACTTGTACATGGAGCGGAGAGGTACTTGTACATGGAGCGGAGAGGTACTTGTACATTGAGCGGAGAGGTACTTGTACATTGAGCGGAGAGGTACTTGTACATGGAGCTAGGGCTGGGTATCGAGTTTCGATACTTACTTGGCACCGAAATGGAAACATCGATACTAAGGGGTATCGAAGCCTCCCTTGTCAATCGATACCAATTTTCGATACCAAAACAAAACAGCGTCATTGAGCCTATAAGCATGCGACATGCTTGCACGCCGCGCTCTAATACGGCTGGTGATTGGCTGTCATGTAGAGGCATGCAGGAAACGTTACGCCCACTTTAGCCGGTGTGTTTGTTGTGACTGTGAGCCAGGCGTGCGGTGCGGATAGTATACAAGAAGTTAGCCACTCAAGCTACTCCTATCCTGGATTACCATATGGCGAAGATGATGAAAAGCAGGAAAAGAAACAGAAACAACACGGACTGGTTTCCACAGACAAGAGAAATAATTGAGAGGTGGGTCAGCTCAGCTTACCGCAAGTTAGCGGTTATCAGATCCCTCAGTCTGACAAATCCATGCATCTGGCTGTGAGTTGTAGCATTAGATCGTTTAATTAATTGCCGCCGTAACGTTATGCGCAAGCGGGCATTGTGTATTTTTAGCAACTCGTTAACAAACGCTGATGTCATGATAGTTTGTTGAATGTAAATGCGATTCATTTATATTGATTGGCTAGTCAGTGAAGTTGAGCTGTCTCGTCAGATTTGACAAGAATGACGTTCTGTTGCAGCAGTGAGCACACTGATCTGCAACGCTAGCGTTAATGTTTAATTAATTAGCGTTATGTGCAAGCGGGCAGTTATCGCCCATGTATTTTTAGCAACTCGTTAACAAACGCTGATGTCATGATAGTTTGTTGAATATAAATGTGATTCACTTTGTGGCATATAAGGCTATATTGATAGGCTAGTCAATGCTCAACTAGTCTTCCATGCATGAAGTGGAGCCATCTCATCAGTTTGTACAAGAATAGAGTTCTGTTGCATCAGTGAGCATTAAACCCTGATTTGCAACTCTCTGTTTTGCACTGAAAACTATTCCACTGATTTATTTGTTTTAGCTACATTTCTTTCCTTTGTAGTACTCCAATATTTTTTGTAGGGACGGCAATACGTTTAGAGAACTTAAAGTTATGTTAAATACAGTAGGTTTTATTTTTTTCTGCTGTAAAACTTAAGATGGGGGGAAACTAAAGATTTGTAAAATAATTTCAATGTGTAATGCAGTTTTATTTTTGTTAAAATGGATTTTTCTAAAAATTGGTATCGAAAAAAGTATCGTTCAGGAACCGGTATCGAAATCCAAGTATCGAAACGGTATCGATATCGAAAAATTTTGAACGATACCCAGCCCTACATGGAGCGCAGATGTACTTGTACATTGAGCGGAGATGTACTTGTACATTGAGCGGAGAGGTACTGGTACATGGAGCGGAGATGTACTTGTACATTGAGCGGAGAGGTACTTGTACATGGAGTGGAGATGTACTTGTACATTGAGCGGAGAGGTACTTGTACATGGAGCGGAGAGGTACTTGTACATTGAGCGGAGAGGTACTTGTACATGGAGCGGAGAGGTACTTGTACATGGAGCGGAGAGGTACTTGTACATGGAGCGGAGAGGTACTTGTACATGGAGCGGAGAGGTACTTGTACATTGAGCGGAGATGTACTTGTACATGGAGCGGAGATGTACTTGTACATGGATCGGAGAGGTACTTGTACATGAGAGCGGAGAGGTACTGTCGACACTTGTACATTGAGCGTAGAGGTACTGTCGACACTTGTACATTGAGCGGAGAGGTACTTGTACATGGAGCGGAGAGGTACTGTCGACACTTGTACATTGAGCGGAGAGGTACTTGTACATTGAGCGGAGAGGTACTTGTACATGGAGCGCAGAGGTACTTGTACATTGAGCAGAGAGGTACTTGTACATGGAGCGGAGAGGTACTTGTACATGAGAGCGGAGAGGTACTTGTACATGGAGCGGAGAGGTACTTGTACATTGAGCGGAGAGGTACTGTCGACACTTGTACATTCAGCGGAGAGGTACTTGTACATGGAGCGGAGAGGTACTGTCGATACTTGACATTGAGCGGAGAGGTACTTGTACATGGAGCGGAGAGGTATTTGTACATTGAGCGGAGAGGTACTTGTACATTGAGCGGAGAGGTACTGTCGACACTTGTACATTCAGCGGAGAGCTACTTGTACATGGAGCGGAGAGGTATTTGTACATTGAGCGGAGAGGTACTTGTACATGGAGCGGAGAGGTACTTGTACATAGAGCGGAGAGGTACTTATACATGGAGCGGAGAGGTATTTGTACATTGAGCGGAGAGGTACTTGTACATGGAGCGGAGAGGTACTTGTACATGAGAGCGGAGAGGTATTTGTACATGGAGCGGAAAGGTACTGTCGACACTTGTACATTGAGCGGAGAGCTACTTGTACATGGAGCGGAGAGGTACTTGTACATGAGAGCGGAGAGGTACTTGTACATGGAGCGGAGAGGTATTTGTACATGGAGCGGAGAGGTACTGTCGACACTTGACATTGAGCGGAGAGGTACTTGTACATGGAGCGGAGAGGTACTTGTACATGAGAGCGGAGATGTATTTGTACATGGAGCGGAGAGGTACTGTCGACACTTGACATTGAGCGGAGAGGTACTTGTACATGGAGCGGAGAGGTACTTGTACATGGAGCGGAGAGGTACTTGTACATGGACCGGAGAGGTACTTGTACATGGAGCGGAGAGGTACTTGTACATGGAGCGGAGATGTACTTGTACATTGAGCGGAGAGGTACTTGTACATGGAGCAGAGATGTACTTGTACATGGAGCGGAGATGTACTTGTACATTGAGCGGAGAGGTACTTGTACATGGAGCGGAGAGGTACTTGTACATGGAGCGGAGATGTACTTGTACATGGAGCGGAGAGGTACTTGTACATGGAGCGGAGATGTACTTGTACATTGAGCGGAGAGGTACTTGTACATGGAGCAGAGATGTACTTGTACATGGAGCGGAGAGGTACTTGTACATGGAGCGGAGAGGTACTTGTACATGGAGCGGAGAGGTACTTGTACATGGAGCGGAGAGGTACTTGTACATTGAGCGGAGAGGTACTTGTACATGGAGCGGAGAGGTACTTGTACATTGAGCGGAGAGGTACTTGTACATGGAGCGGAGAGGTACTTGTACATGGAGCGGAGAGGTACTTGTACATGGAGCGGAGAGGTACTTGTACATGGAGCGGAGAGGTACTTGTACATTGAGCGGAGATGTACTTGTACATGGAGCGGAGATGTACTTGTACATGGATCGGAGAGGTACTTGTACATGAGAGCGGAGAGGTACTGTCGACACTTGTACATTGAGCGTAGAGGTACTGTCGACACTTGTACATTGAGCGGAGAGGTACTTGTACATGGAGCGGAGAGGTACTGTCGACACTTGTACATTGAGCGGAGAGGTACTTGTACATTGAGCGGAGAGCTACTTGTACATGGAGCGCAGAGGTACTTGTACATTGAGCGGAGAGGTACTTGTACATGGAGCGGAGAGGTACTTGTACATGAGAGCGGAGAGGTACTTGTACATGGAGCGGAGAGGTACTTGTACATTGAGCGGAGAGGTACTGTCGACACTTGTACATTCAGCGGAGAGGTACTTGTACATGGAGCGGAGAGGTACTGTCGATACTTGACATTGAGCGGAGAGGTACTTGTACATGGAGCGGAGAGGTATTTGTACATTGAGCGGAGAGGTACTTGTACATTGAGCGGAGAGGTACTGTCGACACTTGTACATTCAGCGGAGAGCTACTTGTACATGGAGCGGAGAGGTATTTGTACATTGAGCGGAGAGGTACTTGTACATGGAGCGGAGAGGTACTTGTACATAGAGCGGAGAGGTACTTATACATGGAGCGGAGAGGTATTTGTACATTGAGCGGAGAGGTACTTGTACATGGAGCGGAGAGGTACTTGTACATGAGAGCGGAGAGGTATTTGTACATGGAGCGGAAAGGTACTGTCGACACTTGTACATTGAGCGGAGAGCTACTTGTACATGGAGCGGAGAGGTACTTGTACATGAGAGCGGAGAGGTACTTGTACATGGAGCGGAGAGGTATTTGTACATGGAGCGGAGAGGTACTGTCGACACTTGACATTGAGCGGAGAGGTACTTGTACATGGAGCGGAGAGGTACTTGTACATGAGAGCGGAGATGTATTTGTACATGGAGCGGAGAGGTACTGTCGACACTTGACATTGAGCGGAGAGGTACTTGTACATGGAGCGGAGAGGTACTTGTACATGGAGCGGAGAGGTACTTGTACATGGACCGGAGAGGTACTTGTACATGGAGCGGAGAGGTACTTGTACATGGAGCGGAGATGTACTTGTACATTGAGCGGAGAGGTACTTGTACATGGAGCAGAGATGTACTTGTACATGGAGCGGAGATGTACTTGTACATTGAGCGGAGAGGTACTTGTACATGGAGCGGAGAGGTACTTGTACATGGAGCGGAGATGTACTTGTACATGGAGCGGAGAGGTACTTGTACATGGAGCGGAGATGTACTTGTACATTGAGCGGAGAGGTACTTGTACATGGAGCAGAGATGTACTTGTACATGGAGCGGAGAGGTACTTGTACATGGAGCGGAGAGGTACTTGTACATGGAGCGGAGAGGTACTTGTACATGGAGCGGAGAGGTACTTGTACATTGAGCGGAGAGGTACTTGTACATGGAGCGGAGAGGTACTTGTACATTGAGCGGAGAGGTACTTGTACATGGAGCGGAGAGGTACTTGTACATGGAGCGGAGAGGTACTTGTACATGGAGCGGAGAGGTACTTGTACATGGAGCGGAGAGGTACTTGTACATTGAGCGGAGATGTACTTGTACATGGAGCGGAGATGTACTTGTACATGGATCGGAGAGGTACTTGTACATGAGAGCGGAGAGGTACTGTCGACACTTGTACATTGAGCGTAGAGGTACTGTCGACACTTGTACATTGAGCGGAGAGGTACTTGTACATGGAGCGGAGAGGTACTGTCGACACTTGTACATTGAGCGGAGAGGTACTTGTACATTGAGCGGAGAGGTACTTGTACATGGAGCGCAGAGGTACTTGTACATTGAGCGGAGAGGTACTTGTACATGGAGCGGAGAGGTACTTGTACATGAGAGCGGAGAGGTACTTGTACATGGAGCGGAGAGGTACTTGTACATTGAGCGGAGAGGTACTGTCGACACTTGTACATTCAGCGGAGAGGTACTTGTACATGGAGCGGAGAGGTACTGTCGATACTTGACATTGAGCGGAGAGGTACTTGTACATGGAGCGGAGAGGTATTTGTACATGGAGCGGAGAGGTACTTGTACATGGACCGGAGAGGTACTTGTACATGGAGCGGAGAGGTACTTGTACATGGAGCGGAGATGTACTTGTACATTGAGCGGAGAGGTACTTGTACATGGAGCAGAGATGTACTTGTACATGGAGCGGAGATGTACTTGTACATTGAGCGGAGAGGTACTTGTACATGGAGCTAGGGCTGGGTATCGAGTTTCGATACTTACTTGGCACCGAAATGGAAACATCGATACTAAGGGGTATCGAAGCCTCCCTTGTCAATCGATACCAATTTTCGATACCAAAACAAAACAGCGTCATTGAGCCTATAAGCATGCGACATGCTTGCACGCCGCGCTCTAATACGGCTGGTGATTGGCTGTCATGTAGAGGCATGCAGGAAACGTTACGCCCACTTTAGCCGGTGTGTTTGTTGTGACTGTGAGCCAGGCGTGCGGTGCGGATAGTATACAAGAAGTTAGCCACTCAAGCTACTCCTATCCTGGATTACCATATGGCGAAGATGATGAAAAGCAGGAAAAGAAACAGAAACAACACGGACTGGTTTCCACAGACAAGAGAAATAATTGAGAGGTGGGTCAGCTCAGCTTACCGCAAGTTAGCGGTTATCAGATCCCTCAGTCTGACAAATCCATGCATCTGGCTGTGAGTTGTAGCATTAGATCGTTTAATTAATTGCCGCCGTAACGTTATGCGCAAGCGGGCATTGTGTATTTTTAGCAACTCGTTAACAAACGCTGATGTCATGATAGTTTGTTGAATGTAAATGCGATTCATTTATATTGATTGGCTAGTCAGTGAAGTTGAGCTGTCTCGTCAGATTTGACAAGAATGACGTTCTGTTGCAGCAGTGAGCACACTGATCTGCAACGCTAGCGTTAATGTTTAATTAATTAGCGTTATGTGCAAGCGGGCAGTTATCGCCCATGTATTTTTAGCAACTCGTTAACAAACGCTGATGTCATGATAGTTTGTTGAATATAAATGTGATTCACTTTGTGGCATATAAGGCTATATTGATAGGCTAGTCAATGCTCAACTAGTCTTCCATGCATGAAGTGGAGCCATCTCATCAGTTTGTACAAGAATAGAGTTCTGTTGCATCAGTGAGCATTAAACCCTGATTTGCAACTCTCTGTTTTGCACTGAAAACTATTCCACTGATTTATTTGTTTTAGCTACATTTCTTTCCTTTGTAGTACTCCAATATTTTTTGTAGGGACGGCAATACGTTTAGAGAACTTAAAGTTATGTTAAATACAGTAGGTTTTATTTTTTTCTGCTGTAAAACTTAAGATGGGGGGAAACTAAAGATTTGTAAAATAATTTCAATGTGTAATGCAGTTTTATTTTTGTTAAAATGGATTTTTCTAAAAATTGGTATCGAAAAAAGTATCGTTCAGGAACCGGTATCGAAATCCAAGTATCGAAACGGTATCGATATCGAAAAATTTTGAACGATACCCAGCCCTACATGGAGCGCAGATGTACTTGTACATTGAGCGGAGATGTACTTGTACATTGAGCGGAGAGGTACTGGTACATGGAGCGGAGATGTACTTGTACATTGAGCGGAGAGGTACTTGTACATGGAGTGGAGATGTACTTGTACATTGAGCGGAGAGGTACTTGTACATGGAGCGGAGAGGTACTTGTACATTGAGCGGAGAGGTACTTGTACATGGAGCGGAGAGGTACTTGTACATGGAGCGGAGAGGTACTTGTACATGGAGCGGAGAGGTACTTGTACATGGAGCGGAGAGGTACTTGTACATTGAGCGGAGATGTACTTGTACATGGAGCGGAGATGTACTTGTACATGGATCGGAGAGGTACTTGTACATGAGAGCGGAGAGGTACTGTCGACACTTGTACATTGAGCGTAGAGGTACTGTCGACACTTGTACATTGAGCGGAGAGGTACTTGTACATGGAGCGGAGAGGTACTGTCGACACTTGTACATTGAGCGGAGAGGTACTTGTACATTGAGCGGAGAGGTACTTGTACATGGAGCGCAGAGGTACTTGTACATTGAGCAGAGAGGTACTTGTACATGGAGCGGAGAGGTACTTGTACATGAGAGCGGAGAGGTACTTGTACATGGAGCGGAGAGGTACTTGTACATTGAGCGGAGAGGTACTGTCGACACTTGTACATTCAGCGGAGAGGTACTTGTACATGGAGCGGAGAGGTACTGTCGATACTTGACATTGAGCGGAGAGGTACTTGTACATGGAGCGGAGAGGTATTTGTACATTGAGCGGAGAGGTACTTGTACATTGAGCGGAGAGGTACTGTCGACACTTGTACATTCAGCGGAGAGCTACTTGTACATGGAGCGGAGAGGTATTTGTACATTGAGCGGAGAGGTACTTGTACATGGAGCGGAGAGGTACTTGTACATAGAGCGGAGAGGTACTTATACATGGAGCGGAGAGGTATTTGTACATTGAGCGGAGAGGTACTTGTACATGGAGCGGAGAGGTACTTGTACATGAGAGCGGAGAGGTATTTGTACATGGAGCGGAAAGGTACTGTCGACACTTGTACATTGAGCGGAGAGCTACTTGTACATGGAGCGGAGAGGTACTTGTACATGAGAGCGGAGAGGTACTTGTACATGGAGCGGAGAGGTATTTGTACATGGAGCGGAGAGGTACTGTCGACACTTGACATTGAGCGGAGAGGTACTTGTACATGGAGCGGAGAGGTACTTGTACATGAGAGCGGAGATGTATTTGTACATGGAGCGGAGAGGTACTGTCGACACTTGACATTGAGCGGAGAGGTACTTGTACATGGAGCGGAGAGGTACTTGTACATGGAGCGGAGAGGTACTTGTACATGGACCGGAGAGGTACTTGTACATGGAGCGGAGAGGTACTTGTACATGGAGCGGAGATGTACTTGTACATTGAGCGGAGAGGTACTTGTACATGGAGCAGAGATGTACTTGTACATGGAGCGGAGATGTACTTGTACATTGAGCGGAGAGGTACTTGTACATGGAGCGGAGAGGTACTTGTACATGGAGCGGAGATGTACTTGTACATGGAGCGGAGAGGTACTTGTACATGGAGCGGAGATGTACTTGTACATTGAGCGGAGAGGTACTTGTACATGGAGCAGAGATGTACTTGTACATGGAGCGGAGAGGTACTTGTACATGGAGCGGAGAGGTACTTGTACATGGAGCGGAGAGGTACTTGTACATGGAGCGGAGAGGTACTTGTACATTGAGCGGAGAGGTACTTGTACATGGAGCGGAGAGGTACTTGTACATTGAGCGGAGAGGTACTTGTACATGGAGCGGAGAGGTACTTGTACATGGAGCGGAGAGGTACTTGTACATGGAGCGGAGAGGTACTTGTACATGGAGCGGAGAGGTACTTGTACATTGAGCGGAGATGTACTTGTACATGGAGCGGAGATGTACTTGTACATGGAGCGGAGAGGTACTTGTACATTGAGCGGAGAGGTACTTGTACATGGAGCGGAGAGGTACTTGTACATGGAGCGGAGAGGTACTTGTACATGGAGCGGAGAGGTACTTGTACATGGAGCGGAGAGGTACTTGTACATTGAGCGGAGATGTACTTGTACATGGAGCGGAGATGTACTTGTACATGGATCGGAGAGGTACTTGTACATGAGAGCGGAGAGGTACTGTCGACACTTGTACATTGAGCGTAGAGGTACTGTCGACACTTGTACATTGAGCGGAGAGGTACTTGTACATGGAGCGGAGAGGTACTGTCGACACTTGTACATTGAGCGGAGAGGTACTTGTACATTGAGCGGAGAGGTACTTGTACATGGAGCGCAGAGGTACTTGTACATTGAGCAGAGAGGTACTTGTACATGGAGCGGAGAGGTACTTGTACATGAGAGCGGAGAGGTACTTGTACATGGAGCGGAGAGGTACTTGTACATTGAGCGGAGAGGTACTGTCGACACTTGTACATTCAGCGGAGAGGTACTTGTACATGGAGCGGAGAGGTACTGTCGATACTTGACATTGAGCGGAGAGGTACTTGTACATGGAGCGGAGAGGTATTTGTACATTGAGCGGAGAGGTACTTGTACATTGAGCGGAGAGGTACTGTCGACACTTGTACATTCAGCGGAGAGCTACTTGTACATGGAGCGGAGAGGTATTTGTACATTGAGCGGAGAGGTACTTGTACATGGAGCGGAGAGGTACTTGTACATAGAGCGGAGAGGTACTTATACATGGAGCGGAGAGGTATTTGTACATTGAGCGGAGAGGTACTTGTACATGGAGCGGAGAGGTACTTGTACATGAGAGCGGAGAGGTATTTGTACATGGAGCGGAAAGGTACTGTCGACACTTGTACATTGAGCGGAGAGCTACTTGTACATGGAGCGGAGAGGTACTTGTACATGAGAGCGGAGAGGTACTTGTACATGGAGCGGAGAGGTATTTGTACATGGAGCGGAGAGGTACTGTCGACACTTGACATTGAGCGGAGAGGTACTTGTACATGGAGCGGAGAGGTACTTGTACATGAGAGCGGAGATGTATTTGTACATGGAGCGGAGAGGTACTGTCGACACTTGACATTGAGCGGAGAGGTACTTGTACATGGAGCGGAGAGGTACTTGTACATGGAGCGGAGAGGTACTTGTACATGGACCGGAGAGGTACTTGTACATGGAGCGGAGAGGTACTTGTACATGGAGCGGAGATGTACTTGTACATTGAGCGGAGAGGTACTTGTACATGGAGCAGAGATGTACTTGTACATGGAGCGGAGATGTACTTGTACATTGAGCGGAGAGGTACTTGTACATGGAGCGGAGAGGTACTTGTACATGGAGCGGAGATGTACTTGTACATGGAGCGGAGAGGTACTTGTACATGGAGCGGAGATGTACTTGTACATTGAGCGGAGAGGTACTTGTACATGGAGCAGAGATGTACTTGTACATGGAGCGGAGAGGTACTTGTACATGGAGCGGAGAGGTACTTGTACATGGAGCGGAGAGGTACTTGTACATGGAGCGGAGAGGTACTTGTACATTGAGCGGAGAGGTACTTGTACATGGAGCGGAGAGGTACTTGTACATTGAGCGGAGAGGTACTTGTACATGGAGCGGAGAGGTACTTGTACATGGAGCGGAGAGGTACTTGTACATGGAGCGGAGAGGTACTTGTACATGGAGCGGAGAGGTACTTGTACATTGAGCGGAGATGTACTTGTACATGGAGCGGAGATGTACTTGTACATGGATCGGAGAGGTACTTGTACATGAGAGCGGAGAGGTACTGTCGACACTTGTACATTGAGCGTAGAGGTACTGTCGACACTTGTACATTGAGCGGAGAGGTACTTGTACATGGAGCGGAGAGGTACTGTCGACACTTGTACATTGAGCGGAGAGGTACTTGTACATTGAGCGGAGAGGTACTTGTACATGGAGCGCAGAGGTACTTGTACATTGAGCGGAGAGGTACTTGTACATGGAGCGGAGAGGTACTTGTACATGAGAGCGGAGAGGTACTTGTACATGGAGCGGAGAGGTACTTGTACATTGAGCGGAGAGGTACTGTCGACACTTGTACATTCAGCGGAGAGGTACTTGTACATGGAGCGGAGAGGTACTGTCGATACTTGACATTGAGCGGAGAGGTACTTGTACATGGAGCGGAGAGGTATTTGTACATTGAGCGGAGAGGTACTTGTACATTGAGCGGAGAGGTACTGTCGACACTTGTACATTCAGCGGAGAGCTACTTGTACATGGAGCGGAGAGGTATTTGTACATTGAGCGGAGAGGTACTTGTACATGGAGCGGAGAGGTACTTGTACATAGAGCGGAGAGGTACTTATACATGGAGCGGAGAGGTATTTGTACATTGAGCGGAGAGGTACTTGTACATGGAGCGGAGAGGTACTTGTACATGAGAGCGGAGAGGTATTTGTACATGGAGCGGAAAGGTACTGTCGACACTTGTACATTGAGCGGAGAGCTACTTGTACATGGAGCGGAGAGGTACTTGTACATGAGAGCGGAGAGGTACTTGTACATGGAGCGGAGAGGTATTTGTACATGGAGCGGAGAGGTACTGTCGACACTTGACATTGAGCGGAGAGGTACTTGTACATGGAGCGGAGAGGTACTTGTACATGAGAGCGGAGATGTATTTGTACATGGAGCGGAGAGGTACTGTCGACACTTGACATTGAGCGGAGAGGTACTTGTACATGGAGCGGAGAGGTACTTGTACATGGAGCGGAGAGGTACTTGTACATGGACCGGAGAGGTACTTGTACATGGAGCGGAGAGGTACTTGTACATGGAGCGGAGATGTACTTGTACATTGAGCGGAGAGGTACTTGTACATGGAGCAGAGATGTACTTGTACATGGAGCGGAGAGGTACTTGTACATTGAGCGGAGAGGTACTTGTACATGGAGCGGAGAGGTACTTGTACATGGAGCGGAGAGGTACTTGTACATGGAGCGGAGAGGTACTTGTACATGGAGCGGAGAGGTACTTGTACATTGAGCGGAGATGTACTTGTACATGGAGCGGAGATGTACTTGTACATGGATCGGAGAGGTACTTGTACATGAGAGCGGAGAGGTACTGTCGACACTTGTACATTGAGCGTAGAGGTACTGTCGACACTTGTACATTGAGCGGAGAGGTACTTGTACATGGAGCGGAGAGGTACTGTCGACACTTGTACATTGAGCGGAGAGGTACTTGTACATTGAGCGGAGAGGTACTTGTACATGGAGCGCAGAGGTACTTGTACATTGAGCAGAGAGGTACTTGTACATGGAGCGGAGAGGTACTTGTACATGAGAGCGGAGAGGTACTTGTACATGGAGCGGAGAGGTACTTGTACATTGAGCGGAGAGGTACTGTCGACACTTGTACATTCAGCGGAGAGGTACTTGTACATGGAGCGGAGAGGTACTGTCGATACTTGACATTGAGCGGAGAGGTACTTGTACATGGAGCGGAGAGGTATTTGTACATTGAGCGGAGAGGTACTTGTACATTGAGCGGAGAGGTACTGTCGACACTTGTACATTCAGCGGAGAGCTACTTGTACATGGAGCGGAGAGGTATTTGTACATTGAGCGGAGAGGTACTTGTACATGGAGCGGAGAGGTACTTGTACATAGAGCGGAGAGGTACTTATACATGGAGCGGAGAGGTATTTGTACATTGAGCGGAGAGGTACTTGTACATGGAGCGGAGAGGTACTTGTACATGAGAGCGGAGAGGTATTTGTACATGGAGCGGAAAGGTACTGTCGACACTTGTACATTGAGCGGAGAGCTACTTGTACATGGAGCGGAGAGGTACTTGTACATGAGAGCGGAGAGGTACTTGTACATGGAGCGGAGAGGTATTTGTACATGGAGCGGAGAGGTACTGTCGACACTTGACATTGAGCGGAGAGGTACTTGTACATGGAGCGGAGAGGTACTTGTACATGAGAGCGGAGATGTATTTGTACATGGAGCGGAGAGGTACTGTCGACACTTGACATTGAGCGGAGAGGTACTTGTACATGGAGCGGAGAGGTACTTGTACATGGAGCGGAGAGGTACTTGTACATGGACCGGAGAGGTACTTGTACATGGAGCGGAGAGGTACTTGTACATGGAGCGGAGATGTACTTGTACATTGAGCGGAGAGGTACTTGTACATGGAGCAGAGATGTACTTGTACATGGAGCGGAGATGTACTTGTACATTGAGCGGAGAGGTACTTGTACATGGAGCGGAGAGGTACTTGTACATGGAGCGGAGATGTACTTGTACATGGAGCGGAGAGGTACTTGTACATGGAGCGGAGATGTACTTGTACATTGAGCGGAGAGGTACTTGTACATGGAGCAGAGATGTACTTGTACATGGAGCGGAGAGGTACTTGTACATGGAGCGGAGAGGTACTTGTACATGGAGCGGAGAGGTACTTGTACATGGAGCGGAGAGGTACTTGTACATTGAGCGGAGAGGTACTTGTACATGGAGCGGAGAGGTACTTGTACATTGAGCGGAGAGGTACTTGTACATGGAGCGGAGAGGTACTTGTACATGGAGCGGAGAGGTACTTGTACATGGAGCGGAGAGGTACTTGTACATGGAGCGGAGAGGTACTTGTACATTGAGCGGAGATGTACTTGTACATGGAGCGGAGATGTACTTGTACATGGATCGGAGAGGTACTTGTACATGAGAGCGGAGAGGTACTGTCGACACTTGTACATTGAGCGTAGAGGTACTGTCGACACTTGTACATTGAGCGGAGAGGTACTTGTACATGGAGCGGAGAGGTACTGTCGACACTTGTACATTGAGCGGAGAGGTACTTGTACATTGAGCGGAGAGGTACTTGTACATGGAGCGCAGAGGTACTTGTACATTGAGCGGAGAGGTACTTGTACATGGAGCGGAGAGGTACTTGTACATGAGAGCGGAGAGGTACTTGTACATGGAGCGGAGAGGTACTTGTACATTGAGCGGAGAGGTACTGTCGACACTTGTACATTCAGCGGAGAGGTACTTGTACATGGAGCGGAGAGGTACTGTCGATACTTGACATTGAGCGGAGAGGTACTTGTACATGGAGCGGAGAGGTATTTGTACATTGAGCGGAGAGGTACTTGTACATTGAGCGGAGAGGTACTGTCGACACTTGTACATTCAGCGGAGAGCTACTTGTACATGGAGCGGAGAGGTATTTGTACATTGAGCGGAGAGGTACTTGTACATGGAGCGGAGAGGTACTTGTACATAGAGCGGAGAGGTACTTATACATGGAGCGGAGAGGTATTTGTACATTGAGCGGAGAGGTACTTGTACATGGAGCGGAGAGGTACTTGTACATGAGAGCGGAGAGGTATTTGTACATGGAGCGGAAAGGTACTGTCGACACTTGTACATTGAGCGGAGAGCTACTTGTACATGGAGCGGAGAGGTACTTGTACATGAGAGCGGAGAGGTACTTGTACATGGAGCGGAGAGGTATTTGTACATGGAGCGGAGAGGTACTGTCGACACTTGACATTGAGCGGAGAGGTACTTGTACATGGAGCGGAGAGGTACTTGTACATGAGAGCGGAGATGTATTTGTACATGGAGCGGAGAGGTACTGTCGACACTTGACATTGAGCGGAGAGGTACTTGTACATGGAGCGGAGAGGTACTTGTACATGGAGCGGAGAGGTACTTGTACATGGACCGGAGAGGTACTTGTACATGGAGCGGAGAGGTACTTGTACATGGAGCGGAGATGTACTTGTACATTGAGCGGAGAGGTACTTGTACATGGAGCAGAGATGTACTTGTACATGGAGCGGAGATGTACTTGTACATTGAGCGGAGAGGTACTTGTACATGGAGCGGAGAGGTACTTGTACATGGAGCGGAGATGTACTTGTACATGGAGCGGAGAGGTACTTGTACATGGAGCGGAGATGTACTTGTACATTGAGCGGAGAGGTACTTGTACATGGAGCAGAGATGTACTTGTACATGGAGCGGAGAGGTACTTGTACATGGAGCGGAGAGGTACTTGTACATGGAGCGGAGAGGTACTTGTACATGGAGCGGAGAGGTACTTGTACATTGAGCGGAGAGGTACTTGTACATGGAGCGGAGAGGTACTTGTACATTGAGCGGAGAGGTACTTGTACATGGAGCGGAGAGGTACTTGTACATGGAGCGGAGAGGTACTTGTACATGGAGCGGAGAGGTACTTGTACATGGAGCGGAGAGGTACTTGTACATTGAGCGGAGATGTACTTGTACATGGAGCGGAGATGTACTTGTACATGGATCGGAGAGGTACTTGTACATGAGAGCGGAGAGGTACTGTCGACACTTGTACATTGAGCGTAGAGGTACTGTCGACACTTGTACATTGAGCGGAGAGGTACTTGTACATGGAGCGGAGAGGTACTGTCGACACTTGTACATTGAGCGGAGAGGTACTTGTACATTGAGCGGAGAGGTACTTGTACATGGAGCGCAGAGGTACTTGTACATTGAGCGGAGAGGTACTTGTACATGGAGCGGAGAGGTACTTGTACATGAGAGCGGAGAGGTACTTGTACATGGAGCGGAGAGGTACTTGTACATTGAGCGGAGAGGTACTGTCGACACTTGTACATTCAGCGGAGAGGTACTTGTACATGGAGCGGAGAGGTACTGTCGATACTTGACATTGAGCGGAGAGGTACTTGTACATGGAGCGGAGAGGTATTTGTACATGGAGCGGAGAGGTACTTGTACATGGACCGGAGAGGTACTTGTACATGGAGCGGAGAGGTACTTGTACATGGAGCGGAGATGTACTTGTACATTGAGCGGAGAGGTACTTGTACATGGAGCAGAGATGTACTTGTACATGGAGCGGAGATGTACTTGTACATTGAGCGGAGAGGTACTTGTACATGGAGCGGAGAGGTACTTGTACATGGAGCGGAGATGTACTTGTACATGGAGCGGAGAGGTACTTGTACATGGAGCGGAGATGTACTTGTACATTGAGCGGAGAGGTACTTGTACATGGAGCAGAGATGTACTTGTACATGGAGCGGAGAGGTACTTGTACATGGAGCGGAGAGGTACTTGTACATGGAGCGGAGAGGTACTTGTACATGGAGCGGAGAGGTACTTGTACATTGAGCGGAGAGGTACTTGTACATTGAGCGGAGAGGTACTTGTACATGGAGCTAGGGCTGGGTATCGAGTTTCGATACTTACTTGGCACCGAAATGGAAACATCGATACTAAGGGGTATCGAAGCCTCCCTTGTCAATCGATACCAATTTTCGATACCAAAACAAAACAGCGTCATTGAGCCTATAAGCATGCGACATGCTTGCACGCCGCGCTCTAATACGGCTGGTGATTGGCTGTCATGTAGAGGCATGCAGGAAACGTTACGCCCACTTTAGCCGGTGTGTTTGTTGTGACTGTGAGCCAGGCGTGCGGTGCGGATAGTATACAAGAAGTTAGCCACTCAAGCTACTCCTATCCTGGATTACCATATGGCGAAGATGATGAAAAGCAGGAAAAGAAACAGAAACAACACGGACTGGTTTCCACAGACAAGAGAAATAATTGAGAGGTGGGTCAGCTCAGCTTACCGCAAGTTAGCGGTTATCAGATCCCTCAGTCTGACAAATCCATGCATCTGGCTGTGAGTTGTAGCATTAGATCGTTTAATTAATTGCCGCCGTAACGTTATGCGCAAGCGGGCATTGTGTATTTTTAGCAACTCGTTAACAAACGCTGATGTCATGATAGTTTGTTGAATGTAAATGCGATTCATTTATATTGATTGGCTAGTCAGTGAAGTTGAGCTGTCTCGTCAGATTTGACAAGAATGACGTTCTGTTGCAGCAGTGAGCACACTGATCTGCAACGCTAGCGTTAATGTTTAATTAATTAGCGTTATGTGCAAGCGGGCAGTTATCGCCCATGTATTTTTAGCAACTCGTTAACAAACGCTGATGTCATGATAGTTTGTTGAATATAAATGTGATTCACTTTGTGGCATATAAGGCTATATTGATAGGCTAGTCAATGCTCAACTAGTCTTCCATGCATGAAGTGGAGCCATCTCATCAGTTTGTACAAGAATAGAGTTCTGTTGCATCAGTGAGCATTAAACCCTGATTTGCAACTCTCTGTTTTGCACTGAAAACTATTCCACTGATTTATTTGTTTTAGCTACATTTCTTTCCTTTGTAGTACTCCAATATTTTTTGTAGGGACGGCAATACGTTTAGAGAACTTAAAGTTATGTTAAATACAGTAGGTTTTATTTTTTTCTGCTGTAAAACTTAAGATGGGGGGAAACTAAAGATTTGTAAAATAATTTCAATGTGTAATGCAGTTTTATTTTTGTTAAAATGGATTTTTCTAAAAATTGGTATCGAAAAAAGTATCGTTCAGGAACCGGTATCGAAATCCAAGTATCGAAACGGTATCGATATCGAAAAATTTTGAACGATACCCAGCCCTACATGGAGCGCAGATGTACTTGTACATTGAGCGGAGATGTACTTGTACATTGAGCGGAGAGGTACTGGTACATGGAGCGGAGATGTACTTGTACATTGAGCGGAGAGGTACTTGTACATGGAGTGGAGATGTACTTGTACATTGAGCGGAGAGGTACTTGTACATGGAGCGGAGAGGTACTTGTACATTGAGCGGAGAGGTACTTGTACATGGAGCGGAGAGGTACTTGTACATGGAGCGGAGAGGTACTTGTACATGGAGCGGAGAGGTACTTGTACATGGAGCGGAGAGGTACTTGTACATTGAGCGGAGATGTACTTGTACATGGAGCGGAGATGTACTTGTACATGGATCGGAGAGGTACTTGTACATGAGAGCGGAGAGGTACTGTCGACACTTGTACATTGAGCGTAGAGGTACTGTCGACACTTGTACATTGAGCGGAGAGGTACTTGTACATGGAGCGGAGAGGTACTGTCGACACTTGTACATTGAGCGGAGAGGTACTTGTACATTGAGCGGAGAGGTACTTGTACATGGAGCGCAGATGTACTTGTACATTGAGCAGAGAGGTACTTGTACATGGAGCGGAGAGGTACTTGTACATGAGAGCGGAGAGGATTCAAGGATTCAAGGATTCAAGATTTATTAAGTGTCCCAAAAGGGCAAATTGGATTGCAGGAAGCGTAGTACGAAGTACATACATAAAAACAAATAAGACAAAAAGAACATTGTAAAAGCAGTCTAGAGCAGCAGTTTAAAGTGCAACACAATAGTTAAAGTGCAAATGACACAATAGTTAAAGTGCAAATGACAACAGTAGCAACGTAGAGATATAAAGTGCATAGTAGCAAAGTGCAGTTCACTCACAGCAGCACATTTATATCACAAGAAAGAGCTACAATGTATCATTGTATTAAAGCACAAGAGAAAAAAAAAGAGAAAAAACCTCAGTCCAGACCAAAGGGCAGACAAAGTATATAATACAGATATACTGTATTGTACCCCTAAGAATAAATAAAGATAAAAGAATAAAAGAATAAAAGGATAAAATAAATAAATAACAGCAACGGCAGATGGGGAGACATTACATTTGTACCCCAGCAGCGTTCAACGCTCTGATAGAGACAGGCACAAAGGAATTTCTGTACCTGTTCTTTTTAACTATGGGGGCACGAAGGCGGAGCCCGGAAGGAAGCAGCTCATATTCGAACCTCAGAGGGTGGGCATCATCTGATCGGATGGACTCAGCTTTCTTCAGCACCTGTTTATTACAGATCTGGTCCAGGCTTCTGAACTGGGTTCCGGCTATTTTTGAAGCCACCTTCACTATTCTCCCCAGGGAGTTCTTGTCTTTAGTACAAAGATTACCATACCAGCAGATTATGGAAAATGATATGACAGACTCCACAAAAGCACTATAGAACATTTTCATCAAAGTTTTATCAACCTGAAATTTGGCCAGCTTCCTAAGGCAGTAAAGGCGCTGCTGACCTTTCTTACACAGCATGTCGGTATTCAGATCAAACTTCAGCTTGCTGTCAATTACCGTACCCAGATATTTGTAGTCTGTCACTATATCGACAGGCTGACCGTTGACAAAACTGCTCTGGGGAACAGGGGGGGAACGTCGAAAATCAATACAAACCTCTTTCGTTTTGGAAACGTTGAGTTCCAAGGAAGCGTTTTCGCACCAAGAAACGAAGTCGTCAATGACTTGGCCGTGTCCTACATCATCATCGCCAAGCAGACTGACGATGACAGAATCGTCAGCGTACTTGACGATGAATCTGTTGGCGAAACGGCTGCGACAGTCGTTGGTGTATAGAATATATAAGAAAGCAGATAAAACACAGCCTTGGGGCGAGCCAGTAGAGGACAATAAGATACTAGACAGTATCCCATTGACCCTCACCTGCTGAGATCTATTCGTTAAAAAGTCTAGAATCCAACCAACGAGGCACTTATCCAGACCGAAAAAGCTGGTTAATTTCTCGACCAGAATGTGTGGCTGGATGGTGTTAAATGCTGATGAAAAATCAGCAAAGAGCAGCCTAACGTGATTCTTACTGCCCTCTAGATGCTTGAATATGAGGTTCAGTAAGGTGGCTGTAGCATCCTGCACGCCTCTATTAGCACGATAGGCAAACTGAAGTGGATCGAGCAAAGAGTCAGTTTTTGTTACTAGCTCATCCTTCACTAGCCTCTCAAACTGTTTCATGACCAGGGAGGTTAGGGCCACTGGCCGGAAGTCATTAAGTGATTTTGGATTGTTGCACTTGGCAACAGGAACAAGAATGGATTTTTTCCAAAGGGACGGCACCCTCTGCTGGCGGAGTGACAGATCAAAAATATGGCTGAAAATGGGACCTAATTGCTCAGCACATACCTTTAAAATACGCCCGCTTAAGTTGTCTGGGCCAGGGCTTTTTTTAGGTTTGCACCCTTTGAGACGTCTTATCACCTTTTGCTCGTCGAAGAAGGGGTTCAAAGGGGGGGCCAGAAGGAGACTGTCTCTCAACACAGAGTGTTTCTCACTAAAATCGCGAGTCTCAAATCGACCATAGAAGTCATTAAAACTCTGAGCCATATCAGCATCAGACTGAAAACCATTTAACTGTATATTCTTCTTACTACCTACCTTGAGCCCAGTAATACATTTCATACTGTCCCAGGCGGAACCTAGATTATTTGTACGGAGTTGAGACTCTATTTTCTCCTTGTATTTCCTTTTACTTTTCCATATCTCCTGTCTAATCTCCTTCTGCAGGCTGCGCATCTCAGACAGTTTTCCTTCTCTGAAGGCCTTTCTCTTACGGCTCAGGAGCGTTTTAAGGGCCTTAGACACCCAGGGCTTACTATTAGGAAAGATCTTAATCTTTTTATCTGGAATCACAATGCATTCACAATAATGGGACCAGCTACTAACAACATCAGTCAGTTCATCAATGTCTACAGAGGATTCTTGAAACATCTCCCAGTCAGTGGAGTCAAGGCAACCTTGCAGAGTTAAACAGGCATCATCGTTCCAGTCTTTAACAGTGATAGTCTGCACCTTACCACGTTTTAATGCTGTACGATAGACAGGAATTAGATGAATGCAATTGTGATCGGACAGACCTAAAGGAGGGAGGGGGATGGATTTGTATGCACCTTTGATGGAGCCATAACATAAGTCCAGTGTTTTATTGAGTCTTGTTGGGCAAGTGACATACTGATGAAAGTCTCTGAGTGTTTTCTTCAGAGTGCAGTGATTCATGTCCCCTAGAATGATATTGGGAGCATCAGGAGAAATGGATTGGAGTCTTTGTACAACTTGATAGATAGTTTCACAGGCTTTGCTCTCATTCGCCTTCGGATGAATATAAACAATTGTCACAAACAGCTGGGGAAACTCACGAGGCAGATAAGGTGGGCGGAGTGACACAGAGAGCAGCTCTATATCGGCAGTACAGATTTTCTCCCGGACAATGACAGATTTGCACCATCGCTTATTAATATATAAACATACCCCGCCTCCAGAGGACTTGCCTGTTGCCACTGGATCTCTATCCAGCCGGAAAGGAGACCCGAAGCCTTCAGTCTCAAGGTCCGTGTCCGAGTCCCTATCAGACAACCAAGTCTCGGTGAAGGCTAAAATACAGGCATCACGAAAGTCATGATTATGTCGGACCTGTGCCTGAAGTTCATCAGTTTTGTTACGCAGGGATTGAGCGTTCGATAAGATGATTGAAGGCAGCGGAATACGGGAGAGCGGCTGGTTTTTCAGCTTCAAACGAGCGCCGCCACTTCTCCCCCGCTTCCTAATCCTGGACCTACGATCACGTCCCCCGGGGAGGTCCGGAGAGCCTGTAGACCGGAGCCCATCAAAGCTGGGAAGTGAAAGGTCAGCCGGAGGATCGTATGTGTTCCACTGTAAAAGTAGCTCCCTGCTATACTGGAGTCTGGCCGGGCGCTCGGGAGTCAGAAGCGTGTAACCCAGGCTCCAGACTAGGTGAAACGCCAGCCACGCCAAAAACGTAGCATAGTAATCCATGCTTGCTGCTTAGTGAGAGTCACCAAGCAGAGAGTTCCCAGGGACAGCAGGCTCTTGAGCCTCCCAGGCCCCTAAGAGAGAATTCCTGTGTCGCCGAGCTCTGTAGAGAGGCCGCTGGGTCCCACGGTGAAGAAAGACGGGACGCTTTGCGGCTGGTGTCAGCGTGAGGGAAGCTAGCTTGCTAGCTGGTAGGGTAGCTAGCCTGCTACCAAATACCAACGGGCGCAGACGATGGCAGAGATTTCTTGGATCAGCGGGCTTCTGTAGAAGGGTTCCCGATTAGCCGAGCTCTGTAGAGGTAGAATTCTACCGGAGTTTCTTGGTATAGGAGGACAATTAGTAGAGATAAGTCCTCTGGCTATCGGTACAACAGGAGCCGTGGTGTTAGCTCTGTTAGCTTAGCACAGGATACTGGGAACAAGAAAGACCGAAGATTCAATGCAGCGTTACTAACGATTGTTGCAGAGCAGACTTCAGTTGTAGGAACACTTAAACTTGAACACAATGGACTGCTAGTACTCGAAGACGTAAAAAACAACATAAAAACAACATAAAACACTACACTTGCTGCTGGTCGCTGCATGAGCATGCGCCCGAGTCAACCGGAAGATCTGAGAGGTACTTGTACATGGAGCGGAGAGGTACTTGTACATTGAGCGGAGAGGTACTGTCGACACTTGTACATTCAGCGGAGAGGTACTTGTACATGGAGCGGAGAGGTACTGTCGATACTTGACATTGAGCGGAGAGGTACTTGTACATGGAGCGGAGAGGTATTTGTACATTGAGCGGAGAGGTACTTGTACATTGAGCGGAGAGGTACTGTCGACACTTGTACATTCAGCGGAGAGCTACTTGTACATGGAGCGGAGAGGTATTTGTACATTGAGCGGAGAGGTACTTGTACATGGAGCGGAGAGGTACTTGTACATAGAGCGGAGAGGTACTTATACATGGAGCGGAGAGGTATTTGTACATTGAGCGGAGAGGTACTTGTACATGGAGCGGAGAGGTACTTGTACATGAGAGCGGAGAGGTATTTGTACATGGAGCGGAAAGGTACTGTCGACACTTGTACATTGAGCGGAGAGCTACTTGTACATGGAGCGGAGAGGTACTTGTACATGAGAGCGGAGAGGTACTTGTACATGGAGCGGAGAGGTATTTGTACATGGAGCGGAGAGGTACTGTCGACACTTGACATTGAGCGGAGAGGTACTTGTACATGGAGCGGAGAGGTACTTGTACATGAGAGCGGAGAGGTATTTGTACATGGAGCGGAGAGGTACTGTCGACACTTGACATTGAGCGGAGAGGTACTTGTACATGGAGCGGAGAGGTACTTGTACATGGACCGGAGAGGTACTTGTACATGGAGCGGAGAGGTACTTGTACATGGAGCGGAGATGTACTTGTACATTGAGCGGAGAGGTACTTGTACATGGAGCAGAAATGTACTTGTACATGGAGCGGAGATGTACTTGTACATTGAGCGGAGAGGTACTTGTACATGGAGCGGAGAGGTACTTGTACATGGAGCGGAGATGTACTTGTACATGGAGCGGAGAGGTACTTGTACATGGAGCGGAGATGTACTTGTACATTGAGCGGAGAGGTACTTGTACATGGAGCAGAGATGTACTTGTACATGGAGCGGAGAGGTACTTGTACATGGAGCGGAGAGGTACTTGTACATGGAGCGGAGAGGTACTTGTACATGGAGCGGAGAGGTACTTGTACATTGAGCGGAGAGGTACTTGTACATGGAGCGGAGAGGTACTTGTACATTGAGCGGAGAGGTACTTGTACATGGAGCGGAGAGGTACTTGTACATGGAGCGGAGAGGTACTTGTACATGGAGCGGAGAGGTACTTGTACATGGAGCGGAGAGGTACTTGTACATTGAGCGGAGATGTACTTGTACATGGAGCGGAGATGTACTTGTACATGGATCGGAGAGGTACTTGTACATGAGAGCGGAGAGGTACTGTCGACACTTGTACATTGAGCGTAGAGGTACTGTCGACACTTGTACATTGAGCGGAGAGGTACTTGTACATGGAGCGGAGAGGTACTGTCGACACTTGTACATTGAGCGGAGAGGTACTTGTACATTGAGCGGAGAGGTACTTGTACATGGAGCGCAGAGGTACTTGTACATTGAGCGGAGAGGTACTTGTACATGGAGCGGAGAGGTACTTGTACATGAGAGCGGAGAGGTACTTGTACATGGAGCGGAGAGGTACTTGTACATTGAGCGGAGAGGTACTGTCGACACTTGTACATTCAGCGGAGAGGTACTTGTACATGGAGCGGAGAGGTACTGTCGATACTTGACATTGAGCGGAGAGGTACTTGTACATGGAGCGGAGAGGTATTTGTACATTGAGCGGAGAGGTACTTGTACATTGAGCGGAGAGGTACTGTCGACACTTGTACATTCAGCGGAGAGCTACTTGTACATGGAGCGGAGAGGTATTTGTACATTGAGCGGAGAGGTACTTGTACATGGAGCGGAGAGGTACTTGTACATAGAGCGGAGAGGTACTTATACATGGAGCGGAGAGGTATTTGTACATTGAGCGGAGAGGTACTTGTACATGGAGCGGAGAGGTACTTGTACATGAGAGCGGAGAGGTATTTGTACATGGAGCGGAAAGGTACTGTCGACACTTGTACATTGAGCGGAGAGCTACTTGTACATGGAGCGGAGAGGTACTTGTACATGAGAGCGGAGAGGTACTTGTACATGGAGCAGAGAGGTATTTGTACATGGAGCGGAGAGGTACTGTCGACACTTGACATTGAGCGGAGAGGTACTTGTACATGGAGCGGAGAGGTACTTGTACATGAGAGCGGAGAGGTATTTGTACATGGAGCGGAGAGGTACTGTCGACACTTGACATTGAGCGGAGAGGTACTTGTACATGGAGCGGAGAGGTACTTGTACATGGAGCGGAGAGGTACTTGTACATGGACCGGAGAGGTACTTGTAGATGGAGCGGAGAGGTACTTGTACATGGAGCGGAGATGTACTTGTACATTGAGCGGAGAGGTACTTGTACATGGAGCAGAGATGTACTTGTACATGGAGCGGAGATGTACTTGTACATTGAGCGGAGAGGTACTTGTACATGGAGCGGAGAGGTACTTGTACATGGAGCGGAGATGTACTTGTACATGGAGCGGAGAGGTATTTGTACATTGAGCGGAGAGGTACTTGTACATGGAGCGGAGAGGTACTTGTACATGAGAGCGGAGAGGTATTTGTACATGGAGCGGAAAGGTACTGTCGACACTTGTACATTGAGCGGAGAGCTACTTGTACATGGAGCGGAGAGGTACTTGTACATGAGAGCGGAGAGGTACTTGTACATGGAGCGGAGAGGTATTTGTACATGGAGCGGAGAGGTACTGTCGACACTTGACATTGAGCGGAGAGGTACTTGTACATGGAGCGGAGAGGTACTTGTACATGAGAGCGGAGAGGTATTTGTACATGGAGCGGAGAGGTACTGTCGACACTTGACATTGAGCGGAGAGGTACTTGTACATGGAGCGGAGAGGTACTTGTACATGGACCGGAGAGGTACTTGTACATGGAGCGGAGAGGTACTTGTACATGGAGCGGAGATGTACTTGTACATTGAGCGGAGAGGTACTTGTACATGGAGCAGAAATGTACTTGTACATGGAGCGGAGATGTACTTGTACATTGAGCGGAGAGGTACTTGTACATGGAGCGGAGAGGTACTTGTACATGGAGCGGAGATGTACTTGTACATGGAGCGGAGAGGTACTTGTACATGGAGCGGAGATGTACTTGTACATTGAGCGGAGAGGTACTTGTACATGGAGCAGAGATGTACTTGTACATGGAGCGGAGAGGTACTTGTACATGGAGCGGAGAGGTACTTGTACATGGAGCGGAGAGGTACTTGTACATGGAGCGGAGAGGTACTTGTACATTGAGCGGAGAGGTACTTGTACATGGAGCGGAGAGGTACTTGTACATTGAGCGGAGAGGTACTTGTACATGGAGCGGAGAGGTACTTGTACATGGAGCGGAGAGGTACTTGTACATGGAGCGGAGAGGTACTTGTACATGGAGCGGAGAGGTACTTGTACATGGAGCGGAGAGGTACTTGTACATTGAGCGGAGATGTACTTGTACATGGAGCGGAGATGTACTTGTACATGGATCGGAGAGGTACTTGTACATGAGAGCGGAGAGGTACTGTCGACACTTGTACATTGAGCGTAGAGGTACTGTCGACACTTGTACATTGAGCGGAGAGGTACTTGTACATGGAGCGGAGAGGTACTGTCGACACTTGTACATTGAGCGGAGAGGTACTTGTACATTGAGCGGAGAGGTACTTGTACATGGAGCGCAGAGGTACTTGTACATTGAGCGGAGAGGTACTTGTACATGGAGCGGAGAGGTACTTGTACATGAGAGCGGAGAGGTACTTGTACATGGAGCGGAGAGGTACTTGTACATTGAGCGGAGAGGTACTGTCGACACTTGTACATTCAGCGGAGAGGTACTTGTACATGGAGCGGAGAGGTACTGTCGATACTTGACATTGAGCGGAGAGGTACTTGTACATGGAGCGGAGAGGTATTTGTACATTGAGCGGAGAGGTACTTGTACATTGAGCGGAGAGGTACTGTCGACACTTGTACATTCAGCGGAGAGCTACTTGTACATGGAGCGGAGAGGTATTTGTACATTGAGCGGAGAGGTACTTGTACATGGAGCGGAGAGGTACTTGTACATAGAGCGGAGAGGTACTTATACATGGAGCGGAGAGGTATTTGTACATTGAGCGGAGAGGTACTTGTACATGGAGCGGAGAGGTACTTGTACATGAGAGCGGAGAGGTATTTGTACATGGAGCGGAAAGGTACTGTCGACACTTGTACATTGAGCGGAGAGCTACTTGTACATGGAGCGGAGAGGTACTTGTACATGAGAGCGGAGAGGTACTTGTACATGGAGCAGAGAGGTATTTGTACATGGAGCGGAGAGGTACTGTCGACACTTGACATTGAGCGGAGAGGTACTTGTACATGGAGCGGAGAGGTACTTGTACATGAGAGCGGAGAGGTATTTGTACATGGAGCGGAGAGGTACTGTCGACACTTGACATTGAGCGGAGAGGTACTTGTACATGGAGCGGAGAGGTACTTGTACATGGAGCGGAGAGGTACTTGTACATGGACCGGAGAGGTACTTGTACATGGAGCGGAGAGGTACTTGTACATGGAGCGGAGATGTACTTGTACATTGAGCGGAGAGGTACTTGTACATGGAGCAGAGATGTACTTGTACATAGAGCGGAGATGTACTTGTACATTGAGCGGAGAGGTACTTGTACATGGAGCGGAGAGGTACTTGTACATGGAGCAGAGATGTACTTGTACATGGAGCGGAGAGGTACTTGTACATGGAGCGGAGATGTACTTGTACATTGAGCGGAGAGGTACTTGTACATGGAGCAGAGATGTACTTGTACATGGAGCGGAGAGGTACTTGTACATGGAGCGGAGAGGTACTTGTACATGGAGCGGAGAGGTACTTGTACATGGAGCGGAGAGGTACTTGTACATTGAGCGGAGAGGTACTTGTACATTGAGCGGAGAGGTACTTGTACATGGAGCTAGGGCTGGGTATCGAGTTTCGATACTTACTTGGCACCGAAATGGAAACATCGATACTAAGGGGTATCGAAGCCTCCCTTGTCAATCGATACCAATTTTCGATACCAAAACAAAACAGCGTCATTGAGCCTATAAGCATGCGACATGCTTGCACGCCGCGCTCTAATACGGCTGGTGATTGGCTGTCATGTAGAGGCATGCAGGAAACGTTACGCCCACTTTAGCCGGTGTGTTTGTTGTGACTGTGAGCCAGGCGTGCGGTGCGGATAGTATACAAGAAGTTAGCCACTCAAGCTACTCCTATCCTGGATTACCATATGGCGAAGATGATGAAAAGCAGGAAAAGAAACAGAAACAACACGGACTGGTTTCCACAGACAAGAGAAATAATTGAGAGGTGGGTCAGCTCAGCTTACCGCAAGTTAGCGGTTATCAGATCCCTCAGTCTGACAAATCCATGCATCTGGCTGTGAGTTGTAGCATTAGATCGTTTAATTAATTGCCGCCGTAACGTTATGCGCAAGCGGGCATTGTGTATTTTTAGCAACTCGTTAACAAACGCTGATGTCATGATAGTTTGTTGAATGTAAATGCGATTCATTTATATTGATTGGCTAGTCAGTGAAGTTGAGCTGTCTCGTCAGATTTGACAAGAATGACGTTCTGTTGCAGCAGTGAGCACACTGATCTGCAACGCTAGCGTTAATGTTTAATTAATTAGCGTTATGTGCAAGCGGGCAGTTATCGCCCATGTATTTTTAGCAACTCGTTAACAAACGCTGATGTCATGATAGTTTGTTGAATATAAATGCGATTCACTTTGTGGCATATAAGGCTATATTGATAGGCTAGTCAATGCTCAACTAGTCTTCCATGCATGAAGTGGAGCCATCTCATCAGTTTGTACAAGAATAGAGTTCTGTTGCATCAGTGAGCATTAAACCCTGATTTGCAACTCTCTGTTTTGCACTGAAAACTATTCCACTGATTTATTTGTTTTAGCTACATTTCTTTCCTTTGTAGTACTCCAATATTTTTTGTAGGGACGGCAATACGTTTAGAGAACTTAAAGTTATGTTAAATACAGTAGGTTTTATTTTTTTCTGCTGTAAAACTTAAGATGGGGGGAAACTAAAGATTTGTAAAATAATTTCAATGTGTAATGCAGTTTTATTTTTGTTAAAATGGATTTTTCTAAAAATTGGTATCGAAAAAAGTATCGTTCAGGAACCGGTATCGAAATCCAAGTATCGAAACGGTATCGATATCGAAAAATTTTGAACGATACCCAGCCCTACATGGAGCGCAGATGTACTTGTACATTGAGCGGAGAGGTACTGGTACATGGAGCGGAGATGTACTTGTACATTGAGCGGAGAGGTACTTGTACATTGAGCGGAGAGGTACTTGTACATGGAGCGGAGATGTACTTGTACATTGAGCGGAGAGGTACTGGTACATGGAGCGGAGATGTACTTGTACATTGAGCGGAGAGGTACTTGTACATGGAGTGGAGATGTACTTGTACATTGAGCGGAGAGGTACTGGTACATGGAGCGGAGATGTACTTGTACATTGAGCGGAGAGGTACTTGTACATGGAGTGGAGATGTACTTGTACATTGAGCGGAGAGGTACTGGTACATGGAGCGGAGATGTACTTGTACATTGAGCGGAGAGGTACTTGTACATGGAGTGGAGATGTACTTGTACATGGAGCGGAGATGTACTTGTACATTGAGCGGAGAGGTACTTGTACATGGAGCGGAGATGTACTTGTACATGGAGCGGAGAGGTACTTGTACATGGAGCGGAGATGTACTTGTACATTGAGCGGAGAGGTACTTGTACATGGAGCGGAGAGGTACTTGTACATGGAGCGGAGATGTACTTGTACATGGAGCGGAGAGGTACTTGTACATGGAGCGGAGATGTACTTGTACATTGAGCGGAGAGGTACTTGTACATGGAGCAGAGATGTACTTGTACATGGAGCGGAGAGGTACTTGTACATGGAGCGGAGAGGTACTTGTACATGGAGCGGAGAGGTACTTGTACATGGAGCGGAGAGGTACTTGTACATTGAGCGAAGAGGTACTTGTACATTGAGCGGAGAGGTACTTGTACATGGAGCTAGGGCTGGGTATCGAGTTTCGATACTTACTTGGCACCGAAATGGAAACATCGATACTAAGGGGTATCGAAGCCTCCCTTGTCAATTGATACCAATTTTCGATACCAAAACAAAACAGCGTCATTGAGCCTATAAGCATGCGACATGCTTGCACGCCGCGCTCTAATACGGCTGGTGATTGGCTGTCATGTAGAGGCATGCAGGAAACGTTACGCCCACTTTAGCCGGTGTGTTTGTTGTGACTGTGAGCCAGGCGTGCGGTGCGGATAGTATACAAGAAGTTAGCCACTCAAGCTACTCCTATCCTGGATTACCATATGGCGAAGATGATGAAAAGCAGGAAAAGAAACAGAAACAACACGGACTGGTTTCCACAGACAAGAGAAATAATTGAGAGGTGGGTCAGCTCAGCTTACCGCAAGTTAGCGGTTATCAGATCCCTCAGTCTGACAAATCCATGCATCTGGCTGTGAGTTGTAGCATTAGATCGTTTAATTAATTGCCGCCGTAACGTTATGCGCAAGCGGGCATTGTGTATTTTTAGCAACTCGTTAACAAACGCTGATGTCATGATAGTTTGTTGAATGTAAATGCGATTCATTTATATTGATTGGCTAGTCAGTGAAGTTGAGCTGTCTCGTCAGATTTGACAAGAATGACGTTCTGTTGCAGCAGTGAGCACACTGATCTGCAACGCTAGCGTTAATGTTTAATTAATTAGCGTTATGTGCAAGCGGGCAGTTATCGCCCATGTATTTTTAGCAACTCGTTAACAAACGCTGATGTCATGATAGTTTGTTGAATATAAATGCGATTCACTTTGTGGCATATAAGGCTATATTGATAGGCTAGTCAATGCTCAACTAGTCTTCCATGCATGAAGTGGAGCCATCTCATCAGTTTGTACAAGAATAGAGTTATGTTGCATCAGTGAGCATTAAACCCTGATTTGCAACTCTCTGTTTTGCACTGAAAACTATTCCACTGATTTATTTGTTTTAGCTACATTTCTTTCCTTTGTAGTACTCCAATATTTTTTGTAGGGACGGCAATACGTTTAGAGAACTTAAAGTTATGTTAAATACAGTAGGTTTTATTTTTTTCTGCTGTAAAACTTAAGATGGGGGGAAACTAAAGATTTGTAAAATAATTTCAATGTGTAATGCAGTTTTATTTTTGTTAAAATGGATTTTTCTAAAAATTGGTATCGAAAAAAGTATCGTTCAGGAACCGGTATCGAAATCCAAGTATCGAAACGGTATCGATATCGAAAAATTTTGAACGATACCCAGCCCTACATGGAGCGCAGATGTACTTGTACATTGAGCGGAGAGGTACTGGTACATGGAGCGGAGATGTACTTGTACATTGAGCGGAGAGGTACTTGTACATTGAGCGGAGAGGTACTTGTACATGGAGCGGAGATGTACTTGTACATTGAGCGGAGAGGTAATAATAATAATAATAATAATACATTTTATTTCGAGGCGCCTTTCATGACACCCAAGGTCGCCTTACAGTGCATAAAAACAGTTTCAAGTAATAAAACATATACAACATATACATAGAACATATACATATAGTTTCAAGTAGTAAAAATATATACAAATTAAGAACAAGGCAAATTACAGCAGGGAGTTAGAGGGAGTAGGCCAGTTTGAACAGGTGGGTTTTGAGGTGGGATTTGAATGTTGTGATGGTGTCGGACTGTCGGATGTGTGGGGGTAGGGAATTCCAGAGCTTGGGGGCAGTGCAGCTGAAGGCCCTTGCACCCATGGTAGTGAGGCGGTGTGAAGGGACAGTGAGGAGACCAGCAGTGGAGGAGCGCAGGGAACGGGAGGGGGTGTAGTCGTGCAGGAGGTCAGAGAGGTAGATGGGTGCTTGGTGGTTGAGAGCTTTATAAGTGAGCAGGAGGATTTTGTAATTAATTCTGTATGGAACAGGGAGCCAGTGGAGTTGGATGAGAATGGGGGTGATGTGATCAGAGGCTTTAGTGCGGGTAATGATCCGGGCGGCAGAGTTCTGTATGAGCTGGAGTCGGTTGAGGAGTTTGGTGGGGAGGCCGGAGAGAACAGAGTTACAGTAATCAATCCTGGATGTGACAAATGCATGGATCAAAACTTCTGTGCTGGATTGGGAGAGGGATGGGCGGAGTCTAGAGATGTTGCGAATGTGAAAGAAGGCAGTCCGGGTGATATTTTTTATGTGGGGGGCGAAAGAAAGGGTATTGTCCAGGGTGACACCGAGGCTTTTGACTTGTGCAGAAAAGGGAACAGGGAAACCGTCAATGGTGATGTGGGGGGTGGGGGGGATTTGGGATTTGGTGAGTGTGTTTTTGGAGCCGATGAGCAGGGCCTCAGTTTTATTGCCATTAAGTTTTAAGAAATTCCTGCTCATCCAGCTGTTGATGTCATGGAGGCAGGCAGTGAGGGAGGTGGGGGGGAGGGTGGAGGTGGGTTTAGGTACTGGTACATGGAGCGGAGATGTACTTGTACATTGAGCGGAGAGGTACTTGTACATGGAGTGGAGATGTACTTGTACATTGAGCGGAGAGGTACTGGTACATGGAGCGGAGATGTACTTGTACATTGAGCGGAGAGGTACTTGTACATGGAGTGGAGATGTACTTGTACATTGAGCGGAGAGGTACTGGTACATGGAGCGGAGATGTACTTGTACATTGAGCGGAGAGGTACTTGTACATGGAGTGGAGATGTACTTGTACATGGAGCGGAGATGTACTTGTACATTGAGCGGAGAGGTACTTGTACATGGAGCGGAGATGTACTTGTACATGGAGCGGAGAGGTACTTGTACATGGAGCGGAGAGGTACTTGTACATGGAGCGGAGATGTACTTGTACATGGAGCGGAGATGTACTTGTACATGGAGCGGAGAGGTACTTGTACATGGAGCGGAGAGGTACTTATACATTGAGCGGAGACGTACTTGTACATGGAGCGGAGATGTACTTGTACATTGAGCGGAGAGGTACTTGTACATTGAGCGGAGAGGTACTGGTACATGGAGCGGAGATGTACTTGTACATTGAGCGGAGAGGTACTTGTACATGGAGCGGAGAGGTACTTGTACATTGAGCGGAGAGGTACTTGTACATTGAGCGGAGACGTACTTGTACATTGAGCGGAGATGTACTTGTACATTGAGCGGAGATGTACTTGTACATTGAGCGGAGAGGTACTGGTACATGGAGCGGAGAGGTACTTGTACATGGAGCGGAGAGGTATTTGTACATGGAGCGGAGAGGTATTTGTACATGGAGCGGAGAGGTACTTGTACATTGAGCGGAGAGGTACTTGTACATGGAGCGGAGAGGTACTTGTACATGGAGCGGAGAGGTAATTGTACATGTAGCGGAGAGGTGCTTGTACATGGAGCGGAGAGGTACTTGTACATGGAGCGGAGAGGTATTTGTACATGGAGCGGAGAGGTACTTGTACATGGAGCGGAGAGGTACTTGTACATTCAGCGGAGAGGTACTTGTACATTGAGCGGAGAGGTACTTGTAGATGGAGCGGAGAGGTACTGTCGACACTTGTACATTGAGCGGAGAGGTACTTGTACATTGAGCGGAGAGGTACTTGTACATGGAGCGGAGAGGTACTTGTACATGGAGCGGAGATGTACTTGTACATGGAGCGGAGAGGTACTTGTACATGGAGTGGAGATGTACTTGTACATTGAGCGGAGAGGTACTGGTACATGGAGCGGAGATGTACTTGTACATTGAGCGGAGAGGTACTTGTACATGGAGTGGAGATGTACTTGTACATTGAGCGGAGAGGTACTTGTACATGGAGCGGAGAGGTACTTGTACATTGAGCGGAGAGGTACTTGTACATGGAGCGGAGAGGTACTTGTACATGGAGCGGAGAGGTACTTGTACATGGAGCGGAGAGGTACTTGTACATGGAGCGGAGAGGTACTTGTACATTGAGCGGAGATGTACTTGTACATGGAGCGGAGATGTACTTGTACATGGATCGGAGAGGTACTTGTACATGAGAGCGGAGAGGTACTGTCGACACTTGTACATTGAGCGTAGAGGTACTGTCGACACTTGTACATTGAGCGGAGAGGTACTTGTACATGGAGCGGAGAGGTACTGTCGACACTTGTACATTGAGCGGAGAGGTACTTGTACATTGAGCGGAGAGGTACTTGTACATGGAGCGCAGAGGTACTTGTACATTGAGCGGAGAGGTACTTGTACATGGAGCGGAGAGGTACTTGTACATGAGAGCGGAGAGGTACTTGTACATGGAGCGGAGAGGTACTTGTACATTGAGCGGAGAGGTACTGTCGACACTTGTACATTCAGCGGAGAGGTACTTGTACATGGAGCGGAGAGGTACTGTCGATACTTGACATTGAGCGGAGAGGTACTTGTACATGGAGCGGAGAGGTATTTGTACATTGAGCGGAGAGGTACTTGTACATTGAGCGGAGAGGTACTGTCGACACTTGTACATTCAGCGGAGAGCTACTTGTACATGGAGCGGAGAGGTATTTGTACATTGAGCGGAGAGGTACTTGTACATGGAGCGGAGAGGTACTTGTACATAGAGCGGAGAGGTACTTATACATGGAGCGGAGAGGTATTTTTACATTGAGCGGAGAGGTACTTGTACATGGAGCGGAGAGGTACTTGTACATGAGAGCGGAGAGGTATTTGTACATGGAGCGGAAAGGTACTGTCGACACTTGTACATTGAGCGGAGAGCTACTTGTACATGGAGCGGAGAGGTACTTGTACATGAGAGCGGAGAGGTACTTGTACATGGAGCGGAGAGGTATTTGTACATGGAGCGGAGAGGTACTGTCGACACTTGACATTGAGCGGAGAGGTACTTGTACATGGAGCGGAGAGGTACTTGTACATGAGAGCGGAGAGGTATTTGTACATGGAGCGGAGAGGTACTGTCGACACTTGACATTGAGCGGAGAGGTACTTGTACATGGAGCGGAGAGGTACTTGTACATGGAGCGGAGAGGTACTTGTACATGGACCGGAGAGGTACTTGTACATGGAGCGGAGAGGTACTTGTACATGGAGCGGATATGTACTTGTACATTGAGCGGAGAGGTACTTGTACATGGAGCAGAGATGTACTTGTACATGGAGCGGAGATGTACTTGTACATTGAGCGGAGAGGTACTTGTACATGGAGCGGAGAGGTACTTGTACATGGAGCGGAGATGTACTTGTACATGGAGCGGAGAGGTACTTGTACATGGAGCGGAGATGTACTTGTACATTGAGCGGAGAGGTACTTGTACATGGAGCAGAGATGTACTTGTACATGGAGCGGAGAGGTACTTGTACATGGAGCGGAGAGGTACTTGTACATGGAGCGGAGAGGTACTTGTACATGGAGCGGAGAGGTACTTGTACATTGAGCGGAGAGGTACTTGTACATGGAGCGGAGAGGTACTTGTACATTGAGCGGAGAGGTACTTGTACATGGAGCGGAGAGGTACTTGTACATGGAGCGGAGAGGTACTTGTACATGGAGCGGAGAGGTACTTGTACATGGAGCGGAGAGGTACTTGTACATTGAGCGGAGATGTACTTGTACATGGAGCGGAGATGTACTTGTACATGGATCGGAGAGGTACTTGTACATGAGAGCGGAGAGGTACTGTCGACACTTGTACATTGAGCGTAGAGGTACTGTCGACACTTGTACATTGAGCGGAGAGGTACTTGTACATGGAGCGGAGAGGTACTGTCGACACTTGTACATTGAGCGGAGAGGTACTTGTACATTGAGCGGAGAGGTACTTGTACATGGAGCGCAGAGGTACTTGTACATTGAGCGGAGAGGTACTTGTACATGGAGCGGAGAGGTACTTGTACATGAGAGCGGAGAGGTACTTGTACATGGAGCGGAGAGGTACTTGTACATTGAGCGGAGAGGTACTGTCGACACTTGTACATTCAGCGGAGAGGTACTTGTACATGGAGCGGAGAGGTACTGTCGATACTTGACATTGAGCGGAGAGGTACTTGTACATGGAGCGGAGAGGTATTTGTACATTGAGCGGAGAGGTACTTGTACATTGAGCGGAGAGGTACTGTCGACACTTGTACATTCAGCGGAGAGCTACTTGTACATGGAGCGGAGAGGTATTTGTACATTGAGCGGAGAGGTACTTGTACATGGAGCGGAGAGGTACTTGTACATAGAGCGGAGAGGTACTTATACATGGAGCGGAGAGGTATTTGTACATTGAGCGGAGAGGTACTTGTACATGGAGCGGAGAGGTACTTGTACATGAGAGCGGAGAGGTATTTGTACATGGAGCGGAAAGGTACTGTCGACACTTGTACATTGAGCGGAGAGCTACTTGTACATGGAGCGGAGAGGTACTTGTACATGAGAGCGGAGAGGTACTTGTACATGGAGCGGAGAGGTATTTGTACATGGAGCGGAGAGGTACTGTCGACACTTGACATTGAGCGGAGAGGTACTTGTACATGGAGCGGAGAGGTACTTGTACATGAGAGCGGAGAGGTATTTGTACATGGAGCGGAGAGGTACTGTCGACACTTGACATTGAGCGGAGAGGTACTTGTACATGGAGCGGAGAGGTACTTGTACATGGAGCGGAGAGGTACTTGTACATGGACCGGAGAGGTACTTGTACATGGAGCGGAGAGGTACTTGTACATTGAGCGGAGATGTACTTGTACATGGAGCGGAGATGTACTTGTACATGGATCGGAGAGGTACTTGTACATGAGAGCGGAGAGGTACTGTCGACACTTGTACATTGAGCGTAGAGGTACTGTCGACACTTGTACATTGAGCGGAGAGGTACTTGTACATGGAGCGGAGAGGTACTGTCGACACTTGTACATTGAGCGGAGAGGTACTTGTACATTGAGCGGAGAGGTACTTGTACATGGAGCGCAGAGGTACTTGTACATTGAGCGGAGAGGTACTTGTACATGGAGCGGAGAGGTACTTGTACATGAGAGCGGAGAGGTACTTGTACATGGAGCGGAGAGGTACTTGTACATTGAGCGGAGAGGTACTGTCGACACTTGTACATTCAGCGGAGAGGTACTTGTACATGGAGCGGAGAGGTACTGTCGATACTTGACATTGAGCGGAGAGGTACTTGTACATGGAGCGGAGAGGTATTTGTACATTGAGCGGAGAGGTACTTGTACATTGAGCGGAGAGGTACTGTCGACACTTGTACATTCAGCGGAGAGCTACTTGTACATGGAGCGGAGAGGTATTTGTACATTGAGCGGAGAGGTACTTGTACATGGAGCGGAGAGGTACTTGTACATAGAGCGGAGAGGTACTTATACATGGAGCGGAGAGGTATTTGTACATTGAGCGGAGAGGTACTTGTACATGGAGCGGAGAGGTACTTGTACATGAGAGCGGAGAGGTATTTGTACATGGAGCGGAAAGGTACTGTCGACACTTGTACATTGAGCGGAGAGCTACTTGTACATGGAGCGGAGAGGTACTTGTACATGAGAGCGGAGAGGTACTTGTACATGGAGCGGAGAGGTATTTGTACATGGAGCGGAGAGGTACTGTCGACACTTGACATTGAGCGGAGAGGTACTTGTACATGGAGCGGAGAGGTACTTGTACATGAGAGCGGAGAGGTATTTGTACATGGAGCGGAGAGGTACTGTCGACACTTGACATTGAGCGGAGAGGTACTTGTACATGGAGCGGAGAGGTACTTGTACATGGAGCGGAGAGGTACTTGTACATGGACCGGAGAGGTACTTGTACATGGAGCGGAGAGGTACTTGTACATGGAGCGGAGATGTACTTGTACATTGAGCGGAGAGGTACTTGTACATGGAGCAGAGATGTACTTGTACATGGAGCGGAGATGTACTTGTACATTGAGCGGAGAGGTACTTGTACATGGAGCGGAGAGGTACTTGTACATGGAGCGGAGATGTACTTGTACATGGAGCGGAGAGGTACTTGTACATGGAGCGGAGATGTACTTGTACATTGAGCGGAGAGGTACTTGTACATGGAGCAGAGATGTACTTGTACATGGAGCGGAGAGGTACTTGTACATGGAGCGGAGAGGTACTTGTACATGGAGCGGAGAGGTACTTGTACATGGAGCGGAGAGGTACTTGTACATTGAGCGGAGAGGTACTTGTACATGGAGCGGAGAGGTACTTGTACATTGAGCGGAGAGGTACTTGTACATGGAGCGGAGAGGTACTTGTACATGGAGCGGAGAGGTACTTGTACATGGAGCGGAGAGGTACTTGTACATGGAGCGGAGAGGTACTTGTACATTGAGCGGAGATGTACTTGTACATGGAGCGGAGATGTACTTGTACATGGATCGGAGAGGTACTTGTACATGAGAGCGGAGAGGTACTGTCGACACTTGTACATTGAGCGTAGAGGTACTGTCGACACTTGTACATTGAGCGGAGAGGTACTTGTACATGGAGCGGAGAGGTACTGTCGACACTTGTACATTGAGCGGAGAGGTACTTGTACATTGAGCGGAGAGGTACTTGTACATGGAGCGCAGAGGTACTTGTACATTGAGCGGAGAGGTACTTGTACATGGAGCGGAGAGGTACTTGTACATGAGAGCGGAGAGGTACTTGTACATGGAGCGGAGAGGTACTTGTACATTGAGCGGAGAGGTACTGTCGACACTTGTACATTCAGCGGAGAGGTACTTGTACATGGAGGGGAGAGGTACTGTCGATACTTGACATTGAGCGGAGAGGTACTTGTACATGGAGCGGAGAGGTATTTGTACATTGAGCGGAGAGGTACTTGTACATTGAGCGGAGAGGTACTGTCGACACTTGTACATTCAGCGGAGAGCTACTTGTACATGGAGCGGAGAGGTATTTGTACATTGAGCGGAGAGGTACTTGTACATGGAGCGGAGAGGTACTTGTACATAGAGCGGAGAGGTACTTATACATGGAGCGGAGAGGTATTTGTACATTGAGCGGAGAGGTACTTGTACATGGAGCGGAGAGGTACTTGTACATGAGAGCGGAGAGGTATTTGTACATGGAGCGGAAAGGTACTGTCGACACTTGTACATTGAGCGGAGAGCTACTTGTACATGGAGCGGAGAGGTACTTGTACATGAGAGCGGAGAGGTACTTGTACATGGAGCGGAGAGGTATTTGTACATGGAGCGGAGAGGTACTGTCGACACTTGACATTGAGCGGAGAGGTACTTGTACATGGAGCGGAGAGGTACTTGTACATGAGAGCGGAGAGGTATTTGTACATGGAGCGGAGAGGTACTGTCGACACTTGACATTGAGCGGAGAGGTACTTGTACATGGAGCGGAGAGGTACTTGTACATGGAGCGGAGAGGTACTTGTACATGGACCGGAGAGGTACTTGTACATGGAGCGGAGAGGTACTTGTACATGGAGCGGAGATGTACTTGTACATTGAGCGGAGAGGTACTTGTACATGGAGCAGAGATGTACTTGTACATGGAGCGGAGATGTACTTGTACATTGAGCGGAGAGGTACTTGTACATGGAGCGGAGAGGTACTTGTACATGGAGCGGAGATGTACTTGTACATGGAGCGGAGAGGTACTTGTACATGGAGCGGAGATGTACTTGTACATTGAGCGGAGAGGTACTTGTACATGGAGCAGAGATGTACTTGTACATGGAGCGGAGAGGTACTTGTACATGGAGCGGAGAGGTACTTGTACATGGAGCGGAGAGGTACTTGTACATGGAGCGGAGAGGTACTTGTACATTGAGCGGAGAGGTACTTGTACATGGAGCGGAGAGGTACTTGTACATTGAGCGGAGAGGTACTTGTACATGGAGCGGAGAGGTACTTGTACATGGAGCGGAGAGGTACTTGTACATGGAGCGGAGAGGTACTTGTACATGGAGCGGAGAGGTACTTGTACATTGAGCGGAGATGTACTTGTACATGGAGCGGAGATGTACTTGTACATGGATCGGAGAGGTACTTGTACATGAGAGCGGAGAGGTACTGTCGACACTTGTACATTGAGCGTAGAGGTACTGTCGACACTTGTACATTGAGCGGAGAGGTACTTGTACATGGAGCGGAGAGGTACTGTCGACACTTGTACATTGAGCGGAGAGGTACTTGTACATTGAGCGGAGAGGTACTTGTACATGGAGCGCAGAGGTACTTGTACATTGAGCGGAGAGGTACTTGTACATGGAGCGGAGAGGTACTTGTACATGAGAGCGGAGAGGTACTTGTACATGGAGCGGAGAGGTACTTGTACATTGAGCGGAGAGGTACTGTCGACACTTGTACATTCAGCGGAGAGGTACTTGTACATGGAGCGGAGAGGTACTGTCGATACTTGACATTGAGCGGAGAGGTACTTGTACATGGAGCGGAGAGGTATTTGTACATTGAGCGGAGAGGTACTTGTACATTGAGCGGAGAGGTACTGTCGACACTTGTACATTCAGCGGAGAGCTACTTGTACATGGAGCGGAGAGGTATTTGTACATTGAGCGGAGAGGTACTTGTACATGGAGCGGAGAGGTACTTGTACATAGAGCGGAGAGGTACTTATACATGGAGCGGAGAGGTATTTGTACATTGAGCGGAGAGGTACTTGTACATGGAGCGGAGAGGTACTTGTACATGAGAGCGGAGAGGTATTTGTACATGGAGCGGAAAGGTACTGTCGACACTTGTACATTGAGCGGAGAGCTACTTGTACATGGAGCGGAGAGGTACTTGTACATGAGAGCGGAGAGGTACTTGTACATGGAGCGGAGAGGTATTTGTACATGGAGCGGAGAGGTACTGTCGACACTTGACATTGAGCGGAGAGGTACTTGTACATGGAGCGGAGAGGTACTTGTACATGAGAGCGGAGAGGTATTTGTACATGGAGCGGAGAGGTACTGTCGACACTTGACATTGAGCGGAGAGGTACTTGTACATGGAGCGGAGAGGTACTTGTACATGGAGCGGAGAGGTACTTGTACATGGACCGGAGAGGTACTTGTACATGGAGCGGAGAGGTACTTGTACATTGAGCGGAGATGTACTTGTACATGGAGCGGAGATGTACTTGTACATGGATCGGAGAGGTACTTGTACATGAGAGCGGAGAGGTACTGTCGACACTTGTACATTGAGCGTAGAGGTACTGTCGACACTTGTACATTGAGCGGAGAGGTACTTGTACATGGAGCGGAGAGGTACTGTCGACACTTGTACATTGAGCGGAGAGGTACTTGTACATTGAGCGGAGAGGTACTTGTACATGGAGCGCAGAGGTACTTGTACATTGAGCGGAGAGGTACTTGTACATGGAGCGGAGAGGTACTTGTACATGAGAGCGGAGAGGTACTTGTACATGGAGCGGAGAGGTACTTGTACATTGAGCGGAGAGGTACTGTCGACACTTGTACATTCAGCGGAGAGGTACTTGTACATGGAGCGGAGAGGTACTGTCGATACTTGACATTGAGCGGAGAGGTACTTGTACATGGAGCGGAGAGGTATTTGTACATTGAGCGGAGAGGTACTTGTACATTGAGCGGAGAGGTACTGTCGACACTTGTACATTCAGCGGAGAGCTACTTGTACATGGAGCGGAGAGGTATTTGTACATTGAGCGGAGAGGTACTTGTACATGGAGCGGAGAGGTACTTGTACATAGAGCGGAGAGGTACTTATACATGGAGCGGAGAGGTATTTGTACATTGAGCGGAGAGGTACTTGTACATGGAGCGGAGAGGTACTTGTACATGAGAGCGGAGAGGTATTTGTACATGGAGCGGAAAGGTACTGTCGACACTTGTACATTGAGCGGAGAGCTACTTGTACATGGAGCGGAGAGGTACTTGTACATGAGAGCGGAGAGGTACTTGTACATGGAGCGGAGAGGTATTTGTACATGGAGCGGAGAGGTACTGTCGACACTTGACATTGAGCGGAGAGGTACTTGTACATGGAGCGGAGAGGTACTTGTACATGAGAGCGGATAGGTATTTGTACATGGAGCGGAGAGGTACTGTCGACACTTGACATTGAGCGGAGAGGTACTTGTACATGGAGCGGAGAGGTACTTGTACATGGAGCGGAGAGGTACTTGTACATGGACCGGAGAGGTACTTGTACATGGAGCGGAGAGGTACTTGTACATGGAGCGGAGATGTACTTGTACATTGAGCGGAGAGGTACTTGTACATGGAGCAGAGATGTACTTGTACATGGAGCGGAGATGTACTTGTACATTGAGCGGAGAGGTACTTGTACATGGAGCGGAGAGGTACTTGTACATGGAGCGGAGATGTACTTGTACATGGAGCGGAGAGGTACTTGTACATGGAGCGGAGATGTACTTGTACATTGAGCGGAGAGGTACTTGTACATGGAGCAGAGATGTACTTGTACATGGAGCGGAGAGGTACTTGTACATGGAGCGGAGAGGTACTTGTACATGGAGCGGAGAGGTACTTGTACATGGAGCGGAGAGGTACTTGTACATTGAGCGGAGAGGTACTTGTACATGGAGCGGAGAGGTACTTGTACATTGAGCGGAGAGGTACTTGTACATGGAGCGGAGAGGTACTTGTACATGGAGCGGAGAGGTACTTGTACATGGAGCGGAGAGGTACTTGTACATGGAGCGGAGAGGTACTTGTACATTGAGCGGAGATGTACTTGTACATGGAGCGGAGATGTACTTGTACATGGATCGGAGAGGTACTTGTACATGAGAGCGGAGAGGTACTGTCGACACTTGTACATTGAGCGTAGAGGTACTGTCGACACTTGTACATTGAGCGGAGAGGTACTTGTACATGGAGCGGAGAGGTACTGTCGACACTTGTACATTGAGCGGAGAGGTACTTGTACATTGAGCGGAGAGGTACTTGTACATGGAGCGCAGAGGTACTTGTACATTGAGCGGAGAGGTACTTGTACATGGAGCGGAGAGGTACTTGTACATGAGAGCGGAGAGGTACTTGTACATGGAGCGGAGAGGTACTTGTACATTGAGCGGAGAGGTACTGTCGACACTTGTACATTCAGCGGAGAGGTACTTGTACATGGAGCGGAGAGGTACTGTCGATACTTGACATTGAGCGGAGAGGTACTTGTACATGGAGCGGAGAGGTATTTGTACATTGAGCGGAGAGGTACTTGTACATTGAGCGGAGAGGTACTGTCGACACTTGTACATTCAGCGGAGAGCTACTTGTACATGGAGCGGAGAGGTATTTGTACATTGAGCGGAGAGGTACTTGTACATGGAGCGGAGAGGTACTTGTACATAGAGCGGAGAGGTACTTATACATGGAGCGGAGAGGTATTTGTACATTGAGCGGAGAGGTACTTGTACATGGAGCGGAGAGGTACTTGTACATGAGAGCGGAGAGGTATTTGTACATGGAGCGGAAAGGTACTGTCGACACTTGTACATTGAGCGGAGAGCTACTTGTACATGGAGCGGAGAGGTACTTGTACATGAGAGCGGAGAGGTACTTGTACATGGAGCGGAGAGGTATTTGTACATGGAGCGGAGAGGTACTGTCGACACTTGACATTGAGCGGAGAGGTACTTGTACATGGAGCGGAGAGGTACTTGTACATGAGAGCGGAGAGGTATTTGTACATGGAGCGGAGAGGTACTGTCGACACTTGACATTGAGCGGAGAGGTACTTGTACATGGAGCGGAGAGGTACTTGTACATGGAGCGGAGAGGTACTTGTACATGGACCGGAGAGGTACTTGTACATGGAGCGGAGAGGTACTTGTACATGGAGCGGAGATGTACTTGTACATTGAGCGGAGAGGTACTTGTACATGGAGCAGAGATGTACTTGTACATGGAGCGGAGATGTACTTGCACATTGAGCGGAGAGGTACTTGTACATGGAGCGGAGAGGTACTTGTACATGGAGCGGAGATGTACTTGTACATGGAGCGGAGAGGTACTTGTACATGGAGCGGAGATGTACTTGTACATTGAGCGGAGAGGTACTTGTACATGGAGCGGAGAGGTACTTGTACATGGAGCGGAGATGTACTTGTACATGGAGCGGAGAGGTACTTGTACATGGAGCGGAGATGTACTTGTACATTGAGCGGAGAGGTACTTGTACATGGAGCGGAGATGTACTTGTACATGGAGCGGAGAGGTACTTGTACATGGAGCGGAGAGGTACTTGTACATGGAGCGGAGAGGTACTTGTACATGGAGCGGAGAGGTACTTGTACATTGAGCGGAGAGGTACTTGTACATTGAGCGGAGAGGTACTTGTACATGGAGCTAGGGCTGGGTATCGAGTTTCGATACTTACTTGGCACCGAAATGGAAACATCGATACTAAGGGGTATCGAAGCCTCCCTTGTCAATCGATACCAATTTTCGATACCAAAACAAAACAGCGTCATTGAGCCTATAAGCATGCGACATGCTTGCACGCCGCGCTCTAATACGGCTGGTGATTGGCTGTCATGTAGAGGCATGCAGGAAACGTTACGCCCACTTTAGCCGGTGTGTTTGTTGTGACTGTGAGCCAGGCGTGCGGTGCGGATAGTATACAAGAAGTTAGCCACTCAAGCTACTCCTATCCTGGATTACCATATGGCGAAGATGATGAAAAGCAGGAAAAGAAACAGAAACAACACGGACTGGTTTCCACAGACAAGAGAAATAATTGAGAGGTGGGTCAGCTCAGCTTACCGCAAGTTAGCGGTTATCAGATCCCTCAGTCTGACAAATCCATGCATCTGGCTGTGAGTTGTAGCATTAGATCGTTTAATTAATTGCCGCCGTAACGTTATGCGCAAGCGGGCATTGTGTATTTTTAGCAACTCGTTAACAAACGCTGATGTCATGATAGTTTGTTGAATGTAAATGCGATTCATTTATATTGATTGGCTAGTCAGTCAAGTTGAGCTGTCTCGTCAGATTTGACAAGAATGACGTTCTGTTGCAGCAGTGAGCACACTGATCTGCAACGCTAGCGTTAATGTTTAATTAATTAGCGTTATGTGCAAGCGGGCAGTTATCGCCCATGTATTTTTAGCAACTCGTTAACAAACGCTGATGTCATGATAGTTTGTTGAATATAAATGCGATTCACTTTGTGGCATATAAGGCTATATTGATAGGCTAGTCAATGCTCAACTAGTCTTCCATGCATGAAGTGGAGCCATCTCATCAGTTTGTACAAGAATAGAGTTCTGTTGCATCAGTGAGCATTAAACCCTGATTTGCAACTCTCTGTTTTGCACTGAAAACTATTCCACTGATTTATTTGTTTTAGCTACATTTCTTTCCTTTGTAGTACTCCAATATTTTTTGTAGGGACGGCAATACGTTTAGAGAACTTAAAGTTATGTTAAATACAGTAGGTTTTATTTTTTTCTGCTGTAAAACTTAAGATGGGGGGAAACTAAAGATTTGTAAAATAATTTCAATGTGTAATGCAGTTTTATTTTTGTTAAAATGGATTTTTCTAAAAATTGGTATCGAAAAAAGTATCGTTCAGGAACCGGTATCGAAATCCAAGTATCGAAACGGTATCGATATCGAAAAATTTTGAACGATACCCAGCCCTACATGGAGCGCAGATGTACTTGTACATTGAGCGGAGAGGTACTGGTACATGGAGCGGAGATGTACTTGTACATTGAGCGGAGAGGTACTTGTACATTGAGCGGAGAGGTACTTGTACATGGAGCGGAGATGTACTTGTACATTGAGCGGAGAGGTACTGGTACATGGAGCGGAGATGTACTTGTACATTGAGCGGAGAGGTACTTGTACATGGAGTGGAGATGTACTTGTACATTGAGCGGAGAGGTACTGGTACATGGAGCGGAGATGTACTTGTACATTGAGCGGAGAGGTACTTGTACATGGAGTGGAGATGTACTTGTACATTGAGCGGAGAGGTACTGGTACATGGAGCGGAGATGTACTTGTACATTGAGCGGAGAGGTACTTGTACATGGAGTGGAGATGTACTTGTACATGGAGCGGAGATGTACTTGTACATTGAGCGGAGAGGTACTTGTACATGGAGCGGAGATGTACTTGTACATGGAGCGGAGAGGTACTTGTACATGGAGCGGAGAGGTACTTGTACATGGAGCGGAGATGTACTTGTACATGGAGCGGAGATGTACTTGTACATGGAGCGGAGAGGTACTTGTACATGGAGCGGAGAGGTACTTATACATTGAGCGGAGACGTACTTGTACATGGAGCGGAGATGTACTTGTACATTGAGCGGAGAGGTACTTGTACATTGAGCGGAGAGGTACTGGTACATGGAGCGGAGATGTACTTGTACATTGAGCGGAGAGGTACTTGTACATGGAGCGGAGAGGTACTTGTACATTGAGCGGAGAGGTACTTGTACATTGAGCGGAGACGTACTTGTACATTGAGCGGAGATGTACTTGTACATTGAGCGGAGATGTACTTGTACATTGAGCGGAGAGGTACTGGTACATGGAGCGGAGAGGTACTTGTACATGGAGCGGAGAGGTATTTGTACATGGAGCGGAGAGGTATTTGTACATGGAGCGGAGAGGTACTTGTACATTGAGCGGAGAGGTACTTGTACATGGAGCGGAGAGGTACTTGTACATGGAGTGGAGAGGTACTTGTACATGTAGCGGAGAGGTGCTTGTACATGGAGCGGAGAGGTACTTGTACATGGAGCGGAGAGGTATTTGTACATGGAGCGGAGAGGTACTTGTACATGGAGCGGAGAGGTACTTGTACATTCAGCGGAGAGGTACTTGTACATTGAGCGGAGAGGTACTTGTAGATGGAGCGGAGAGGTACTGTCGACACTTGTACATTGAGCGGAGAGGTACTTGTACATGGAGCGGAGAGGTACTTGTACATGGAGCGGAGAGGTACTGTCGACACTTGTACATTGAGCGGAGAGGTACTTGTACATGGAGCGGAGAGGTACTTGTACATGGAGCGGAGATGTACTTGTACAGGGAGCGGAGAGGTACTTGTACATTGAGCGGAGAGGTACTTGTACATGGAGCGGAGAGGTACTTGTACATGGAGCGGAGAGGTACTTGTACATGGAGCGGAGAGGTACTTGTACATTGAGCGGAGAGGTACTTGTACATGGAGCGGAGAGGTACATGTACATGGAGCGGAGAGGTACTTGTACATGGAGCGGAGAGGTACTTGTACATTGAGCGGAGAGGTACTTGTACATGGAGCGGAGAGGTACTTGTACATGGAGCGGAGAGGTACTTGTACATGGAGCGGAGAGGTACTTGTACATGGAGCGGAGAGGTACTTGTACATTGAGCGGAGATGTACTTGTACATGGAGCGGAGATGTACTTGTACATGGATCGGAGAGGTACTTGTACATGAGAGCGGAGAGGTACTGTCGACACTTGTACATTGAGCGTAGAGGTACTGTCGACACTTGTACATTGAGCGGAGAGGTACTTGTACATGGAGCGGAGAGGTACTGTCGACACTTGTACATTGAGCGGAGAGGTACTTGTACATTGAGCGGAGAGGTACTTGTACATGGAGCGCAGAGGTACTTGTACATTGAGCGGAGAGGTACTTGTACATGGAGCGGAGAGGTACTTGTACATGAGAGCGGAGAGGTACTTGTACATGGAGCGGAGAGGTACTTGTACATTGAGCGGAGAGGTACTGTCGACACTTGTACATTCAGCGGAGAGGTACTTGTACATGGAGCGGAGAGGTACTGTCGATACTTGACATTGAGCGGAGAGGTACTTGTACATGGAGCGGAGAGGTACTTGTACATGGAGCGGAGAGGTACTTGTACATGGAGCGGAGAGGTACTTGTACATTGAGCGGAGAGGTACTTGTACATGGAGCGGAGAGGTACTTGTACATTGAGCGGAGAGGTACTTGTACATGGAGCGGAGAGGTACTTGTACATGGAGCGGAGAGGTACTTGTACATGGAGCGGAGAGGTACTTGTACATGGAGCGGAGAGGTACTTGTACATTGAGCGGAGATGTACTTGTACATGGAGCGGAGATGTACTTGTACATGGATCGGAGAGGTACTTGTACATGAGAGCGGAGAGGTACTGTCGACACTTGTACATTGAGCGTAGAGGTACTGTCGACACTTGTACATTGAGCGGAGAGGTACTTGTACATGGAGCGGAGAGGTACTGTCGACACTTGTACATTGAGCGGAGAGGTACTTGTACATTGAGCGGAGAGGTACTTGTACATGGAGCGCAGAGGTACTTGTACATTGAGCGGAGAGGTACTTGTACATGGAGCGGAGAGGTACTTGTACATGAGAGCGGAGAGGTACTTGTACATGGAGCGGAGAGGTACTTGTACATTGAGCGGAGAGGTACTGTCGACACTTGTACATTCAGCGGAGAGGTACTTGTACATGGAGCGGAGAGGTACTGTCGATACTTGACATTGAGCGGAGAGGTACTTGTACATGGAGCGGAGAGGTATTTGTACATTGAGCGGAGAGGTACTTGTACATTGAGCGGAGAGGTACTGTCGACACTTGTACATTCAGCGGAGAGCTACTTGTACATGGAGCGGAGAGGTATTTGTACATTGAGCGGAGAGGTACTTGTACATGGAGCGGAGAGGTACTTGTACATAGAGCGGAGAGGTACTTATACATGGAGCGGAGAGGTATTTGTACATTGAGCGGAGAGGTACTTGTACATGGAGCGGAGAGGTACTTGTACATGAGAGCGGAGAGGTATTTGTACATGGAGCGGAAAGGTACTGTCGACACTTGTACATTGAGCGGAGAGCTACTTGTATATGGAGCGGAGAGGTACTTGTACATGAGAGCGGAGAGGTACTTGTACATGGAGCGGAGAGGTATTTGTACATGGAGCGGAGAGGTACTGTCGACACTTGACATTGAGCGGAGAGGTACTTGTACATGGAGCGGAGAGGTACTTGTACATGAGAGCGGAGAGGTATTTGTACATGGAGCGGAGAGGTACTGTCGACACTTGACATTGAGCGGAGAGGTACTTGTACATGGAGCGGAGAGGTACTTGTACATGGAGCGGAGAGGTACTTGTACATGGACCGGAGAGGTACTTGTACATGGAGCGGAGAGGTACTTGTACATGGAGCGGAGATGTACTTGTACATTGAGCGGAGAGGTACTTGTACATGGAGCAGAGATGTACTTGTACATGGAGCGGAGATGTACTTGCACATTGAGCGGAGAGGTACTTGTACATGGAGCGGAGAGGTACTTGTACATGGAGCGGAGATGTACTTGTACATGGAGCGGAGAGGTACTTGTACATGGAGCGGAGATGTACTTGTACATTGAGCGGAGAGGTACTTGTACATGGAGCAGAGATGTACTTGTACATGGAGCGGAGAGGTACTTGTACATGGAGCGGAGAGGTACTTGTACATGGAGCGTAGAGGTACTTGTACATGGAGCGGAGAGGTACTTGTACATTGAGCGGAGAGGTACTTGTACATTGAGCGGAGAGGTACTTGTACATGGAGCTAGGGCTGGGTATCGAGTTTCGATACTTACTTGGCACCGAAATGGAAACATCGATACTAAGGGGTATCGAAGCCTCCCTTGTCAATCGATACCAATTTTCGATACCAAAACAAAACAGCGTCATTGAGCCTATAAGCATGCGACATGCTTGCACGCCGCGCTCTAATACGGCTGGTGATTGGCTGTCATGTAGAGGCATGCAGGAAACGTTACGCCCACTTTAGCCGGTGTGTTTGTTGTGACTGTGAGCCAGGCGTGCGGTGCGGATAGTATACAAGAAGTTAGCCACTCAAGCTACTCCTATCCTGGATTACCATATGGCGAAGATGATGAAAAGCAGGAAAAGAAACAGAAACAACACGGACTGGTTTCCACAGACAAGAGAAATAATTGAGAGGTGGGTCAGCTCAGCTTACCGCAAGTTAGCGGTTATCAGATCCCTCAGTCTGACAAATCCATGCATCTGGCTGTGAGTTGTAGCATTAGATCGTTTAATTAATTGCCGCCGTAACGTTATGCGCAAGCGGGCATTGTGTATTTTTAGCAACTCGTTAACAAACGCTGATGTCATGATAGTTTGTTGAATGTAAATGCGATTCATTTATATTGATTGGCTAGTCAGTGAAGTTGAGCTGTCTCGTCAGATTTGACAAGAATGACGTTCTGTTGCAGCAGTGAGCACACTGATCTGCAACGCTAGCGTTAATGTTTAATTAATTAGCGTTATGTGCAAGCGGGCAGTTATCGCCCATGTATTTTTAGCAACTCGTTAACAAACGCTGATGTCATGATAGTTTGTTGAATATAAATGCGATTCACTTTGTGGCATATAAGGCTATATTGATAGGCTAGTCAATGCTCAACTAGTCTTCCATGCATGAAGTGGAGCCATCTCATCAGTTTGTACAAGAATAGAGTTCTGTTGCATCAGTGAGCATTAAACCCTGATTTGCAACTCTCTGTTTTGCACTGAAAACTATTCCACTGATTTATTTGTTTTAGCTACATTTCTTTCCTTTGTAGTACTCCAATATTTTTTGTAGGGACGGCAATACGTTTAGAGAACTTAAAGTTATGTTAAATACAGTAGGTTTTATTTTTTTCTGCTGTAAAACTTAAGATGGGGGGAAACTAAAGATTTGTAAAATAATTTCAATGTGTAATGCAGTTTTATTTTTGTTAAAATGGATTTTTCTAAAAATTGGTATCGAAAAAAGTATCGTTCAGGAACCGGTATCGAAATCCAAGTATCGAAACGGTATCGATATCGAAAAATTTTGAACGATACCCAGCCCTACATGGAGCGCAGATGTACTTGTACATTGAGCGGAGAGGTACTGGTACATGGAGCGGAGATGTACTTGTACATTGAGCGGAGAGGTACTTGTAGATGGAGCGGAGAGGTACTGTCGACACTTGTACATTGAGCGGAGAGGTACTTGTACATGGAGCGGAGAGGTACTTGTACATGGAGCGGAGAGGTACTGTCGACACTTGTACATTGAGCGGAGAGGTACTTGTACATGGAGCGGAGAGGTACTTGTACATGGAGCGGAGATGTACTTGTACAGGGAGCGGAGAGGTACTTGTACATTGAGCGGAGAGGTACTTGTACATGGAGCGGAGAGGTACTTGTACATGGAGCGGAGAGGTACTTGTACATGGAGCGGAGAGGTACTTGTACATTGAGCGGAGAGGTACTTGTACATGGAGCGGAGAGGTACTTGTACATGGAGCGGAGAGGTACTTGTACATGGAGCGGAGAGGTACTTGTACATTGAGCGGAGAGGTACTTGTACATGGAGCGGAGAGGTACTTGTACATGGAGCGGAGAGGTACTTGTACATGGAGCGGAGAGGTACTTGTACATTGAGCGGAGATGTACTTGTACATGGAGCGGAGATGTACTTGTACATGGATCGGAGAGGTGCTTGTACATGAGAGCGGAGAGGTACTGTCGACACTTGTACATTGAGCGTAGAGGTACTGTCGACACTTGTACATTGAGCGGAGAGGTACTTGTACATGGAGCGGAGAGGTACTGTCGACACTTGTACATTGAGCGGAGAGGTACTTGTACATTGAGCGGAGAGGTACTTGTACATGGAGCGCAGAGGTACTTGTACATTGAGCGGAGAGGTACTTGTACATGGAGCGGAGAGGTACTTGTACATGAGAGCGGAGAGGTACTTGTACATGGAGCGGAGAGGTACTTGTACATTGAGCGGAGAGGTACTGTCGACACTTGTACATTCAGCGGAGAGGTACTTGTACATGGAGCGGAGAGGTACTGTCGATACTTGACATTGAGCGGAGAGGTACTTGTACATGGAGCGGAGAGGTACTTGTACATGGAGCGGAGAGGTACTTGTACATGGAGCGGAGAGGTACTTGTACATTGAGCGGAGAGGTACTTGTACATGGAGCGGAGAGGTACTTGTACATTGAGCGGAGAGGTACTTGTACATGGAGCGGAGAGGTACTTGTACATGGAGCGGAGAGGTACTTGTACATGGAGCGGAGAGGTACTTGTACATGGATCGGAGAGGTACTTGTACATGAGAGCGGAGAGGTACTGTCGACACTTGTACATTGAGCGTAGAGGTACTGTCGACACTTGTACATTGAGCGGAGAGGTACTTGTACATGGAGCGGAGAGGTACTGTCGACACTTGTACATTGAGCGGAGAGGTACTTGTACATTGAGCGGAGAGGTACTTGTACATGGAGCGCAGAGGTACTTGTACATTGAGCGGAGAGGTACTTGTACATGGAGCGGAGAGGTACTTGTACATGAGAGCGGAGAGGTACTTGTACATGGAGCGGAGAGGTACTTGTACATTGAGCGGAGAGGTACTGTCGACACTTGTACATTCAGCGGAGAGGTACTTGTACATGGAGCGGAGAGGTACTGTCGATACTTGACATTGAGCGGAGAGGTACTTGTACATGGAGCGGAGAGGTATTTGTACATTGAGCGGAGAGGTACTTGTACATTGAGCGGAGAGGTACTGTCGACACTTGTACATTCAGCGGAGAGCTACTTGTACATGGAGCGGAGAGGTATTTGTACATTGAGCGGAGAGGTACTTGTACATGGAGCGGAGAGGTACTTGTACATAGAGCGGAGAGGTACTTATACATGGAGCGGAGAGGTATTTGTACATTGAGCGGAGAGGTACTTGTACATGGAGCGGAGAGGTACTTGTACATGAGAGCGGAGAGGTATTTGTACATGGAGCGGAAAGGTACTGTCGACACTTGTACATTGAGCGGAGAGCTACTTGTACATGGAGCGGAGAGGTACTTGTACATGAGAGCGGAGAGGTACTTGTACATGGAGCGGAGAGGTATTTGTACATGGAGCGGAGAGGTACTGTCGACACTTGACATTGAGCGGAGAGGTACTTGTACATGGAGCGGAGAGGTACTTGTACATGAGAGCGGAGAGGTATTTGTACATGGAGCGGAGAGGTACTGTCGACACTTGACATTGAGCGGAGAGGTACTTGTACATGGAGCGGAGAGGTACTTGTACATGGAGCGGAGAGGTACTTGTACATGGACCGGAGAGGTACTTGTACATGGAGCGGAGAGGTACTTGTACATGGAGCGGATATGTACTTGTACATTGAGCGGAGAGGTACTTGTACATGGAGCAGAGATGTACTTGTACATGGAGCGGAGATGTACTTGTACATTGAGCGGAGAGGTACTTGTACATGGAGCGGAGAGGTACTTGTACATGGAGCGGAGATGTACTTGTACATGGAGCGGAGAGGTACTTGTACATGGAGCGGAGATGTACTTGTACATTGAGCGGAGAGGTACTTGTACATGGAGCAGAGATGTACTTGTACATGGAGCGGAGAGGTACTTGTACATGGAGCGGAGAGGTACTGGTACATGGAGCGGAGATGTACTTGTACATTGAGCGGAGAGGTACTTGTACATGGAGTGGAGATGTACTTGTACATTGAGCGGAGAGGTACTGGTACATGGAGCGGAGATGTACTTGTACATTGAGCGGAGAGGTACTTGTACATGGAGTGGAGATGTACTTGTACATGGAGCGGAGATGTACTTGTACATTGAGCGGAGAGGTACTTGTACATGGAGCGGAGATGTACTTGTACATGGAGCGGAGAGGTACTTGTACATGGAGCGGAGAGGTACTTGTACATGGAGCGGAGATGTACTTGTACATGGAGCGGAGAGGTACTTGTACATGGAGCGGAGATGTACTTGTACATTGAGCGGAGAGGTACTTGTACATGGAGCAGAGATGTACTTGTACATGGAGCGGAGAGGTACTTGTACATGGAGCGGAGAGGTACTTGTACATGGAGCGGAGAGGTACTTGTACATGGAGCGGAGAGGTACTTGTACATTGAGCGGAGAGGTACTTGTACATTGAGCGGAGAGGTACTTGTACATGGAGCTAGGGCTGGGTATCGAGTTTCGATACTTACTTGGCACCGAAATGGAAACATCGATACTAAGGGGTATCGAAGCCTCCCTTGTCAATCGATACCAATTTTCGATACCAAAACAAAACAGCGTCATTGAGCCTATAAGCATGCGACATGCTTGCACGCCGCGCTCTAATACGGCTGGTGATTGGCTGTCATGTAGAGGCATGCAGGAAACGTTACGCCCACTTTAGCCGGTGTGTTTGTTGTGACTGTGAGCCAGGCGTGCGGTGCGGATAGTATACAAGAAGTTAGCCACTCAAGCTACTCCTATCCTGGATTACCATATGGCGAAGATGATGAAAAGCAGGAAAAGAAACAGAAACAACACGGACTGGTTTCCACAGACAAGAGAAATAATTGAGAGGTGGGTCAGCTCAGCTTACCGCAAGTTAGCGGTTATCAGATCCCTCAGTCTGACAAATCCATGCATCTGGCTGTGAGTTGTAGCATTAGATCGTTTAATTAATTGCCGCCGTAACGTTATGCGCAAGCGGGCATTGTGTATTTTTAGCAACTCGTTAACAAACGCTGATGTCATGATAGTTTGTTGAATGTAAATGCGATTCATTTATATTGATTGGCTAGTCAGTGAAGTTGAGCTGTCTCGTCAGATTTGACAAGAATGACGTTCTGTTGCAGCAGTGAGCACACTGATCTGCAACGCTAGCGTTAATGTTTAATTAATTAGCGTTATGTGCAAGCGGGCAGTTATCGCCCATGTATTTTTAGCAACTCGTTAACAAACGCTGATGTCATGATAGTTTGTTGAATATAAATGCGATTCACTTTGTGGCATATAAGGCTATATTGATAGGCTAGTCAATGCTCAACTAGTCTTCCATGCATGAAGTGGAGCCATCTCATCAGTTTGTACAAGAATAGAGTTCTGTTGCATCAGTGAGCATTAAACCCTGATTTGCAACTCTCTGTTTTGCACTGAAAACTATTCCACTGATTTATTTGTTTTAGCTACATTTCTTTCCTTTGTAGTACTCCAATATTTTTTGTAGGGACGGCAATACGTTTAGAGAACTTAAAGTTATGTTAAATACAGTAGGTTTTATTTTTTTCTGCTGTAAAACTTAAGATGGGGGGAAACTAAAGATTTGTAAAATAATTTCAATGTGTAATGCAGTTTTATTTTTGTTAAAATGGATTTTTCTAAAAATTGGTATCGAAAAAAGTATCGTTCAGGAACCGGTATCGAAATCCAAGTATCGAAACGGTATCGATATCGAAAATTTTTGAACGATACCCAGCCCTACATGGAGCGCAGATGTACTTGTACATTGAGCGGAGAGGTACTGGTACATGGAGCGGAGATGTACTTGTACATTGAGCGGAGAGGTACTTGTAGATGGAGCGGAGAGGTACTGTCGACACTTGTACATTGAGCGGAGAGGTACTTGTACATGGAGCGGAGAGGTACTTGTACATGGAGCGGAGAGGTACTGTCGACACTTGTACATTGAGCGGAGAGGTACTTGTACATGGAGCGGAGAGGTACTTGTACATGGAGCGGAGATGTACTTGTACAGGGAGCGGAGAGGTACTTGTACATTGAGCGGAGAGGTACTTGTACATGGAGCGGAGAGGTACTTGTACATGGAGCGGAGAGGTACTTGTACATGGAGCGGAGAGGTACTTGTACATTGAGCGGAGAGGTACTTGTACATGGAGCGGAGAGGTACTTGTACATGGAGCGGAGAGGTACTTGTACATGGAGCGGAGAGGTACTTGTACATTGAGCGGAGAGGTACTTGTACATGGAGCGGAGAGGTACTTGTACATGGAGCGGAGAGGTACTTGTACATGGAGCGGAGAGGTACTTGTACATGGAGCGGAGAGGTACTTGTACATTGAGCGGAGATGTACTTGTACATGGAGCGGAGATGTACTTGTACATGGATCGGAGAGGTACTTGTACATGAGAGCGGAGAGGTACTGTCGACACTTGTACATTGAGCGTAGAGGTACTGTCGACACTTGTACATTGAGCGGAGAGGTACTTGTACATGGAGCGGAGAGGTACTGTCGACACTTGTACATTGAGCGGAGAGGTACTTGTACATTGAGCGGAGAGGTACTTGTACATGGAGCGCAGAGGTACTTGTACATTGAGCGGAGAGGTACTTGTACATGGAGCGGAGAGGTACTTGTACATGAGAGCGGAGAGGTACTTGTACATGGAGCGGAGAGGTACTTGTACATTGAGCGGAGAGGTACTGTCGACACTTGTACATTCAGCGGAGAGGTACTTGTACATGGAGCGGAGAGGTACTGTCGATACTTGACATTGAGCGGAGAGGTACTTGTACATGGAGCGGAGAGGTACTTGTACATGGAGCGGAGAGGTACTTGTACATGGAGCGGAGAGGTACTTGTACATTGAGCGGAGAGGTACTTGTACATGGAGCGGAGAGGTACTTGTACATTGAGCGGAGAGGTACTTGTACATGGAGCGGAGAGGTACTTGTACATGCAGCGGAGAGGTACTTGTACATGGAGCGGAGAGGTACTTGTACATGGAGCGGAGAGGTACTTGTACATTGAGCGGAGATGTACTTGTACATGGAGCGGAGATGTACTTGTACATGGATCGGAGAGGTACTTGTACATGAGAGCGGAGAGGTACTGTCGACACTTGTACATTGAGCGTAGAGGTACTGTCGACACTTGTACATTGAGCGGAGAGGTACTTGTACATGGAGCGGAGAGGTACTGTCGACACTTGTACATTGAGCGGAGAGGTACTTGTACATTGAGCGGAGAGGTACTTGTACATGGAGCGCAGAGGTACTTGTACATTGAGCGGAGAGGTACTTGTACATGGAGCGGAGAGGTACTTGTACATGAGAGCGGAGAGGTACTTGTACATGGAGCGGAGAGGTACTTGTACATTGAGCGGAGAGGTACTGTCGACACTTGTACATTCAGCGGAGAGGTACTTGTACATGGAGCGGAGAGGTACTGTCGATACTTGACATTGAGCGGAGAGGTACTTGTACATGGAGCGGAGAGGTATTTGTACATTGAGCGGAGAGGTACTTGTACATTGAGCGGAGAGGTACTGTCGACACTTGTACATTCAGCGGAGAGCTACTTGTACATGGAGCGGAGAGGTATTTGTACATTGAGCGGAGAGGTACTTGTACATGGAGCGGAGAGGTACGTGTACATAGAGCGGAGAGGTACTTATACATGGAGCGGAGAGGTATTTGTACATTGAGCGGAGAGGTACTTGTACATGGAGCGGAGAGGTACTTGTACATGAGAGCGGAGAGGTATTTGTACATGGAGCGGAAAGGTACTGTCGACACTTGTACATTGAGCGGAGAGCTACTTGTACATGGAGCGGAGAGGTACTTGTACATGAGAGCGGAGAGGTACTTGTACATGGAGCGGAGAGGTATTTGTACATGGAGCGGAGAGGTACTGTCGACACTTGACATTGAGCGGAGAGGTACTTGTACATGGAGCGGAGAGGTACTTGTACATGAGAGCGGAGAGGTATTTGTACATGGAGCGGAGAGGTACTGTCGACACTTGACATTGAGCGGAGAGGTACTTGTACATGGAGCGGAGAGGTACTTGTACATGGAGCGGAGAGGTACTTGTACATGGACCGGAGAGGTACTTGTACATGGAGCGGAGAGGTACTTGTACATGGAGCGGAGATGTACTTGTACATTGAGCGGAGAGGTACTTGTACATGGAGCAGAGATGTACTTGTACATGGAGCGGAGATGTACTTGTACATTGAGCGGAGAGGTACTTGTACATGGAGCGGAGAGGTACTTGTACATGGAGCGGAGATGTACTTGTACATGGAGCGGAGAGGTACTTGTACATGGAGCGGAGATGTACTTGTACATTGAGCGGAGAGGTACTTGTACATGGAGCAGAGATGTACTTGTACATGGAGCGGAGAGGTACTTGTACATGGAGCGGAGAGGTACTGGTACATGGAGCGGAGATGTACTTGTACATTGAGCGGAGAGGTACTTGTACATGGAGTGGAGATGTACTTGTACATTGAGCGGAGAGGTACTGGTACATGGAGCGGAGATGTACTTGTACATTGAGCGGAGAGGTACTTGTACATGGAGTGGAGATGTACTTGTACATGGAGCGGAGATGTACTTGTACATTGAGCGGAGAGGTACTTGTACATGGAGCGGAGATGTACTTGTACATGGAGCGGAGAGGTACTTGTACATGGAGCGGAGATGTACTTGTACATTGAGCGGAGAGGTACTTGTACATGGAGCGGAGAGGTACTTGTACATGGAGCGGAGATGTACTTGTACATGGAGCGGAGAGGTACTTGTACATGGAGCGGAGATGTACTTGTACATTGAGCGGAGAGGTACTTGTACATGGAGCAGAGATGTACTTGTACATGGAGCGGAGAGGTACTTGTACATGGAGCGGAGAGGTACTTGTACATGGAGCGGAGAGGTACTTGTACATGGAGCGGAGAGGTACTTGTACATTGAGCGGAGAGGTACTTGTACATTGAGCGGAGAGGTACTTGTACATGGAGCTAGGGCTGGGTATCGAGTTTCGATACTTACTTGGCACCGAAATGGAAACATCGATACTAAGGGGTATCGAAGCCTCCCTTGTCAATCGATACCAATTTTCGATACCAAAACAAAACAGCGTCATTGAGCCTATAAGCATGCGACATGCTTGCACGCCGCGCTCTAATACGGCTGGTGATTGGCTGTCATGTAGAGGCATGCAGGAAACGTTACGCCCACTTTAGCCGGTGTGTTTGTTGTGACTGTGAGCCAGGCGTGCGGTGCGGATAGTATACAAGAAGTTAGCCACTCAAGCTACTCCTATCCTGGATTACCATATGGCGAAGATGATGAAAAGCAGGAAAAGAAACAGAAACAACACGGACTGGTTTCCACAGACAAGAGAAATAATTGAGAGGTGGGTCAGCTCAGCTTACCGCAAGTTAGCGGTTATCAGATCCCTCAGTCTGACAAATCCATGCATCTGGCTGTGAGTTGTAGCATTAGATCGTTTAATTAATTGCCGCCGTAACGTTATGCGCAAGCGGGCATTGTGTATTTTTAGCAACTCGTTAACAAACGCTGATGTCATGATAGTTTGTTGAATGTAAATGCGATTCATTTATATTGATTGGCTAGTCAGTGAAGTTGAGCTGTCTCGTCAGATTTGACAAGAATGACGTTCTGTTGCAGCAGTGAGCACACTGATCTGCAACGCTAGCGTTAATGTTTAATTAATTAGCGTTATGTGCAAGCGGGCAGTTATCGCCCATGTATTTTTAGCAACTCGTTAACAAACGCTGATGTCATGATAGTTTGTTGAATATAAATGCGATTCACTTTGTGGCATATAAGGCTATATTGATAGGCTAGTCAATGCTCAACTAGTCTTCCATGCATGAAGTGGAGCCATCTCATCAGTTTGTACAAGAATAGAGTTCTGTTGCATCAGTGAGCATTAAACCCTGATTTGCAACTCTCTGTTTTGCACTGAAAACTATTCCACTGATTTATTTGTTTTAGCTACATTTCTTTCCTTTGTAATACTCCAATATTTTTTGTAGGGACGGCAATACGTTTAGAGAACTTAAAGTTATGTTAAATACAGTAGGTTTTATTTTTTTCTGCTGTAAAACTTAAGATGGGGGGAAACTAAAGATTTGTAAAATAATTTCAATGTGTAATGCAGTTTTATTTTTGTTAAAATGGATTTTTCTAAAAATTGGTATCGAAAAAAGTATCGTTCAGGAACCGGTATCGAAATCCAAGTATCGAAACGGTATCGATATCGAAAAATTTTGAACGATACCCAGCCCTACATGGAGCGCAGATGTACTTGTACATTGAGCGGAGAGGTACTGGTACATGGAGCGGAGATGTACTTGTACATTGAGCGGAGAGGTACTTGTACATTGAGCGGAGAGGTACTTGTACATGGAGCGGAGATGTACTTGTACATTGAGCGGAGAGGTACTGGTACATGGAGCGGAGATGTACTTGTACATTGAGCGGAGAGGTACTTGTACATGGAGTGGAGATGTACTTGTACATTGAGCGGAGAGGTACTGGTACATGGAGCGGAGATGTACTTGTACATTGAGCGGAGAGGTACTTGTACATGGAGTGGAGATGTACTTGTACATTGAGCGGAGAGGTACTGGTACATGGAGCGGAGATGTACTTGTACATTGAGCGGAGAGGTACTTGTACATGGAGTGGAGATGTACTTGTACATGGAGCGGAGATGTACTTGTACATTGAGCGGAGAGGTACTTGTACATGGAGCGGAGATGTACTTGTACATGGAGCGGAGAGGTACTTGTACATGGAGCGGAGAGGTACTTGTACATGGAGCGGAGATGTACTTGTACATGGAGCGGAGATGTACTTGTACATGGAGCGGAGAGGTACTTGTACATGGAGCGGAGAGGTACTTATACATTGAGCGGAGACGTACTTGTACATGGAGCGGAGATGTACTTGTACATTGAGCGGAGAGGTACTTGTACATTGAGCGGAGAGGTACTGGTACATGGAGCGGAGATGTACTTGTACATTGAGCGGAGAGGTACTTGTACATGGAGCGGAGAGGTACTTGTACATTGAGCGGAGAGGTACTTGTACATTGAGCGGAGACGTACTTGTACATTGAGCGGAGATGTACTTGTACATTGAGCGGAGATGTACTTGTACATTGAGCGGAGAGGTACTGGTACATGGAGCGGAGAGGTACTTGTACATGGAGCGGAGAGGTATTTGTACATGGAGCGGAGAGGTATTTGTACATGGAGCGGAGAGGTACTTGTACATTGAGCGGAGAGGTACTTGTACATGGAGCGGAGAGGTACTTGTACATGGAGCGGAGAGGTACTTGTACATGTAGCGGAGAGGTGCTTGTACATGGAGCGGAGAGGTACTTGTACATGGAGCGGAGAGGTATTTGTACATGGAGCGGAGAGGTACTTGTACATGGAGCGGAGAGGTACTTGTACATTCAGCGGAGAGGTACTTGTACATTGAGCGGAGAGGTACTTGTAGATGGAGCGGAGAGGTACTGTCGACACTTGTACATTGAGCGGAGAGGTACTTGTACATGGAGCGGAGAGGTACTTGTACATGGAGCGGAGAGGTACTGTCGACACTTGTACATTGAGCGGAGAGGTACTTGTACATGGAGCGGAGAGGTACTTGTACATGGAGCGGAGATGTACTTGTACAGGGAGCGGAGAGGTACTTGTACATTGAGCGGAGAGGTACTTGTACATGGAGCGGAGAGGTACTTGTACATGGAGCGGAGAGGTACTTGTACATGGAGCGGAGAGGTACTTGTACATTGAGCGGAGAGGTACTTGTACATGGAGCGGAGAGGTACTTGTACATGGAGCGGAGAGGTACTTGTACATGGAGCGGAGAGGTACTTGTACATTGAGCGGAGAGGTACTTGTACATGGAGCGGAGAGGTACTTGTACATGGAGCGGAGAGGTACTTGTACATGGAGCGGAGAGGTACTTGTACATGGAGCGGAGAGGTACTTGTACATTGAGCGGAGATGTACTTGTACATGGAGCGGAGATGTACTTGTACATGGATCGGAGAGGTACTTGTACATGAGAGCGGAGAGGTACTGTCGACACTTGTACATTGAGCGTAGAGGTACTGTCGACACTTGTACATTGAGCGGAGAGGTACTTGTACATGGAGCGGAGAGGTACTGTCGACACTTGTACATTGAGCGGAGAGGTACTTGTACATTGAGCGGAGAGGTACTTGTACATGGAGCGCAGAGGTACTTGTACATTGAGCGGAGAGGTACTTGTACATGGAGCGGAGAGGTACTTGTACATGAGAGCGGAGAGGTACTTGTACATGGAGCGGAGAGGTACTTGTACATTGAGCGGAGAGGTACTGTCGACACTTGTACATTCAGCGGAGAGGTACTTGTACATGGAGCGGAGAGGTACTGTCGATACTTGACATTGAGCGGAGAGGTACTTGTACATGGAGCGGAGAGGTACTTGTACATGGAGCGGAGAGGTACTTGTACATGGAGCGGAGAGGTACTTGTACATTGAGCGGAGAGGTACTTGTACATGGAGCGGAGAGGTACTTGTACATTGAGCGGAGAGGTACTTGTACATGGAGCGGAGAGGTACTTGTACATGGAGCGGAGAGGTACTTGTACATGGAGCGGAGAGGTACTTGTACATGGAGCGGAGAGGTACTTGTACATTGAGCGGAGATGTACTTGTACATGGAGCGGAGATGTACTTGTACATGGATCGGAGAGGTACTTGTACATGAGAGCGGAGAGGTACTGTCGACACTTGTACATTGAGCGTAGAGGTACTGTCGACACTTGTACATTGAGCGGAGAGGTACTTGTACATGGAGCGGAGAGGTACTGTCGACACTTGTACATTGAGCGGAGAGGTACTTGTACATTGAGCGGAGAGGTACTTGTACATGGAGCGCAGAGGTACTTGTACATTGAGCGGAGAGGTACTTGTACATGGAGCGGAGAGGTACTTGTACATGAGAGCGGAGAGGTACTTGTACATGGAGCGGAGAGGTACTTGTACATTGAGCGGAGAGGTACTGTCGACACTTGTACATTCAGCGGAGAGGTACTTGTACATGGAGCGGAGAGGTACTGTCGATACTTGACATTGAGCGGAGAGGTACTTGTACATGGAGCGGAGAGGTATTTGTACATTGAGCGGAGAGGTACTTGTACATTGAGCGGAGAGGTACTGTCGACACTTGTACATTCAGCGGAGAGCTACTTGTACATGGAGCGGAGAGGTATTTGTACATTGAGCGGAGAGGTACTTGTACATGGAGCGGAGAGGTACTTGTACATAGAGCGGAGAGGTACTTATACATGGAGCGGAGAGGTATTTGTACATTGAGCGGAGAGGTACTTGTACATGGAGCGGAGAGGTACTTGTACATGAGAGCGGAGAGGTATTTGTACATGGAGCGGAAAGGTACTGTCGACACTTGTACATTGAGCGGAGAGCTACTTGTACATGGAGCGGAGAGGTACTTGTACATGAGAGCGGAGAGGTACTTGTACATGGAGCGGAGAGGTATTTGTACATGGAGCGGAGAGGTACTGTCGACACTTGACATTGAGCGGAGAGGTACTTGTACATGGAGCGGAGAGGTACTTGTACATGAGAGCGGAGAGGTATTTGTACATGGAGCGGAGAGGTACTGTCGACACTTGACATTGAGCGGAGAGGTACTTGTACATGGAGCGGAGAGGTACTTGTACATTGAGCGGAGAGGTACTTGTACATTGAGCGGAGACGTACTTGTACATTGAGCGGAGATGTACTTGTACATTGAGCGGAGATGTACTTGTACATTGAGCGGAGAGGTACTGGTACATGGAGCGGAGAGGTACTTGTACATGGAGCGGAGAGGTATTTGTACATGGAGCGGAGAGGTATTTGTACATGGAGCGGAGAGGTACTTGTACATTGAGCGGAGAGGTACTTGTACATGGAGCGGAGAGGTACTTGTACATGGAGCGGAGAGGTACTTGTACATGTAGCGGAGAGGTGCTTGTACATGGAGCGGAGAGGTACTTGTACATGGAGCGGAGAGGTATTTGTACATGGAGCGGAGAGGTACTTGTACATGGAGCGGAGAGGTACTTGTACATTCAGCGGAGAGGTACTTGTACATTGAGCGGAGAGGTACTTGTAGATGGAGCGGAGAGGTACTGTCGACACTTGTACATTGAGCGGAGAGGTACTTGTACATGGAGCGGAGAGGTACTTGTACATGGAGCGGAGAGGTACTGTCGACACTTGTACATTGAGCGGAGAGGTACTTGTACATGGAGCGGAGAGGTACTTGTACATGGAGCGGAGATGTACTTGTACAGGGAGCGGAGAGGTACTTGTACATTGAGCGGAGAGGTACTTGTACATGGAGCGGAGAGGTACTTGTACATGGAGCGGAGAGGTACTTGTACATGGAGCGGAGAGGTACTTGTACATTGAGCGGAGAGGTACTTGTACATGGAGCGGAGAGGTACTTGTACATGGAGCGGAGAGGTACTTGTACATGGAGCGGAGAGGTACTTGTACATTGAGCGGAGAGGTACTTGTACATGGAGCGGAGAGGTACTTGTACATGGAGCGGAGAGGTACTTGTACATGGAGCGGAGAGGTACTTGTACATGGAGCGGAGAGGTACTTGTACATTGAGCGGAGATGTACTTGTACATGGAGCGGAGATGTACTTGTACATGGATCGGAGAGGTACTTGTACATGAGAGCGGAGAGGTACTGTCGACACTTGTACATTGAGCGTAGAGGTACTGTCGACACTTGTACATTGAGCGGAGAGGTACTTGTACATGGAGCGGAGAGGTACTGTCGACACTTGTACATTGAGCGGAGAGGTACTTGTACATTGAGCGGAGAGGTACTTGTACATGGAGCGCAGAGGTACTTGTACATTGAGCGGAGAGGTACTTGTACATGGAGCGGAGAGGTACTTGTACATGAGAGCGGAGAGGTACTTGTACATGGAGCGGAGAGGTACTTGTACATTGAGCGGAGAGGTACTGTCGACACTTGTACATTCAGCGGAGAGGTACTTGTACATGGAGCGGAGAGGTACTGTCGATACTTGACATTGAGCGGAGAGGTACTTGTACATGGAGCGGAGAGGTACTTGTACATGGAGCGGAGAGGTACTTGTACATGGAGCGGAGAGGTACTTGTACATTGAGCGGAGAGGTACTTGTACATGGAGCGGAGAGGTACTTGTACATTGAGCGGAGAGGTACTTGTACATGGAGCGGAGAGGTACTTGTACATGGAGCGGAGAGGTACTTGTACATGGAGCGGAGAGGTACTTGTACATGGAGCGGAGAGGTACTTGTACATTGAGCGGAGATGTACTTGTACATGGAGCGGAGATGTACTTGTACATGGATCGGAGAGGTACTTGTACATGAGAGCGGAGAGGTACTGTCGACACTTGTACATTGAGCGTAGAGGTACTGTCGACACTTGTACATTGAGCGGAGAGGTACTTGTACATGGAGCGGAGAGGTACTGTCGACACTTGTACATTGAGCGGAGAGGTACTTGTACATTGAGCGGAGAGGTACTTGTACATGGAGCGCAGAGGTACTTGTACATTGAGCGGAGAGGTACTTGTACATGGAGCGGAGAGGTACTTGTACATGAGAGCGGAGAGGTACTTGTACATGGAGCGGAGAGGTACTTGTACATTGAGCGGAGAGGTACTGTCGACACTTGTACATTCAGCGGAGAGGTACTTGTACATGGAGCGGAGAGGTACTGTCGATACTTGACATTGAGCGGAGAGGTACTTGTACATGGAGCGGAGAGGTATTTGTACATTGAGCGGAGAGGTACTTGTACATTGAGCGGAGAGGTACTGTCGACACTTGTACATTCAGCGGAGAGCTACTTGTACATGGAGCGGAGAGGTATTTGTACATTGAGCGGAGAGGTACTTGTACATGGAGCGGAGAGGTACTTGTACATAGAGCGGAGAGGTACTTATACATGGAGCGGAGAGGTATTTGTACATTGAGCGGAGAGGTACTTGTACATGGAGCGGAGAGGTACTTGTACATGAGAGCGGAGAGGTATTTGTACATGGAGCGGAAAGGTACTGTCGACACTTGTACATTGAGCGGAGAGCTACTTGTACATGGAGCGGAGAGGTACTTGTACATGAGAGCGGAGAGGTACTTGTACATGGAGCGGAGAGGTATTTGTACATGGAGCGGAGAGGTACTGTCGACACTTGACATTGAGCGGAGAGGTACTTGTACATGGAGCGGAGAGGTACTTGTACATGAGAGCGGAGAGGTATTTGTACATGGAGCGGAGAGGTACTGTCGACACTTGACATTGAGCGGAGAGGTACTTGTACATGGAGCGGAGAGGTACTTGTACATGGAGCGGAGAGGTACTTGTACATGGACCGGAGAGGTACTTGTACATGGAGCGGAGAGGTACTTGTACATGGAGCGGAGATGTACTTGTACATTGAGCGGAGAGGTACTTGTACATGGAGCAGAGATGTACTTGTACATGGAGCGGAGATGTACTTGTACATTGAGCGGAGAGGTACTTGTACATGGAGCGGAGAGGTACTTGTACATGGAGCGGAGATGTACTTGTACATGGAGCGGAGAGGTACTTGTACATGGAGCGGAGATGTACTTGTACATTGAGCGGAGAGGTACTTGTACATGGAGCAGAGATGTACTTGTACATGGAGCGGAGAGGTACTTGTACATGGAGCGGAGAGGTACTGGTACATGGAGCGGAGATGTACTTGTACATTGAGCGGAGAGGTACTTGTACATGGAGTGGAGATGTACTTGTACATTGAGCGGAGAGGTACTGGTACATGGAGCGGAGATGTACTTGTACATTGAGCGGGGAGGTACTTGTACATGGAGTGGAGATGTACTTGTACATGGAGCGGAGATGTACTTGTACATTGAGCGGAGAGGTACTTGTACATGGAGCGGAGATGTACTTGTACATGGAGCGGAGAGGTACTTGTACATGGAGCGGAGAGGTACTTGTACATGAGAGCGGAGAGGTACTTGTACATGGAGCGGAGAGGTACTTGTACATTGAGCGGAGAGGTACTGTCGACACTTGTACATTCAGCGGAGAGGTACTTGTACATGGAGCGGAGAGGTACTGTCGATACTTGACATTGAGCGGAGAGGTACTTGTACATGGAGCGGAGAGGTACTTGTACATGGAGCGGAGAGGTACTTGTACATGGAGCGGAGAGGTACTTGTACATTGAGCGGAGAGGTACTTGTACATGGAGCGGAGAGGTACTTGTACATTGAGCGGAGAGGTACTTGTACATGGAGCGGAGAGGTACTTGTACATGGAGCGGAGAGGTACTTGTACATGGAGCGGAGAGGTACTTGTACATGGAGCGGAGAGGTACTTGTACATTGAGCGGAGATGTACTTGTACATGGAGCGGAGATGTACTTGTACATGGATCGGAGAGGTACTTGTACATGAGAGCGGAGAGGTACTGTCGACACTTGTACATTGAGCGTAGAGGTACTGTCGACACTTGTACATTGAGCGGAGAGGTACTTGTACATGGAGCGGAGAGGTACTGTCGACACTTGTACATTGAGCGGAGAGGTACTTGTACATTGAGCGGAGAGGTACTTGTACATGGAGCGCAGAGGTACTTGTACATTGAGCGGAGAGGTACTTGTACATGGAGCGGAGAGGTACTTGTACATGAGAGCGGAGAGGTACTTGTACATGGAGCGGAGAGGTACTTGTACATTGAGCGGAGAGGTACTGTCGACACTTGTACATTCAGCGGAGAGGTACTTGTACATGGAGCGGAGAGGTACTGTCGATACTTGACATTGAGCGGAGAGGTACTTGTACATGGAGCGGAGAGGTATTTGTACATTGAGCGGAGAGGTACTTGTACATTGAGCGGAGAGGTACTGTCGACACTTGTACATTCAGCGGAGAGCTACTTGTACATGGAGCGGAGAGGTATTTGTACATTGAGCGGAGAGGTACTTGTACATGGAGCGGAGAGGTACTTGTACATAGAGCGGAGAGGTACTTATACATGGAGCGGAGAGGTATTTGTACATTGAGCGGAGAGGTACTTGTACATGGAGCGGAGAGGTACTTGTACATGAGAGCGGAGAGGTATTTGTACATGGAGCGGAAAGGTACTGTCGACACTTGTACATTGAGCGGAGAGCTACTTGTACATGGAGCGGAGAGGTACTTGTACATGAGAGCGGAGAGGTACTTGTACATGGAGCGGAGAGGTATTTGTACATGGAGCGGAGAGGTACTGTCGACACTTGACATTGAGCGGAGAGGTACTTGTACATGGAGCGGAGAGGTACTTGTACATGAGAGCGGAGAGGTATTTGTACATGGAGCGGAGAGGTACTGTCGACACTTGACATTGAGCGGAGAGGTACTTGTACATGGAGCGGAGAGGTACTTGTACATGGAGCGGAGAGGTACTTGTACATGGACCGGAGAGGTACTTGTACATGGAGCGGAGAGGTACTTGTACATGGAGCGGAGATGTACTTGTACATTGAGCGGAGAGGTACTTGTACATGGAGCAGAGATGTACTTGTACATGGAGCGGAGATGTACTTGTACATTGAGCGGAGAGGTACTTGTACATGGAGCGGAGAGGTACTTGTACATGGAGCGGAGATGTACTTGTACATGGAGCGGAGAGGTACTTGTACATGGAGCGGAGATGTACTTGTACATTGAGCGGAGAGGTACTTGTACATGGAGCAGAGATGTACTTGTACATGGAGCGGAGAGGTACTTGTACATGGAGCGGAGAGGTACTGGTACATGGAGCGGAGATGTACTTGTACATTGAGCGGAGAGGTACTTGTACATGGAGTGGAGATGTACTTGTACATTGAGCGGAGAGGTACTGGTACATGGAGCGGAGATGTACTTGTACATTGAGCGGGGAGGTACTTGTACATGGAGTGGAGATGTACTTGTACATGGAGCGGAGATGTACTTGTACATTGAGCGGAGAGGTACTTGTACATGGAGCGGAGATGTACTTGTACATGGAGCGGAGAGGTACTTGTACATGGAGCGGAGATGTACTTGTACATTGAGCGGAGAGGTACTTGTACATGGAGCGGAGAGGTACTTGTACATGGAGCGGAGATGTACTTGTACATGGAGCGGAGAGGTACTTGTACATGGAGCGGAGATGTACTTGTACATTGAGCGGAGAGGTACTTGTACATGGAGCAGAGATGTACTTGTACATGGAGCGGAGAGGTACTTGTACATGGAGCGGAGAGGTACTTGTACATGGAGCGGAGAGGTACTTGTACATGGAGCGTAGAGGTACTTGTACATTGAGCGGAGAGGTACTTGTACATTGAGCGGAGAGGTACTTGTACATGGAGCTAGGGCTGGGTATCGAGTTTCGATACTTACTTGGCACCGAAATGGAAACATCGATACTAAGGGGTATCGAAGCCTCCCTTGTCAATCGATACCAATTTTCGATACCAAAACAAAACAGCGTCATTGAGCCTATAAGCATGCGACATGCTTGCACGCCGCGCTCTAATACGGCTGGTGATTGGCTGTCATGTAGAGGCATGCAGGAAACGTTACGCCCACTTTAGCCGGTGTGTTTGTTGTGACTGTGAGCCAGGCGTGCGGTGCGGATAGTATACAAGAAGTTAGCCACTCAAGCTACTCCTATCCTGGATTACCATATGGCGAAGATGATGAAAAGCAGGAAAAGAAACAGAAACAACACGGACTGGTTTCCACAGACAAGAGAAATAATTGAGAGGTGGGTCAGCTCAGCTTACCGCAAGTTAGCGGTTATCAGATCCCTCAGTCTGACAAATCCATGCATCTGGCTGTGAGTTGTAGCATTAGATCGTTTAATTAATTGCCGCCGTAACGTTATGCGCAAGCGGGCATTGTGTATTTTTAGCAACTCGTTAACAAACGCTGATGTCATGATAGTTTGTTGAATGTAAATGCGATTCATTTATATTGATTGGCTAGTCAGTGAAGTTGAGCTGTCTCGTCAGATTTGACAAGAATGACGTTCTGTTGCAGCAGTGAGCACACTGATCTGCAACGCTAGCGTTAATGTTTAATTAATTAGCGTTATGTGCAAGCGGGCAGTTATCGCCCATGTATTTTTAGCAACTCGTTAACAAACGCTGATGTCATGATAGTTTGTTGAATATAAATGCGATTCACTTTGTGGCATATAAGGCTATATTGATAGGCTAGTCAATGCTCAACTAGTCTTCCATGCATGAAGTGGAGCCATCTCATCAGTTTGTACAAGAATAGAGTTCTGTTGCATCAGTGAGCATTAAACCCTGATTTGCAACTCTCTGTTTTGCACTGAAAACTATTCCACTGATTTATTTGTTTTAGCTACATTTCTTTCCTTTGTAGTACTCCAATATTTTTTGTAGGGACGGCAATACGTTTAGAGAACTTAAAGTTATGTTAAATACAGTAGGTTTTATTTTTTTCTGCTGTAAAACTTAAGATGGGGGGAAACTAAAGATTTGTAAAATAATTTCAATGTGTAATGCAGTTTTATTTTTGTTAAAATGGATTTTTCTAAAAATTGGTATCGAAAAAAGTATCGTTCAGGAACCGGTATCGAAATCCAAGTATCGAAACGGTATCGATATCGAAAAATTTTGAACGATACCCAGCCCTACATGGAGCGCAGATGTACTTGTACATTGAGCGGAGAGGTACTTGTACATGGAGTGGAGATGTACTTGTACATTGAGCGGAGAGGTACTGGTACATGGAGCGGAGATGTACTTGTACATTGAGCGGAGAGGTACTTGTACATGGAGTGGAGATGTACTTGTACATGGAGCGGAGATGTACTTGTACATTGAGCGGAGAGGTACTTGTACATGGAGCGGAGATGTACTTGTACATGGAGCGGAGAGGTACTTGTACATGGAGCGGCGAGGTACTTGTACATGGAGCGGAGATGTACTTGTACATGGAGCGGAGATGTACTTGTACATGGAGCGGAGAGGTACTTGTACATGGAGCGGAGAGGTACTTATACATTGAGCGGAGACGTACTTGTACATGGAGCGGAGATGTACTTGTACATTGAGCGGAGAGGTACTTGTACATTGAGCGGAGAGGTACTGGTACATGGAGCGGAGATGTACTTGTACATTGAGCGGAGAGGTACTTGTACATGGAGCGGAGAGGTACTTGTACATTGAGCGGAGAGGTACTTGTACATTGAGCGGAGACGTACTTGTACATTGAGCGGAGATGTACTTGTACATTGAGCGGAGATGTACTTGTACATTGAGCGGAGAGGTACTGGTACATGGAGCGGAGAGGTACTTGTACATGGAGCGGAGAGGTATTTGTACATGGAGCGGAGAGGTATTTGTACATGGAGCGGAGAGGTACTTGTACATTGAGCGGAGAGGTACTTGTACATGGAGCGGAGAGGTACTTGTACATGGAGTGGAGAGGTACTTGTACATGTAGCGGAGAGGTGCTTGTACATGGAGCGGAGAGGTACTTGTACATGGAGCGGAGAGGTATTTGTACATGGAGCGGAGAGGTACTTGTACATTCAGCGGAGAGGTACTTGTACATTGAGCGGAGAGGTACTTGTAGATGGAGCGGAGAGGTACTGTCGACACTTGTACATTGAGCGGAGAGGTACTTGTACATGGAGCGGAGAGGTACTTGTACATGGAGCGGAGAGGTACTGTCGACACTTGTACATTGAGCGGAGAGGTACTTGTACATGGAGCGGAGAGGTACTTGTACATGGAGCGGAGATGTACTTGTACAGGGAGCGGAGAGGTACTTGTACATTGAGCGGAGAGGTACTTGTACATGGAGCGGAGAGGTACTTGTACATGGAGCGGAGAGGTACTTGTACATGGAGCGGAGAGGTACTTGTACATTGAGCGGAGAGGTACTTGTACATGGAGCGGAGAGGTACTTGTACATGGAGCGGAGAGGTACTTGTACATGGAGCGGAGAGGTACTTGTACATTGAGCGGAGAGGTACTTGTACATGGAGCGGAGAGGTACTTGTACATGGAGCGGAGAGGTACTTGTACATGGAGCGGAGAGGTACTTGTACATGGAGCGGAGAGGTACTTGTACATTGAGCGGAGATGTACTTGTACATGGAGCGGAGATGTACTTGTACATGGATCGGAGAGGTACTTGTACATGAGAGCGGAGAGGTACTGTCGACACTTGTACATTGAGCGTAGAGGTACTGTCGACACTTGTACATTGAGCGGAGAGGTACTTGTACATGGAGCGGAGAGGTACTGTCGACACTTGTACATTGAGCGGAGAGGTACTTGTACATTGAGCGGAGAGGTACTTGTACATGGAGCGCAGAGGTACTTGTACATTGAGCGGAGAGGTACTTGTACATGGAGCGGAGAGGTACTTGTACATGAGAGCGGAGAGGTACTTGTACATGGAGCGGAGAGGTACTTGTACATTGAGCGGAGAGGTACTGTCGACACTTGTACATTCAGCGGAGAGGTACTTGTACATGGAGCGGAGAGGTACTGTCGATACTTGACATTGAGCGGAGAGGTACTTGTACATGGAGCGGAGAGGTACTTGTACATGGAGCGGAGAGGTACTTGTACATGGAGCGGAGAGGTACTTGTACATTGAGCGGAGAGGTACTTGTACATGGAGCGGAGAGGTACTTGTACATTGAGCGGAGAGGTACTTGTACATGGAGCGGAGAGGTACTTGTACATGGAGCGGAGAGGTACTTGTACATGGAGCGGAGAGGTACTTGTACATGGAGCGGAGAGGTACTTGTACATTGAGCGGAGATGTACTTGTACATGGAGCGGAGATGTACTTGTACATGGATCGGAGAGGTACTTGTACATGAGAGCGGAGAGGTACTGTCGACACTTGTACATTGAGCGGAGAGGTACTTGTACATGGAGCGGAGAGGTACTGTCGACACTTGTACATTGAGCGGAGAGGTACTTGTACATTGAGCGGAGAGGTACTTGTACATGGAGCGCAGAGGTACTTGTACATTGAGCGGAGAGGTACTTGTACATGGAGCGGAGAGGTACTTGTACATGAGAGCGGAGAGGTACTTGTACATGGAGCGGAGAGGTACTTGTACATTGAGCGGAGAGGTACTGTCGACACTTGTACATTCAGCGGAGAGGTACTTGTACATGGAGCGGAGAGGTACTGTCGATACTTGACATTGAGCGGAGAGGTACTTGTACATGGAGCGGAGAGGTATTTGTACATTGAGCGGAGAGGTACTTGTACATTGAGCGGAGAGGTACTGTCGACACTTGTACATTCAGCGGAGAGCTACTTGTACATGGAGCGGAGAGGTATTTGTACATTGAGCGGAGAGGTACTTGTACATGGAGCGGAGAGGTACTTGTACATAGAGCGGAGAGGTACTTATACATGGAGCGGAGAGGTATTTGTACATTGAGCGGAGAGGTACTTGTACATGGAGCGGAGAGGTACTTGTACATGAGAGCGGAGAGGTATTTGTACATGGAGCGGAAAGGTACTGTCGACACTTGTACATTGAGCGGAGAGCTACTTGTACATGGAGCGGAGAGGTACTTGTACATGAGAGCGGAGAGGTACTTGTACATGGAGCGGAGAGGTATTTGTACATGGAGCGGAGAGGTACTGTCGACACTTGACATTGAGCGGAGAGGTACTTGTACATGGAGCGGAGAGGTACTTGTACATGAGAGCGGAGAGGTATTTGTACATGGAGCGGAGAGGTACTGTCGACACTTGACATTGAGCGGAGAGGTACTTGTACATGGAGCGGAGAGGTACTTGTACATGGAGCGGAGAGGTACTTGTACATGGACCGGAGAGGTACTTGTACATGGAGCGGAGAGGTACTTGTACATGGAGCGGAGATGTACTTGTACATTGAGCGGAGAGGTACTTGTACATGGAGCAGAGATGTACTTGTACATGGAGCGGAGATGTACTTGTACATTGAGCGGAGAGGTACTTGTACATGGAGCGGAGAGGTACTTGTACATGGAGCGGAGATGTACTTGTACATGGAGCGGAGAGGTACTTGTACATGGAGCGGAGATGTACTTGTACATTGAGCGGAGAGGTACTTGTACATGGAGCAGAGATGTACTTGTACATGGAGCGGAGAGGTACTTGTACATGGAGCGGAGAGGTACTGGTACATGGAGCGGAGATGTACTTGTACATTGAGCGGAGAGGTACTTGTACATGGAGTGGAGATGTACTTGTACATTGAGCGGAGAGGTACTGGTACATGGAGCGGAGATGTACTTGTACATTGAGCGGAGAGGTACTTGTACATGGAGTGGAGATGTACTTGTACATGGAGCGGAGATGTACTTGTACATTGAGCGGAGAGGTACTTGTACATGGAGCGGAGATGTACTTGTACATGGAGCGGAGAGGTACTTGTACATGGAGCGGAGATGTACTTGTACATTGAGCGGAGAGGTACTTGTACATGGAGCGGAGAGGTACTTGTACATGGAGCGGAGATGTACTTGTACATGGAGCGGAGAGGTACTTGTACATGGAGCGGAGATGTACTTGTACATTGAGCGGAGAGGTACTTGTACATGGAGCAGAGATGTACTTGTACATGGAGCGGAGAGGTACTTGTACATGGAGCGGAGAGGTACTTGTACATGGAGCGGAGAGGTACTTGTACATGGAGCGGAGAGGTACTTGTACATTGAGCGGAGAGGTACTTGTACATTGAGCGGAGAGGTACTTGTACATGGAGCTAGGGCTGGGTATCGAGTTTCGATACTTACTTGGCACCGAAATGGAAACATCGATACTAAGGGGTATCGAAGCCTCCCTTGTCAATCGATACCAATTTTCGATACCAAAACAAAACAGCGTCATTGAGCCTATAAGCATGCGACATGCTTGCACGCCGCGCTCTAATACGGCTGGTGATTGGCTGTCATGTAGAGGCATGCAGGAAACGTTACGCCCACTTTAGCCGGTGTGTTTGTTGTGACTGTGAGCCAGGCGTGCGGTGCGGATAGTATACAAGAAGTTAGCCACTCAAGCTACTCCTATCCTGGATTACCATATGGCGAAGATGATGAAAAGCAGGAAAAGAAACAGAAACAACACGGACTGGTTTCCACAGACAAGAGAAATAATTGAGAGGTGGGTCAGCTCAGCTTACCGCAAGTTAGCGGTTATCAGATCCCTCAGTCTGACAAATCCATGCATCTGGCTGTGAGTTGTAGCATTAGATCGTTTAATTAATTGCCGCCGTAACGTTATGCGCAAGCGGGCATTGTGTATTTTTAGCAACTCGTTAACAAACGCTGATGTCATGATAGTTTGTTGAATGTAAATGCGATTCATTTATATTGATTGGCTAGTCAGTCAAGTTGAGCTGTCTCGTCAGATTTGACAAGAATGACGTTCTGTTGCAGCAGTGAGCACACTGATCTGCAACGCTAGCGTTAATGTTTAATTAATTAGCGTTATGTGCAAGCGGGCAGTTATCGCCCATGTATTTTTAGCAACTCGTTAACAAACGCTGATGTCATGATAGTTTGTTGAATATAAATGCGATTCACTTTGTGGCATATAAGGCTATATTGATAGGCTAGTCAATGCTCAACTAGTCTTCCATGCATGAAGTGGAGCCATCTCATCAGTTTGTACAAGAATAGAGTTCTGTTGCATCAGTGAGCATTAAACCCTGATTTGCAACTCTCTGTTTTGCACTGAAAACTATTCCACTGATTTATTTGTTTTAGCTACATTTCTTTCCTTTGTAGTACTCCAATATTTTTTGTAGGGACGGCAATACGTTTAGAGAACTTAAAGTTATGTTAAATACAGTAGGTTTTATTTTTTTCTGCTGTAAAACTTAAGATGGGGGGAAACTAAAGATTTGTAAAATAATTTCAATGTGTAATGCAGTTTTATTTTTGTTAAAATGGATTTTTCTAAAAATTGGTATCGAAAAAAGTATCGTTCAGGAACCGGTATCGAAATCCAAGTATCGAAACGGTATCGATATCGAAAAATTTTGAACGATACCCAGCCCTACATGGAGCGCAGATGTACTTGTACATTGAGCGGAGAGGTACTGGTACATGGAGCGGAGATGTACTTGTACATTGAGCGGAGAGGTACTTGTACATTGAGCGGAGAGGTACTTGTACATGGAGCGGAGATGTACTTGTACATTGAGCGGAGAGGTACTGGTACATGGAGCGGAGATGTACTTGTACATTGAGCGGAGAGGTACTTGTACATGGAGTGGAGATGTACTTGTACATTGAGCGGAGAGGTACTGGTACATGGAGCGGAGATGTACTTGTACATTGAGCGGAGAGGTACTTGTACATGGAGTGGAGATGTACTTGTACATTGAGCGGAGAGGTACTGGTACATGGAGCGGAGATGTACTTGTACATTGAGCGGAGAGGTACTTGTACATGGAGTGGAGATGTACTTGTACATGGAGCGGAGATGTACTTGTACATTGAGCGGAGAGGTACTTGTACATGGAGCGGAGATGTACTTGTACATGGAGCGGAGAGGTACTTGTACATGGAGCGGAGAGGTACTTGTACATGGAGCGGAGATGTACTTGTACATGGAGCGGAGATGTACTTGTACATGGAGCGGAGAGGTACTTGTACATGGAGCGGAGAGGTACTTATACATTGAGCGGAGACGTACTTGTACATGGAGCGGAGATGTACTTGTACATTGAGCGGAGAGGTACTTGTACATTGAGCGGAGAGGTACTGGTACATGGAGCGGAGATGTACTTGTACATTGAGCGGAGAGGTACTTGTACATGGAGCGGAGAGGTACTTGTACATTGAGCGGAGAGGTACTTGTACATTGAGCGGAGACGTACTTGTACATTGAGCGGAGATGTACTTGTACATTGAGCGGAGATGTACTTGTACATTGAGCGGAGAGGTACTGGTACATGGAGCGGAGAGGTACTTGTACATGGAGCGGAGAGGTATTTGTACATGGAGCGGAGAGGTATTTGTACATGGAGCGGAGAGGTACTTGTACATTGAGCGGAGAGGTACTTGTACATGGAGCGGAGAGGTACTTGTACATGGAGTGGAGAGGTACTTGTACATGTAGCGGAGAGGTGCTTGTACATGGAGCGGAGAGGTACTTGTACATGGAGCGGAGAGGTATTTGTACATGGAGCGGAGAGGTACTTGTACATGGAGCGGAGAGGTACTTGTACATTCAGCGGAGAGGTACTTGTACATTGAGCGGAGAGGTACTTGTAGATGGAGCGGAGAGGTACTGTCGACACTTGTACATTGAGCGGAGAGGTACTTGTACATGGAGCGGAGAGGTACTTGTACATGGAGCGGAGAGGTACTGTCGACACTTGTACATTGAGCGGAGAGGTACTTGTACATGGAGCGGAGAGGTACTTGTACATGGAGCGGAGATGTACTTGTACAGGGAGCGGAGAGGTACTTGTACATTGAGCGGAGAGGTACTTGTACATGGAGCGGAGAGGTACTTGTACATGGAGCGGAGAGGTACTTGTACATGGAGCGGAGAGGTACTTGTACATTGAGCGGAGAGGTACTTGTACATGGAGCGGAGAGGTACATGTACATGGAGCGGAGAGGTACTTGTACATGGAGCGGAGAGGTACTTGTACATTGAGCGGAGAGGTACTTGTACATGGAGCGGAGAGGTACTTGTACATGGAGCGGAGAGGTACTTGTACATGGAGCGGAGAGGTACTTGTACATGGAGCGGAGAGGTACTTGTACATTGAGCGGAGATGTACTTGTACATGGAGCGGAGATGTACTTGTACATGGATCGGAGAGGTACTTGTACATGAGAGCGGAGAGGTACTGTCGACACTTGTACATTGAGCGTAGAGGTACTGTCGACACTTGTACATTGAGCGGAGAGGTACTTGTACATGGAGCGGAGAGGTACTGTCGACACTTGTACATTGAGCGGAGAGGTACTTGTACATTGAGCGGAGAGGTACTTGTACATGGAGCGCAGAGGTACTTGTACATTGAGCGGAGAGGTACTTGTACATGGAGCGGAGAGGTACTTGTACATGAGAGCGGAGAGGTACTTGTACATGGAGCGGAGAGGTACTTGTACATTGAGCGGAGAGGTACTGTCGACACTTGTACATTCAGCGGAGAGGTACTTGTACATGGAGCGGAGAGGTACTGTCGATACTTGACATTGAGCGGAGAGGTACTTGTACATGGAGCGGAGAGGTACTTGTACATGGAGCGGAGAGGTACTTGTACATGGAGCGGAGAGGTACTTGTACATTGAGCGGAGAGGTACTTGTACATGGAGCGGAGAGGTACTTGTACATTGAGCGGAGAGGTACTTGTACATGGAGCGGAGAGGTACTTGTACATGGAGCGGAGAGGTACTTGTACATGGAGCGGAGAGGTACTTGTACATGGAGCGGAGAGGTACTTGTACATTGAGCGGAGATGTACTTGTACATGGAGCGGAGATGTACTTGTACATGGATCGGAGAGGTACTTGTACATGAGAGCGGAGAGGTACTGTCGACACTTGTACATTGAGCGTAGAGGTACTGTCGACACTTGTACATTGAGCGGAGAGGTACTTGTACATGGAGCGGAGAGGTACTGTCGACACTTGTACATTGAGCGGAGAGGTACTTGTACATTGAGCGGAGAGGTACTTGTACATGGAGCGCAGAGGTACTTGTACATTGAGCGGAGAGGTACTTGTACATGGAGCGGAGAGGTACTTGTACATGAGAGCGGAGAGGTACTTGTACATGGAGCGGAGAGGTACTTGTACATTGAGCGGAGAGGTACTGTCGACACTTGTACATTCAGCGGAGAGGTACTTGTACATGGAGCGGAGAGGTACTGTCGATACTTGACATTGAGCGGAGAGGTACTTGTACATGGAGCGGAGAGGTATTTGTACATTGAGCGGAGAGGTACTTGTACATTGAGCGGAGAGGTACTGTCGACACTTGTACATTCAGCGGAGAGCTACTTGTACATGGAGCGGAGAGGTATTTGTACATTGAGCGGAGAGGTACTTGTACATGGAGCGGAGAGGTACTTGTACATAGAGCGGAGAGGTACTTATACATGGAGCGGAGAGGTATTTGTACATTGAGCGGAGAGGTACTTGTACATGGAGCGGAGAGGTACTTGTACATGAGAGCGGAGAGGTATTTGTACATGGAGCGGAAAGGTACTGTCGACACTTGTACATTGAGCGGAGAGCTACTTGTATATGGAGCGGAGAGGTACTTGTACATGAGAGCGGAGAGGTACTTGTACATGGAGCGGAGAGGTATTTGTACATGGAGCGGAGAGGTACTGTCGACACTTGACATTGAGCGGAGAGGTACTTGTACATGGAGCGGAGAGGTACTTGTACATGAGAGCGGAGAGGTATTTGTACATGGAGCGGAGAGGTACTGTCGACACTTGACATTGAGCGGAGAGGTACTTGTACATGGAGCGGAGAGGTACTTGTACATGGAGCGGAGAGGTACTTGTACATGGACCGGAGAGGTACTTGTACATGGAGCGGAGAGGTACTTGTACATGGAGCGGAGATGTACTTGTACATTGAGCGGAGAGGTACTTGTACATGGAGCAGAGATGTACTTGTACATGGAGCGGAGATGTACTTGCACATTGAGCGGAGAGGTACTTGTACATGGAGCGGAGAGGTACTTGTACATGGAGCGGAGATGTACTTGTACATGGAGCGGAGAGGTACTTGTACATGGAGCGGAGATGTACTTGTACATTGAGCGGAGAGGTACTTGTACATGGAGCAGAGATGTACTTGTACATGGAGCGGAGAGGTACTTGTACATGGAGCGGAGAGGTACTTGTACATGGAGCGGAGAGGTACTTGTACATGGAGCGGAGAGGTACTTGTACATTGAGCGGAGAGGTACTTGTACATTGAGCGGAGAGGTACTTGTACATGGAGCTAGGGCTGGGTATCGAGTTTCGATACTTACTTGGCACCGAAATGGAAACATCGATACTAAGGGGTATCGAAGCCTCCCTTGTCAATCGATACCAATTTTCGATACCAAAACAAAACAGCGTCATTGAGCCTATAAGCATGCGACATGCTTGCACGCCGCGCTCTAATACGGCTGGTGATTGGCTGTCATGTAGAGGCATGCAGGAAACGTTACGCCCACTTTAGCCGGTGTGTTTGTTGTGACTGTGAGCCAGGCGTGCGGTGCGGATAGTATACAAGAAGTTAGCCACTCAAGCTACTCCTATCCTGGATTACCATATGGCGAAGATGATGAAAAGCAGGAAAAGAAACAGAAACAACACGGACTGGTTTCCACAGACAAGAGAAATAATTGAGAGGTGGGTCAGCTCAGCTTACCGCAAGTTAGCGGTTATCAGATCCCTCAGTCTGACAAATCCATGCATCTGGCTGTGAGTTGTAGCATTAGATCGTTTAATTAATTGCCGCCGTAACGTTATGCGCAAGCGGGCATTGTGTATTTTTAGCAACTCGTTAACAAACGCTGATGTCATGATAGTTTGTTGAATGTAAATGCGATTCATTTATATTGATTGGCTAGTCAGTGAAGTTGAGCTGTCTCGTCAGATTTGACAAGAATGACGTTCTGTTGCAGCAGTGAGCACACTGATCTGCAACGCTAGCGTTAATGTTTAATTAATTAGCGTTATGTGCAAGCGGGCAGTTATCGCCCATGTATTTTTAGCAACTCGTTAACAAACGCTGATGTCATGATAGTTTGTTGAATATAAATGCGATTCACTTTGTGGCATATAAGGCTATATTGATAGGCTAGTCAATGCTCAACTAGTCTTCCATGCATGAAGTGGAGCCATCTCATCAGTTTGTACAAGAATAGAGTTCTGTTGCATCAGTGAGCATTAAACCCTGATTTGCAACTCTCTGTTTTGCACTGAAAACTATTCCACTGATTTATTTGTTTTAGCTACATTTCTTTCCTTTGTAGTACTCCAATATTTTTTGTAGGGACGGCAATACGTTTAGAGAACTTAAAGTTATGTTAAATACAGTAGGTTTTATTTTTTTCTGCTGTAAAACTTAAGATGGGGGGAAACTAAAGATTTGTAAAATAATTTCAATGTGTAATGCAGTTTTATTTTTGTTAAAATGGATTTTTCTAAAAATTGGTATCGAAAAAAGTATCGTTCAGGAACCGGTATCGAAATCCAAGTATCGAAACGGTATCGATATCGAAAAATTTTGAACGATACCCAGCCCTACATGGAGCGCAGATGTACTTGTACATTGAGCGGAGAGGTACTGGTACATGGAGCGGAGATGTACTTGTACATTGAGCGGAGAGGTACTTGTACATTGAGCGGAGAGGTACTTGTACATGGAGCGGAGATGTACTTGTACATTGAGCGGAGAGGTACTGGTACATGGAGCGGAGATGTACTTGTACATTGAGCGGAGAGGTACTTGTACATGGAGTGGAGATGTACTTGTACATTGAGCGGAGAGGTACTGGTACATGGAGCGGAGATGTACTTGTACATTGAGCGGAGAGGTACTTGTACATGGAGTGGAGATGTACTTGTACATTGAGCGGAGAGGTACTGGTACATGGAGCGGAGATGTACTTGTACATTGAGCGGAGAGGTACTTGTACATGGAGTGGAGATGTACTTGTACATGGAGCGGAGATGTACTTGTACATTGAGCGGAGAGGTACTTGTACATGGAGCGGAGATGTACTTGTACATGGAGCGGAGAGGTACTTGTACATTGAGCGGAGAGGTACTTGTACATGGAGCGGAGAGGTACTTGTACATGGAGCGGAGATGTACTTGTACATGGAGCGGAGAGGTACTTGTACATGGAGCGGAGATGTACTTGTACATTGAGCGGAGAGGTACTTGTACATGGAGCAGAGATGTACTTGTACATGGAGCGGAGAGGTACTTGTACATGGAGCGGAGAGGTACTTGTACATGGAGCGGAGAGGTACTTGTACATGGAGCGTAGAGGTACTTGTACATTGAGCGGAGAGGTACTTGTACATTGAGCGGAGAGGTACTTGTACATGGAGCTAGGGCTGGGTATCGAGTTTCGATACTTACTTGGCACCGAAATGGAAACATCGATACTAAGGGGTATCGAAGCCTCCCTTGTCAATCGATACCAATTTTCGATACCAAAACAAAACAGCGTCATTGAGCCTATAAGCATGCGACATGCTTGCACGCCGCGCTCTAATACGGCTGGTGATTGGCTGTCATGTAGAGGCATGCAGGAAACGTTACGCCCACTTTAGCCGGTGTGTTTGTTGTGACTGTGAGCCAGGCGTGCGGTGCGGATAGTATACAAGAAGTTAGCCACTCAAGCTACTCCTATCCTGGATTACCATATGGCGAAGATGATGAAAAGCAGGAAAAGAAACAGAAACAACACGGACTGGTTTCCACAGACAAGAGAAATAATTGAGAGGTGGGTCAGCTCAGCTTACCGCAAGTTAGCGGTTATCAGATCCCTCAGTCTGACAAATCCATGCATCTGGCTGTGAGTTGTAGCATTAGATCGTTTAATTAATTGCCGCCGTAACGTTATGCGCAAGCGGGCATTGTGTATTTTTAGCAACTCGTTAACAAACGCTGATGTCATGATAGTTTGTTGAATGTAAATGCGATTCATTTATATTGATTGGCTAGTCAGTGAAGTTGAGCTGTCTCGTCAGATTTGACAAGAATGACGTTCTGTTGCAGCAGTGAGCACACTGATCTGCAACGCTAGCGTTAATGTTTAATTAATTAGCGTTATGTGCAAGCGGGCAGTTATCGCCCATGTATTTTTAGCAACTCGTTAACAAACGCTGATGTCATGATAGTTTGTTGAATATAAATGCGATTCACTTTGTGGCATATAAGGCTATATTGATAGGCTAGTCAATGCTCAACTAGTCTTCCATGCATGAAGTGGAGCCATCTCATCAGTTTGTACAAGAATAGAGTTCTGTTGCATCAGTGAGCATTAAACCCTGATTTGCAACTCTCTGTTTTGCACTGAAAACTATTCCACTGATTTATTTGTTTTAGCTACATTTCTTTCCTTTGTAGTACTCCAATATTTTTTGTAGGGACGGCAATACGTTTAGAGAACTTAAAGTTATGTTAAATACAGTAGGTTTTATTTTTTTCTGCTGTAAAACTTAAGATGGGGGGAAACTAAAGATTTGTAAAATAATTTCAATGTGTAATGCAGTTTTATTTTTGTTAAAATGGATTTTTCTAAAAATTGGTATCGAAAAAAGTATCGTTCAGGAACCGGTATCGAAATCCAAGTATCGAAACGGTATCGATATCGAAAAATTTTGAACGACACCCAGCCCTACATGGAGCGCAGATGTACTTGTACATTGAGCGGAGAGGTACTTGTACATGGAGTGGAGATGTACTTGTACATGGAGCGGAGAGGTACTTGTACATGGAGCGGAGAGGTACTTGTACATGGAGCGGAGAGGTACTTGTACATTGAGCGGAGAGGTACTTGTACATTGAGCGGAGAGGTACTTGTACATGGAGCTAGGGCTGGGTATCGAGTTTCGATACTTACTTGGCACCGAAATGGAAACATCGATACTAAGGGGTATCGAAGCCTCCCTTGTCAATCGATACCAATTTTCGATACCAAAACAAAACAGCGTCATTGAGCCTATAAGCATGCGACATGCTTGCACGCCGCGCTCTAATACGGCTGGTGATTGGCTGTCATGTAGAGGCATGCAGGAAACGTTACGCCCACTTTAGCCGGTGTGTTTGTTGTGACTGTGAGCCAGGCGTGCGGTGCGGATAGTATACAAGAAGTTAGCCACTCAAGCTACTCCTATCCTGGATTACCATATGGCGAAGATGATGAAAAGCAGGAAAAGAAACAGAAACAACACGGACTGGTTTCCACAGACAAGAGAAATAATTGAGAGGTGGGTCAGCTCAGCTTACCGCAAGTTAGCGGTTATCAGATCCCTCAGTCTGACAAATCCATGCATCTGGCTGTGAGTTGTAGCATTAGATCGTTTAATTAATTGCCGCCGTAACGTTATGCGCAAGCGGGCATTGTGTATTTTTAGCAACTCGTTAACAAACGCTGATGTCATGATAGTTTGTTGAATGTAAATGCGATTCATTTATATTGATTGGCTAGTCAGTGAAGTTGAGCTGTCTCGTCAGATTTGACAAGAATGACGTTCTGTTGCAGCAGTGAGCACACTGATCTGCAACGCTAGCGTTAATGTTTAATTAATTAGCGTTATGTGCAAGCGGGCAGTTATCGCCCATGTATTTTTAGCAACTCGTTAACAAACGCTGATGTCATGATAGTTTGTTGAATATAAATGCGATTCACTTTGTGGCATATAAGGCTATATTGATAGGCTAGTCAATGCTCAACTAGTCTTCCATGCATGAAGTGGAGCCATCTCATCAGTTTGTACAAGAATAGAGTTCTGTTGCATCAGTGAGCATTAAACCCTGATTTGCAACTCTCTGTTTTGCACTGAAAACTATTCCACTGATTTATTTGTTTTAGCTACATTTCTTTCCTTTGTAGTACTCCAATATTTTTTGTAGGGACGGCAATACGTTTAGAGAACTTAAAGTTATGTTAAATACAGTAGGTTTTATTTTTTTCTGCTGTAAAACTTAAGATGGGGGGAAACTAAAGATTTGTAAAATAATTTCAATGTGTAATGCAGTTTTATTTTTGTTAAAATGGATTTTTCTAAAAATTGGTATCGAAAAAAGTATCGTTCAGGAACCGGTATCGAAATCCAAGTATCGAAACGGTATCGATATCGAAAAATTTTGAACGATACCCAGCCCTACATGGAGCGCAGATGTACTTGTACATTGAGCGGAGAGGTACTGGTACATGGAGCGGAGATGTACTTGTACATTGAGCGGAGAGGTACTTGTACATTGAGCGGAGAGGTACTTGTACATGGAGCGGAGATGTACTTGTACATTGAGCGGAGAGGTACTGGTACATGGAGCGGAGATGTACTTGTACATTGAGCGGAGAGGTACTTGTACATGGAGTGGAGATGTACTTGTACATTGAGCGGAGAGGTACTGGTACATGGAGCGGAGATGTACTTGTACATTGAGCGGAGAGGTACTTGTACATGGAGTGGAGATGTACTTGTACATTGAGCGGAGAGGTACTGGTACATGGAGCGGAGATGTACTTGTACATTGAGCGGAGAGGTACTTGTACATGGAGTGGAGATGTACTTGTACATGGAGCGGAGATGTACTTGTACATTGAGCGGAGAGGTACTTGTACATGGAGCGGAGATGTACTTGTACATGGAGCGGAGAGGTACTTGTACATTGAGCGGAGAGGTACTTGTACATGGAGCGGAGAGGTACTTGTACATGGAGCGGAGATGTACTTGTACATGGAGCGGAGAGGTACTTGTACATGGAGCGGAGATGTACTTGTACATTGAGCGGAGAGGTACTTGTACATGGAGCAGAGATGTACTTGTACATGGAGCGGAGAGGTACTTGTACATGGAGCGGAGAGGTACTTGTACATGGAGCGGAGAGGTACTTGTACATGGAGCGTAGAGGTACTTGTACATTGAGCGGAGAGGTACTTGTACATTGAGCGGAGAGGTACTTGTACATGGAGCTAGGGCTGGGTATCGAGTTTCGATACTTACTTGGCACCGAAATGGAAACATCGATACTAAGGGGTATCGAAGCCTCCCTTGTCAATCGATACCAATTTTCGATACCAAAACAAAACAGCGTCATTGAGCCTATAAGCATGCGACATGCTTGCACGCCGCGCTCTAATACGGCTGGTGATTGGCTGTCATGTAGAGGCATGCAGGAAACGTTACGCCCACTTTAGCCGGTGTGTTTGTTGTGACTGTGAGCCAGGCGTGCGGTGCGGATAGTATACAAGAAGTTAGCCACTCAAGCTACTCCTATCCTGGATTACCATATGGCGAAGATGATGAAAAGCAGGAAAAGAAACAGAAACAACACGGACTGGTTTCCACAGACAAGAGAAATAATTGAGAGGTGGGTCAGCTCAGCTTACCGCAAGTTAGCGGTTATCAGATCCCTCAGTCTGACAAATCCATGCATCTGGCTGTGAGTTGTAGCATTAGATCGTTTAATTAATTGCCGCCGTAACGTTATGCGCAAGCGGGCATTGTGTATTTTTAGCAACTCGTTAACAAACGCTGATGTCATGATAGTTTGTTGAATGTAAATGCGATTCATTTATATTGATTGGCTAGTCAGTGAAGTTGAGCTGTCTCGTCAGATTTGACAAGAATGACGTTCTGTTGCAGCAGTGAGCACACTGATCTGCAACGCTAGCGTTAATGTTTAATTAATTAGCGTTATGTGCAAGCGGGCAGTTATCGCCCATGTATTTTTAGCAACTCGTTAACAAACGCTGATGTCATGATAGTTTGTTGAATATAAATGCGATTCACTTTGTGGCATATAAGGCTATATTGATAGGCTAGTCAATGCTCAACTAGTCTTCCATGCATGAAGTGGAGCCATCTCATCAGTTTGTACAAGAATAGAGTTCTGTTGCATCAGTGAGCATTAAACCCTGATTTGCAACTCTCTGTTTTGCACTGAAAACTATTCCACTGATTTATTTGTTTTAGCTACATTTCTTTCCTTTGTAGTACTCCAATATTTTTTGTAGGGACGGCAATACGTTTAGAGAACTTAAAGTTATGTTAAATACAGTAGGTTTTATTTTTTTCTGCTGTAAAACTTAAGATGGGGGGAAACTAAAGATTTGTAAAATAATTTCAATGTGTAATGCAGTTTTATTTTTGTTAAAATGGATTTTTCTAAAAATTGGTATCGAAAAAAGTATCGTTCAGGAACCGGTATCGAAATCCAAGTATCGAAACGGTATCGATATCGAAAAATTTTGAACGATACCCAGCCCTACATGGAGCGCAGATGTACTTGTACATTGAGCGGAGAGGTACTTGTACATGGAGTGGAGATGTACTTGTACATTGAGCGGAGAGGTACTGGTACATGGAGCGGAGATGTACTTGTACATTGAGCGGAGAGGTACTTGTACATGGAGTGGAGATGTACTTGTACATGGAGCGGAGATGTACTTGTACATTGAGCGGAGAGGTACTTGTACATGGAGCGGAGATGTACTTGTACATGGAGCGGAGAGGTACTTGTACATGGAGCGGCGAGGTACTTGTACATGGAGCGGAGATGTACTTGTACATGGAGCGGAGATGTACTTGTACATGGAGCGGAGAGGTACTTGTACATGGAGCGGAGAGGTACTTATACATTGAGCGGAGACGTACTTGTACATGGAGCGGAGATGTACTTGTACATTGAGCGGAGAGGTACTTGTACATTGAGCGGAGAGGTACTGGTACATGGAGCGGAGATGTACTTGTACATTGAGCGGAGAGGTACTTGTACATGGAGCGGAGAGGTACTTGTACATTGAGCGGAGAGGTACTTGTACATTGAGCGGAGACGTACTTGTACATTGAGCGGAGATGTACTTGTACATTGAGCGGAGATGTACTTGTACATTGAGCGGAGAGGTACTGGTACATGGAGCGGAGAGGTACTTGTACATGGAGCGGAGAGGTATTTGTACATGGAGCGGAGAGGTATTTGTACATGGAGCGGAGAGGTACTTGTACATTGAGCGGAGAGGTACTTGTACATGGAGCGGAGAGGTACTTGTACATGGAGTGGAGAGGTACTTGTACATGTAGCGGAGAGGTGCTTGTACATGGAGCGGAGAGGTACTTGTACATGGAGCGGAGAGGTATTTGTACATGGAGCGGAGAGGTACTTGTACATTCAGCGGAGAGGTACTTGTACATTGAGCGGAGAGGTACTTGTAGATGGAGCGGAGAGGTACTGTCGACACTTGTACATTGAGCGGAGAGGTACTTGTACATGGAGCGGAGAGGTACTTGTACATGGAGCGGAGAGGTACTGTCGACACTTGTACATTGAGCGGAGAGGTACTTGTACATGGAGCGGAGAGGTACTTGTACATGGAGCGGAGATGTACTTGTACAGGGAGCGGAGAGGTACTTGTACATTGAGCGGAGAGGTACTTGTACATGGAGCGGAGAGGTACTTGTACATGGAGCGGAGAGGTACTTGTACATGGAGCGGAGAGGTACTTGTACATTGAGCGGAGAGGTACTTGTACATGGAGCGGAGAGGTACTTGTACATGGAGCGGAGAGGTACTTGTACATGGAGCGGAGAGGTACTTGTACATTGAGCGGAGAGGTACTTGTACATGGAGCGGAGAGGTACTTGTACATGGAGCGGAGAGGTACTTGTACATGGAGCGGAGAGGTACTTGTACATGGAGCGGAGAGGTACTTGTACATTGAGCGGAGATGTACTTGTACATGGAGCGGAGATGTACTTGTACATGGATCGGAGAGGTACTTGTACATGAGAGCGGAGAGGTACTGTCGACACTTGTACATTGAGCGTAGAGGTACTGTCGACACTTGTACATTGAGCGGAGAGGTACTTGTACATGGAGCGGAGAGGTACTGTCGACACTTGTACATTGAGCGGAGAGGTACTTGTACATTGAGCGGAGATGTACTTGTACATGGAGCGCAGAGGTACTTGTACATTGAGCGGAGAGGTACTTGTACATGGAGCGGAGAGGTACTTGTACATGAGAGCGGAGAGGTACTTGTACATGGAGCGGAGAGGTACTTGTACATTGAGCGGAGAGGTACTGTCGACACTTGTACATTCAGCGGAGAGGTACTTGTACATGGAGCGGAGAGGTACTGTCGATACTTGACATTGAGCGGAGAGGTACTTGTACATGGAGCGGAGAGGTACTTGTACATGGAGCGGAGAGGTACTTGTACATGGAGCGGAGAGGTACTTGTACATTGAGCGGAGAGGTACTTGTACATGGAGCGGAGAGGTACTTGTACATTGAGCGGAGAGGTACTTGTACATGGAGCGGAGAGGTACTTGTACATGGAGCGGAGAGGTACTTGTACATGGAGCGGAGAGGTACTTGTACATGGAGCGGAGAGGTACTTGTACATTGAGCGGAGATGTACTTGTACATGGAGCGGAGATGTACTTGTACATGGATCGGAGAGGTACTTGTACATGAGAGCGGAGAGGTACTGTCGACACTTGTACATTGAGCGTAGAGGTACTGTCGACACTTGTACATTGAGCGGAGAGGTACTTGTACATGGAGCGGAGAGGTACTGTCGACACTTGTACATTGAGCGGAGAGGTACTTGTACATTGAGCGGAGAGGTACTTGTACATGGAGCGCAGAGGTACTTGTACATTGAGCGGAGAGGTACTTGTACATGGAGCGGAGAGGTACTTGTACATGAGAGCGGAGAGGTACTTGTACATGGAGCGGAGAGGTACTTGTACATTGAGCGGAGAGGTACTGTCGACACTTGTACATTCAGCGGAGAGGTACTTGTACATGGAGCGGAGAGGTACTGTCGATACTTGACATTGAGCGGAGAGGTACTTGTACATGGAGCGGAGAGGTATTTGTACATTGAGCGGAGAGGTACTTGTACATTGAGCGGAGAGGTACTGTCGACACTTGTACATTCAGCGGAGAGCTACTTGTACATGGAGCGGAGAGGTATTTGTACATTGAGCGGAGAGGTACTTGTACATGGAGCGGAGAGGTACTTGTACATAGAGCGGAGAGGTACTTATACATGGAGCGGAGAGGTATTTGTACATTGAGCGGAGAGGTACTTGTACATGGAGCGGAGAGGTACTTGTACATGAGAGCGGAGAGGTATTTGTACATGGAGCGGAAAGGTACTGTCGACACTTGTACATTGAGCGGAGAGCTACTTGTACATGGAGCGGAGAGGTACTTGTACATGAGAGCGGAGAGGTACTTGTACATGGAGCGGAGAGGTATTTGTACATGGAGCGGAGAGGTACTGTCGACACTTGACATTGAGCGGAGAGGTACTTGTACATGGAGCGGAGAGGTACTTGTACATGAGAGCGGAGAGGTATTTGTACATGGAGCGGAGAGGTACTGTCGACACTTGACATTGAGCGGAGAGGTACTTGTACATGGAGCGGAGAGGTACTTGTACATGGAGCGGAGAGGTACTTGTACATGGACCGGAGAGGTACTTGTACATGGAGCGGAGAGGTACTTGTACATGGAGCGGAGATGTACTTGTACATTGAGCGGAGAGGTACTTGTACATGGAGCAGAGATGTACTTGTACATGGAGCGGAGATGTACTTGTACATTGAGCGGAGAGGTACTTGTACATGGAGCGGAGAGGTACTTGTACATGGAGCGGAGATGTACTTGTACATGGAGCGGAGAGGTACTTGTACATGGAGCGGAGATGTACTTGTACATTGAGCGGAGAGGTACTTGTACATGGAGCAGAGATGTACTTGTACATGGAGCGGAGAGGTACTTGTACATGGAGCGGAGAGGTACTGGTACATGGAGCGGAGATGTACTTGTACATTGAGCGGAGAGGTACTTGTACATGGAGTGGAGATGTACTTGTACATTGAGCGGAGAGGTACTGGTACATGGAGCGGAGATGTACTTGTACATTGAGCGGAGAGGTACTTGTACATGGAGTGGAGATGTACTTGTACATGGAGCGGAGATGTACTTGTACATTGAGCGGAGAGGTACTTGTACATGGAGCGGAGATGTACTTGTACATGGAGCGGAGAGGTACTTGTACATGGAGCGGAGATGTACTTGTACATTGAGCGGAGAGGTACTTGTACATGGAGCGGAGAGGTACTTGTACATGGAGCGGAGATGTACTTGTACATGGAGCGGAGAGGTACTTGTACATGGAGCGGAGATGTACTTGTACATTGAGCGGAGAGGTACTTGTACATGGAGCAGAGATGTACTTGTACATGGAGCGGAGAGGTACTTGTACATGGAGCGGAGAGGTACTTGTACATGGAGCGGAGAGGTACTTGTACATGGAGCGGAGAGGTACTTGTACATTGAGCGGAGAGGTACTTGTACATTGAGCGGAGAGGTACTTGTACATGGAGCTAGGGCTGGGTATCGAGTTTCGATACTTACTTGGCACCGAAATGGAAACATCGATACTAAGGGGTATCGAAGCCTCCCTTGTCAATCGATACCAATTTTCGATACCAAAACAAAACAGCGTCATTGAGCCTATAAGCATGCGACATGCTTGCACGCCGCGCTCTAATACGGCTGGTGATTGGCTGTCATGTAGAGGCATGCAGGAAACGTTACGCCCACTTTAGCCGGTGTGTTTGTTGTGACTGTGAGCCAGGCGTGCGGTGCGGATAGTATACAAGAAGTTAGCCACTCAAGCTACTCCTATCCTGGATTACCATATGGCGAAGATGATGAAAAGCAGGAAAAGAAACAGAAACAACACGGACTGGTTTCCACAGACAAGAGAAATAATTGAGAGGTGGGTCAGCTCAGCTTACCGCAAGTTAGCGGTTATCAGATCCCTCAGTCTGACAAATCCATGCATCTGGCTGTGAGTTGTAGCATTAGATCGTTTAATTAATTGCCGCCGTAACGTTATGCGCAAGCGGGCATTGTGTATTTTTAGCAACTCGTTAACAAACGCTGATGTCATGATAGTTTGTTGAATGTAAATGCGATTCATTTATATTGATTGGCTAGTCAGTGAAGTTGAGCTGTCTCGTCAGATTTGACAAGAATGACGTTCTGTTGCAGCAGTGAGCACACTGATCTGCAACGCTAGCGTTAATGTTTAATTAATTAGCGTTATGTGCAAGCGGGCAGTTATCGCCCATGTATTTTTAGCAACTCGTTAACAAACGCTGATGTCATGATAGTTTGTTGAATATAAATGCGATTCACTTTGTGGCATATAAGGCTATATTGATAGGCTAGTCAATGCTCAACTAGTCTTCCATGCATGAAGTGGAGCCATCTCATCAGTTTGTACAAGAATAGAGTTCTGTTGCATCAGTGAGCATTAAACCCTGATTTGCAACTCTCTGTTTTGCACTGAAAACTATTCCACTGATTTATTTGTTTTAGCTACATTTCTTTCCTTTGTAGTACTCCAATATTTTTTGTAGGGACGGCAATACGTTTAGAGAACTTAAAGTTATGTTAAATACAGTAGGTTTTATTTTTTTCTGCTGTAAAACTTAAGATGGGGGGAAACTAAAGATTTGTAAAATAATTTCAATGTGTAATGCAGTTTTATTTTTGTTAAAATGGATTTTTCTAAAAATTGGTATCGAAAAAAGTATCGTTCAGGAACCGGTATCGAAATCCAAGTATCGAAACGGTATCGATATCGAAAAATTTTGAACGATACCCAGCCCTACATGGAGCGCAGATGTACTTGTACATTGAGCGGAGAGGTACTGGTACATGGAGCGGAGATGTACTTGTACATTGAGCGGAGAGGTACTTGTAGATGGAGCGGAGAGGTACTGTCGACACTTGTACATTGAGCGGAGAGGTACTTGTACATGGAGCGGAGAGGTACTTGTACATGGAGCGGAGAGGTACTGTCGACACTTGTACATTGAGCGGAGAGGTACTTGTACATGGAGCGGAGAGGTACTTGTACATGGAGCGGAGATGTACTTGTACAGGGAGCGGAGAGGTACTTGTACATTGAGCGGAGAGGTACTTGTACATGGAGCGGAGAGGTACTTGTACATGGAGCGGAGAGGTACTTGTACATGGAGCGGAGAGGTACTTGTACATTGAGCGGAGAGGTACTTGTACATGGAGCGGAGAGGTACTTGTACATGGAGCGGAGAGGTACTTGTACATGGAGCGGAGAGGTACTTGTACATTGAGCGGAGAGGTACTTGTACATGGAGCGGAGAGGTACTTGTACATGGAGCGGAGAGGTACTTGTACATGGAGCGGAGAGGTACTTGTACATTGAGCGGAGATGTACTTGTACATGGAGCGGAGATGTACTTGTACATGGATCGGAGAGGTGCTTGTACATGAGAGCGGAGAGGTACTGTCGACACTTGTACATTGAGCGTAGAGGTACTGTCGACACTTGTACATTGAGCGGAGAGGTACTTGTACATGGAGCGGAGAGGTACTGTCGACACTTGTACATTGAGCGGAGAGGTACTTGTACATTGAGCGGAGAGGTACTTGTACATGGAGCGCAGAGGTACTTGTACATTGAGCGGAGAGGTACTTGTACATGGAGCGGAGAGGTACTTGTACATGAGAGCGGAGAGGTACTTGTACATGGAGCGGAGAGGTACTTGTACATTGAGCGGAGAGGTACTGTCGACACTTGTACATTCAGCGGAGAGGTACTTGTACATGGAGCGGAGAGGTACTGTCGATACTTGACATTGAGCGGAGAGGTACTTGTACATGGAGCGGAGAGGTACTTGTACATGGAGCGGAGAGGTACTTGTACATGGAGCGGAGAGGTACTTGTACATTGAGCGGAGAGGTACTTGTACATGGAGCGGAGAGGTACTTGTACATTGAGCGGAGAGGTACTTGTACATGGAGCGGAGAGGTACTTGTACATGGAGCGGAGAGGTACTTGTACATGGAGCGGAGAGGTACTTGTACATGGATCGGAGAGGTACTTGTACATGAGAGCGGAGAGGTACTGTCGACACTTGTACATTGAGCGTAGAGGTACTGTCGACACTTGTACATTGAGCGGAGAGGTACTTGTACATGGAGCGGAGAGGTACTGTCGACACTTGTACATTGAGCGGAGAGGTACTTGTACATTGAGCGGAGAGGTACTTGTACATGGAGCGCAGAGGTACTTGTACATTGAGCGGAGAGGTACTTGTACATGGAGCGGAGAGGTACTTGTACATGAGAGCGGAGAGGTACTTGTACATGGAGCGGAGAGGTACTTGTACATTGAGCGGAGAGGTACTGTCGACACTTGTACATTCAGCGGAGAGGTACTTGTACATGGAGCGGAGAGGTACTGTCGATACTTGACATTGAGCGGAGAGGTACTTGTACATGGAGCGGAGAGGTATTTGTACATTGAGCGGAGAGGTACTTGTACATTGAGCGGAGAGGTACTGTCGACACTTGTACATTCAGCGGAGAGCTACTTGTACATGGAGCGGAGAGGTATTTGTACATTGAGCGGAGAGGTACTTGTACATGGAGCGGAGAGGTACTTGTACATAGAGCGGAGAGGTACTTATACATGGAGCGGAGAGGTATTTGTACATTGAGCGGAGAGGTACTTGTACATGGAGCGGAGAGGTACTTGTACATGAGAGCGGAGAGGTATTTGTACATGGAGCGGAAAGGTACTGTCGACACTTGTACATTGAGCGGAGAGCTACTTGTACATGGAGCGGAGAGGTACTTGTACATGAGAGCGGAGAGGTACTTGTACATGGAGCGGAGAGGTATTTGTACATGGAGCGGAGAGGTACTGTCGACACTTGACATTGAGCGGAGAGGTACTTGTACATGGAGCGGAGAGGTACTTGTACATGAGAGCGGAGAGGTATTTGTACATGGAGCGGAGAGGTACTGTCGACACTTGACATTGAGCGGAGAGGTACTTGTACATGGAGCGGAGAGGTACTTGTACATGGAGCGGAGAGGTACTTGTACATGGACCGGAGAGGTACTTGTACATGGAGCGGAGAGGTACTTGTACATGGAGCGGATATGTACTTGTACATTGAGCGGAGAGGTACTTGTACATGGAGCAGAGATGTACTTGTACATGGAGCGGAGATGTACTTGTACATTGAGCGGAGAGGTACTTGTACATGGAGCGGAGAGGTACTTGTACATGGAGCGGAGATGTACTTGTACATGGAGCGGAGAGGTACTTGTACATGGAGCGGAGATGTACTTGTACATTGAGCGGAGAGGTACTTGTACATGGAGCAGAGATGTACTTGTACATGGAGCGGAGAGGTACTTGTACATGGAGCGGAGAGGTACTGGTACATGGAGCGGAGATGTACTTGTACATTGAGCGGAGAGGTACTTGTACATGGAGTGGAGATGTACTTGTACATTGAGCGGAGAGGTACTGGTACATGGAGCGGAGATGTACTTGTACATTGAGCGGAGAGGTACTTGTACATGGAGTGGAGATGTACTTGTACATGGAGCGGAGATGTACTTGTACATTGAGCGGAGAGGTACTTGTACATGGAGCGGAGATGTACTTGTACATGGAGCGGAGAGGTACTTGTACATGGAGCGGAGAGGTACTTGTACATGGAGCGGAGATGTACTTGTACATGGAGCGGAGAGGTACTTGTACATGGAGCGGAGATGTACTTGTACATTGAGCGGAGAGGTACTTGTACATGGAGCAGAGATGTACTTGTACATGGAGCGGAGAGGTACTTGTACATGGAGCGGAGAGGTACTTGTACATGGAGCGGAGAGGTACTTGTACATGGAGCGGAGAGGTACTTGTACATTGAGCGGAGAGGTACTTGTACATTGAGCGGAGAGGTACTTGTACATGGAGCTAGGGCTGGGTATCGAGTTTCGATACTTACTTGGCACCGAAATGGAAACATCGATACTAAGGGGTATCGAAGCCTCCCTTGTCAATCGATACCAATTTTCGATACCAAAACAAAACAGCGTCATTGAGCCTATAAGCATGCGACATGCTTGCACGCCGCGCTCTAATACGGCTGGTGATTGGCTGTCATGTAGAGGCATGCAGGAAACGTTACGCCCACTTTAGCCGGTGTGTTTGTTGTGACTGTGAGCCAGGCGTGCGGTGCGGATAGTATACAAGAAGTTAGCCACTCAAGCTACTCCTATCCTGGATTACCATATGGCGAAGATGATGAAAAGCAGGAAAAGAAACAGAAACAACACGGACTGGTTTCCACAGACAAGAGAAATAATTGAGAGGTGGGTCAGCTCAGCTTACCGCAAGTTAGCGGTTATCAGATCCCTCAGTCTGACAAATCCATGCATCTGGCTGTGAGTTGTAGCATTAGATCGTTTAATTAATTGCCGCCGTAACGTTATGCGCAAGCGGGCATTGTGTATTTTTAGCAACTCGTTAACAAACGCTGATGTCATGATAGTTTGTTGAATGTAAATGCGATTCATTTATATTGATTGGCTAGTCAGTGAAGTTGAGCTGTCTCGTCAGATTTGACAAGAATGACGTTCTGTTGCAGCAGTGAGCACACTGATCTGCAACGCTAGCGTTAATGTTTAATTAATTAGCGTTATGTGCAAGCGGGCAGTTATCGCCCATGTATTTTTAGCAACTCGTTAACAAACGCTGATGTCATGATAGTTTGTTGAATATAAATGCGATTCACTTTGTGGCATATAAGGCTATATTGATAGGCTAGTCAATGCTCAACTAGTCTTCCATGCATGAAGTGGAGCCATCTCATCAGTTTGTACAAGAATAGAGTTCTGTTGCATCAGTGAGCATTAAACCCTGATTTGCAACTCTCTGTTTTGCACTGAAAACTATTCCACTGATTTATTTGTTTTAGCTACATTTCTTTCCTTTGTAGTACTCCAATATTTTTTGTAGGGACGGCAATACGTTTAGAGAACTTAAAGTTATGTTAAATACAGTAGGTTTTATTTTTTTCTGCTGTAAAACTTAAGATGGGGGGAAACTAAAGATTTGTAAAATAATTTCAATGTGTAATGCAGTTTTATTTTTGTTAAAATGGATTTTTCTAAAAATTGGTATCGAAAAAAGTATCGTTCAGGAACCGGTATCGAAATCCAAGTATCGAAACGGTATCGATATCGAAAATTTTTGAACGATACCCAGCCCTACATGGAGCGCAGATGTACTTGTACATTGAGCGGAGAGGTACTGGTACATGGAGCGGAGATGTACTTGTACATTGAGCGGAGAGGTACTTGTAGATGGAGCGGAGAGGTACTGTCGACACTTGTACATTGAGCGGAGAGGTACTTGTACATGGAGCGGAGAGGTACTTGTACATGGAGCGGAGAGGTACTGTCGACACTTGTACATTGAGCGGAGAGGTACTTGTACATGGAGCGGAGAGGTACTTGTACATGGAGCGGAGATGTACTTGTACAGGGAGCGGAGAGGTACTTGTACATTGAGCGGAGAGGTACTTGTACATGGAGCGGAGAGGTACTTGTACATGGAGCGGAGAGGTACTTGTACATGGAGCGGAGAGGTACTTGTACATTGAGCGGAGAGGTACTTGTACATGGAGCGGAGAGGTACTTGTACATGGAGCGGAGAGGTACTTGTACATGGAGCGGAGAGGTACTTGTACATTGAGCGGAGAGGTACTTGTACATGGAGCGGAGAGGTACTTGTACATGGAGCGGAGAGGTACTTGTACATGGAGCGGAGAGGTACTTGTACATGGAGCGGAGAGGTACTTGTACATTGAGCGGAGATGTACTTGTACATGGAGCGGAGATGTACTTGTACATGGATCGGAGAGGTACTTGTACATGAGAGCGGAGAGGTACTGTCGACACTTGTACATTGAGCGTAGAGGTACTGTCGACACTTGTACATTGAGCGGAGAGGTACTTGTACATGGAGCGGAGAGGTACTGTCGACACTTGTACATTGAGCGGAGAGGTACTTGTACATTGAGCGGAGAGGTACTTGTACATGGAGCGCAGAGGTACTTGTACATTGAGCGGAGAGGTACTTGTACATGGAGCGGAGAGGTACTTGTACATGAGAGCGGAGAGGTACTTGTACATGGAGCGGAGAGGTACTTGTACATTGAGCGGAGAGGTACTGTCGACACTTGTACATTCAGCGGAGAGGTACTTGTACATGGAGCGGAGAGGTACTGTCGATACTTGACATTGAGCGGAGAGGTACTTGTACATGGAGCGGAGAGGTACTTGTACATGGAGCGGAGAGGTACTTGTACATGGAGCGGAGAGGTACTTGTACATTGAGCGGAGAGGTACTTGTACATGGAGCGGAGAGGTACTTGTACATTGAGCGGAGAGGTACTTGTACATGGAGCGGAGAGGTACTTGTACATGCAGCGGAGAGGTACTTGTACATGGAGCGGAGAGGTACTTGTACATGGAGCGGAGAGGTACTTGTACATTGAGCGGAGATGTACTTGTACATGGAGCGGAGATGTACTTGTACATGGATCGGAGAGGTACTTGTACATGAGAGCGGAGAGGTACTGTCGACACTTGTACATTGAGCGTAGAGGTACTGTCGACACTTGTACATTGAGCGGAGAGGTACTTGTACATGGAGCGGAGAGGTACTGTCGACACTTGTACATTGAGCGGAGAGGTACTTGTACATTGAGCGGAGAGGTACTTGTACATGGAGCGCAGAGGTACTTGTACATTGAGCGGAGAGGTACTTGTACATGGAGCGGAGAGGTACTTGTACATGAGAGCGGAGAGGTACTTGTACATGGAGCGGAGAGGTACTTGTACATTGAGCGGAGAGGTACTGTCGACACTTGTACATTCAGCGGAGAGGTACTTGTACATGGAGCGGAGAGGTACTGTCGATACTTGACATTGAGCGGAGAGGTACTTGTACATGGAGCGGAGAGGTATTTGTACATTGAGCGGAGAGGTACTTGTACATTGAGCGGAGAGGTACTGTCGACACTTGTACATTCAGCGGAGAGCTACTTGTACATGGAGCGGAGAGGTATTTGTACATTGAGCGGAGAGGTACTTGTACATGGAGCGGAGAGGTACGTGTACATAGAGCGGAGAGGTACTTATACATGGAGCGGAGAGGTATTTGTACATTGAGCGGAGAGGTACTTGTACATGGAGCGGAGAGGTACTTGTACATGAGAGCGGAGAGGTATTTGTACATGGAGCGGAAAGGTACTGTCGACACTTGTACATTGAGCGGAGAGCTACTTGTACATGGAGCGGAGAGGTACTTGTACATGAGAGCGGAGAGGTACTTGTACATGGAGCGGAGAGGTATTTGTACATGGAGCGGAGAGGTACTGTCGACACTTGACATTGAGCGGAGAGGTACTTGTACATGGAGCGGAGAGGTACTTGTACATGAGAGCGGAGAGGTATTTGTACATGGAGCGGAGAGGTACTGTCGACACTTGACATTGAGCGGAGAGGTACTTGTACATGGAGCGGAGAGGTACTTGTACATGGAGCGGAGAGGTACTTGTACATGGACCGGAGAGGTACTTGTACATGGAGCGGAGAGGTACTTGTACATGGAGCGGAGATGTACTTGTACATTGAGCGGAGAGGTACTTGTACATGGAGCAGAGATGTACTTGTACATGGAGCGGAGATGTACTTGTACATTGAGCGGAGAGGTACTTGTACATGGAGCGGAGAGGTACTTGTACATGGAGCGGAGATGTACTTGTACATGGAGCGGAGAGGTACTTGTACATGGAGCGGAGATGTACTTGTACATTGAGCGGAGAGGTACTTGTACATGGAGCAGAGATGTACTTGTACATGGAGCGGAGAGGTACTTGTACATGGAGCGGAGAGGTACTGGTACATGGAGCGGAGATGTACTTGTACATTGAGCGGAGAGGTACTTGTACATGGAGTGGAGATGTACTTGTACATTGAGCGGAGAGGTACTGGTACATGGAGCGGAGATGTACTTGTACATTGAGCGGAGAGGTACTTGTACATGGAGTGGAGATGTACTTGTACATGGAGCGGAGATGTACTTGTACATTGAGCGGAGAGGTACTTGTACATGGAGCGGAGATGTACTTGTACATGGAGCGGAGAGGTACTTGTACATGGAGCGGAGATGTACTTGTACATTGAGCGGAGAGGTACTTGTACATGGAGCGGAGAGGTACTTGTACATGGAGCGGAGATGTACTTGTACATGGAGCGGAGAGGTACTTGTACATGGAGCGGAGATGTACTTGTACATTGAGCGGAGAGGTACTTGTACATGGAGCAGAGATGTACTTGTACATGGAGCGGAGAGGTACTTGTACATGGAGCGGAGAGGTACTTGTACATGGAGCGGAGAGGTACTTGTACATGGAGCGGAGAGGTACTTGTACATTGAGCGGAGAGGTACTTGTACATTGAGCGGAGAGGTACTTGTACATGGAGCTAGGGCTGGGTATCGAGTTTCGATACTTACTTGGCACCGAAATGGAAACATCGATACTAAGGGGTATCGAAGCCTCCCTTGTCAATCGATACCAATTTTCGATACCAAAACAAAACAGCGTCATTGAGCCTATAAGCATGCGACATGCTTGCACGCCGCGCTCTAATACGGCTGGTGATTGGCTGTCATGTAGAGGCATGCAGGAAACGTTACGCCCACTTTAGCCGGTGTGTTTGTTGTGACTGTGAGCCAGGCGTGCGGTGCGGATAGTATACAAGAAGTTAGCCACTCAAGCTACTCCTATCCTGGATTACCATATGGCGAAGATGATGAAAAGCAGGAAAAGAAACAGAAACAACACGGACTGGTTTCCACAGACAAGAGAAATAATTGAGAGGTGGGTCAGCTCAGCTTACCGCAAGTTAGCGGTTATCAGATCCCTCAGTCTGACAAATCCATGCATCTGGCTGTGAGTTGTAGCATTAGATCGTTTAATTAATTGCCGCCGTAACGTTATGCGCAAGCGGGCATTGTGTATTTTTAGCAACTCGTTAACAAACGCTGATGTCATGATAGTTTGTTGAATGTAAATGCGATTCATTTATATTGATTGGCTAGTCAGTGAAGTTGAGCTGTCTCGTCAGATTTGACAAGAATGACGTTCTGTTGCAGCAGTGAGCACACTGATCTGCAACGCTAGCGTTAATGTTTAATTAATTAGCGTTATGTGCAAGCGGGCAGTTATCGCCCATGTATTTTTAGCAACTCGTTAACAAACGCTGATGTCATGATAGTTTGTTGAATATAAATGCGATTCACTTTGTGGCATATAAGGCTATATTGATAGGCTAGTCAATGCTCAACTAGTCTTCCATGCATGAAGTGGAGCCATCTCATCAGTTTGTACAAGAATAGAGTTCTGTTGCATCAGTGAGCATTAAACCCTGATTTGCAACTCTCTGTTTTGCACTGAAAACTATTCCACTGATTTATTTGTTTTAGCTACATTTCTTTCCTTTGTAGTACTCCAATATTTTTTGTAGGGACGGCAATACGTTTAGAGAACTTAAAGTTATGTTAAATACAGTAGGTTTTATTTTTTTCTGCTGTAAAACTTAAGATGGGGGGAAACTAAAGATTTGTAAAATAATTTCAATGTGTAATGCAGTTTTATTTTTGTTAAAATGGATTTTTCTAAAAATTGGTATCGAAAAAAGTATCGTTCAGGAACCGGTATCGAAATCCAAGTATCGAAACGGTATCGATATCGAAAAATTTTGAACGATACCCAGCCCTACATGGAGCGCAGATGTACTTGTACATTGAGCGGAGAGGTACTGGTACATGGAGCGGAGATGTACTTGTACATTGAGCGGAGAGGTACTTGTACATTGAGCGGAGAGGTACTTGTACATGGAGCGGAGATGTACTTGTACATTGAGCGGAGAGGTACTGGTACATGGAGCGGAGATGTACTTGTACATTGAGCGGAGAGGTACTTGTACATGGAGTGGAGATGTACTTGTACATTGAGCGGAGAGGTACTGGTACATGGAGCGGAGATGTACTTGTACATTGAGCGGAGAGGTACTTGTACATGGAGTGGAGATGTACTTGTACATTGAGCGGAGAGGTACTGGTACATGGAGCGGAGATGTACTTGTACATTGAGCGGAGAGGTACTTGTACATGGAGTGGAGATGTACTTGTACATGGAGCGGAGATGTACTTGTACATTGAGCGGAGAGGTACTTGTACATGGAGCGGAGATGTACTTGTACATGGAGCGGAGAGGTACTTGTACATGGAGCGGAGAGGTACTTGTACATGGAGCGGAGATGTACTTGTACATGGAGCGGAGATGTACTTGTACATGGAGCGGAGAGGTACTTGTACATGGAGCGGAGAGGTACTTATACATTGAGCGGAGACGTACTTGTACATGGAGCGGAGATGTACTTGTACATTGAGCGGAGAGGTACTTGTACATTGAGCGGAGAGGTACTGGTACATGGAGCGGAGATGTACTTGTACATTGAGCGGAGAGGTACTTGTACATGGAGCGGAGAGGTACTTGTACATTGAGCGGAGAGGTACTTGTACATTGAGCGGAGACGTACTTGTACATTGAGCGGAGATGTACTTGTACATTGAGCGGAGATGTACTTGTACATTGAGCGGAGAGGTACTGGTACATGGAGCGGAGAGGTACTTGTACATGGAGCGGAGAGGTATTTGTACATGGAGCGGAGAGGTATTTGTACATGGAGCGGAGAGGTACTTGTACATTGAGCGGAGAGGTACTTGTACATGGAGCGGAGAGGTACTTGTACATGGAGCGGAGAGGTACTTGTACATGTAGCGGAGAGGTGCTTGTACATGGAGCGGAGAGGTACTTGTACATGGAGCGGAGAGGTATTTGTACATGGAGCGGAGAGGTACTTGTACATGGAGCGGAGAGGTACTTGTACATTCAGCGGAGAGGTACTTGTACATTGAGCGGAGAGGTACTTGTAGATGGAGCGGAGAGGTACTGTCGACACTTGTACATTGAGCGGAGAGGTACTTGTACATGGAGCGGAGAGGTACTTGTACATGGAGCGGAGAGGTACTGTCGACACTTGTACATTGAGCGGAGAGGTACTTGTACATGGAGCGGAGAGGTACTTGTACATGGAGCGGAGATGTACTTGTACAGGGAGCGGAGAGGTACTTGTACATTGAGCGGAGAGGTACTTGTACATGGAGCGGAGAGGTACTTGTACATGGAGCGGAGAGGTACTTGTACATGGAGCGGAGAGGTACTTGTACATTGAGCGGAGAGGTACTTGTACATGGAGCGGAGAGGTACTTGTACATGGAGCGGAGAGGTACTTGTACATGGAGCGGAGAGGTACTTGTACATTAAACGGAGAGGTACTTGTACATGGAGCGGAGAGGTACTTGTACATGGAGCGGAGAGGTACTTGTACATGGAGCGGAGAGGTACTTGTACATGGAGCGGAGAGGTACTTGTACATTGAGCGGAGATGTACTTGTACATGGAGCGGAGATGTACTTGTACATGGATCGGAGAGGTACTTGTACATGAGAGCGGAGAGGTACTGTCGACACTTGTACATTGAGCGTAGAGGTACTGTCGACACTTGTACATTGAGCGGAGAGGTACTTGTACATGGAGCGGAGAGGTACTGTCGACACTTGTACATTGAGCGGAGAGGTACTTGTACATTGAGCGGAGAGGTACTTGTACATGGAGCGCAGAGGTACTTGTACATTGAGCGGAGAGGTACTTGTACATGGAGCGGAGAGGTACTTGTACATGAGAGCGGAGAGGTACTTGTACATGGAGCGGAGAGGTACTTGTACATTGAGCGGAGAGGTACTGTCGACACTTGTACATTCAGCGGAGAGGTACTTGTACATGGAGCGGAGAGGTACTGTCGATACTTGACATTGAGCGGAGAGGTACTTGTACATGGAGCGGAGAGGTACTTGTACATGGAGCGGAGAGGTACTTGTACATGGAGCGGAGAGGTACTTGTACATTGAGCGGAGAGGTACTTGTACATGGAGCGGAGAGGTACTTGTACATTGAGCGGAGAGGTACTTGTACATGGAGCGGAGAGGTACTTGTACATGGAGCGGAGAGGTACTTGTACATGGAGCGGAGAGGTACTTGTACATGGAGCGGAGAGGTACTTGTACATTGAGCGGAGATGTACTTGTACATGGAGCGGAGATGTACTTGTACATGGATCGGAGAGGTACTTGTACATGAGAGCGGAGAGGTACTGTCGACACTTGTACATTGAGCGTAGAGGTACTGTCGACACTTGTACATTGAGCGGAGAGGTACTTGTACATGGAGCGGAGAGGTACTGTCGACACTTGTACATTGAGCGGAGAGGTACTTGTACATTGAGCGGAGAGGTACTTGTACATGGAGCGCAGAGGTACTTGTACATTGAGCGGAGAGGTACTTGTACATGGAGCGGAGAGGTACTTGTACATGAGAGCGGAGAGGTACTTGTACATGGAGCGGAGAGGTACTTGTACATTGAGCGGAGAGGTACTGTCGACACTTGTACATTCAGCGGAGAGGTACTTGTACATGGAGCGGAGAGGTACTGTCGATACTTGACATTGAGCGGAGAGGTACTTGTACATGGAGCGGAGAGGTATTTGTACATTGAGCGGAGAGGTACTTGTACATTGAGCGGAGAGGTACTGTCGACACTTGTACATTCAGCGGAGAGCTACTTGTACATGGAGCGGAGAGGTATTTGTACATTGAGCGGAGAGGTACTTGTACATGGAGCGGAGAGGTACGTGTACATAGAGCGGAGAGGTACTTATACATGGAGCGGAGAGGTATTTGTACATTGAGCGGAGAGGTACTTGTACATGGAGCGGAGAGGTACTTGTACATGAGAGCGGAGAGGTATTTGTACATGGAGCGGAAAGGTACTGTCGACACTTGTACATTGAGCGGAGAGCTACTTGTACATGGAGCGGAGAGGTACTTGTACATGAGAGCGGAGAGGTACTTGTACATGGAGCGGAGAGGTATTTGTACATGGAGCGGAGAGGTACTGTCGACACTTGACATTGAGCGGAGAGGTACTTGTACATGGAGCGGAGAGGTACTTGTACATGAGAGCGGAGAGGTATTTGTACATGGAGCGGAGAGGTACTGTCGACACTTGACATTGAGCGGAGAGGTACTTGTACATGGAGCGGAGAGGTACTTGTACATGGAGCGGAGAGGTACTTGTACATGGACCGGAGAGGTACTTGTACATGGAGCGGAGAGGTACTTGTACATGGAGCGGAGATGTACTTGTACATTGAGCGGAGAGGTACTTGTACATGGAGCAGAGATGTACTTGTACATGGAGCGGAGATGTACTTGTACATTGAGCGGAGAGGTACTTGTACATGGAGCGGAGAGGTACTTGTACATGGAGCGGAGATGTACTTGTACATGGAGCGGAGAGGTACTTGTACATGGAGCGGAGATGTACTTGTACATTGAGCGGAGAGGTACTTGTACATGGAGCAGAGATGTACTTGTACATGGAGCGGAGAGGTACTTGTACATGGAGCGGAGAGGTACTGGTACATGGAGCGGAGATGTACTTGTACATTGAGCGGAGAGGTACTTGTACATGGAGTGGAGATGTACTTGTACATTGAGCGGAGAGGTACTGGTACATGGAGCGGAGATGTACTTGTACATTGAGCGGAGAGGTACTTGTACATGGAGTGGAGATGTACTTGTACATGGAGCGGAGATGTACTTGTACATTGAGCGGAGAGGTACTTGTACATGGAGCGGAGATGTACTTGTACATGGAGCGGAGAGGTACTTGTACATGGAGCGGAGATGTACTTGTACATTGAGCGGAGAGGTACTTGTACATGGAGCGGAGAGGTACTTGTACATGGAGCGGAGATGTACTTGTACATGGAGCGGAGAGGTACTTGTACATGGAGCGGAGATGTACTTGTACATTGAGCGGAGAGGTACTTGTACATGGAGCAGAGATGTACTTGTACATGGAGCGGAGAGGTACTTGTACATGGAGCGGAGAGGTACTTGTACATGGAGCGGAGAGGTACTTGTACATGGAGCGGAGAGGTACTTGTACATTGAGCGGAGAGGTACTTGTACATTGAGCGGAGAGGTACTTGTACATGGAGCTAGGGCTGGGTATCGAGTTTCGATACTTACTTGGCACCGAAATGGAAACATCGATACTAAGGGGTATCGAAGCCTCCCTTGTCAATCGATACCAATTTTCGATACCAAAACAAAACAGCGTCATTGAGCCTATAAGCATGCGACATGCTTGCACGCCGCGCTCTAATACGGCTGGTGATTGGCTGTCATGTAGAGGCATGCAGGAAACGTTACGCCCACTTTAGCCGGTGTGTTTGTTGTGACTGTGAGCCAGGCGTGCGGTGCGGATAGTATACAAGAAGTTAGCCACTCAAGCTACTCCTATCCTGGATTACCATATGGCGAAGATGATGAAAAGCAGGAAAAGAAACAGAAACAACACGGACTGGTTTCCACAGACAAGAGAAATAATTGAGAGGTGGGTCAGCTCAGCTTACCGCAAGTTAGCGGTTATCAGATCCCTCAGTCTGACAAATCCATGCATCTGGCTGTGAGTTGTAGCATTAGATCGTTTAATTAATTGCCGCCGTAACGTTATGCGCAAGCGGGCATTGTGTATTTTTAGCAACTCGTTAACAAACGCTGATGTCATGATAGTTTGTTGAATGTAAATGCGATTCATTTATATTGATTGGCTAGTCAGTGAAGTTGAGCTGTCTCGTCAGATTTGACAAGAATGACGTTCTGTTGCAGCAGTGAGCACACTGATCTGCAACGCTAGCGTTAATGTTTAATTAATTAGCGTTATGTGCAAGCGGGCAGTTATCGCCCATGTATTTTTAGCAACTCGTTAACAAACGCTGATGTCATGATAGTTTGTTGAATATAAATGCGATTCACTTTGTGGCATATAAGGCTATATTGATAGGCTAGTCAATGCTCAACTAGTCTTCCATGCATGAAGTGGAGCCATCTCATCAGTTTGTACAAGAATAGAGTTCTGTTGCATCAGTGAGCATTAAACCCTGATTTGCAACTCTCTGTTTTGCACTGAAAACTATTCCACTGATTTATTTGTTTTAGCTACATTTCTTTCCTTTGTAGTACTCCAATATTTTTTGTAGGGACGGCAATACGTTTAGAGAACTTAAAGTTATGTTAAATACAGTAGGTTTTATTTTTTTCTGCTGTAAAACTTAAGATGGGGGGAAACTAAAGATTTGTAAAATAATTTCAATGTGTAATGCAGTTTTATTTTTGTTAAAATGGATTTTTCTAAAAATTGGTATCGAAAAAAGTATCGTTCAGGAACCGGTATCGAAATCCAAGTATCGAAACGGTATCGATATCGAAAAATTTTGAACGATACCCAGCCCTACATGGAGCGCAGATGTACTTGTACATTGAGCGGAGAGGTACTGGTACATGGAGCGGAGATGTACTTGTACATTGAGCGGAGAGGTACTTGTACATTGAGCGGAGAGGTACTTGTACATGGAGCGGAGATGTACTTGTACATTGAGCGGAGAGGTACTGGTACATGGAGCGGAGATGTACTTGTACATTGAGCGGAGAGGTACTTGTACATGGAGTGGAGATGTACTTGTACATTGAGCGGAGAGGTACTGGTACATGGAGCGGAGATGTACTTGTACATTGAGCGGAGAGGTACTTGTACATGGAGTGGAGATGTACTTGTACATTGAGCGGAGAGGTACTGGTACATGGAGCGGAGATGTACTTGTACATTGAGCGGAGAGGTACTTGTACATGGAGTGGAGATGTACTTGTACATGGAGCGGAGATGTACTTGTACATTGAGCGGAGAGGTACTTGTACATGGAGCGGAGATGTACTTGTACATGGAGCGGAGAGGTACTTGTACATGGAGCGGAGAGGTACTTGTACATGGAGCGGAGATGTACTTGTACATGGAGCGGAGATGTACTTGTACATGGAGCGGAGAGGTACTTGTACATGGAGCGGAGAGGTACTTATACATTGAGCGGAGACGTACTTGTACATGGAGCGGAGATGTACTTGTACATTGAGCGGAGAGGTACTTGTACATTGAGCGGAGAGGTACTGGTACATGGAGCGGAGATGTACTTGTACATTGAGCGGAGAGGTACTTGTACATGGAGCGGAGAGGTACTTGTACATTGAGCGGAGAGGTACTTGTACATTGAGCGGAGACGTACTTGTACATTGAGCGGAGATGTACTTGTACATTGAGCGGAGATGTACTTGTACATTGAGCGGAGAGGTACTGGTACATGGAGCGGAGAGGTACTTGTACATGGAGCGGAGAGGTATTTGTACATGGAGCGGAGAGGTATTTGTACATGGAGCGGAGAGGTACTTGTACATTGAGCGGAGAGGTACTTGTACATGGAGCGGAGAGGTACTTGTACATGGAGCGGAGAGGTACTTGTACATGTAGCGGAGAGGTGCTTGTACATGGAGCGGAGAGGTACTTGTACATGGAGCGGAGAGGTATTTGTACATGGAGCGGAGAGGTACTTGTACATGGAGCGGAGAGGTACTTGTACATTCAGCGGAGAGGTACTTGTACATTGAGCGGAGAGGTACTTGTAGATGGAGCGGAGAGGTACTGTCGACACTTGTACATTGAGCGGAGAGGTACTTGTACATGGAGCGGAGAGGTACTTGTACATGGAGCGGAGAGGTACTGTCGACACTTGTACATTGAGCGGAGAGGTACTTGTACATGGAGCGGAGAGGTACTTGTACATGGAGCGGAGATGTACTTGTACAGGGAGCGGAGAGGTACTTGTACATTGAGCGGAGAGGTACTTGTACATGGAGCGGAGAGGTACTTGTACATGGAGCGGAGAGGTACTTGTACATGGAGCGGAGAGGTACTTGTACATTGAGCGGAGAGGTACTTGTACATGGAGCGGAGAGGTACTTGTACATGGAGCGGAGAGGTACTTGTACATGGAGCGGAGAGGTACTTGTACATTGAGCGGAGAGGTACTTGTACATGGAGCGGAGAGGTACTTGTACATGGAGCGGAGAGGTACTTGTACATGGAGCGGAGAGGTACTTGTACATGGAGCGGAGAGGTACTTGTACATTGAGCGGAGATGTACTTGTACATGGAGCGGAGATGTACTTGTACATGGATCGGAGAGGTACTTGTACATGAGAGCGGAGAGGTACTGTCGACACTTGTACATTGAGCGTAGAGGTACTGTCGACACTTGTACATTGAGCGGAGAGGTACTTGTACATGGAGCGGAGAGGTACTGTCGACACTTGTACATTGAGCGGAGAGGTACTTGTACATTGAGCGGAGAGGTACTTGTACATGGAGCGCAGAGGTACTTGTACATTGAGCGGAGAGGTACTTGTACATGGAGCGGAGAGGTACTTGTACATGAGAGCGGAGAGGTACTTGTACATGGAGCGGAGAGGTACTTGTACATTGAGCGGAGAGGTACTGTCGACACTTGTACATTCAGCGGAGAGGTACTTGTACATGGAGCGGAGAGGTACTGTCGATACTTGACATTGAGCGGAGAGGTACTTGTACATGGAGCGGAGAGGTACTTGTACATGGAGCGGAGAGGTACTTGTACATGGAGCGGAGAGGTACTTGTACATTGAGCGGAGAGGTACTTGTACATGGAGCGGAGAGGTACTTGTACATTGAGCGGAGAGGTACTTGTACATGGAGCGGAGAGGTACTTGTACATGGAGCGGAGAGGTACTTGTACATGGAGCGGAGAGGTACTTGTACATGGAGCGGAGAGGTACTTGTACATTGAGCGGAGATGTACTTGTACATGGAGCGGAGATGTACTTGTACATGGATCGGAGAGGTACTTGTACATGAGAGCGGAGAGGTACTGTCGACACTTGTACATTGAGCGTAGAGGTACTGTCGACACTTGTACATTGAGCGGAGAGGTACTTGTACATGGAGCGGAGAGGTACTGTCGACACTTGTACATTGAGCGGAGAGGTACTTGTACATTGAGCGGAGAGGTACTTGTACATGGAGCGCAGAGGTACTTGTACATTGAGCGGAGAGGTACTTGTACATGGAGCGGAGAGGTACTTGTACATGAGAGCGGAGAGGTACTTGTACATGGAGCGGAGAGGTACTTGTACATTGAGCGGAGAGGTACTGTCGACACTTGTACATTCAGCGGAGAGGTACTTGTACATGGAGCGGAGAGGTACTGTCGATACTTGACATTGAGCGGAGAGGTACTTGTACATGGAGCGGAGAGGTATTTGTACATTGAGCGGAGAGGTACTTGTACATTGAGCGGAGAGGTACTGTCGACACTTGTACATTCAGCGGAGAGCTACTTGTACATGGAGCGGAGAGGTATTTGTACATTGAGCGGAGAGGTACTTGTACATGGAGCGGAGAGGTACTTGTACATAGAGCGGAGAGGTACTTATACATGGAGCGGAGAGGTATTTGTACATTGAGCGGAGAGGTACTTGTACATGGAGCGGAGAGGTACTTGTACATGAGAGCGGAGAGGTATTTGTACATGGAGCGGAAAGGTACTGTCGACACTTGTACATTGAGCGGAGAGCTACTTGTACATGGAGCGGAGAGGTACTTGTACATGAGAGCGGAGAGGTACTTGTACATGGAGCGGAGAGGTATTTGTACATGGAGCGGAGAGGTACTGTCGACACTTGACATTGAGCGGAGAGGTACTTGTACATGGAGCGGAGAGGTACTTGTACATGAGAGCGGAGAGGTATTTGTACATGGAGCGGAGAGGTACTGTCGACACTTGACATTGAGCGGAGAGGTACTTGTACATGGAGCGGAGAGGTACTTGTACATGGAGCGGAGAGGTACTTGTACATGGACCGGAGAGGTACTTGTACATGGAGCGGAGAGGTACTTGTACATGGAGCGGAGATGTACTTGTACATTGAGCGGAGAGGTACTTGTACATGGAGCAGAGATGTACTTGTACATGGAGCGGAGATGTACTTGTACATTGAGCGGAGAGGTACTTGTACATGGAGCGGAGAGGTACTTGTACATGGAGCGGAGATGTACTTGTACATGGAGCGGAGAGGTACTTGTACATGGAGCGGAGATGTACTTGTACATTGAGCGGAGAGGTACTTGTACATGGAGCAGAGATGTACTTGTACATGGAGCGGAGAGGTACTTGTACATGGAGCGGAGAGGTACTTGTACATGGAGCGGAGAGGTACTTGTACATGGAGCGGAGAGGTACTTGTACATTGAGCGGAGAGGTACTTGTACATGGAGCGGAGAGGTACTTGTACATTGAGCGGAGAGGTACTTGTACATTGAGCGGAGAGGTACTGTCGACACTTGTACATTCAGCGGAGAGGTACTTGTACATGGAGCGGAGAGGTACTGTCGATACTTGACATTGAGCGGAGAGGTACTTGTACATGGAGCGGAGAGGTACTTGTACATGGAGCGGAGAGGTACTTGTACATGGAGCGGAGAGGTACTTGTACATTGAGCGGAGAGGTACTTGTACATGGAGCGGAGAGGTACTTGTACATTGAGCGGAGAGGTACTTGTACATGGAGCGGAGAGGTACTTGTACATGGAGCGGAGAGGTACTTGTACATGGAGCGGAGAGGTACTTGTACATGGAGCGGAGAGGTACTTGTACATTGAGCGGAGATGTACTTGTACATGGAGCGGAGATGTACTTGTACATGGATCGGAGAGGTACTTGTACATGAGAGCGGAGAGGTACTGTCGACACTTGTACATTGAGCGTAGAGGTACTGTCGACACTTGTACATTGAGCGGAGAGGTACTTGTACATGGAGCGGAGAGGTACTGTCGACACTTGTACATTGAGCGGAGAGGTACTTGTACATTGAGCGGAGAGGTACTTGTACATGGAGCGGAGAGGTACTTGTACATGGAGCGGAGAGGTACTTGTACATGGAGCGGAGAGGTACTTGTACATGGAGCGGAGAGGTACTTGTACATGGAGCGGAGATGTACTTGTACATGGAGCGGAGAGGTACTTGTACATGGAGCGGAGAGGTACTTATACATTGAGCGGAGACGTACTTGTACATGGAGCGGAGATGTACTTGTACATTGAGCGGAGAGGTACTGGTACATGGAGCGGAGAGGTACTTGTACATTGAGCGGAGATGTACTTGTACATTGAGCGGAGAGGTACTTGTACATGGAGCGGAGAGGTACTTGTACATTGAGCGGAGACGTACTTGTACATTGAGCGGAGATGTACTTGTACATTGAGCGGAGATGTACTTGTACATTGAGCGGAGAGGTACTGGTACATGGAGCGGAGAGGTACTTGTACATGGAGCGGAGAGGTATTTGTACATGGAGCGGAGAGGTATTTGTACATGGAGCGGAGAGGTACTTGTACATTCAGCGGAGAGGTACTTGTACATTGAGCGGAGAGGTACTTGTAGATGGAGCGGAGAGGTACTGTCGACACTTGTACATTGAGCGGAGAGGTACTTGTACCTGGAGCGGAGAGGTACTTGTACATGGAGCGGAGAGGTACTGTCGACACTTGTACATTGAGCGGAGAGGTACTTGTACATGGAGCGGAGAGGTACTTGTACATGGAGCGGAGATGTACTTGTACAGGGAGCGGAGAGGTACTTGTACATTGAGCGGAGAGGTACTTGTACATGGAGCGGAGAGGTACTTGTACATGGAGCGGAGAGGTACTTGTACATGGAGCGGAGAGGTACTTGTACATGGAGCGGAGAGGTACTTGTACATGGAGCGGAGAGGTACTTGTACATGGAGCGGAGAGGTACTTGTACATTGAGCGGAGAGGTACTTGTACATGGAGCGGAGAGGTACTTGTACATGGAGCGGAGAGGTACTTGTACATTGAGCGGAGAGGTACTTGTACATGGAGCGGAGAGGTACTTGTACATTGAGCGGAGATGTACTTGTACATGGAGCGGAGATGTACTTGTACATGGATCGGAGAGGTACTTGTACATGAGAGCGGAGAGGTACTGTCGACACTTGTACATTGAGCGTAGAGGTACTGTCGACACTTGTACATTGAGCGGAGAGGTACTTGTACATGGAGCGGAGAGGTACTGTCAACACTTGTACATTGAGCGGAGAGGTACTTGTACATTGAGCGGAGAGGTACTTGTACATGGAGCGCAGAGGTACTTGTACATTGAGCGGAGAGGTACTTGTACATGGAGCGGAGAGGTACTTGTACATGAGAGCGGAGAGGTACTTGTACATGGAGCGGAGAGGTACTTGTACATTGAGCGGAGAGGTACTGTCGACACTTGTACATTCAGCGGAGAGGTACTTGTACATGGAGCGGAGAGGTACTGTCGATACTTGACATTGAGCGGAGAGGTACTTGTACATGGAGCGGAGAGGTACTTGTACATGGAGCGGAGAGGTACTTGTACATGGAGCGGAGAGGTACTTGTACATTGAGCGGAGAGGTACTTGTACATGGAGCGGAGAGGTACTTGTACATTGAGCGGAGAGGTACTTGTACATGGAGCGGAGAGGTACTTGTACATGGAGCGGAGAGGTACTTGTACATGGAGCGGAGAGGTACTTGTACATGGAGCGGAGAGGTACTTGTACATTGAGCGGAGATGTACTTGTACATGGAGCGGAGATGTACTTGTACATGGATCGGAGAGGTACTTGTACATGAGAGCGGAGAGGTACTGTCGACACTTGTACATTGAGCGTAGAGGTACTGTCGACACTTGTACATTGAGCGGAGAGGTACTTGTACATGGAGCGGATAGGTACTGTCGACACTTGTACATTGAGCGGAGAGGTACTTGTACATTGAGCGGAGAGGTACTTGTACATGGAGCGGAGAGGTACTTGTACATGGAGCGGAGAGGTACTTGTACATGGAGCGGAGAGGTACTTGTACATGGAGCGGAGAGGTACTTGTACATGGAGCGGAGATGTACTTGTACATGGAGCGGAGAGGTACTTGTACATGGAGCGGAGAGGTACTTATACATTGAGCGGAGACGTACTTGTACATGGAGCGGAGATGTACTTGTACATTGAGCGGAGAGGTACTGGTACATGGAGCGGAGAGGTACTTGTACATTGAGCGGAGATGTACTTGTACATTGAGCGGAGAGGTACTTGTACATGGAGCGGAGAGGTACTTGTACATTGAGCGGAGACGTACTTGTACATTGAGCGGAGATGTACTTGTACATTGAGCGGAGATGTACTTGTACATTGAGCGGAGAGGTACTGGTACATGGAGCGGAGAGGTACTTGTACATGGAGCGGAGAGGTATTTGTACATGGAGCGGAGAGGTATTTGTACATGGAGCGGAGAGGTACTTGTACATTGAGCGGAGAGGTACTTGTACATGGAGCGGAGAGGTACTTGTACATGGAGCGGAGAGGTACTTGTACATGTAGCGGAGAGGTGCTTGTACATGGAGCGGAGAGGTACTTGTACATGGAGCGGAGAGGTATTTGTACATGGAGCGGAGAGGTACTTGTACATGGAGCGGAGAGGTACTTGTACATTCAGCGGAGAGGTACTTGTACATTGAGCGGAGAGGTACTTGTAGATGGAGCGGAGAGGTACTGTCGACACTTGTACATTGAGCGGAGAGGTACTTGTACATGGAGCGGAGAGGTACTTGTACATGGAGCGGAGAGGTACTGTCGACACTTGTACATTGAGCGGAGAGGTACTTGTACATGGAGCGGAGAGGTACTTGTACATGGAGCGGAGATGTACTTGTACAGGGAGCGGAGAGGTACTTGTACATTGAGCGGAGAGGTACTTGTACATGGAGCGGAGAGGTACTTGTACATGGAGCGGAGAGGTACTTGTACATGGAGCGGAGAGGTACTTGTACATGGAGCGGAGAGGTACTTGTACATGGAGCGGAGAGGTACTTGTACATGGAGCGGAGAGGTACTTGTACATTGAGCGGAGAGGTACTTGTACATGGAGCGGAGAGGTACTTGTACATGGAGCGGAGAGGTACTTGTACATTGAGCGGAGAGGTACTTGTACATGGAGCGGAGAGGTACTTGTACATTGAGCGGAGATGTACTTGTACATGGAGCGGAGATGTACTTGTACATGGATCGGAGAGGTACTTGTACATGAGAGCGGAGAGGTACTGTCGACACTTGTACATTGAGCGTAGAGGTACTGTCGACACTTGTACATTGAGCGGAGAGGTACTTGTACATGGAGCGGAGAGGTACTGTCAACACTTGTACATTGAGCGGAGAGGTACTTGTACATTGAGCGGAGAGGTACTTGTACATGGAGCGCAGAGGTACTTGTACATTGAGCGGAGAGGTACTTGTACATGGAGCGGAGAGGTACTTGTACATGAGAGCGGAGAGGTACTTGTACATGGAGCGGAGAGGTACTTGTACATTGAGCGGAGAGGTACTGTCGACACTTGTACATTCAGCGGAGAGGTACTTGTACATGGAGCGGAGAGGTACTGTCGATACTTGACATTGAGCGGAGAGGTACTTGTACATGGAGCGGAGAGGTACTTGTACATGGAGCGGAGAAGTACTTGTACATGGAGCGGAGAGGTACTTGTACATTGAGCGGAGAGGTACTTGTACATGGAGCGGAGAGGTACTTGTACATTGAGCGGAGAGGTACTTGTACATGGAGCGGAGAGGTACTTGTACATGGAGCGGAGAGGTACTTGTACATGGAGCGGAGAGGTACTTGTACATGGAGCGGAGAGGTACTTGTACATTGAGCGGAGATGTACTTGTACATGGAGCGGAGATGTACTTGTACATGGATCGGAGAGGTACTTGTACATGAGAGCGGAGAGGTACTGTCGACACTTGTACATTGAGCGTAGAGGTACTGTCGACACTTGTACATTGAGCGGAGAGGTACTTGTACATGGAGCGGAGAGGTACTGTCGACACTTGTACATTGAGCGGAGAGGTACTTGTACATTGAGCGGAGAGGTACTTGTACATGGAGCGCAGAGGTACTTGTACATTGAGCGGAGAGGTACTTGTACATGGAGCGGAGAGGTACTTGTACATGGAGCGGAGAGGTACTTGTACATGGAGCGGAGAGGTACTTGTACATGGAGCGGAGAGGTACTTATACATTGAGCGGAGACGTACTTGTACATGGAGCGGAGATGTACTTGTACATTGAGCGGAGAGGTACTTGTACATTGAGCGGAGAGGTACTTGTACATGGAGCGGAGATGTACTTGTACATTGAGCGGAGAGGTACTGGTACATGGAGCGGAGATGTACTTGTACATTGAGCGGAGAGGTACTTGTACATGGAGTGGAGATGTACTTGTACATTGAGCGGAGAGGTACTGGTACATGGAGCGGAGATGTACTTGTACATTGAGCGGAGAGGTACTTGTACATGGAGTGGAGATGTACTTGTACATTGAGCGGAGAGGTACTGGTACATGGAGCTGAGATGTACTTGTACATTGAGCGGAGAGGTACTTGTACATGGAGTGGAGATGTACTTGTACATGGAGCGGAGATGTACTTGTACATTGAGCGGAGAGGTACTTGTACATGGAGCGGAGATGTACTTGTACATGGAGCGGAGAGGTACTTGTACATGGAGCGGAGAGGTACTTGTACATGGAGCGGAGATGTACTTGTACATGGAGCGGAGATGTACTTGTACATGGAGCGGAGAGGTACTTGTACATGGAGCGGAGAGGTACTTATACATTGAGCGGAGACGTACTTGTACATGGAGCGGAGATGTACTTGTACATTGAGCGGAGAGGTACTTGTACATTGAGCGGAGAGGTACTGGTACATGGAGCGGAGATGTACTTGTACATTGAGCGGAGAGGTACTTGTACATGGAGCGGAGAGGTACTTGTACATTGAGCGGAGAGGTACTTGTACATTCAGCGGAGACGTACTTGTACATTGAGCGGAGATGTACTTGTACATTGAGCGGAGATGTACTTGTACATTGAGCGGAGAGGTACTGGTACATGGAGCGGAGAGGTACTTGTACATGGAGCGGAGAGGTATTTGTACATGGAGCGGAGAGGTATTTGTACATGGAGCGGAGAGGTACTTGTACATTGAGCGGAGAGGTACTTGTACATGGAGCGGAGAGGTACTTGTACATGGAGCGGAGAGGTACTTGTACATGTAGCGGAGAGGTGCTTGTACATGGAGCGGAGAGGTACTTGTACATGGAGCGGAGAGGTATTTGTACATGGAGCGGAGAGGTACTTGTACATGGAGCGCAGAGGTACTTGTACATTCAGCGGAGAGGTACTTGTACATTGAGCGGAGAGGTACTTGTAGATGGAGCGGAGAGGTACTGTCGACACTTGTACATTGAGCGGAGAGGTACTTGTACATGGAGCGGAGAGGTACTTGTACATGGAGCGGAGAGGTACTGTCGACACTTGTACATTGAGCGGAGAGGTACTTGTACATGGAGCGGAGAGGTACTTGTACATGGAGCGGAGATGTACTTGTACAGGGAGCGGAGAGGTACTTGTACATTGAGCGGAGAGGTACTTGTACATGGAGCGGAGAGGTACTTGTACATGGAGCGGAGAGGTACTTGTACATGGAGCGGAGAGGTACTTGTACATTGAGCGGAGAGGTACTTGTACATGGAGCGGAGAGGTACTTGTACATGGAGCGGAGAGGTACTTGTACATGGAGCGGAGAGGTACTTGTACATGGAGCGGAGAGGTACTTATACATTGAGCGGAGACGTACTTGTACATGGAGCGGAGATGTACTTGTACATTGAGCGGAGAGGTACTTGTACATTGAGCGGAGAGGTACTGGTACATGGAGCGGAGATGTACTTGTACATTGAGCGGAGAGGTACTTGTACATGGAGCGGAGAGGTACTTGTACATTGAGCGGATAGGTACTTGTACATTAAGGCGGAGACGTACTTGTACATTGAGCGGAGATGTACTTGTACATTGAGCGGAGATGTACTTGTACATTGAGCGGAGAGGTACTGGTACATGGAGCGGAGAGGTACTTGTACATGGAGCGGAGAGGTATTTGTACATGGAGCGGAGAGGTATTTGTACATGGAGCGGAGAGGTACTTGTACATTGAGCGGAGAGGTACTTGTACATGGAGCGGAGAGGTACTTGTACATGGAGCGGAGAGGTACTTGTACATGTAGCGGAGAGGTGCTTGTACATGGAGCGGAGAGGTACTTGTACATGGAGCGGAGAGGTATTTGTACATGGAGCGGAGAGGTACTTGTACATGGAGCGGAGAGGTACTTGTACATTCAGCGGAGAGGTACTTGTACATTGAGCGGAGAGGTACTTGTAGATGGAGCGGAGAGGTACTGTCGACACTTGTACATTGAGCGGAGAGGTACTTGTACATGGAGCGGAGAGGTACTTGTACATGGAGCGGAGAGTTACTGTCGACACTTGTACATTGAGCGGAGAGGTACTTGTACATGGAGCGGAGAGGTACTTGTACATGGAGCGGAGATGTACTTGTACAGGGAGCGGAGAGGTACTTGTACATTGAGCGGAGAGGTACTTGTACATGGAGCGGAGAGGTACTTGTACATGGAGCGGAGAGGTACTTGTACATGGAGCGGAGAGGTACTTGTACATTGAGCGGAGAGGTACTTGTACATGGAGCGGAGAGGTACTTGTACATGGAGCGGAGAGGTACTTGTACATGGAGCGGAGAGGTACTTGTACATTGAGCGGAGAGGTACTTGTACATGGAGCGGAGAGGTACTTGTACATGGAGCGGAGAGGTACTTGTACATGGAGCGGAGAGGTACTTGTACATGGAGCGGAGAGGTACTTGTACATTGAGCGGAGATGTACTTGTACATGGAGCGGAGATGTACTTGTACATGGATCGGAGAGGTACTTGTACATGAGAGCGGAGAGGTACTGTCGACACTTGTACATTGAGCGTAGAGGTACTGTCGACACTTGTACATTGAGCGGAGAGGTACTTGTACATGGAGCGGAGAGGTACTGTCGACACTTGTACATTGAGCGGAGAGGTACTTGTACATTGAGCGGAGAGGTACTTGTACATGGAGCGCAGAGGTACTTGTACATTGAGCGGAGAGGTACTTGTACATGGAGCGGAGAGGTACTTGTACATGAGAGCGGAGAGGTACTTGTACATGGAGCGGAGAGGTACTTGTACATTGAGCGGAGAGGTACTGTCGACACTTGTACATTCAGCGGAGAGGTACTTGTACATGGAGCGGAGAGGTACTGTCAATACTTGACATTGAGCGGAGAGGTACTTGTACATGGAGCGGAGAGGTACTTGTACATGGAGCGGAGAGGTACTTGTACATGGAGCGGAGAGGTACTTGTACATTGAGCGGAGAGGTACTTGTACATGGAGCGGAGAGGTACTTGTACATGGAGCGGAGAGGTACTTGTACATTGAGCGGAGAGGTACTTGTACATGGAGCGGAGAGGTACTTGTACATGGAGCGGAGAGGTACTTGTACATGGAGCGGAGAGGTACTTGTACATGGAGCGGAGAGGTACTTATACATTGAGCGGAGACGTACTTGTACATGGAGCGGAGATGTACTTGTACATTGAGCGGAGAGGTACTTGTACATTGAGCGGAGAGGTACTGGTACATGGAGCGGAGATGTACTTGTACATTGAGCGGAGAGGTACTTGTACATGGAGCGGAGAGGTACTTGTACATTGAGCGGATAGGTACTTGTACATTAAGGCGGAGACGTACTTGTACATTGAGCGGAGATGTACTTGTACATTGAGCGGAGATGTACTTGTACATTGAGCGGAGAGGTACTGGTACATGGAGCGGAGAGGTACTTGTACATGGAGCGGAGAGGTATTTGTACATGGAGCGGAGAGGTATTTGTACATGGAGCGGAGAGGTACTTGTACATTGAGCGGAGAGGTACTTGTACATGGAGCGGAGAGGTACTTGTACATGGAGCGGAGAGGTACTTGTACATGTAGCGGAGAGGTGCTTGTACATGGAGCGGAGAGGTACTTGTACATGGAGCGGAGAGGTATTTGTACATGGAGCGGAGAGGTACTTGTACATGGAGCGGAGAGGTACTTGTACATTCAGCGGAGAGGTACTTGTACATTGAGCGGAGAGGTACTTGTAGATGGAGCGGAGAGGTACTGTCGACACTTGTACATTGAGCGGAGAGGTACTTGTACATGGAGCGGAGAGGTACTTGTACATGGAGCGGAGAGTTACTGTCGACACTTGTACATTGAGCGGAGAGGTACTTGTACATGGAGCGGAGAGGTACTTGTACATGGAGCGGAGATGTACTTGTACAGGGAGCGGAGAGGTACTTGTACATTGAGCGGAGAGGTACTTGTACATGGAGCGGAGAGGTACTTGTACATGGAGCGGAGAGGTACTTGTACATGGAGCGGAGAGGTACTTGTACATTGAGCGGAGAGGTACTTGTACATGGAGCGGAGAGGTACTTGTACATGGAGCGGAGAGGTACTTGTACATGGAGCGGAGAGGTACTTGTACATTGAGCGGAGAGGTACTTGTACATGGAGCGGAGAGGTACTTGTACATGGAGCGGAGAGGTACTTGTACATGGAGCGGAGAGGTACTTGTACATGGAGCGGAGAGGTACTTGTACATTGAGCGGAGATGTACTTGTACATGGAGCGGAGATGTACTTGTACATGGATCGGAGAGGTACTTGTACATGAGAGCGGAGAGGTACTGTCGACACTTGTACATTGAGCGTAGAGGTACTGTCGACACTTGTACATTGAGCGGAGAGGTACTTGTACATGGAGCGGAGAGGTACTGTCGACACTTGTACATTGAGCGGAGAGGTACTTGTACATTGAGCGGAGAGGTACTTGTACATGGAGCGCAGAGGTACTTGTACATTGAGCGGAGAGGTACTTGTACATGGAGCGGAGAGGTACTTGTACATGAGAGCGGAGAGGTACTTGTAAATGGAGCGGAGAGGTACTTGTACATTGAGCGGAGAGGTACTGTCGACACTTGTACATTCAGCGGAGAGGTACTTGTACATGGAGCGGAGAGGTACTGTCAATACTTGACATTGAGCGGAGAGGTACTTGTACATGGAGCGGAGAGGTACTTGTACATGGAGCGGAGAGGTACTTGTACATGGAGCGGAGAGGTACTTGTACATTGAGCGGAGAGGTACTTGTACATGGAGCGGAGAGGTACTTGTACATTGAGCGGAGAGGTACTTGTACATGGAGCGGAGAGGTACTTGTACATGGAGCGGAGAGGTACTTGTACATGGAGCGGAGAGGTACTTGTACATGGAGCGGAGAGGTACTTGTACATTGAGCGGATATGTACTTGTACATGGAGCGGAGATGTACTTGTACATGGATCGGAGAGGTACTTGTACATGAGAGCGGAGAGGTACTGTCGACACTTGTACATTGAGCGGAGAGGTACTTGTACATGGAGCGGAGAGGTACTGTCGACACTTGTACATTGAGCGGAGAGGTACTTGTACATTGAGCGGAGAGGTACTTGTACATGGAGCGCAGAGGTACTTGTACATTGAGCGGAGAGGTACTTGTACATGGAGCGGAGAGGTACTTGTACATGAGAGCGGAGAGGTACTTGTACATGGAGCGGAGAGGTACTTGTACATTGAGCGGAGAGGTACTGTCGACACTTGTACATTCAGCGGAGAGGTACTTGTACATGGAGCGGAGAGGTACTGTCGATACTTGACATTGAGCGGAGAGGTACTTGTACATGGAGCGGAGAGGTATTTGTACATTGAGCGGAGAGGTACTTGTACATTGAGCGGAGAGGTACTGTCGACACTTGTACATTCAGCGGAGAGCTACTTGTACATGGAGCGGAGAGGTATTTGTACATTGAGCGGAGAGGTACTTGTACATGGAGCGGAGAGGTACTTGTACATAGAGCGGAGAGGTACTTATACATGGAGCGGAGAGGTATTTGTACATTGAGCGGAGAGGTACTTGTACATGGAGCGGAGAGGTACTTGTACATGGAGCGGAGAGGTACTTGTACATGTAGCGGAGAGGTGCTTGTACATGGAGCGGAGAGGTACTTGTACATGGAGCGGAGAGGTATTTGTACATGGAGCGGAGAGGTACTTGTACATGGAGCGGAGAGGTACTTGTACATTCAGCGGAGAGGTACTTGTACATTGAGCGGAGAGGTACTTGTAGATGGAGCGGAGAGGTACTGTCGACACTTGTACATTGAGCGGAGAGGTACTTGTCCATGGAGCGGAGAGGTACTTGTACATGGAGCGGAGAGGTACTGTCGACACTTGTACATTGAGCGGAGAGGTACTTGTACATGGAGCGGAGAGGTACTTGTACATGGAGCGGAGATGTACTTGTACAGGGAGCGGAGAGGTACTTGTACATTGAGCGGAGAGGTACTTGTACATGGAGCGGAGAGGTACTTGTACATGGAGCGGAGAGGTACTTGTACATGGAGCGGAGAGGTACTTGTACATTGAGCGGAGAGGTACTTGTACATGGAGCGGAGATGTACTTGTACATGGAGCGGAGAGGTACTTGTACATGGAGCGGAGAGGTACTTGTACATGGAGCGGAGATGTACTTGTACATGGAGCGGAGATGTACTTGTACATGGAGCGGAGAGGTACTTGTACATGGAGCGGAGAGGTACTTATACATTGAGCGGAGACGTACTTGTACATGGAGCGGAGATGTACTTGTACATTGAGCGGAGAGGTACTTGTACATTGAGCGGAGAGGTACTGGTACATGGAGCGGAGATGTACTTGTACATTGAGCGGAGAGGTACTTGTACATGGAGCGGAGAGGTACTTGTACATTGAGCGGAGAGGTACTTGTACATTGAGCGGAGACGTACTTGTACATTGAGCGGAGATGTACTTGTACATTGAGCGGAGATGTACTTGTACATTGAGCGGAGAGGTACTGGTACATGGAGCGGAGAGGTACTTGTACATGGAGCGGAGAGGTATTTGTACATGGAGCGGAGAGGTATTTGTACATGGAGCGGAGAGGTACTTGTACATTGAGCGGAGAGGTACTTGTACATGGAGCGGAGAGGTACTTGTACATGGAGCGGAGAGGTACTTGTACATGTAGCGGAGAGGTGCTTGTACATGGAGCGGAGAGGTACTTGTACATGGAGCGGAGAGGTATTTGTACATGGAGCGGAGAGGTACTTGTACATGGAGCGCAGAGGTACTTGTACATTCAGCGGAGAGGTACTTGTACATTGAGCGGAGAGGTACTTGTAGATGGAGCGGAGAGGTACTGTCCACACTTGTACATTGAGCGGAGAGGTACTTGTACATGGAGCGGAGAGGTACTTGTACATGGAGCGGAGAGGTACTGTCGACACTTGTACATTGAGCGGAGAGGTACTTGTACATGGAGCGGAGAGGTACTTGTACATGGAGCGGAGATGTACTTGTACAGGGAGCGGAGAGGTACTTGTACATTGAGCGGAGAGGTACTTGTACATGGAGCGGAGAGGTACTTGTACATGGAGCGGAGAGGTACTTGTACATGGAGCGGAGAGGTACTTGTACATTGAGCGGAGAGGTACTTGTACATGGAGCGGAGAGGTACTTGTACATGGAGCGGAGAGGTACTTGTACATGGAGCGGAGAGGTACTTGTACATGGAGCGGAGAGGTACTTATACATTGAGCGGAGACGTACTTGTACATGGAGCGGAGATGTACTTGTACATTGAGCGGAGAGGTACTTGTACATTGAGCGGAGAGGTACTGGTACATGGAGCGGAGATGTACTTGTACATTGAGCGGAGAGGTACTTGTACATGGAGCGGAGAGGTACTTGTACATTGAGCGGATAGGTACTTGTACATTAAGGCGGAGACGTACTTGTACATTGAGCGGAGATGTACTTGTACATTGAGCGGAGATGTACTTGTACATTGAGCGGAGAGGTACTGGTACATGGAGCGGAGAGGTACTTGTACATGGAGCGGAGAGGTATTTGTACATGGAGCGGAGAGGTATTTGTACATGGAGCGGAGAGGTACTTGTACATTGAGCGGAGAGGTACTTGTACATGGAGCGGAGAGGTACTTGTACATGGAGCGGAGAGGTACTTGTACATGTAGCGGAGAGGTGCTTGTACATGGAGCGGAGAGGTACTTGTACATGGAGCGGAGAGGTATTTGTACATGGAGCGGAGAGGTACTTGTACATGGAGCGGAGAGGTACTTGTACATTCAGCGGAGAGGTACTTGTACATTGAGCGGAGAGGTACTTGTAGATGGAGCGGAGAGGTACTGTCGACACTTGTACATTGAGCGGAGAGGTACTTGTACATGGAGCGGAGAGGTACTTGTACATGGAGCGGAGAGTTACTGTCGACACTTGTACATTGAGCGGAGAGGTACTTGTACATGGAGCGGAGAGGTACTTGTACATGGAGCGGAGATGTACTTGTACAGGGAGCGGAGAGGTACTTGTACATTGAGCGGAGAGGTACTTGTACATGGAGCGGAGAGGTACTTGTACATGGAGCGGAGAGGTACTTGTACATGGAGCGGAGAGGTACTTGTACATTGAGCGGAGAGGTACTTGTACATGGAGCGGAGAGGTACTTGTACATGGAGCGGAGAGGTACTTGTACATGGAGCGGAGAGGTACTTGTACATTGAGCGGAGAGGTACTTGTACATGGAGCGGAGAGGTACTTGTACATGGAGCGGAGAGGTACTTGTACATGGAGCGGAGAGGTACTTGTACATGGAGCGGAGAGGTACTTGTACATTGAGCGGAGATGTACTTGTACATGGAGCGGAGATGTACTTGTACATGGATCGGAGAGGTACTTGTACATGAGAGCGGAGAGGTACTGTCGACACTTGTACATTGAGCGTAGAGGTACTGTCGACACTTGTACATTGAGCGGAGAGGTACTTGTACATGGAGCGGAGAGGTACTGTCGACACTTGTACATTGAGCGGAGAGGTACTTGTACATTGAGCGGAGAGGTACTTGTACATGGAGCGCAGAGGTACTTGTACATTGAGCGGAGAGGTACTTGTACATGGAGCGGAGAGGTACTTGTACATGAGAGCGGAGAGGTACTTGTACATGGAGCGGAGAGGTACTTGTACATTGAGCGGAGAGGTACTGTCGACACTTGTACATTCAGCGGAGAGGTACTTGTACATGGAGCGGAGAGGTACTGTCAATACTTGACATTGAGCGGAGAGGTACTTGTACATGGAGCGGAGAGGTACTTGTACATGGAGCGGAGAGGTACTTGTACATGGAGCGGAGAGGTACTTGTACATTGAGCGGAGAGGTACTTGTACATGGAGCGGAGAGGTACTTGTACATTGAGCGGAGAGGTACTTGTACATGGAGCGGAGAGGTACTTGTACATGGAGCGGAGAGGTACTTGTACATGGAGCGGAGAGGTACTTGTACATGGAGCGGAGAGGTACTTGTACATTGAGCGGAGATGTACTTGTACATGGAGCGGAGATGTACTTGTACATGGATCGGAGAGGTACTTGTACATGAGAGCGGAGAGGTACTGTCGACACTTGTACATTGAGCGGAGAGGTACTTGTACATGGAGCGGAGAGGTACTGTCGACACTTGTACATTGAGCGGAGAGGTACTTGTACATTGAGCGGAGAGGTACTTGTACATGGAGCGCAGAGGTACTTGTACATTGAGCGGAGAGGTACTTGTACATGGAGCGGAGAGGTACTTGTACATGAGAGCGGAGAGGTACTTGTACATGGAGCGGAGAGGTACTTGTACATTGAGCGGAGAGGTACTGTCGACACTTGTACATTCAGCGGAGAGGTACTTGTACATGGAGCGGAGAGGTACTGTCGATACTTGACATTGAGCGGAGAGGTACTTGTACATGGAGCGGAGAGGTATTTGTACATTGAGCGGAGAGGTACTTGTACATTGAGCGGAGAGGTACTGTCGACACTTGTACATTCAGCGGAGAGCTACTTGTACATGGAGCGGAGAGGTATTTGTACATTGAGCGGAGAGGTACTTGTACATGGAGCGGAGAGGTACTTGTACATAGAGCGGAGAGGTACTTATACATGGAGCGGAGAGGTATTTGTACATTGAGCGGAGAGGTACTTGTACATGGAGCGGAGAGGTACTTGTACATGGAGCGGAGAGGTACTTGTACATGTAGCGGAGAGGTGCTTGTACATGGAGCGGAGAGGTACTTGTACATGGAGCGGAGAGGTATTTGTACATGGAGCGGAGAGGTACTTGTACATGGAGCGGAGAGGTACTTGTACATTCAGCGGAGAGGTACTTGTACATTGAGCGGAGAGGTACTTGTAGATGGAGCGGAGAGGTACTGTCGACACTTGTACATTGAGCGGAGAGGTACTTGTCCATGGAGCGGAGAGGTACTTGTACATGGAGCGGAGAGGTACTGTCGACACTTGTACATTGAGCGGAGAGGTACTTGTACATGGAGCGGAGAGGTACTTGTACATGGAGCGGAGATGTACTTGTACAGGGAGCGGAGAGGTACTTGTACATTGAGCGGAGAGGTACTTGTACATGGAGCGGAGAGGTACTTGTACATGGAGCGGAGAGGTACTTGTACATGGAGCGGAGAGGTACTTGTACATTGAGCGGAGAGGTACTTGTACATGGAGCGGAGAGGTACTTGTACATGGAGCGGAGAGGTACTTGTACATGGAGCGGAGAGGTACTTGTACATTGAGCGGAGAGGTACTTGTACATGGAGCGGAGAGGTACTTGTACATGGAGCGGAGAGGTACTTGTACATGGAGCGGAGAGGTACTTGTACATGGAGCGGAGAGGTACTTGTACATTGAGCGGAGATGTACTTGTACATGGAGCGGAGATGTACTTGTACATGGATCGGAGAGGTACTTGTACATGAGAGCGGAGAGGTACTGTCGACACTTGTACATTGAGCGTAGAGGTACTGTCGACACTTGTACATTGAGCGGAGAGGTACTTGTACATGGAGCGGAGAGGTACTGTCGACACTTGTACATTGAGCGGAGAGGTACTTGTACATTGAGCGGAGAGGTACTTGTACATGGAGCGCAGAGGTACTTGTACATTGAGCGGAGAGGTACTTGTACATGGAGCGGAGAGGTACTTGTACATGAGAGCGGAGAGGTACTTGTACATGGAGCGGAGAGGTACTTGTACATTGAGCGGAGAGGTACTGTCGACACTTGTACATTCAGCGGAGAGGTACTTGTACATGGAGCGGAGAGGTACTGTCGATACTTGACATTGAGCGGAGAGGTACTTGTACATGGAGCGGAGAGGTACTTGTACATGGAGCGGAGAGGTACTTGTACATGGAGCGGAGAGGTACTTGTACATGGAGCGGAGAGGTACTTGTACATGGAGCGGAGAGGTACTTGTACATGTAGCGGAGAGGTACTTGTACATGGAGCGGAGAGGTACTTGTACATGGAGCGGAGAGGTATTTGTACATGGAGCGGAGAGGTACTTGTACATGGAGCGGAGAGGTACTTGTACATTCAGCGGAGAGGTACTTGTACATTGAGCGGAGAGGTACTTGTAGATGGAGCGGAGAGGTACTGTCGACACTTGTACATTGAGCGGAGAGGTACTTGTACATGGAGCGGAGAGGTACTTGTACATGGAGCGGAGAGGTACTGTCGACACTTGTACATTGAGCGGAGAGGTACTTGTACATGGAGCGGAGAGGTACTTGTACATGGAGCGGAGATGTACTTGTACAGGGAGCGGAGAGGTACTTGTACATTGAGCGGAGAGGTACTTGTACATGGAGCGGAGAGGTACTTGTACATGGAGCGGAGAGGTACTTGTACATGGAGCGGAGAGGTACTTGTACATTGAGCGGAGAGGTACTTGTACATGGAGCGGAGAGGTACTTGTACATGGAGCGGAGAGGTACTTGTACATGGAGCGGAGAGGTACTTGTACATTGAGCGGAGAGGTACTTGTACATGGAGCGGAGAGGTACTTGTACATGGAGCGGAGAGGTACTTGTACATGGAGCGGAGAGGTACTTGTACATGGAGCGGAGAGGTACTTGTACATTGAGCGGAGATGTACTTGTACATGGAGCGGAGATGTACTTGTACATGGATCGGAGAGGTACTTGTACATGAGAGCGGAGAGGTACTGTCGACACTTGTACATTGAGCGTAGAGGTACTGTCGACACTTGTACATTGAGCGGAGAGGTACTTGTACATGGAGCGGAGAGGTACTGTCGACACTTGTACATTGAGCGGAGAGGTACTTGTACATTGAGCGGAGAGGTACTTGTACATGGAGCGCAGAGGTACTTGTACATTGAGCGGAGAGGTACTTGTACATGGAGCGGAGAGGTACTTGTACATGAGAGCGGAGAGGTACTTGTACATGGAGCGGAGAGGTACTTGTACATTGAGCGGAGAGGTACTGTCGACACTTGTACATTCAGCGGAGAGGTACTTGTACATGGAGCGGAGAGGTACTGTCGATACTTGACATTGAGCGGAGAGGTACTTGTACATGGAGCGGAGAGGTACTTGTACATGGAGCGGAGAGGTACTTGTACATGGAGCGGAGAGGTACTTGTACATTGAGCGGAGAGGTACTTGTACATGGAGCGGAGAGGTACTTGTACATTGAGCGGAGAGGTACTTGTACATGGAGCGGAGAGGTACTTGTACATGGAGCGGAGAGGTACTTGTACATGGAGCGGAGAGGTACTTGTACATGGAGCGGAGAGGTACTTGTACATTGAGCGGAGATGTACTTGTACATGGAGCGGAGATGTACTTGTACATGGATCGGAGAGGTACTTGTACATGAGAGCGGAGAGGTACTGTCGACACTTGTACATTGAGCGTAGAGGTACTGTCGACACTTGTACATTGAGCGGAGAGGTACTTGTACATGGAGCGGAGAGGTACTGTCGACACTTGTACATTGAGCGGAGAGGTACTTGTACATTGAGCGGAGAGGTACTTGTACATGGAGCGCAGAGGTACTTGTACATTGAGCGGAGAGGTACTTGTACATGGAGCGGAGAGGTACTTGTACATGAGAGCGGAGAGGTACTTGTACATGGAGCGGAGAGGTACTTGTACATTGAGCGGAGAGGTACTGTCGACACTTGTACATTCAGCGGAGAGGTACTTGTACATGGAGCGGAGAGGTACTGTCGATACTTGACATTGAGCGGAGAGGTACTTGTACATGGAGCGGAGAGGTATTTGTACATTGAGCGGAGAGGTACTTGTACATTGAGCGGAGAGGTACTTGTACATGGAGCGGAGAGGTACTTGTACATGGAGCGGAGAGGTACTTGTACATGGAGCGGAGAGGTACTTGTACATTGAGCGGAGATGTACTTGTACATGGAGCGGAGATGTACTTGTACATGGATCGGAGAGGTACTTGTACATGAGAGCGGAGAGGTACTGTCGACACTTGTACATTGAGCGTAGAGGTACTGTCGACACTTGTACATTGAGTGGAGAGGTACTTGTACATGGAGCGGAGAGGTACTGTCGACACTTGTACATTGAGCGGAGAGGTACTTGTACATTGAGCGGAGAGGTACTTGTACATGGAGCGCAGAGGTACTTGTACATTGAGCGGAGAGGTACTTGTACATGGAGCGGAGAGGTACTTGTACATGAGAGCGGAGAGGTACTTGTAAATGGAGCGGAGAGGTACTTGTACATTGAGCGGAGAGGTACTGTCGACACTTGTACATTCAGCGGAGAGGTACTTGTACATGGAGCGGAGAGGTACTGTCAATACTTGACATTGAGCGGAGAGGTACTTGTACATGGAGCGGAGAGGTACTTGTACATGGAGCGGAGAGGTACTTGTACATGGAGCGGAGAGGTACTTGTACATTGAGCGGAGAGGTACTTGTACATGGAGCGGAGAGGTACTTGTACATTGAGCGGAGAGGTACTTGTACATGGAGCGGAGAGGTACTTGTACATGGAGCGGAGAGGTACTTGTACATGGAGCGGAGAGGTACTTGTACATGGAGCGGAGAGGTACTTGTACATTGAGCGGATATGTACTTGTACATGGAGCGGAGATGTACTTGTACATGGATCGGAGAGGTACTTGTACATGAGAGCGGAGAGGTACTGTCGACACTTGTACATTGAGCGGAGAGGTACTTGTACATGGAGCGGAGAGGTACTGTCGACACTTGTACATTGAGCGGAGAGGTACTTGTACATTGAGCGGAGAGGTACTTGTACATGGAGCGCAGAGGTACTTGTACATTGAGCGGAGAGGTACTTGTACATGGAGCGGAGAGGTACTTGTACATGAGAGCGGAGAGGTACTTGTACATGGAGCGGAGAGGTACTTGTACATTGAGCGGAGAGGTACTGTCGACACTTGTACATTCAGCGGAGAGGTACTTGTACATGGAGCGGAGAGGTACTGTCGATACTTGACATTGAGCGGAGAGGTACTTGTACATGGAGCGGAGAGGTATTTGTACATTGAGCGGAGAGGTACTTGTACATTGAGCGGAGAGGTACTGTCGACACTTGTACATTCAGCGGAGAGCTACTTGTACATGGAGCGGAGAGGTATTTGTACATTGAGCGGAGAGGTACTTGTACATGGAGCGGAGAGGTACTTGTACATAGAGCGGAGAGGTACTTATACATGGAGCGGAGAGGTATTTGTACATTGAGCGGAGAGGTACTTGTACATGGAGCGGAGAGGTACTTGTACATGGAGCGGAGAGGTACTTGTACATGTAGCGGAGAGGTGCTTGTACATGGAGCGGAGAGGTACTTGTACATTGAGCGGAGAGGTACTTGTACATGGAGCGGAGAGGTACTTGTACATGGAGCGGAGAGGTACTTGTACATGGAGCGGAGAGGTACTTGTACATTGAGCGGAGAGGTACTTGTACATGGAGCGGAGATGTACTTGTACATGGAGCGGAGAGGTACTTGTACATGGAGCGGAGAGGTACTTGTACATGGAGCGGAGATGTACTTGTACATGGAGCGGAGATGTACTTGTACATGGAGCGGAGAGGTACTTGTACATGGAGCGGAGAGGTACTTATACATTGAGCGGAGACGTACTTGTACATGGAGCGGAGATGTACTTGTACATTGAGCGGAGAGGTACTTGTACATTGAGCGGAGAGGTACTGGTACATGGAGCGGAGATGTACTTGTACATTGAGCGGAGAGGTACTTGTACATGGAGCGGAGAGGTACTTGTACATTGAGCGGAGAGGTACTTGTACATTGAGCGGAGACGTACTTGTACATTGAGCGGAGATGTACTTGTACATTGAGCGGAGATGTACTTGTACATTGAGCGGAGAGGTACTGGTACATGGAGCGGAGAGGTACTTGTACATGGAGCGGAGAGGTATTTGTACATGGAGCGGAGAGGTATTTGTACATGGAGCGGAGAGGTACTTGTACATTGAGCGGAGAGGTACTTGTACATGGAGCGGAGAGGTACTTGTACATGGAGCGGAGAGGTACTTGTACATGTAGCGGAGAGGTGCTTGTACATGGAGCGGAGAGGTACTTGTACATGGAGCGGAGAGGTATTTGTACATGGAGCGGAGAGGTACTTGTACATGGAGCGCAGAGGTACTTGTACATTCAGCGGAGAGGTACTTGTACATTGAGCGGAGAGGTACTTGTAGATGGAGCGGAGAGGTACTGTCGACACTTGTACATTGAGCGGAGAGGTACTTGTACATGGAGCGGAGAGGTACTTGTACATGGAGCGGAGAGGTACTGTCGACACTTGTACATTGAGCGGAGAGGTACTTGTACATGGAGCGGAGAGGTACTTGTACATGGAGCGGAGATGTACTTGTACAGGGAGCGGAGAGGTACTTGTACATTGAGCGGAGAGGTACTTGTACATGGAGCGGAGAGGTACTTGTACATGGAGCGGAGAGGTACTTGTACATGGAGCGGAGAGGTACTTGTACATTGAGCGGAGAGGTACTTGTACATGGAGCGGAGAGGTACTTGTACATGGAGCGGAGAGGTACTTGTACATGGAGCGGAGAGGTACTTGTACATGGAGCGGAGAGGTACTTATACATTGAGCGGAGACGTACTTGTACATGGAGCGGAGATGTACTTGTACATTGAGCGGAGAGGTACTTGTACATTGAGCGGAGAGGTACTGGTACATGGAGCGGAGATGTACTTGTACATTGAGCGGAGAGGTACTTGTACATGGAGCGGAGAGGTACTTGTACATTGAGCGGATAGGTACTTGTACATTAAGGCGGAGACGTACTTGTACATTGAGCGGAGATGTACTTGTACATTGAGCGGAGATGTACTTGTACATTGAGCGGAGAGGTACTGGTACATGGAGCGGAGAGGTACTTGTACATGGAGCGGAGAGGTATTTGTACATGGAGCGGAGAGGTATTTGTACATGGAGCGGAGAGGTACTTGTACATTGAGCGGAGAGGTACTTGTACATGGAGCGGAGAGGTACTTGTACATGGAGCGGAGAGGTACTTGTACATGTAGCGGAGAGGTGCTTGTACATGGAGCGGAGAGGTACTTGTACATGGAGCGGAGAGGTATTTGTACATGGAGCGGAGAGGTACTTGTACATGGAGCGGAGAGGTACTTGTACATTCAGCGGAGAGGTACTTGTACATTGAGCGGAGAGGTACTTGTAGATGGAGCGGAGAGGTACTGTCGACACTTGTACATTGAGCGGAGAGGTACTTGTACATGGAGCGGAGAGGTACTTGTACATGGAGCGGAGAGTTACTGTCGACACTTGTACATTGAGCGGAGAGGTACTTGTACATGGAGCGGAGAGGTACTTGTACATGGAGCGGAGATGTACTTGTACAGGGAGCGGAGAGGTACTTGTACATTGAGCGGAGAGGTACTTGTACATGGAGCGGAGAGGTACTTGTACATGGAGCGGAGAGGTACTTGTACATGGAGCGGAGAGGTACTTGTACATTGAGCGGAGAGGTACTTGTACATGGAGCGGAGAGGTACTTGTACATGGAGCGGAGAGGTACTTGTACATGGAGCGGAGAGGTACTTGTACATTGAGCGGAGAGGTACTTGTACATGGAGCGGAGAGGTACTTGTACATGGAGCGGAGAGGTACTTGTACATGGAGCGGAGAGGTACTTGTACATGGAGCGGAGAGGTACTTGTACATTGAGCGGAGATGTACTTGTACATGGAGCGGAGATGTACTTGTACATGGATCGGAGAGGTACTTGTACATGAGAGCGGAGAGGTACTGTCGACACTTGTACATTGAGCGTAGAGGTACTGTCGACACTTGTACATTGAGCGGAGAGGTACTTGTACATGGAGCGGAGAGGTACTGTCGACACTTGTACATTGAGCGGAGAGGTACTTGTACATTGAGCGGAGAGGTACTTGTACATGGAGCGCAGAGGTACTTGTACATTGAGCGGAGAGGTACTTGTACATGGAGCGGAGAGGTACTTGTACATGAGAGCGGAGAGGTACTTGTACATGGAGCGGAGAGGTACTTGTACATTGAGCGGAGAGGTACTGTCGACACTTGTACATTCAGCGGAGAGGTACTTGTACATGGAGCGGAGAGGTACTGTCAATACTTGACATTGAGCGGAGAGGTACTTGTACATGGAGCGGAGAGGTACTTGTACATGGAGCGGAGAGGTACTTGTACATGGAGCGGAGAGGTACTTGTACATTGAGCGGAGAGGTACTTGTACATGGAGCGGAGAGGTACTTGTACATTGAGCGGAGAGGTACTTGTACATGGAGCGGAGAGGTACTTGTACATGGAGCGGAGAGGTACTTGTACATGGAGCGGAGAGGTACTTGTACATGGAGCGGAGAGGTACTTGTACATTGAGCGGAGATGTACTTGTACATGGAGCGGAGATGTACTTGTACATGGATCGGAGAGGTACTTGTACATGAGAGCGGAGAGGTACTGTCGACACTTGTACATTGAGCGGAGAGGTACTTGTACATGGAGCGGAGAGGTACTGTCGACACTTGTACATTGAGCGGAGAGGTACTTGTACATTGAGCGGAGAGGTACTTGTACATGGAGCGCAGAGGTACTTGTACATTGAGCGGAGAGGTACTTGTACATGGAGCGGAGAGGTACTTGTACATGAGAGCGGAGAGGTACTTGTACATGGAGCGGAGAGGTACTTGTACATTGAGCGGAGAGGTACTGTCGACACTTGTACATTCAGCGGAGAGGTACTTGTACATGGAGCGGAGAGGTACTGTCGATACTTGACATTGAGCGGAGAGGTACTTGTACATGGAGCGGAGAGGTATTTGTACATTGAGCGGAGAGGTACTTGTACATTGAGCGGAGAGGTACTGTCGACACTTGTACATTCAGCGGAGAGCTACTTGTACATGGAGCGGAGAGGTATTTGTACATTGAGCGGAGAGGTACTTGTACATGGAGCGGAGAGGTACTTGTACATAGAGCGGAGAGGTACTTATACATGGAGCGGAGAGGTATTTGTACATTGAGCGGAGAGGTACTTGTACATGGAGCGGAGAGGTACTTGTACATGGAGCGGAGAGGTACTTGTACATGTAGCGGAGAGGTGCTTGTACATGGAGCGGAGAGGTACTTGTACATGGAGCGGAGAGGTATTTGTACATGGAGCGGAGAGGTACTTGTACATGGAGCGGAGAGGTACTTGTACATTCAGCGGAGAGGTACTTGTACATTGAGCGGAGAGGTACTTGTAGATGGAGCGGAGAGGTACTGTCGACACTTGTACATTGAGCGGAGAGGTACTTGTCCATGGAGCGGAGAGGTACTTGTACATGGAGCGGAGAGGTACTGTCGACACTTGTACATTGAGCGGAGAGGTACTTGTACATGGAGCGGAGAGGTACTTGTACATGGAGCGGAGATGTACTTGTACAGGGAGCGGAGAGGTACTTGTACATTGAGCGGAGAGGTACTTGTACATGGAGCGGAGAGGTACTTGTACATGGAGCGGAGAGGTACTTGTACATGGAGCGGAGAGGTACTTGTACATTGAGCGGAGAGGTACTTGTACATGGAGCGGAGAGGTACTTGTACATGGAGCGGAGAGGTACTTGTACATGGAGCGGAGAGGTACTTGTACATTGAGCGGAGAGGTACTTGTACATGGAGCGGAGAGGTACTTGTACATGGAGCGGAGAGGTACTTGTACATGGAGCGGAGAGGTACTTGTACATGGAGCGGAGAGGTACTTGTACATTGAGCGGAGATGTACTTGTACATGGAGCGGAGATGTACTTGTACATGGATCGGAGAGGTACTTGTACATGAGAGCGGAGAGGTACTGTCGACACTTGTACATTGAGCGTAGAGGTACTGTCGACACTTGTACATTGAGCGGAGAGGTACTTGTACATGGAGCGGAGAGGTACTGTCGACACTTGTACATTGAGCGGAGAGGTACTTGTACATTGAGCGGAGAGGTACTTGTACATGGAGCGCAGAGGTACTTGTACATTGAGCGGAGAGGTACTTGTACATGGAGCGGAGAGGTACTTGTACATGAGAGCGGAGAGGTACTTGTACATGGAGCGGAGAGGTACTTGTACATTGAGCGGAGAGGTACTGTCGACACTTGTACATTCAGCGGAGAGGTACTTGTACATGGAGCGGAGAGGTACTGTCGATACTTGACATTGAGCGGAGAGGTACTTGTACATGGAGCGGAGAGGTACTTGTACATGGAGCGGAGAGGTACTTGTACATGGAGCGGAGAGGTACTTGTACATGGAGCGGAGAGGTACTTGTACATGGAGCGGAGAGGTACTTGTACATGTAGCGGAGAGGTACTTGTACATGGAGCGGAGAGGTACTTGTACATGGAGCGGAGAGGTATTTGTACATGGAGCGGAGAGGTACTTGTACATGGAGCGGAGAGGTACTTGTACATTCAGCGGAGAGGTACTTGTACATTGAGCGGAGAGGTACTTGTAGATGGAGCGGAGAGGTACTGTCGACACTTGTACATTGAGCGGAGAGGTACTTGTACATGGAGCGGAGAGGTACTTGTACATGGAGCGGAGAGGTACTGTCGACACTTGTACATTGAGCGGAGAGGTACTTGTACATGGAGCGGAGAGGTACTTGTACATGGAGCGGAGATGTACTTGTACAGGGAGCGGAGAGGTACTTGTACATTGAGCGGAGAGGTACTTGTACATGGAGCGGAGAGGTACTTGTACATGGAGCGGAGAGGTACTTGTACATGGAGCGGAGAGGTACTTGTACATTGAGCGGAGAGGTACTTGTACATGGAGCGGAGAGGTACTTGTACATGGAGCGGAGAGGTACTTGTACATGGAGCGGAGAGGTACTTGTACATTGAGCGGAGAGGTACTTGTACATGGAGCGGAGAGGTACTTGTACATGGAGCGGAGAGGTACTTGTACATGGAGCGGAGAGGTACTTGTACATGGAGCGGAGAGGTACTTGTACATTGAGCGGAGATGTACTTGTACATGGAGCGGAGATGTACTTGTACATGGATCGGAGAGGTACTTGTACATGAGAGCGGAGAGGTACTGTCGACACTTGTACATTGAGCGTAGAGGTACTGTCGACACTTGTACATTGAGCGGAGAGGTACTTGTACATGGAGCGGAGAGGTACTGTCGACACTTGTACATTGAGCGGAGAGGTACTTGTACATTGAGCGGAGAGGTACTTGTACATGGAGCGCAGAGGTACTTGTACATTGAGCGGAGAGGTACTTGTACATGGAGCGGAGAGGTACTTGTACATGAGAGCGGAGAGGTACTTGTACATGGAGCGGAGAGGTACTTGTACATTGAGCGGAGAGGTACTGTCGACACTTGTACATTCAGCGGAGAGGTACTTGTACATGGAGCGGAGAGGTACTGTCGATACTTGACATTGAGCGGAGAGGTACTTGTACATGGAGCGGAGAGGTACTTGTACATGGAGCGGAGAGGTACTTGTACATGGAGCGGAGAGGTACTTGTACATTGAGCGGAGAGGTACTTGTACATGGAGCGGAGAGGTACTTGTACATTGAGCGGAGAGGTACTTGTACATGGAGCGGAGAGGTACTTGTACATGGAGCGGAGAGGTACTTGTACATGGAGCGGAGAGGTACTTGTACATGGAGCGGAGAGGTACTTGTACATTGAGCGGAGATGTACTTGTACATGGAGCGGAGATGTACTTGTACATGGATCGGAGAGGTACTTGTACATGAGAGCGGAGAGGTACTGTCGACACTTGTACATTGAGCGTAGAGGTACTGTCGACACTTGTACATTGAGCGGAGAGGTACTTGTACATGGAGCGGAGAGGTACTGTCGACACTTGTACATTGAGCGGAGAGGTACTTGTACATTGAGCGGAGAGGTACTTGTACATGGAGCGCAGAGGTACTTGTACATTGAGCGGAGAGGTACTTGTACATGGAGCGGAGAGGTACTTGTACATGAGAGCGGAGAGGTACTTGTACATGGAGCGGAGAGGTACTTGTACATTGAGCGGAGAGGTACTGTCGACACTTGTACATTCAGCGGAGAGGTACTTGTACATGGAGCGGAGAGGTACTGTCGATACTTGACATTGAGCGGAGAGGTACTTGTACATGGAGCGGAGAGGTATTTGTACATTGAGCGGAGAGGTACTTGTACATTGAGCGGAGAGGTACTGTCGACACTTGTACATTCAGCGGAGAGCTACTTGTACATGGAGCGGAGAGGTATTTGTACATTGAGCGGAGAGGTACTTGTACATGGAGCGGAGAGGTACTTGTACATAGAGCGGAGAGGTACTTATACATGGAGCGGAGAGGTATTTGTACATTGAGCGGAGAGGTACTTGTACATGGAGCGGAGAGGTACTTGTACATGGAGCGGAGAGGTACTTGTACATGTAGCGGAGAGGTGCTTGTACATGGAGCGGAGAGGTACTTGTACATGGAGCGGAGAGGTATTTGTACATGGAGCGGAGATGTACTTGTACATGGAGCGGAGAGGTACTTGTACATTCAGCGGAGAGGTACTTGTACATTGAGCGGAGAGGTACTTGTAGATGGAGCGGAGAGGTACTGTCGACACTTGTACATTGAGCGGAGAGGTACTTGTACATGGAGCGGAGAGGTACTTGTACATGGAGCGGAGAGGTACTGTCGACACTTGTACATTGAGCGGAGAGGTACTTGTACATGGAGCGGAGAGGTACTTGTACATGGAGCGGAGATGTACTTGTACAGGGAGCGGAGAGGTACTTGTACATTGAGCGGAGAGGTACTTGTACATGGAGCGGAGAGGTACTTGTACATGGAGCGGAGAGGTACTTGTACATGGAGCGGAGAGGTACTTGTACATGGAGCGGAGAGGTACTTGTACATGGAGCGGAGAGGTACTTGTACATGGAGCGGAGAGGTACTTGTACATGGAGCGGAGAGGTACTTGTACATGGAGCGGAGAGGTACTTATACATTGAGCGGAGACGTACTTGTACATGGAGCGGAGATGTACTTGTACATTGAGCGGAGAGGTACTTGTACATTGAGCGGAGAGGTACTGGTACATGGAGCGGAGATGTACTTGTACATTGAGCGGAGAGGTACTTGTACATGGAGCGGAGAGGTACTTGTACATTGAGCGGAGAGGTACTTGTACATTGAGCGGAGACGTACTTGTACATTGAGCGGAGATGTACTTGTACATTGAGCGGAGATGTACTTGTACATTGAGCGGAGAGGTACTGGTACATGGAGCGGAGAGGTACTTGTACATGGAGCGGAGAGGTATTTGTACATGGAGCGGAGAGGTATTTGTACATGGAGCGGAGAGGTACTTGTACATCGAGCGGAGAGATACTTGTACATGGAGCGGAGAGGTACTTGTACATGGAGCGGAGAGGTACTTGTACATGTAGCGGAGAGGTGCTTGTACATGGAGCGGAGAGGTACTTGTACATGGAGCGGAGAGGTATTTGTACATGGAGCGGAGAGGTACTTGTACATGGAGCGGAGAGGTACTTGTACATTCAGCGGAGAGGTACTTGTACATTGAGCGGAGAGGTACTTGTAGATGGAGCGGAGAGGTACTGTCGACACTTGTACATTGAGCGGAGAGGTACTTGTACATGGAGCGGAGAGGTACTTGTACATGGAGCGGAGATGTACTTGTACAGGGAGCGGAGAGGTACTTGTACATTGAGCGGAGAGGTACTTATACATTGAGCGGAGACGTACTTGTACATGGAGCGGAGATGTACTTGTACATTGAGCGGAGAGGTACTTGTACATTGAGCGGAGAGGTACTGGTACATGGAGCGGAGATGTACTTGTACATTGAGCGGAGAGGTACTTGTACATGGAGCGGAGAGGTACTTGTACATTGAGCGGAGAGGTACTTGTACATTGAGCGGAGACGTACTTGTACATTGAGCGGAGATGTACTTGTACATTGAGCGGAGATGTACTTGTACATTGAGCGGAGAGGTACTGGTACATGGAGCGGAGAGGTACTTGTACATGGAGCGGAGAGGTATTTGTACATGGAGCGGAGAGGTATTTGTACATGGAGCGGAGAGGTACTTGTACATCGAGCGGAGAGATACTTGTACATGGAGCGGAGAGGTACTTGTACATGGAGCGGAGAGGTACTTGTACATGTAGCGGAGAGGTGCTTGTACATGGAGCGGAGAGGTACTTGTACATGGAGCGGAGAGGTATTTGTACATGGAGCGGAGAGGTACTTGTACATGGAGCGGAGAGGTACTTGTACATTCAGCGGAGAGGTACTTGTACATTGAGCGGAGAGGTACTTGTAGATGGAGCGGAGAGGTACTGTCGACACTTGTACATTGAGCGGAGAGGTACTTGTACATGGAGCGGAGAGGTACTTGTACATGGAGCGGAGATGTACTTGTACAGGGAGCGGAGAGGTACTTGTACATTGAGCGGAGAGGTACTTGTACATGGAGCGGAGAGGTACTTGTACATGGAGCGGAGAGGTACTTGTACATGGAGCGGAGAGGTACTTGTACATGGAGCGGAGAGGTACTTGTACATGGAGCGGAGAGGTACTTGTACATGGAGCGGAGAGGTACTTGTACATTGAGCGGAGAGGTACTTGTACATGGAGCGGAGAGGTACTTGTACATGGAGCGGAGAGGTACTTGTACATTGAGCGGAGAGGTACTTGTACATGGAGCAGAGAGGTACTTGTACATTGAGCGGAGATGTACTTGTACATGGAGCGGAGATGTACTTGTACATGGATCGGAGAGGTACTTGTACATGAGAGCGGAGAGGTACTGTCGACACTTGTACATTGAGCGTAGAGGTACTGTCGACACTTGTACATTGAGCGGAGAGGTACTTGTACATGGAGCGGAGAGGTACTGTCAACACTTGTACATTGAGCGGAGAGGTACTTGTACATTGAGCGGAGAGGTACTTGTACATGGAGCGCAGAGGTACTTGTACATTGAGCGGAGAGGTACTTGTACATGGAGCGGAGAGGTACTTGTACATGAGAGCGGAGAGGTACTTGTACATGGAGCGGAGAGGTACTTGTACATTGAGCGGAGAGGTACTGTCGACACTTGTACATTCAGCGGAGAGGTACTTGTACATGGAGCGGAGAGGTACTGTCGATACTTGACATTGAGCGGAGAGGTACTTGTACATGGAGCGGAGAGGTACTTGTACATGGAGCGGAGAGGTACTTGTACATGGAGCGGAGAGGTACTTGTACATTGAGCGGAGAGGTACTTGTACATGGAGCGGAGAGGTACTTGTACATTGAGCGGAGAGGTACTTGTACATGGAGCGGAGAGGTACTTGTACATGGAGCGGAGAGGTACTTGTACATGGAGCGGAGAGGTACTTGTACATGGAGCGGAGAGGTACTTGTACATTGAGCGGAGATGTACTTGTACATGGAGCGGAGATGTACTTGTACATGGATCGGAGAGGTACTTGTACATGAGAGCGGAGAGGTACTGTCGACACTTGTACATTGAGCGTAGAGGTACTGTCGACACTTGTACATTGAGCGGAGAGGTACTTGTACATGGAGCGGAGAGGTACTGTCGACACTTGTACATTGAGCGGAGAGGTACTTGTACATTGAGCGGAGAGGTACTTGTACATGGAGCGCAGAGGTACTTGTACATTGAGCGGAGAGGTACTTGTACATGGAGCGGAGAGGTACTTGTACATGAGAGCGGAGAGGTACTTGTACATGGAGCGGAGAGGTACTTGTACATTGAGCGGAGAGGTACTGTCGACACTTGTACATTCAGCGGAGAGGTACTTGTACATGGAGCGGAGAGGTACTGTCGATACTTGACATTGAGCGGAGAGGTACTTGTACATGGAGCGGAGAGGTATTTGTACATTGAGCGGAGAGGTGCTTGTACATTGAGCGGAGAGGTACTGTCGACACTTGTACATTCAGCGGAGAGCTACTTGTACATGGAGCGGAGAGGTATTTGTACATTGAGCGGAGAGGTACTTGTACATGGAGCGGAGAGGTACTTGTACATAGAGCGGAGAGGTACTTATACATGGAGCGGAGAGGTATTTGTACATTGAGCGGAGAGGTACTTGTACATGGAGCGGAGAGGTACTTGTACATGAGAGCGGAGAGGTATTTGTACATGGAGCGGAAATGTACTGTCGACACTTGTACATTGAGCGGAGAGCTACTTGTACATGGAGCGGAGAGGTACTTGTACATGAGAGCGGAGAGGTACTTGTACATGGAGCGGAGAGGTATTTGTACATGGAGCGGAGAGGTACTGTCGACACTTGACATTGAGCGGAGAGGTACTTGTACATGGAGCGGAGAGGTACTTGTACATGAGAGCGGAGAGGTATTTGTACATGGAGCGGAGAGGTACTGTCGACACTTGACATTGAGCGGAGAGGTACTTGTACATGGAGCGGAGAGGTACTTGTACATGGAGCGGAGAGGTACTTGTACATGGACCGGAGAGGTACTTGTACATGGAGCGGAGAGGTACTTGTACATGGAGCGGAGATGTACTTGTACATTGAGCGGAGAGGTACTTGTACATGGAGCAGAGATGTACTTGTACATGGAGCGGAGAGGTACTTGTACATGGAGCAGAGATGTACTTGTACATGGAGCGGAGATGTACTTGTACATTGAGCGGAGAGGTACTTGTACATGGAGCGGAGAGGTACTTGTACATGGAGCGGAGATGTACTTGTACATGGAGCGGAGAGGTACTTGTACATGGAGCGGAGATGTACTTGTACATTGAGCGGAGAGGTACTTGTACATGGAGCAGAGATGTACTTGTACATGGAGCGGAGAGGTACTTGTACATGGAGCGGAGAGGTACTTGTACATGGAGCGGAGAGGTACTTGTACATGGAGCGGAGAGGTACTTGTACATTGAGCGGAGAGGTACTTGTACATGGAGCAGAGAGGTACTTGTACATTGAGCGGAGAGGTACTTGTACATGGAGCGGAGAGGTACTTGTACATGGAGCGGAGAGGTACTTGTACATGGAGCGGAGAGGTACTTGTACATGGAGCGGAGAGGTACTTGTACATTGAGCGGAGATGTACTTGTACATGGAGCGGAGATGTACTTGTACATGGATCGGAGAGGTACTTGTACATGAGAGCGGAGAGGTACTGTCGACACTTGTACATTGAGCGTAGAGGTACTGTCGACACTTGTACATTGAGCGGAGAGGTACTTGTACATGGAGCGGAGAGGTACTGTCGACACTTGTACATTGAGCGGAGAGGTACTTGTACATTGAGCGGAGAGGTACTTGTACATGGAGCGCAGAGGTACTTGTACATTGAGCGGAGAGGTACTTGTACATGGAGCGGAGAGGTACTTGTACATGAGAGCGGAGAGGTACTTGTACATGGAGCGGAGAGGTACTTGTACATTGAGCGGAGAGGTACTGTCGACACTTGTACATTCAGCGGAGAGGTACTTGTACATGGAGCGGAGAGGTACTGTCGATACTTGACATTGAGCGGAGAGGTACTTGTACATGGAGCGGAGAGGTATTTGTACATTGAGCGGAGAGGTACTTGTACATTGAGCGGAGAGGTACTGTCGACACTTGTACATTCAGCGGAGAGCTACTTGTACATGGAGCGGAGAGGTATTTGTACATTGAGCGGAGAGGTACTTGTACATGGAGCGGAGAGGTACTTGTACATAGAGCGGATAGGTACTTATACATGGCGCGGAGAGGTATTTGTACATTGAGCGGAGAGGTACTTGTACATGGAGCGGAGAGGTACTTGTACATGAGAGCGGAGAGGTATTTGTACATGGAGCGGAAAGGTACTGTCGACACTTGTACATTGAGCGGAGAGCTACTTGTACATGGAGCGGAGAGGTACTTGTACATGAGAGCGGAGAGGTACTTGTACATGGAGCGGAGAGGTATTTGTACATGGAGCGGAGAGGTACTGTCGACACTTGACATTGAGCGGAGAGGTACTTGTACATGGAGCGGAGAGGTACTTGTACATGAGAGCGGAGAGGTATTTGTACATGGAGCGGAGAGGTACTGTCGACACTTGACATTGAGCGGAGAGGTACTTGTACATGGAGCGGAGAGGTACTGTCGATACTTGACATTGAGCGGAGAGGTACTTGTACATGGAGCGGAGAGGTACTTGTACATGGAGCGGAGAGGTACTTGTACATGGAGCGGAGAGGTACTTGTACATTGAGCGGAGAGGTACTTGTACATGGAGCGGAGAGGTACTTGTACATTGAGCGGAGAGGTACTTGTACATGGAGCGGAGAGGTACTTGTACATGGAGCGGAGAGGTACTTGTACATGGAGCGGAGAGGTACTTGTACATGGAGCGGAGAGGTACTTGTACATTGAGCGGAGATGTACTTGTACATGGAGCGGAGATGTACTTGTACATGGATCGGAGAGGTACTTGTACATGAGAGCGGAGAGGTACTGTCGACACTTGTACATTGAGCGTAGAGGTACTGTCGACACTTGTACATTGAGCGGAGAGGTACTTGTACATGGAGCGGAGAGGTACTGTCGACACTTGTACATTGAGCGGAGAGGTACTTGTACATTGAGCGGAGAGGTACTTGTACATGGAGCGCAGAGGTACTTGTACATTGAGCGGAGAGGTACTTGTACATGGAGCGGAGAGGTACTTGTACATGAGAGCGGAGAGGTACTTGTACATGGAGCGGAGAGGTACTTGTACATTGAGCGGAGAGGTACTGTCGACACTTGTACATTCAGCGGAGAGGTACTTGTACATGGAGCGGAGAGGTACTGTCGATACTTGACATTGAGCGGAGAGGTACTTGTACATGGAGCGGAGAGGTATTTGTACATTGAGCGGAGAGGTGCTTGTACATTGAGCGGAGAGGTACTGTCGACACTTGTACATTCAGCGGAGAGCTACTTGTACATGGAGCGGAGAGGTATTTGTACATTGAGCGGAGAGGTACTTGTACATGGAGCGGAGAGGTACTTGTACATAGAGCGGAGAGGTACTTATACATGGAGCGGAGAGGTATTTGTACATTGAGCGGAGAGGTACTTGTACATGGAGCGGAGAGGTACTTGTACATGAGAGCGGAGAGGTATTTGTACATGGAGCGGAAAGGTACTGTCGACACTTGTACATTGAGCGGAGAGCTACTTGTACATGGAGCGGAGAGGTACTTGTACATGAGAGCGGAGAGGTACTTGTACATGGAGCGGAGAGGTATTTGTACATGGAGCGGAGAGGTACTGTCGACACTTGACATTGAGCGGAGAGGTACTTGTACATGGAGCGGAGAGGTACTTGTACATGAGAGCGGAGAGGTATTTGCACATGGAGCGGAGAGGTACTGTCGACACTTGACATTGAGCGGAGAGGTACTTGTACATGGAGCGGAGAGGTACTTGTACATGGAGCGGAGAGGTACTTGTACATGGACCGGAGAGGTACTTGTACATGGAGCGGAGAGGTACTTGTACATGGAGCGGAGATGTACTTGTACATTGAGCGGAGAGGTACTTGTACATGGAGCAGAGATGTACTTGTACATGGAGCGGAGAGGTACTTGTACATGGAGCAGAGATGTACTTGTACATGGAGCGGAGATGTACTTGTACATTGAGCGGAGAGGTACTTGTACATGGAGCGGAGAGGTACTTGTACATGGAGCGGAGATGTACTTGTACATGGAGCGGAGAGGTACTTGTACATGGAGCGGAGATGTACTTGTACATTGAGCGGAGAGGTACTTGTACATGGAGCAGAGATGTACTTGTACATGGAGCGGAGAGGTACTTGTACATGGAGCGGAGAGGTACTTGTACATGGAGCGGAGAGGTACTTGTACATGGAGCGGAGAGGTACTTGTACATTGAGCGGAGAGGTACTTGTACATGGAGCGGAGAGGTACTTGTACATTGAGCGGAGAGGTACTTGTACATGGAGCGGAGAGGTACTTGTACATGGAGCGGAGAGGTACTTGTACATGGAGCGGAGAGGTACTTGTACATGGAGCGGAGAGGTACTTGTACATTGAGCGGAGATGTACTTGTACATGGAGCGGAGATGTACTTGTACATGGATCGGAGAGGTACTTGTACATGAGAGCGGAGAGGTACTGTCGACACTTGTACATTGAGCGTAGAGGTACTGTCGACACTTGTACATTGAGCGGAGAGGTACTTGTACATGGAGCGGAGAGGTACTGTCGACACTTGTACATTGAGCGGAGAGGTACTTGTACATTGAGCGGAGAGGTACTTGTACATGGAGCGCAGAGGTACTTGTACATTGAGCGGAGAGGTACTTGTACATGGAGCGGAGAGGTACTTGTACATGAGAGCGGAGAGGTACTTGTACATGGAGCGGAGAGGTACTTGTACATTGAGCGGAGAGGTACTGTCGACACTTGTACATTCAGCGGAGAGGTACTTGTACATGGAGCGGAGAGGTACTGTCGATACTTGACATTGAGCGGAGAGGTACTTGTACATGGAGCGGAGAGGTATTTGTACATTGAGCGGAGAGGTACTTGTACATTGAGCGGAGAGGTACTGTCGACACTTGTACATTCAGCGGAGAGCTACTTGTACATGGAGCGGAGAGGTATTTGTACATTGAGCGGAGAGGTACTTGTACATGGAGCGGAGAGGTACTTGTACATAGAGCGGAGAGGTACTTATACATGGAGCGGAGAGGTATTTGTACATTGAGCGGAGAGGTACTTGTACATGGAGCGGAGAGGTACTTGTACATGAGAGCGGAGAGGTATTTGTACATGGAGCGGAAAGGTACTGTTGACACTTGTACATTGAGCGGAGAGCTACTTGTACATGGAGCGGAGAGGTACTTGTACATGAGAGCGGAGAGGTACTTGTACATGGAGCGGAGAGGTATTTGTACATGGAGCGGAGAGGTACTGTCGACACTTGACATTGAGCGGAGAGGTACTTGTACATGGAGCGGAGAGGTACTTGTACATGAGAGCGGAGAGGTATTTGTACATGGAGCGGAGAGGTACTGTCGACACTTGACATTGAGCGGAGAGGTACTTGTACATGGAGCGGAGAGGTACTTGTACATGGAGCGGAGAGGTACTTGTACATGGACCGGAGAGGTACTTGTACATGGAGCGGAGAGGTACTTGTACATGGAGCGGAGATGTACTTGTACATTGAGCGGAGAGGTACTTGTACATGGAGCAGAGATGTACTTGTACATGGAGCGGAGATGTACTTGTACATTGAGCGGAGAGGTACTTGTACATGGAGCGGAGAGGTACTTGTACATGGAGCGGAGATGTACTTGTACATGGAGCGGAGAGGTACTTGTACATGGAGCGGAGATGTACTTGTACATTGAGCGGAGAGGTACTTGTACATGGAGCAGAGATGTACTTGTACATGGAGCGGAGAGGTACTTGTACATGGAGCGGAGAGGTACTTGTACATGGAGCGGAGAGGTACTTGTACATGGAGCGGAGATGTACTTGTACATTGAGCGGAGAGGTACTTGTACATGGAGCAGAGATGTACTTGTACATGGAGCGGAGAGGTACTTGTACATGGAGCAGAGATGTACTTGTACATGGAGCGGAGATGTACTTGTACATTGAGCGGAGAGGTACTTGTACATGGAGCGGAGAGGTACTTGTACATGGAGCGGAGATGTACTTGTACATGGAGCGGAGAGGTACTTGTACATGGAGCGGAGATGTACTTGTACATTGAGCGGAGAGGTACTTGTACATGGAGCAGAGATGTACTTGTACATGGAGCGGAGATGTACTTGTACATTGAGCGGAGAGGTACTTGTACATGGAGCGGAGAGGTACTTGTACATGAGAGCGGAGAGGTATTTGTACATGGAGCGGAAAGGTACTGTCGACACTTGTACATTGAGCGGAGAGCTACTTGTACATGGAGCGGAGAGGTACTTGTACATGAGAGCGGAGAGGTACTTGTACATGGAGCGGAGAGGTATTTGTACATGGAGCGGAGAGGTACTGTCGACACTTGACATTGAGCGGAGAGGTACTTGTACATGGAGCGGAGAGGTACTTGTACATGAGAGCGGAGAGGTATTTGTACATGGAGCGGAGAGGTACTGTCGACACTTGACATTGAGCGGAGAGGTACTTGTACATGGAGCGGAGAGGTACTGTCGATACTTGACATTGAGCGGAGAGGTACTTGTACATGGAGCGGAGAGGTACTTGTACATGGAGCGGAGAGGTACTTGTACATGGAGCGGAGAGGTACTTGTACATTGAGCGGAGAGGTACTTGTACATGGAGCGGAGAGGTACTTGTACATTGAGCGGAGAGGTACTTGTACATGGAGCGGAGAGGTACTTGTACATGGAGCGGAGAGGTACTTGTACATGGAGCGGAGAGGTACTTGTACATGGAGCGGAGAGGTACTTGTACATTGAGCGGAGATGTACTTGTACATGGAGCGGAGATGTACTTGTACATGGATCGGAGAGGTACTTGTACATGAGAGCGGAGAGGTACTGTCGACACTTGTACATTGAGCGTAGAGGTACTGTCGACACTTGTACATTGAGCGGAGAGGTACTTGTACATGGAGCGGAGAGGTACTGTCGACACTTGTACATTGAGCGGAGAGGTACTTGTACATTGAGCGGAGAGGTACTTGTACATGGAGCGCAGAGGTACTTGTACATTGAGCGGAGAGGTACTTGTACATGGAGCGGAGAGGTACTTGTACATGAGAGCGGAGAGGTACTTGTACATGGAGCGGAGAGGTACTTGTACATTGAGCGGAGAGGTACTGTCGACACTTGTACATTCAGCGGAGAGGTACTTGTACATGGAGCGGAGAGGTACTGTCGATACTTGACATTGAGCGGAGAGGTACTTGTACATGGAGCGGAGAGGTATTTGTACATTGAGCGGAGAGCTGCTTGTACATTGAGCGGAGAGGTACTGTCGACACTTGTACATTCAGCGGAGAGCTACTTGTACATGGAGCGGAGAGGTATTTGTACATTGAGCGGAGAGGTACTTGTACATGGAGCGGAGAGGTACTTGTACATAGAGCGGAGAGGTACTTATACATGGAGCGGAGAGGTATTTGTACATTGAGCGGAGAGGTACTTGTACATGGAGCGGAGAGGTACTTGTACATGAGAGCGGAGAGGTATTTGTACATGGAGCGGAAAGGTACTGTCGACACTTGTACATTGAGCGGAGAGCTACTTGTACATGGAGCGGAGAGGTACTTGTACATGAGAGCGGAGAGGTACTTGTACATGGAGCGGAGAGGTATTTGTACATGGAGCGGAGAGGTACTGTCGACACTTGACATTGAGCGGAGAGGTACTTGTACATGGAGCGGAGAGGTACTTGTACATGAGAGCGGAGAGGTATTTGCACATGGAGCGGAGAGGTACTGTCGACACTTGACATTGAGCGGAGAGGTACTTGTACATGGAGCGGAGAGGTACTTGTACATGGAGCGGAGAGGTACTTGTACATGGACCGGAGAGGTACTTGTACATGGAGCGGAGAGGTACTTGTACATGGAGCGGAGATGTACTTGTACATTGAGCGGAGAGGTACTTGTACATGGAGCAGAGATGTACTTGTACATGGAGCGGAGAGGTACTTGTACATGGAGCAGAGATGTACTTGTACATGGAGCGGAGATGTACTTGTACATTGAGCGGAGAGGTACTTGTACATGGAGCGGAGAGGTACTTGTACATGGAGCGGAGATGTACTTGTACATGGAGCGGAGAGGTACTTGTACATGGAGCGGAGATGTACTTGTACATTGAGCGGAGAGGTACTTGTACATGGAGCAGAGATGTACTTGTACATGGAGCGGAGAGGTACTTGTACATGGAGCGGAGAGGTACTTGTACATGGAGCGGAGAGGTACTTGTACATGGAGCGGAGAGGTACTTGTACATTGAGCGGAGAGGTACTTGTACATGGAGCGGAGAGGTACTTGTACATTGAGCGGAGAGGTACTTGTACATGGAGCGGAGAGGTACTTGTACATGGAGCGGAGAGGTACTTGTACATGGAGCGGAGAGGTACTTGTACATGGAGCGGAGAGGTACTTGTACATTGAGCGGAGATGTACTTGTACATGGAGCGGAGATGTACTTGTACATGGATCGGAGAGGTACTTGTACATGAGAGCGGAGAGGTACTGTCGACACTTGTACATTGAGCGTAGAGGTACTGTCGACACTTGTACATTGAGCGGAGAGGTACTTGTACATGGAGCGGAGAGGTACTGTCGACACTTGTACATTGAGCGGAGAGGTACTTGTACATTGAGCGGAGAGGTACTTGTACATGGAGCGCAGAGGTACTTGTACATTGAGCGGAGAGGTACTTGTACATGGAGCGGAGAGGTACTTGTACATGAGAGCGGAGAGGTACTTGTACATGGAGCGGAGAGGTACTTGTACATTGAGCGGAGAGGTACTGTCGACACTTGTACATTCAGCGGAGAGGTACTTGTACATGGAGCGGAGAGGTACTGTCGATACTTGACATTGAGCGGAGAGGTACTTGTACATGGAGCGGAGAGGTATTTGTACATTGAGCGGAGAGGTACTTGTACATTGAGCGGAGAGGTACTGTCGACACTTGTACATTCAGCGGAGAGCTACTTGTACATGGAGCGGAGAGGTATTTGTACATTGAGCGGAGAGGTACTTGTACATGGAGCGGAGAGGTACTTGTACATAGAGCGGAGAGGTACTTATACATGGAGCGGAGAGGTATTTGTACATTGAGCGGAGAGGTACTTGTACATGGAGCGGAGAGGTACTTGTACATGAGAGCGGAGAGGTATTTGTACATGGAGCGGAAAGGTACTGTTGACACTTGTACATTGAGCGGAGAGCTACTTGTACATGGAGCGGAGAGGTACTTGTACATGAGAGCGGAGAGGTACTTGTACATGGAGCGGAGAGGTATTTGTACATGGAGCGGAGAGGTACTGTCGACACTTGACATTGAGCGGAGAGGTACTTGTACATGGAGCGGAGAGGTACTTGTACATGAGAGCGGAGAGGTATTTGTACATGGAGCGGAGAGGTACTGTCGACACTTGACATTGAGCGGAGAGGTACTTGTACATGGAGCGGAGAGGTACTTGTACATGGAGCGGAGAGGTACTTGTACATGGACCGGAGAGGTACTTGTACATGGAGCGGAGAGGTACTTGTACATGGAGCGGAGATGTACTTGTACATTGAGCGGAGAGGTACTTGTACATGGAGCAGAGATGTACTTGTACATGGAGCGGAGATGTACTTGTACATTGAGCGGAGAGGTACTTGTACATGGAGCGGAGAGGTACTTGTACATGGAGCGGAGATGTACTTGTACATGGAGCGGAGAGGTACTTGTACATGGAGCGGAGATGTACTTGTACATTGAGCGGAGAGGTACTTGTACATGGAGCAGAGATGTACTTGTACATGGAGCGGAGAGGTACTTGTACATGGAGCGGAGAGGTACTTGTACATGGAGCGGAGAGGTACTTGTACATGGAGCGGAGATGTACTTGTACATTGAGCGGAGAGGTACTTGTACATGGAGCAGAGATGTACTTGTACATGGAGCGGAGAGGTACTTGTACATGGAGCAGAGATGTACTTGTACATGGAGCGGAGATGTACTTGTACATTGAGCGGAGAGGTACTTGTACATGGAGCGGAGAGGTACTTGTACATGGAGCGGAGATGTACTTGTACATGGAGCGGAGAGGTACTTGTACATGGAGCGGAGATGTACTTGTACATTGAGCGGAGAGGTACTTGTACATGGAGCAGAGATGTACTTGTACATGGAGCGGAGAGGTACTTGTACATGGAGCGGAGAGGTACTTGTACATGGAGCGGAGAGGTACTTGTACATGGAGCGGAGAGGTACTTGTACATTGAGCGGAGAGGTACTTGTACATGGAGCGGAGAGGTACTTGTACATTGAGCGGAGAGGTACTTGTACATGGAGCGGAGAGGTACTTGTACATGGAGCGGAGAGGTACTTGTACATGGAGCGGAGAGGTACTTGTACATGGAGCGGAGAGGTACTTGTACATTGAGCGGAGATGTACTTGTACATGGAGCGGAGATGTACTTGTACATGGATCGGAGAGGTACTTGTACATGAGAGTGGAGAGGTACTGTCGACACTTGTACATTGAGCGTAGAGGTACTGTCGACACTTGTACATTGAGCGGAGAGGTACTTGTACATGGAGCGGAGAGGTACTGTCGACACTTGTACATTGAGCGGAGAGGTACTTGTACATTGAGCGGAGAGGTACTTGTACATGGAGCGCAGAGGTACTTGTACATTGAGCGGAGAGGTACTTGTACATGGAGCGGAGAGGTACTTATACATGGAGCGGAGAGGTATTTGTACATTGAGCGGAGAGGTACTTGTACATGGAGCGGAGAGGTACTTGTACATGAGAGCGGAGAGGTATTTGTACATGGAGCGGAAAGGTACTGTCGACACTTGTACATTGAGCGGAGAGCTACTTGTACATGGAGCGGAGAGGTACTTGTACATGAGAGCGGAGAGGTACTTGTACATGGAGCGGAGAGGTATTTGTACATGGAGCGGAGAGGTACTGTCGACACTTGACATTGAGCGGAGAGGTACTTGTACATGGAGCGGAGAGGTACTTGTACATGAGAGCGGAGAGGTATTTGCACATGGAGCGGAGAGGTACTGTCGACACTTGACATTGAGCGGAGAGGTACTTGTACATGGAGCGGAGAGGTACTTGTACATGGAGCGGAGAGGTACTTGTACATGGACCGGAGAGGTACTTGTACATGGAGCGGAGAGGTACTTGTACATGGAGCGGAGATGTACTTGTACATTGAGCGGAGAGGTACTTGTACATGGAGCAGAGATGTACTTGTACATGGAGCGGAGAGGTACTTGTACATGGAGCAGAGATGTACTTGTACATGGAGCGGAGATGTACTTGTACATTGAGCGGAGAGGTACTTGTACATGGAGCGGAGAGGTACTTGTACATGGAGCGGAGATGTACTTGTACATGGAGCGGAGAGGTACTTGTACATGGAGCGGAGATGTACTTGTACATTGAGCGGAGAGGTACTTGTACATGGAGCAGAGATGTACTTGTACATGGAGCGGAGAGGTACTTGTACATGGAGCGGAGAGGTACTTGTACATGGAGCGGAGAGGTACTTGTACATGGAGCGGAGAGGTACTTGTACATTGAGCGGAGAGGTACTTGTACATGGAGCGGAGAGGTACTTGTACATTGAGCGGAGAGGTACTTGTACATGGAGCGGAGAGGTACTTGTACATGGAGCGGAGAGGTACTTGTACATGGAGCGGAGAGGTACTTGTACATGGAGCGGAGAGGTACTTGTACATTGAGCGGAGATGTACTTGTACATGGAGCGGAGATGTACTTGTACATGGATCGGAGAGGTACTTGTACATGAGAGCGGAGAGGTACTGTCGACACTTGTACATTGAGCGTAGAGGTACTGTCGACACTTGTACATTGAGCGGAGAGGTACTTGTACATGGAGCGGAGAGGTACTGTCGACACTTGTACATTGAGCGGAGAGGTACTTGTACATTGAGCGGAGAGGTACTTGTACATGGAGCGCAGAGGTACTTGTACATTGAGCGGAGAGGTACTTGTACATGGAGCGGAGAGGTACTTGTACATGAGAGCGGAGAGGTACTTGTACATGGAGCGGAGAGGTACTTGTACATTGAGCGGAGAGGTACTGTCGACACTTGTACATTCAGCGGAGAGGTACTTGTACATGGAGCGGAGAGGTACTGTCGATACTTGACATTGAGCGGAGAGGTACTTGTACATGGAGCGGAGAGGTATTTGTACATTGAGCGGAGAGGTACTTGTACATTGAGCGGAGAGGTACTGTCGACACTTGTACATTCAGCGGAGAGCTACTTGTACATGGAGCGGAGAGGTATTTGTACATTGAGCGGAGAGGTACTTGTACATGGAGCGGAGAGGTACTTGTACATAGAGCGGAGAGGTACTTATACATGGAGCGGAGAGGTATTTGTACATTGAGCGGAGAGGTACTTGTACATGGAGCGGAGAGGTACTTGTACATGAGAGCGGAGAGGTATTTGTACATGGAGCGGAAAGGTACTGTTGACACTTGTACATTGAGCGGAGAGCTACTTGTACATGGAGCGGAGAGGTACTTGTACATGAGAGCGGAGAGGTACTTGTACATGGAGCGGAGAGGTATTTGTACATGGAGCGGAGAGGTACTGTCGACACTTGACATTGAGCGGAGAGGTACTTGTACATGGAGCGGAGAGGTACTTGTACATGAGAGCGGAGAGGTATTTGTACATGGAGCGGAGAGGTACTGTCGACACTTGACATTGAGCGGAGAGGTACTTGTACATGGAGCGGAGAGGTACTTGTACATGGAGCGGAGAGGTACTTGTACATGGACCGGAGAGGTACTTGTACATGGAGCGGAGAGGTACTTGTACATGGAGCGGAGATGTACTTGTACATTGAGCGGAGAGGTACTTGTACATGGAGCAGAGATGTACTTGTACATGGAGCGGAGATGTACTTGTACATTGAGCGGAGAGGTACTTGTACATGGAGCGGAGAGGTACTTGTACATGGAGCGGAGATGTACTTGTACATGGAGCGGAGAGGTACTTGTACATGGAGCGGAGATGTACTTGTACATTGAGCGGAGAGGTACTTGTACATGGAGCAGAGATGTACTTGTACATGGAGCGGAGAGGTACTTGTACATGGAGCGGAGAGGTACTTGTACATGGAGCGGAGAGGTACTTGTACATGGAGCGGAGATGTACTTGTACATTGAGCGGAGAGGTACTTGTACATGGAGCAGAGATGTACTTGTACATGGAGCGGAGAGGTACTTGTACATGGAGCAGAGATGTACTTGTACATGGAGCGGAGATGTACTTGTACATTGAGCGGAGAGGTACTTGTACATGGAGCGGAGAGGTACTTGTACATGGAGCGGAGATGTACTTGTACATGGAGCGGAGAGGTACTTGTACATGGAGCGGAGATGTACTTGTACATTGAGCGGAGAGGTACTTGTACATGGAGCAGAGATGTACTTGTACATGGAGCGGAGAGGTACTTGTACATGGAGCGGAGAGGTACTTGTACATGGAGCGGAGAGGTACTTGTACATGGAGCGGAGAGGTACTTGTACATTGAGCGGAGAGGTACTTGTACATGGAGCGGAGAGGTACTTGTACATTGAGCGGAGAGGTACTTGTACATGGAGCGGAGAGGTACTTGTACATGGAGCGGAGAGGTACTTGTACATGGAGCGGAGAGGTACTTGTACATGGAGCGGAGAGGTACTTGTACATTGAGCGGAGATGTACTTGTACATGGAGCGGAGATGTACTTGTACATGGATCGGAGAGGTACTTGTACATGAGAGCGGAGAGGTACTGTCGACACTTGTACATTGAGCGTAGAGGTACTGTCGACACTTGTACATTGAGCGGAGAGGTACTTGTACATGGAGCGGAGAGGTACTGTCGACACTTGTACATTGAGCGGAGAGGTACTTGTACATTGAGCGGAGAGGTACTTGTACATGGAGCGCAGAGGTACTTGTACATTGAGCGGAGAGGTACTTGTACATGGAGCGGAGAGGTACTTGTACATGAGAGCGGAGAGGTACTTGTACATGGAGCGGAGAGGTACTTGTACATTGAGCGGAGAGGTACTGTCGACACTTGTACATTCAGCGGAGAGGTACTTGTACATGGAGCGGAGAGGTACTGTCGATACTTGACATTGAGCGGAGAGGTACTTGTACATGGAGCGGAGAGGTATTTGTACATTGAGCGGAGAGGTACTTGTACATTGAGCGGAGAGGTACTGTCGACACTTGTACATTCAGCGGAGAGCTACTTGTACATGGAGCGGAGAGGTATTTGTACATTGAGCGGAGAGGTACTTGTACATGGAGCGGAGAGGTACTTGTACATAGAGCGGAGAGGTACTTATACATGGAGCGGAGAGGTATTTGTACATTGAGCGGAGAGGTACTTGTACATGGAGCGGAGAGGTACTTGTACATGAGAGCGGAGAGGTATTTGTACATGGAGCGGAAAGGTACTGTCGACACTTGTACATTGAGCGGAGAGCTACTTGTACATGGAGCGGAGAGGTACTTGTACATGAGAGCGGAGAGGTACTTGTACATGGAGCGGAGAGGTATTTGTACATGGAGCGGAGAGGTACTGTCGACACTTGACATTGAGCGGAGAGGTACTTGTACATGGAGCGGAGAGGTACTTGTACATGAGAGCGGAGAGGTATTTGTACATGGAGCGGAGAGGTACTGTCGACACTTGACATTGAGCGGAGAGGTACTTGTACATGGAGCGGAGAGGTACTTGTACATGGAGCGGAGAGGTACTTGTACATGGACCGGAGAGGTACTTGTACATGGAGCGGAGAGGTACTTGTACATGGAGCGGAGATGTACTTGTACATTGAGCGGAGAGGTACTTGTACATGGAGCAGAGATGTACTTGTACATGGAGCGGAGATGTACTTGTACATTGAGCGGAGAGGTACTTGTACATGGAGCGGAGAGGTACTTGTACATGGAGCGGAGATGTACTTGTACATGGAGCGGAGAGGTACTTGTACATGGAGCGGAGATGTACTTGTACATTGAGCGGAGAGGTACTTGTACATGGAGCAGAGATGTACTTGTACATGGAGCGGAGAGGTACTTGTACATGGAGCGGAGAGGTACTTGTACATGGAGCGGAGAGGTACTTGTACATGGAGCGGAGAGGTACTTGTACATTGAGCGGAGAGGTACTTGTACATGGAGCGGAGAGGTACTTGTACATTGAGCGGAGAGGTACTTGTACATGGAGCGGAGAGGTACTTGTACATGGAGCGGAGAGGTACTTGTACATGGAGCGGAGAGGTACTTGTACATGGAGCGGAGAGGTACTTGTACATTGAGCGGAGATGTACTTGTACATGGAGCGGAGATGTACTTGTACATGGATCGGAGAGGTACTTGTACATGAGAGCGGAGAGGTACTGTCGACACTTGTACATTGAGCGTAGAGGTACTGTCGACACTTGTACATTGAGCGGAGAGGTACTTGTACATGGAGCGGAGAGGTACTGTCGACACTTGTACATTGAGCGGAGAGGTACTTGTACATTGAGCGGAGAGGTACTTGTACATGGAGCGCAGAGGTACTTGTACATTGAGGGGAGAGGTACTTGTACATGGAGCGGAGAGGTACTTGTACATGAGAGCGGAGAGGTACTTGTACATGGAGCGGAGAGGTACTTGTACATTGAGCGGAGAGGTACTGTCGACACTTGTACATTCAGCGGAGAGGTACTTGTACATGGAGCGGAGAGGTACTGTCGATACTTGACATTGAGCGGAGAGGTACTTGTACATGGAGCGGAGAGGTATTTGTACATTGAGCGGAGAGGTACTTGTACATTGAGCGGAGAGGTACTGTCGACACTTGTACATTCAGCGGAGAGCTACTTGTACATGGAGCGGAGAGGTATTTGTACATTGAGCGGAGAGGTACTTGTACATGGAGCGGAGAGGTACTTGTACATAGAGCGGAGAGGTACTTATACATGGAGCGGAGAGGTATTTGTACATTGAGCGGAGAGGTACTTGTACATGGAGCGGAGAGGTACTTGTACATGAGAGCGGAGAGGTATTTGTACATGGAGCGGAAAGGTACTGTCGACACTTGTACATTGAGCGGAGAGCTACTTGTACATGGAGCGGAGAGGTACTTGTACATGAGAGCGGAGAGGTACTTGTACATGGAGCGGAGAGGTATTTGTACATGGAGCGGAGAGGTACTGTCGACACTTGACATTGAGCGGAGAGGTACTTGTACATGGAGCGGAGAGGTACTTGTACATGAGAGCGGAGAGGTATTTGTACATGGAGCGGAGAGGTACTGTCGACACTTGACATTGAGCGGAGAGGTACTTGTACATGGAGCGGAGAGGTACTTGTACATGGAGCGGAGAGGTACTTGTACATGGACCGGAGAGGTACTTGTACATGGAGCGGAGATGTACTTGTACATGGAGCGGAGAGGTACTTGTACATGGAGCGGAGAGGTACTTGTACATGGAGCGGAGAGGTACTTGTACATGGAGCGGAGAGGTACTTGTACATGGAGCGGAGATGTACTTGTACATTGAGCGGAGAGGTACTTGTACATGGAGCAGAGATGTACTTGTACATGGAGCGGAGAGGTACTTGTACATGGAGCAGAGATGTACTTGTACATGGAGCGGAGATGTACTTGTACATTGAGCGGAGAGGTACTTGTACATGGAGCGGAGAGGTACTTGTACATGGAGCGGAGATGTACTTGTACATGGAGCGGAGAGGTACTTGTACATGGAGCGGAGATGTACTTGTACATTGAGCGGAGAGGTACTTGTACATGGAGCAGAGATGTACTTGTACATGGAGCGGAGAGGTACTTGTACATGGAGCGGAGAGGTACTTGTACATGGAGCGGAGAGGTACTTGTACATGGAGCGGAGAGGTACTTGTACATTGAGCGGAGAGGTACTTGTACATGGAGCGGAGAGGTACTTGTACATTGAGCGGAGAGGTACTTGTACATGGAGCGGAGAGGTACTTGTACATGGAGCGGAGAGGTACTTGTACATGGAGCGGAGAGGTACTTGTACATGGAGCGGAGAGGTACTTGTACATTGAGCGGAGATGTACTTGTACATGGAGCGGAGATGTACTTGTACATGGATCGGAGAGGTACTTGTACATGAGAGCGGAGAGGTACTGTCGACACTTGTACATTGAGCGTAGAGGTACTGTCGACACTTGTACATTGAGCGGAGAGGTACTTGTACATGGAGCGGAGAGGTACTGTCGACACTTGTACATTGAGCGGAGAGGTACTTGTACATTGAGCGGAGAGGTACTTGTACATGGAGCGCAGAGGTACTTGTACATTGAGCGGAGAGGTACTTGTACATGGAGCGGAGAGGTACTTGTACATGAGAGCGGAGAGGTACTTGTACATGGAGCGGAGAGGTACTTGTACATTGAGCGGAGAGGTACTGTCGACACTTGTACATTCAGCGGAGAGGTACTTGTACATGGAGCGGAGAGGTACTGTCGATACTTGACATTGAGCGGAGAGGTACTTGTACATGGAGCGGAGAGGTATTTGTACATTGAGCGGAGAGGTACTTGTACATTGAGCGGAGAGGTACTGTCGACACTTGTACATTCAGCGGAGAGCTACTTGTACATGGAGCGGAGAGGTATTTGTACATTGAGCGGAGAGGTACTTGTACATGGAGCGGAGAGGTACTTGTACATAGAGCGGAGAGGTACTTATACATGGAGCGGAGAGGTATTTGTACATTGAGCGGAGAGGTACTTGTACATGGAGCGGAGAGGTACTTGTACATGAGAGCGGAGAGGTATTTGTACATGGAGCGGAAAGGTACTGTCGACACTTGTACATTGAGCGGAGAGCTACTTGTACATGGAGCGGAGAGGTACTTGTACATGAGAGCGGAGAGGTACTTGTACATGGAGCGGAGAGGTATTTGTACATGGAGCGGAGAGGTACTGTCGACACTTGACATTGAGCGGAGAGGTACTTGTACATGGAGCGGAGAGGTACTTGTACATGAGAGCGGAGAGGTATTTGTACATGGAGCGGAGAGGTACTGTCGACACTTGACATTGAGCGGAGAGGTACTTGTACATGGAGCGGAGAGGTACTTGTACATGGAGCGGAGAGGTACTTGTACATGGACCGGAGAGGTACTTGTACATGGAGCGGAGAGGTACTTGTACATGGAGCGGAGATGTACTTGTACATTGAGCGGAGAGGTACTTGTACATGGAGCAGAGATGTACTTGTACATGGAGCGGAGATGTACTTGTACATTGAGCGGAGAGGTACTTGTACATGGAGCGGAGAGGTACTTGTACATGGAGCGGAGATGTACTTGTACATGGAGCGGAGAGGTACTTGTACATGGAGCGGAGATGTACTTGTACATTGAGCGGAGAGGTACTTGTACATGGAGCAGAGATGTACTTGTACATGGAGCGGAGAGGTACTTGTACATGGAGCGGAGAGGTACTTGTACATGGAGCGGAGAGGTACTTGTACATGGAGCGGAGAGGTACTTGTACATTGAGCGGAGAGGTACTTGTACATGGAGCGGAGAGGTACTTGTACATTGAGCGGAGAGGTACTTGTACATGGAGCGGAGAGGTACTTGTACATGGAGCGGAGAGGTACTTGTACATGGAGCGGAGAGGTACTTGTACATTGAGCGGAGATGTACTTGTACATGGAGCGGAGATGTACTTGTACATGGATCGGAGAGGTACTTGTACATGAGAGCGGAGAGGTACTGTCGACACTTGTACATTGAGCGTAGAGGTACTGTCGACACTTGTACATTGAGCGGAGAGGTACTTGTACATGGAGCGGAGAGGTACTGTCGACACTTGTACATTGAGCGGAGAGGTACTTGTACATTGAGCGGAGAGGTACTTGTACATGGAGCGCAGAGGTACTTGTACATTGAGGGGAGAGGTACTTGTACATGGAGCGGAGAGGTACTTGTACATGAGAGCGGAGAGGTACTTGTACATGGAGCGGAGAGGTACTTGTACATTGAGCGGAGAGGTACTGTCGACACTTGTACATTCAGCGGAGAGGTACTTGTACATGGAGCGGAGAGGTACTGTCGATACTTGACATTGAGCGGAGAGGTACTTGTACATGGAGCGGAGAGGTATTTGTACATTGAGCGGAGAGGTACTTGTACATTGAGCGGAGAGGTACTGTCGACACTTGTACATTCAGCGGAGAGCTACTTGTACATGGAGCGGAGAGGTATTTGTACATTGAGCGGAGAGGTACTTGTACATGGAGCGGAGAGGTACTTGTACATAGAGCGGAGAGGTACTTATACATGGAGCGGAGAGGTATTTGTACATTGAGCGGAGAGGTACTTGTACATGGAGCGGAGAGGTACTTGTACATGAGAGCGGAGAGGTATTTGTACATGGAGCGGAAAGGTACTGTCGACACTTGTACATTGAGCGGAGAGCTACTTGTACATGGAGCGGAGAGGTACTTGTACATGAGAGCGGAGAGGTACTTGTACATGGAGCGGAGAGGTATTTGTACATGGAGCGGAGAGGTACTGTCGACACTTGACATTGAGCGGAGAGGTACTTGTACATGGAGCGGAGAGGTACTTGTACATGAGAGCGGAGAGGTATTTGTACATGGAGCGGAGAGGTACTGTCGACACTTGACATTGAGCGGAGAGGTACTTGTACATGGAGCGGAGAGGTACTTGTACATGGAGCGGAGAGGTACTTGTACATGGACCGGAGAGGTACTTGTACATGGAGCGGAGATGTACTTGTACATGGAGCGGAGAGGTACTTGTACATGGAGCGGAGAGGTACTTGTACATGGAGCGGAGAGGTACTTGTACATGGAGCGGAGAGGTACTTGTACATGGAGCGGAGAGGTACTTGTACATTGAGCGGAGAGGTACTTGTACATGGAGCGGAGAGGTACTTGTACATTGAGCGGAGAGGTACTTGTACATGGAGCGGAGAGGTACTTGTACATGGAGCGGAGAGGTACTTGTACATGGAGCGGAGAGGTACTTGTACATGGAGCGGAGAGGTACTTGTACATTGAGCGGAGATGTACTTGTACATGGAGCGGAGATGTACTTGTACATGGATCGGAGAGGTACTTGTACATGAGAGCGGAGAGGTACTGTCGACACTTGTACATTGAGCGTAGAGGTACTGTCGACACTTGTACATTGAGCGGAGAGGTACTTGTACATGGAGCGGAGAGGTACTGTCGACACTTGTACATTGAGCGGAGAGGTACTTGTACATTGAGCGGAGAGGTACTTGTACATGGAGCGCAGAGGTACTTGTACATTGAGCGGAGAGGTACTTGTACATGGAGCGGAGAGGTACTTGTACATGAGAGCGGAGAGGTACTTGTACATGGAGCGGAGAGGTACTTGTACATTGAGCGGAGAGGTACTGTCGACACTTGTACATTCAGCGGAGAGGTACTTGTACATGGAGCGGAGAGGTACTGTCGATACTTGACATTGAGCGGAGAGGTACTTGTACATGGAGCGGAGAGGTATTTGTACATTGAGCGGAGAGGTACTTGTACATTGAGCGGAGAGGTACTGTCGACACTTGTACATTCAGCGGAGAGCTACTTGTACATGGAGCGGAGAGGTATTTGTACATTGAGCGGAGAGGTACTTGTACATGGAGCGGAGAGGTACTTGTACATAGAGCGGAGAGGTACTTATACATGGAGCGGAGAGGTATTTGTACATTGAGCGGAGAGGTACTTGTACATGGAGCGGAGAGGTACTTGTACATGAGAGCGGAGAGGTATTTGTACATGGAGCGGAAAGGTACTGTCGACACTTGTACATTGAGCGGAGAGCTACTTGTACATGGAGCGGAGAGGTACTTGTACATGAGAGCGGAGAGGTACTTGTACATGGAGCGGAGAGGTATTTGTACATGGAGCGGAGAGGTACTGTCGACACTTGACATTGAGCGGAGAGGTACTTGTACATGGAGCGGAGAGGTACTTGTACATGAGAGCGGAGAGGTATTTGTACATGGAGCGGAGAGGTACTGTCGACACTTGACATTGAGCGGAGAGGTACTTGTACATGGAGCGGAGAGGTACTTGTACATGGAGCGGAGAGGTACTTGTACATGGACCGGAGAGGTACTTGTACATGGAGCGGAGAGGTACTTGTACATGGAGCGGAGATGTACTTGTACATTGAGCGGAGAGGTACTTGTACATGGAGCAGAGATGTACTTGTACATGGAGCGGAGATGTACTTGTACATTGAGCGGAGAGGTACTTGTACATGGAGCGGAGAGGTACTTGTACATGGAGCGGAGATGTACTTGTACATGGAGCGGAGAGGTACTTGTACATGGAGCGGAGATGTACTTGTACATTGAGCGGAGAGGTACTTGTACATGGAGCAGAGATGTACTTGTACATGGAGCGGAGAGGTACTTGTACATGGAGCGGAGAGGTACTTGTACATAGAGCGGAGAGGTACTTGTACATGGAGCGGAGAGGTACTTGTACATTGAGCGGAGAGGTACTTGTACATGGAGCGGAGAGGTACTTGTACATTGAAGGAGAGGTACTTGTACATGGAGCGGAGAGGTACTTGTACATGGAGCGGAGAGGTACTTGTACATGGAGCGGAGAGGTACTCGTACATGGAGCGGAGAGGTACTTGTACATTGAGCGGAGATGTACTTGTACATGGAGCGGAGATGTACTTGTACATGGATCGGAGAGGTACTTGTACATGAGAGCGGAGAGGTACTGTCGACACTTGTACATTGAGCGTAGAGGTACTGTCGACACTTGTACATTGAGCGGAGAGGTACTTGTACATGGAGCGGAGAGGTACTGTCGACACTTGTACATTGAGCGGAGAGGTACTTGTACATTGAGCGGAGAGGTACTTGTACATGGAGCGCAGAGGTACTTGTACATTGAGCGGAGAGGTACTTGTACATGGAGCGGAGAGGTACTTGTACATGAGAGCGGAGAGGTACTTGTACATGGAGCGGAGAGGTACTTGTACATTGAGCGGAGAGGTACTGTCGACACTTGTACATTCAGCGGAGAGGTACTTGTACATGGAGCGGAGAGGTACTGTCGATACTTGACATTGAGCGGAGAGGTACTTGTACATGGAGCGGAGAGGTATTTGTACATTGAGCGGAGAGGTACTTGTACATTGAGCGGAGAGGTACTGTCGACACTTGTACATTCAGCGGAGAGCTACTTGTACATGGAGCGGAGAGGTATTTGTACATTGAGCGGAGAGGTACTTGTACATGGAGCGGAGAGGTACTTGTACATAGAGCGGAGAGGTACTTATACATGGAGCGGAGAGGTATTTGTACATTGAGCGGAGAGGTACTTGTACATGGAGCGGAGAGGTACTTGTACATGAGAGCGGAGAGGTATTTGTACATGGAGCGGAAAGGTACTGTCGACACTTGTACATTGAGCGGAGAGCTACTTGTACATGGAGCGGAGAGGTACTTGTACATGAGAGCGGAGAGGTACTTGTATATGGAGCGGAGAGGTATTTGTACATGGAGCGGAGAGGTACTGTCGACACTTGACATTGAGCGGAGAGGTACTTGTACATGGAGCGGAGAGGTACTTGTACATGAGAGCGGAGAGGTATTTGTACATGGAGCGGAGAGGTACTGTCGACACTTGACATTGAGCGGAGAGGTACTTGTACATGGAGCGGAGAGGTACTTGTACATGGAGCGGAGAGGTACTTGTACATGGACCGGAGAGGTACTTGTACATGGAGCGGAGAGGTACTTGTACATGGAGCGGAGATGTACTTGTACATTGAGCGGAGAGGTACTTGTACATGGAGCAGAGATGCTCCATGTACAAGTACATGGAGCGGAGAGGTACTTGTACATGGAGCGGAGATGTACTTGTACATGGAGCGGAGAGGTACTTGTACATGGAGCGGAGATGTACTTGTACATTGAGCGGAGAGGTACTTGTACATGGAGCAGAGATGTACTTGTACATGGAGCGGAGAGGTACTTGTACATGGAGCGGAGAGGTACTTGTACATGGAGCGGAGAGGTACTTGTACATGGAGCGGAGAGGTACTTGTACATTGAGCGGAGAGGTACTTGTACATGGAGCGGAGAGGTACTTGTACATTGAGCGGAGAGGTACTTGTACATGGAGCGGAGAGGTACTTGTACATGGAGCGGAGAGGTACTTGTACATGGAGCGGAGAGGTACTTGTACATGGAGCGGAGAGGTACTTGTACATTGAGCGGAGATGTACTTGTACATGGAGCGGAGATGTACTTGTACATGGATCGGAGAGGTACTTGTACATGAGAGCGGAGAGGTACTGTCGACACTTGTACATTGAGCGTAGAGGTACTGTCGACACTTGTACATTGAGCGGAGAGGTACTTGTACATGGAGCGGAGAGGTACTGTCGACACTTGTACATTGAGCGGAGAGGTACTTGTACATTGAGCGGAGAGGTACTTGTACATGGAGCGCAGAGGTACTTGTACATTGAGCGGAGAGGTACTTGTACATGGAGCGGAGAGGTACTTGTACATGAGAGCGGAGAGGTACTTGTACATGGAGCGGAGAGGTACTTGTACATTGAGCGGAGAGGTACTGTCGACACTTGTACATTCAGCGGAGAGGTACTTGTACATGGAGCGGAGAGGTACTGTCGATACTTGACATTGAGCGGAGAGGTACTTGTACATGGAGCGGAGAGGTATTTGTACATTGAGCGGAGAGGTACTTGTACATTGAGCGGAGAGGTACTGTCGACACTTGTACATTCAGCGGAGAGCTACTTGTACATGGAGCGGAGAGGTATTTGTACATTGAGCGGAGAGGTACTTGTACATGGAGCGGAGAGGTACTTGTACATAGAGCGGAGAGGTACTTATACATGGAGCGGAGAGGTATTTGTACATTGAGCGGAGAGGTACTTGTACATGGAGCGGAGAGGTACTTGTACATGAGAGCGGAGAGGTATTTGTACATGGAGCGGAAAGGTACTGTCGACACTTGTACATTGAGCGGAGAGCTACTTGTACATGGAGCGGAGAGGTACTTGTACATGAGAGCGGAGAGGTACTTGTACATGGAGCGGAGAGGTATTTGTACATGGAGCGGAGAGGTACTGTCGACACTTGACATTGAGCGGAGAGGTACTTGTACATGGAGCGGAGAGGTACTTGTACATGAGAGCGGAGAGGTATTTGTACATGGAGCGGAGAGGTACTGTCGACACTTGACATTGAGCGGAGAGGTACTTGTACATGGAGCGGAGAGGTACTTGTACATGGAGCGGAGAGGTACTTGTACATGGACCGGAGAGGTACTTGTACATGGAGCGGAGAGGTACTTGTACATGGAGCGGAGATGTACTTGTACATTGAGCGGAGAGGTACTTGTACATGGAGCAGAGATGTACTTGTACATGGAGCGGAGATGTACTTGTACATTGAGCGGAGAGGTACTTGTACATGGAGCGGAGAGGTACTTGTACATGGAGCGGAGATGTACTTGTACATGGAGCGGAGAGGTACTTGTACATGGAGCGGAGATGTACTTGTACATTGAGCGGAGAGGTACTTGTACATGGAGCAGAGATGTACTTGTACATGGAGCGGAGAGGTACTTGTACATGGAGCGGAGAGGTACTTGTACATAGAGCGGAGAGGTACTTGTACATGGAGCGGAGAGGTACTTGTACATTGAGCGGAGAGGTACTTGTACATGGAGCGGAGAGGTACTTGTACATTGAAGGAGAGGTACTTGTACATGGAGCGGAGAGGTACTTGTACATGGAGCGGAGAGGTACTTGTACATGGAGCGGAGAGGTACTCGTACATGGAGCGGAGAGGTACTTGTACATTGAGCGGAGATGTACTTGTACATGGAGCGGAGATGTACTTGTACATGGATCGGAGAGGTACTTGTACATGAGAGCGGAGAGGTACTGTCGACACTTGTACATTGAGCGTAGAGGTACTGTCGACACTTGTACATTGAGCGGAGAGGTACTTGTACATGGAGCGGAGAGGTACTGTCGACACTTGTACATTGAGCGGAGAGGTACTTGTACATTGAGCGGAGAGGTACTTGTACATGGAGCGCAGAGGTACTTGTACATTGAGCGGAGAGGTACTTGTACATGGAGCGGAGAGGTACTTGTACATGAGAGCGGAGAGGTACTTGTACATGGAGCGGAGAGGTACTTGTACATTGAGCGGAGAGGTACTGTCGACACTTGTACATTCAGCGGAGAGGTACTTGTACATGGAGCGGAGAGGTACTGTCGATACTTGACATTGAGCGGAGAGGTACTTGTACATGGAGCGGAGAGGTATTTGTACATTGAGCGGAGAGGTACTTGTACATTGAGCGGAGAGGTACTGTCGACACTTGTACATTCAGCGGAGAGCTACTTGTACATGGAGCGGAGAGGTATTTGTACATTGAGCGGAGAGGTACTTGTACATGGAGCGGAGAGGTACTTGTACATAGAGCGGAGAGGTACTTATACATGGAGCGGAGAGGTATTTGTACATTGAGCGGAGAGGTACTTGTACATGGAGCGGAGAGGTACTTGTACATGAGAGCGGAGAGGTATTTGTACATGGAGCGGAAAGGTACTGTCGACACTTGTACATTGAGCGGAGAGCTACTTGTACATGGAGCGGAGAGGTACTTGTACATGAGAGCGGAGAGGTACTTGTATATGGAGCGGAGAGGTATTTGTACATGGAGCGGAGAGGTACTGTCGACACTTGACATTGAGCGGAGAGGTACTTGTACATGGAGCGGAGAGGTACTTGTACATGAGAGCGGAGAGGTATTTGTACATGGAGCGGAGAGGTACTGTCGACACTTGACATTGAGCGGAGAGGTACTTGTACATGGAGCGGAGAGGTACTTGTACATGGAGCGGAGAGGTACTTGTACATGGACCGGAGAGGTACTTGTACATGGAGCGGAGAGGTACTTGTACATGGAGCGGAGATGTACTTGTACATTGAGCGGAGAGGTACTTGTACATGGAGCAGAGATGTACTTGTACATGGAGCGGAGATGTACTTGTACATTGAGCGGAGAGGTACTTGTACATGGAGCGGAGAGGTACTTGTACATGGAGCGGAGATGTACTTGTACATGGAGCGGAGAGGTACTTGTACATGGAGCGGAGAGGTACTTGTACATTGAGCGGAGAGGTACTTGTACATGGAGCAGAGATGTACTTGTACATGGAGCGGAGAGGTACTTGTACATGGAGCGGAGAGGTACTTGTACATGGAGCGGAGAGGTACTTGTACATGGAGCGGAGAGGTACTTGTACATTGAGCGGAGAGGTACTTGTACATGGAGCGGAGAGGTACTTGTACATTGAGCGGAGAGGTACTTGTACATGGAGCGGAGAGGTACTTGTACATGGAGCGGAGAGGTACTTGTACATGGAGCGGAGAGGTACTTGTACATGGAGCGGAGAGGTACTTGTACATTGAGCGGAGATGTACTTGTACATGGAGCGGAGATGTACTTGTACATGGATCGGAGAGGTACTTGTACATGAGAGCGGAGAGGTACTGTCGACACTTGTACATTGAGCGTAGAGGTACTGTCGACACTTGTACATTGAGCGGAGAGGTACTTGTACATGGAGCGGAGAGGTACTGTCGACACTTGTACATTGAGCGGAGAGGTACTTGTACATTGAGCGGAGAGGTACTTGTACATGGAGCGCAGAGGTACTTGTACATTGAGCGGAGAGGTACTTGTACATGGAGCGGAGAGGTACTTGTACATGAGAGCGGAGAGGTACTTGTACATGGAGCGGAGAGGTACTTGTACATTGAGCGGAGAGGTACTGTCGACACTTGTACATTCAGCGGAGAGGTACTTGTACATGGAGCGGAGAGGTACTGTCGATACTTGACATTGAGCGGAGAGGTACTTGTACATGGAGCGGAGAGGTATTTGTACATTGAGCGGAGAGGTACTTGTACATTGAGCGGAGAGGTACTGTCGACACTTGTACATTCAGCGGAGAGCTACTTGTACATGGAGCGGAGAGGTATTTGTACATTGAGCGGAGAGGTACTTGTACATGGAGCGGAGAGGTACTTGTACATAGAGCGGAGAGGTACTTATACATGGAGCGGAGAGGTATTTGTACATTGAGCGGAGAGGTACTTGTACATGGAGCGGAGAGGTACTTGTACATGAGAGCGGAGAGGTATTTGTACATGGAGCGGAAAGGTACTGTCGACACTTGTACATTGAGCGGAGAGCTACTTGTACATGGAGCGGAGAGGTACTTGTACATGAGAGCGGAGAGGTACTTGTACATGGAGCGGAGAGGTATTTGTACATGGAGCGGAGAGGTACTGTCGACACTTGACATTGAGCGGAGAGGTACTTGTACATGGAGCGGAGAGGTACTTGTACATGAGAGCGGAGAGGTATTTGTACATGGAGCGGAGAGGTACTGTCGACACTTGACATTGAGCGGAGAGGTACTTGTACATGGAGCGGAGAGGTACTTGTACATGGAGCGGAGAGGTACTTGTACATGGACCGGAGAGGTACTTGTACATGGAGCGGAGAGGTACTTGTACATGGAGCGGAGATGTACTTGTACATTGAGCGGAGAGGTACTTGTACATGGAGCAGAGATGTACTTGTACATGGAGCGGAGATGTACTTGTACATTGAGCGGAGAGGTACTTGTACATGGAGCGGAGAGGTACTTGTACATGGAGCGGAGATGTACTTGTACATGGAGCGGAGAGGTACTTGTACATGGAGCGGAGATGTACTTGTACATTGAGCGGAGAGGTACTTGTACATGGAGCAGAGATGTACTTGTACATGGAGCGGAGAGGTACTTGTACATGGAGCGGAGAGGTACTTGTACATGGAGCGGAGAGGTACTTGTACATGGAGCGGAGAGGTACTTGTACATTGAGCGGAGAGGTACTTGTACATGGAGCGGAGAGGTACTTGTACATTGAGCGGAGAGGTACTTGTACATGGAGCGGAGAGGTACTTGTACATGGAGCGGAGAGGTACTTGTACATGGAGCGGAGAGGTACTTGTACATGGAGCGGAGAGGTACTTGTACATTGAGCGGAGATGTACTTGTACATGGAGCGGAGATGTACTTGTACATGGATCGGAGAGGTACTTGTACATGAGAGCGGAGAGGTACTGTCGACACTTGTACATTGAGCGTAGAGGTACTGTCGACACTTGTACATTGAGCGGAGAGGTACTTGTACATGGAGCGGAGAGGTACTGTCGACACTTGTACATTGAGCGGAGAGGTACTTGTACATTGAGCGGAGAGGTACTTGTACATGGAGCGCAGAGGTACTTGTACATTGAGGGGAGAGGTACTTGTACATGGAGCGGAGAGGTACTTGTACATGAGAGCGGAGAGGTACTTGTACATGGAGCGGAGAGGTACTTGTACATTGAGCGGAGAGGTACTGTCGACACTTGTACATTCAGCGGAGAGGTACTTGTACATGGAGCGGAGAGGTACTGTCGATACTTGACATTGAGCGGAGAGGTACTTGTACATGGAGCGGAGAGGTATTTGTACATTGAGCGGAGAGGTACTTGTACATTGAGCGGAGAGGTACTGTCGACACTTGTACATTCAGCGGAGAGCTACTTGTACATGGAGCGGAGAGGTATTTGTACATTGAGCGGAGAGGTACTTGTACATGGAGCGGAGAGGTACTTGTACATAGAGCGGAGAGGTACTTATACATGGAGCGGAGAGGTATTTGTACATTGAGCGGAGAGGTACTTGTACATGGAGCGGAGAGGTACTTGTACATGAGAGCGGAGAGGTATTTGTACATGGAGCGGAAAGGTACTGTCGACACTTGTACATTGAGCGGAGAGCTACTTGTACATGGAGCGGAGAGGTACTTGTACATGAGAGCGGAGAGGTACTTGTACATGGAGCGGAGAGGTATTTGTACATGGAGCGGAGAGGTACTGTCGACACTTGACATTGAGCGGAGAGGTACTTGTACATGGAGCGGAGAGGTACTTGTACATGAGAGCGGAGAGGTATTTGTACATGGAGCGGAGAGGTACTGTCGACACTTGACATTGAGCGGAGAGGTACTTGTACATGGAGCGGAGAGGTACTTGTACATGGAGCGGAGAGGTACTTGTACATGGACCGGAGAGGTACTTGTACATGGAGCGGAGATGTACTTGTACATGGAGCGGAGAGGTACTTGTACATGGAGCGGAGAGGTACTTGTACATGGAGCGGAGAGGTACTTGTACATGGAGCGGAGAGGTACTTGTACATTGAGCGGAGAGGTACTTGTACATGGAGCGGAGAGGTACTTGTACATTGAGCGGAGAGGTACTTGTACATGGAGCGGAGAGGTACTTGTACATGGAGCGGAGAGGTACTTGTACATGGAGCGGAGAGGTACTTGTACATGGAGCGGAGAGGTACTTGTACATTGAGCGGAGATGTACTTGTACATGGAGCGGAGATGTACTTGTACATGGATCGGAGAGGTACTTGTACATGAGAGCGGAGAGGTACTGTCGACACTTGTACATTGAGCGTAGAGGTACTGTCGACACTTGTACATTGAGCGGAGAGGTACTTGTACATGGAGCGGAGAGGTACTGTCGACACTTGTACATTGAGCGGAGAGGTACTTGTACATTGAGCGGAGAGGTACTTGTACATGGAGCGCAGAGGTACTTGTACATTGAGCGGAGAGGTACTTGTACATGGAGCGGAGAGGTACTTGTACATGAGAGCGGAGAGGTACTTGTACATGGAGCGGAGAGGTACTTGTACATTGAGCGGAGAGGTACTGTCGACACTTGTACATTCAGCGGAGAGGTACTTGTACATGGAGCGGAGAGGTACTGTCGATACTTGACATTGAGCGGAGAGGTACTTGTACATGGAGCGGAGAGGTATTTGTACATTGAGCGGAGAGGTACTTGTACATTGAGCGGAGAGGTACTGTCGACACTTGTACATTCAGCGGAGAGCTACTTGTACATGGAGCGGAGAGGTATTTGTACATTGAGCGGAGAGGTACTTGTACATGGAGCGGAGAGGTACTTGTACATAGAGCGGAGAGGTACTTATACATGGAGCGGAGAGGTATTTGTACATTGAGCGGAGAGGTACTTGTACATGGAGCGGAGAGGTACTTGTACATGAGAGCGGAGAGGTATTTGTACATGGAGCGGAAAGGTACTGTCGACACTTGTACATTGAGCGGAGAGCTACTTGTACATGGAGCGGAGAGGTACTTGTACATGAGAGCGGAGAGGTACTTGTACATGGAGCGGAGAGGTATTTGTACATGGAGCGGAGAGGTACTGTCGACACTTGACATTGAGCGGAGAGGTACTTGTACATGGAGCGGAGAGGTACTTGTACATGAGAGCGGAGAGGTATTTGTACATGGAGCGGAGAGGTACTGTCGACACTTGACATTGAGCGGAGAGGTACTTGTACATGGAGCGGAGAGGTACTTGTACATGGAGCGGAGAGGTACTTGTACATGGACCGGAGAGGTACTTGTACATGGAGCGGAGAGGTACTTGTACATGGAGCGGAGATGTACTTGTACATTGAGCGGAGAGGTACTTGTACATGGAGCAGAGATGTACTTGTACATGGAGCGGAGATGTACTTGTACATTGAGCGGAGAGGTACTTGTACATGGAGCGGAGAGGTACTTGTACATGGAGCGGAGATGTACTTGTACATGGAGCGGAGAGGTACTTGTACATGGAGCGGAGATGTACTTGTACATTGAGCGGAGAGGTACTTGTACATGGAGCAGAGATGTACTTGTACATGGAGCGGAGAGGTACTTGTACATGGAGCGGAGAGGTACTTGTACATAGAGCGGAGAGGTACTTGTACATGGAGCGGAGAGGTACTTGTACATTGAGCGGAGAGGTACTTGTACATGGAGCGGAGAGGTACTTGTACATTGAAGGAGAGGTACTTGTACATGGAGCGGAGAGGTACTTGTACATGGAGCGGAGAGGTACTTGTACATGGAGCGGAGAGGTACTCGTACATGGAGCGGAGAGGTACTTGTACATTGAGCGGAGATGTACTTGTACATGGAGCGGAGATGTACTTGTACATGGATCGGAGAGGTACTTGTACATGAGAGCGGAGAGGTACTGTCGACACTTGTACATTGAGCGTAGAGGTACTGTCGACACTTGTACATTGAGCGGAGAGGTACTTGTACATGGAGCGGAGAGGTACTGTCGACACTTGTACATTGAGCGGAGAGGTACTTGTACATTGAGCGGAGAGGTACTTGTACATGGAGCGCAGAGGTACTTGTACATTGAGCGGAGAGGTACTTGTACATGGAGCGGAGAGGTACTTGTACATGAGAGCGGAGAGGTACTTGTACATGGAGCGGAGAGGTACTTGTACATTGAGCGGAGAGGTACTGTCGACACTTGTACATTCAGCGGAGAGGTACTTGTACATGGAGCGGAGAGGTACTGTCGATACTTGACATTGAGCGGAGAGGTACTTGTACATGGAGCGGAGAGGTATTTGTACATTGAGCGGAGAGGTACTTGTACATTGAGCGGAGAGGTACTGTCGACACTTGTACATTCAGCGGAGAGCTACTTGTACATGGAGCGGAGAGGTATTTGTACATTGAGCGGAGAGGTACTTGTACATGGAGCGGAGAGGTACTTGTACATAGAGCGGAGAGGTACTTATACATGGAGCGGAGAGGTATTTGTACATTGAGCGGAGAGGTACTTGTACATGGAGCGGAGAGGTACTTGTACATGAGAGCGGAGAGGTATTTGTACATGGAGCGGAAAGGTACTGTCGACACTTGTACATTGAGCGGAGAGCTACTTGTACATGGAGCGGAGAGGTACTTGTACATGAGAGCGGAGAGGTACTTGTATATGGAGCGGAGAGGTATTTGTACATGGAGCGGAGAGGTACTGTCGACACTTGACATTGAGCGGAGAGGTACTTGTACATGGAGCGGAGAGGTACTTGTACATGAGAGCGGAGAGGTATTTGTACATGGAGCGGAGAGGTACTGTCGACACTTGACATTGAGCGGAGAGGTACTTGTACATGGAGCGGAGAGGTACTTGTACATGGAGCGGAGAGGTACTTGTACATGGACCGGAGAGGTACTTGTACATGGAGCGGAGAGGTACTTGTACATGGAGCGGAGATGTACTTGTACATTGAGCGGAGAGGTACTTGTACATGGAGCAGAGATGTACTTGTACATGGAGCGGAGATGTACTTGTACATTGAGCGGAGAGGTACTTGTACATGGAGCGGAGAGGTACTTGTACATGGAGCGGAGATGTACTTGTACATGGAGCGGAGAGGTACTTGTACATGGAGCGGAGATGTACTTGTACATTGAGCGGAGAGGTACTTGTACATGGAGCAGAGATGTACTTGTACATGGAGCGGAGAGGTACTTGTACATGGAGCGGAGAGGTACTTGTACATGGAGCGGAGAGGTACTTGTACATGGAGCGGAGAGGTACTTGTACATTGAGCGGAGAGGTACTTGTACATGGAGCGGAGAGGTACTTGTACATTGAGCGGAGAGGTACTTGTACATGGAGCGGAGAGGTACTTGTACATGGAGCGGAGAGGTACTTGTACATGGAGCGGAGAGGTACTTGTACATGGAGCGGAGAGGTACTTGTACATTGAGCGGAGATGTACTTGTACATGGAGCGGAGATGTACTTGTACATGGATCGGAGAGGTACTTGTACATGAGAGCGGAGAGGTACTGTCGACACTTGTACATTGAGCGTAGAGGTACTGTCGACACTTGTACATTGAGCGGAGAGGTACTTGTACATGGAGCGGAGAGGTACTGTCGACACTTGTACATTGAGCGGAGAGGTACTTGTACATTGAGCGGAGAGGTACTTGTACATGGAGCGCAGAGGTACTTGTACATTGAGCGGAGAGGTACTTGTACATGGAGCGGAGAGGTACTTGTACATGAGAGCGGAGAGGTACTTGTACATGGAGCGGAGAGGTACTTGTACATTGAGCGGAGAGGTACTGTCGACACTTGTACATTCAGCGGAGAGGTACTTGTACATGGAGCGGAGAGGTACTGTCGATACTTGACATTGAGCGGAGAGGTACTTGTACATGGAGCGGAGAGGTATTTGTACATTGAGCGGAGAGGTACTTGTACATTGAGCGGAGAGGTACTGTCGACACTTGTACATTCAGCGGAGAGCTACTTGTACATGGAGCGGAGAGGTATTTGTACATTGAGCGGAGAGGTACTTGTACATGGAGCGGAGAGGTACTTGTACATAGAGCGGAGAGGTACTTATACATGGAGCGGAGAGGTATTTGTACATTGAGCGGAGAGGTACTTGTACATGGAGCGGAGAGGTACTTGTACATGAGAGCGGAGAGGTATTTGTACATGGAGCGGAAAGGTACTGTCGACACTTGTACATTGAGCGGAGAGCTACTTGTACATGGAGCGGAGAGGTACTTGTACATGAGAGCGGAGAGGTACTTGTACATGGAGCGGAGAGGTATTTGTACATGGAGCGGAGAGGTACTGTCGACACTTGACATTGAGCGGAGAGGTACTTGTACATGGAGCGGAGAGGTACTTGTACATGAGAGCGGAGAGGTATTTGTACATGGAGCGGAGAGGTACTGTCGACACTTGACATTGAGCGGAGAGGTACTTGTACATGGAGCGGAGAGGTACTTGTACATGGAGCGGAGAGGTACTTGTACATGGACCGGAGAGGTACTTGTACATGGAGCGGAGAGGTACTTGTACATGGAGCGGAGATGTACTTGTACATTGAGCGGAGAGGTACTTGTACATGGAGCAGAGATGTACTTGTACATGGAGCGGAGATGTACTTGTACATTGAGCGGAGAGGTACTTGTACATGGAGCGGAGAGGTACTTGTACATGGAGCGGAGATGTACTTGTACATGGAGCGGAGAGGTACTTGTACATGGAGCGGAGATGTACTTGTACATTGAGCGGAGAGGTACTTGTACATGGAGCAGAGATGTACTTGTACATGGAGCGGAGAGGTACTTGTACATGGAGCGGAGAGGTACTTGTACATAGAGCGGAGAGGTACTTGTACATGGAGCGGAGAGGTACTTGTACATTGAGCGGAGAGGTACTTGTACATGGAGCGGAGAGGTACTTGTACATTGAAGGAGAGGTACTTGTACATGGAGCGGAGAGGTACTTGTACATGGAGCGGAGAGGTACTTGTACATGGAGCGGAGAGGTACTCGTACATGGAGCGGAGAGGTACTTGTACATTGAGCGGAGATGTACTTGTACATGGAGCGGAGATGTACTTGTACATGGATCGGAGAGGTACTTGTACATGAGAGCGGAGAGGTACTGTCGACACTTGTACATTGAGCGTAGAGGTACTGTCGACACTTGTACATTGAGCGGAGAGGTACTTGTACATGGAGCGGAGAGGTACTGTCGACACTTGTACATTGAGCGGAGAGGTACTTGTACATTGAGCGGAGAGGTACTTGTACATGGAGCGCAGAGGTACTTGTACATTGAGCGGAGAGGTACTTGTACATGGAGCGGAGAGGTACTTGTACATGAGAGCGGAGAGGTACTGTCGACACTTGTACATTGAGCGTAGAGGTACTGTCGACACTTGTACATTGAGCGGAGAGGTACTTGTACATGGAGCGGAGAGGTACTGTCGACACTTGTACATTGAGCGGAGAGGTACTTGTACATTGAGCGGAGAGGTACTTGTACATGGAGCGCAGAGGTACTTGTACATTGAGCGGAGAGGTACTTGTACATGGAGCGGAGAGGTACTTGTACATGAGAGCGGAGAGGTACTTGTACATGGAGCGGAGAGGTACTTGTACATTGAGCGGAGAGGTACTGTCGACACTTGTACATTCAGCGGAGAGGTACTTGTACATGGAGCGGAGAGGTACTGTCGATACTTGACATTGAGCGGAGAGGTACTTGTACATGGAGCGGAGAGGTATTTGTACATTGAGCGGAGAGGTACTTGTACATTGAGCGGAGAGGTACTGTCGACACTTGTACATTCAGCGGAGAGCTACTTGTACATGGAGCGGAGAGGTATTTGTACATTGAGCGGAGAGGTACTTGTACATGGAGCGGAGAGGTACTTGTACATAGAGCGGAGAGGTACTTATACATGGAGCGGAGAGGTATTTGTACATTGAGCGGAGAGGTACTTGTACATGGAGCGGAGAGGTACTTGTACATGAGAGCGGAGAGGTATTTGTACATGGAGCGGAAAGGTACTGTCGACACTTGTACATTGAGCGGAGAGCTACTTGTACATGGAGCGGAGAGGTACTTGTACATGAGAGCGGAGAGGTACTTGTACATGGAGCGGAGAGGTATTTGTACATGGAGCGGAGAGGTACTGTCGACACTTGACATTGAGCGGAGAGGTACTTGTACATGGAGCGGAGAGGTACTTGTACATGAGAGCGGAGAGGTATTTGTACATGGAGCGGAGAGGTACTGTCGACACTTGACATTGAGCGGAGAGGTACTTGTACATGGAGCGGAGAGGTACTTGTACATGGAGCGGAGAGGTACTTGTACATGGACCGGAGAGGTACTTGTACATGGAGCGGAGAGGTACTTGTACATGGAGCGGAGATGTACTTGTACATTGAGCGGAGAGGTACTTGTACATGGAGCAGAGATGTACTTGTACATGGAGCGGAGATGTACTTGTACATTGAGCGGAGAGGTACTTGTACATGGAGCGGAGAGGTACTTGTACATGGAGCGGAGATGTACTTGTACATGGAGCGGAGAGGTACTTGTACATGGAGCGGAGATGTACTTGTACATTGAGCGGAGAGGTACTTGTACATGGAGCAGAGATGTACTTGTACATGGAGCGGAGAGGTACTTGTACATGGAGCGGAGAGGTACTTGTACATAGAGCGGAGAGGTACTTGTACATGGAGCGGAGAGGTACTTGTACATTGAGCGGAGAGGTACTTGTACATGGAGCGGAGAGGTACTTGTACATTGAAGGAGAGGTACTTGTACATGGAGCGGAGAGGTACTTGTACATGGAGCGGAGAGGTACTTGTACATGGAGCGGAGAGGTACTCGTACATGGAGCGGAGAGGTACTTGTACATTGAGCGGAGATGTACTTGTACATGGAGCGGAGATGTACTTGTACATGGATCGGAGAGGTACTTGTACATGAGAGCGGAGAGGTACTGTCGACACTTGTACATTGAGCGTAGAGGTACTGTCGACACTTGTACATTGAGCGGAGAGGTACTTGTACATGGAGCGGAGAGGTACTGTCGACACTTGTACATTGAGCGGAGAGGTACTTGTACATTGAGCGGAGAGGTACTTGTACATGGAGCGCAGAGGTACTTGTACATTGAGCGGAGAGGTACTTGTACATGGAGCGGAGAGGTACTTGTACATGAGAGCGGAGAGGTACTTGTACATGGAGCGGAGAGGTACTTGTACATTGAGCGGAGAGGTACTGTCGACACTTGTACATTCAGCGGAGAGGTACTTGTACATGGAGCGGAGAGGTACTGTCGATACTTGACATTGAGCGGAGAGGTACTTGTACATGGAGCGGAGAGGTATTTGTACATTGAGCGGAGAGGTACTTGTACATTGAGCGGAGAGGTACTGTCGACACTTGTACATTCAGCGGAGAGCTACTTGTACATGGAGCGGAGAGGTATTTGTACATTGAGCGGAGAGGTACTTGTACATGGAGCGGAGAGGTACTTGTACATAGAGCGGAGAGGTACTTATACATGGAGCGGAGAGGTATTTGTACATTGAGCGGAGAGGTACTTGTACATGGAGCGGAGAGGTACTTGTACATGAGAGCGGAGAGGTATTTGTACATGGAGCGGAAAGGTACTGTCGACACTTGTACATTGAGCGGAGAGCTACTTGTACATGGAGCGGAGAGGTACTTGTACATGAGAGCGGAGAGGTACTTGTATATGGAGCGGAGAGGTATTTGTACATGGAGCGGAGAGGTACTGTCGACACTTGACATTGAGCGGAGAGGTACTTGTACATGGAGCGGAGAGGTACTTGTACATGAGAGCGGAGAGGTATTTGTACATGGAGCGGAGAGGTACTGTCGACACTTGACATTGAGCGGAGAGGTACTTGTACATGGAGCGGAGAGGTACTTGTACATGGAGCGGAGAGGTACTTGTACATGGACCGGAGAGGTACTTGTACATGGAGCGGAGAGGTACTTGTACATGGAGCGGAGATGTACTTGTACATTGAGCGGAGAGGTACTTGTACATGGAGCAGAGATGTACTTGTACATGGAGCGGAGATGTACTTGTACATTGAGCGGAGAGGTACTTGTACATGGAGCGGAGAGGTACTTGTACATGGAGCGGAGATGTACTTGTACATGGAGCGGAGAGGTACTTGTACATGGAGCGGAGAGGTACTTGTACATTGAGCGGAGAGGTACTTGTACATGGAGCAGAGATGTACTTGTACATGGAGCGGAGAGGTACTTGTACATGGAGCGGAGAGGTACTTGTACATGGAGCGGAGAGGTACTTGTACATGGAGCGGAGAGGTACTTGTACATTGAGCGGAGAGGTACTTGTACATGGAGCGGAGAGGTACTTGTACATTGAGCGGAGAGGTACTTGTACATGGAGCGGAGAGGTACTTGTACATGGAGCGGAGAGGTACTTGTACATGGAGCGGAGAGGTACTTGTACATGGAGCGGAGAGGTACTTGTACATTGAGCGGAGATGTACTTGTACATGGAGCGGAGATGTACTTGTACATGGATCGGAGAGGTACTTGTACATGAGAGCGGAGAGGTACTGTCGACACTTGTACATTGAGCGTAGAGGTACTGTCGACACTTGTACATTGAGCGGAGAGGTACTTGTACATGGAGCGGAGAGGTACTGTCGACACTTGTACATTGAGCGGAGAGGTACTTGTACATTGAGCGGAGAGGTACTTGTACATGGAGCGCAGAGGTACTTGTACATTGAGCGGAGAGGTACTTGTACATGGAGCGGAGAGGTACTTGTACATGAGAGCGGAGAGGTACTTGTACATGGAGCGGAGAGGTACTTGTACATTGAGCGGAGAGGTACTGTCGACACTTGTACATTCAGCGGAGAGGTACTTGTACATGGAGCGGAGAGGTACTGTCGATACTTGACATTGAGCGGAGAGGTACTTGTACATGGAGCGGAGAGGTATTTGTACATTGAGCGGAGAGGTACTTGTACATTGAGCGGAGAGGTACTGTCGACACTTGTACATTCAGCGGAGAGCTACTTGTACATGGAGCGGAGAGGTATTTGTACATTGAGCGGAGAGGTACTTGTACATGGAGCGGAGAGGTACTTGTACATAGAGCGGAGAGGTACTTATACATGGAGCGGAGAGGTATTTGTACATTGAGCGGAGAGGTACTTGTACATGGAGCGGAGAGGTACTTGTACATGAGAGCGGAGAGGTATTTGTACATGGAGCGGAAAGGTACTGTCGACACTTGTACATTGAGCGGAGAGCTACTTGTACATGGAGCGGAGAGGTACTTGTACATGAGAGCGGAGAGGTACTTGTACATGGAGCGGAGAGGTATTTGTACATGGAGCGGAGAGGTACTGTCGACACTTGACATTGAGCGGAGAGGTACTTGTACATGGAGCGGAGAGGTACTTGTACATGAGAGCGGAGAGGTATTTGTACATGGAGCGGAGAGGTACTGTCGACACTTGACATTGAGCGGAGAGGTACTTGTACATGGAGCGGAGAGGTACTTGTACATGGAGCGGAGAGGTACTTGTACATGGACCGGAGAGGTACTTGTACATGGAGCGGAGAGGTACTTGTACATGGAGCGGAGATGTACTTGTACATTGAGCGGAGAGGTACTTGTACATGGAGCAGAGATGTACTTGTACATGGAGCGGAGATGTACTTGTACATTGAGCGGAGAGGTACTTGTACATGGAGCGGAGAGGTACTTGTACATGGAGCGGAGATGTACTTGTACATGGAGCGGAGAGGTACTTGTACATGGAGCGGAGATGTACTTGTACATTGAGCGGAGAGGTACTTGTACATGGAGCAGAGATGTACTTGTACATGGAGCGGAGAGGTACTTGTACATGGAGCGGAGAGGTACTTGTACATGGAGCGGAGAGGTACTTGTACATGGAGCGGAGAGGTACTTGTACATTGAGCGGAGAGGTACTTGTACATGGAGCGGAGAGGTACTTGTACATTGAGCGGAGAGGTACTTGTACATGGAGCGGAGAGGTACTTGTACATGGAGCGGAGAGGTACTTGTACATGGAGCGGAGAGGTACTTGTACATGGAGCGGAGAGGTACTTGTACATTGAGCGGAGATGTACTTGTACATGGAGCGGAGATGTACTTGTACATGGATCGGAGAGGTACTTGTACATGAGAGCGGAGAGGTACTGTCGACACTTGTACATTGAGCGTAGAGGTACTGTCGACACTTGTACATTGAGCGGAGAGGTACTTGTACATGGAGCGGAGAGGTACTGTCGACACTTGTACATTGAGCGGAGAGGTACTTGTACATTGAGCGGAGAGGTACTTGTACATGGAGCGCAGAGGTACTTGTACATTGAGGGGAGAGGTACTTGTACATGGAGCGGAGAGGTACTTGTACATGAGAGCGGAGAGGTACTTGTACATGGAGCGGAGAGGTACTTGTACATTGAGCGGAGAGGTACTGTCGACACTTGTACATTCAGCGGAGAGGTACTTGTACATGGAGCGGAGAGGTACTGTCGATACTTGACATTGAGCGGAGAGGTACTTGTACATGGAGCGGAGAGGTATTTGTACATTGAGCGGAGAGGTACTTGTACATTGAGCGGAGAGGTACTGTCGACACTTGTACATTCAGCGGAGAGCTACTTGTACATGGAGCGGAGAGGTATTTGTACATTGAGCGGAGAGGTACTTGTACATGGAGCGGAGAGGTACTTGTACATAGAGCGGAGAGGTACTTATACATGGAGCGGAGAGGTATTTGTACATTGAGCGGAGAGGTACTTGTACATGGAGCGGAGAGGTACTTGTACATGAGAGCGGAGAGGTATGTGTACATGGAGCGGAAAGGTACTGTCGACACTTGTACATTGAGCGGAGAGCTACTTGTACATGGAGCGGAGAGGTACTTGTACATGAGAGCGGAGAGGTACTTGTACATGGAGCGGAGAGGTATTTGTACATGGAGCGGAGAGGTACTGTCGACACTTGACATTGAGCGGAGAGGTACTTGTACATGGAGCGGAGAGGTACTTGTACATGAGAGCGGAGAGGTATTTGTACATGGAGCGGAGAGGTACTGTCGACACTTGACATTGAGCGGAGAGGTACTTGTACATGGAGCGGAGAGGTACTTGTACATGGAGCGGAGAGGTACTTGTACATGGACCGGAGAGGTACTTGTACATGGAGCGGAGATGTACTTGTACATGGAGCGGAGAGGTACTTGTACATGGAGCGGAGAGGTACTTGTACATGGAGCGGAGAGGTACTTGTACATGGAGCGGAGAGGTACTTGTACATGGAGCGGAGAGGTACTTGTACATTGAGCGGAGAGGTACTTGTACATGGAGCGGAGAGGTACTTGTACATTGAGCGGAGAGGTACTTGTACATGGAGCGGAGAGGTACTTGTACATGGAGCGGAGAGGTACTTGTACATGGAGCGGAGAGGTACTTGTACATGGAGCGGAGAGGTACTTGTACATTGAGCGGAGATGTACTTGTACATGGAGCGGAGATGTACTTGTACATGGATCGGAGAGGTACTTGTACATGAGAGCGGAGAGGTACTGTCGACACTTGTACATTGAGCGTAGAGGTACTGTCGACACTTGTACATTGAGCGGAGAGGTACTTGTACATGGAGCGGAGAGGTACTGTCGACACTTGTACATTGAGCGGAGAGGTACTTGTACATTGAGCGGAGAGGTACTTGTACATGGAGCGCAGAGGTACTTGTACATTGAGCGGAGAGGTACTTGTACATGGAGCGGAGAGGTACTTGTACATGAGAGCGGAGAGGTACTTGTACATGGAGCGGAGAGGTACTTGTACATTGAGCGGAGAGGTACTGTCGACACTTGTACATTCAGCGGAGAGGTACTTGTACATGGAGCGGAGAGGTACTGTCGATACTTGACATTGAGCGGAGAGGTACTTGTACATGGAGCGGAGAGGTATTTGTACATTGAGCGGAGAGGTACTTGTACATTGAGCGGAGAGGTACTGTCGACACTTGTACATTCAGCGGAGAGCTACTTGTACATGGAGCGGAGAGGTATTTGTACATTGAGCGGAGAGGTACTTGTACATGGAGCGGAGAGGTACTTGTACATAGAGCGGAGAGGTACTTATACATGGAGCGGAGAGGTATTTGTACATTGAGCGGAGAGGTACTTGTACATGGAGCGGAGAGGTACTTGTACATGAGAGCGGAGAGGTATTTGTACATGGAGCGGAAAGGTACTGTCGACACTTGTACATTGAGCGGAGAGCTACTTGTACATGGAGCGGAGAGGTACTTGTACATGAGAGCGGAGAGGTACTTGTACATGGAGCGGAGAGGTATTTGTACATGGAGCGGAGAGGTACTGTCGACACTTGACATTGAGCGGAGAGGTACTTGTACATGGAGCGGAGAGGTACTTGTACATGAGAGCGGAGAGGTATTTGTACATGGAGCGGAGAGGTACTGTCGACACTTGACATTGAGCGGAGAGGTACTTGTACATGGAGCGGAGAGGTACTTGTACATGGAGCGGAGAGGTACTTGTACATGGACCGGAGAGGTACTTGTACATGGAGCGGAGAGGTACTTGTACATGGAGCGGAGATGTACTTGTACATTGAGCGGAGAGGTACTTGTACATGGAGCAGAGATGTACTTGTACATGGAGCGGAGATGTACTTGTACATTGAGCGGAGAGGTACTTGTACATGGAGCGGAGAGGTACTTGTACATGGAGCGGAGATGTACTTGTACATGGAGCGGAGAGGTACTTGTACATGGAGCGGAGATGTACTTGTACATTGAGCGGAGAGGTACTTGTACATGGAGCAGAGATGTACTTGTACATGGAGCGGAGAGGTACTTGTACATGGAGCGGAGAGGTACTTGTACATGGAGCGGAGAGGTACTTGTACATGGAGCGGAGAGGTACTTGTACATTGAGCGGAGAGGTACTTGTACATGGAGCGGAGAGGTACTTGTACATTGAGCGGAGAGGTACTTGTACATGGAGCGGAGAGGTACTTGTACATGGAGCGGAGAGGTACTTGTACATGGAGCGGAGAGGTACTTGTACATGGAGCGGAGAGGTACTTGTACATTGAGCGGAGATGTACTTGTACATGGAGCGGAGATGTACTTGTACATGGATCGGAGAGGTACTTGTACATGAGAGCGGAGAGGTACTGTCGACACTTGTACATTGAGCGTAGAGGTACTGTCGACACTTGTACATTGAGCGGAGAGGTACTTGTACATGGAGCGGAGAGGTACTGTCGACACTTGTACATTGAGCGGAGAGGTACTTGTACATTGAGCGGAGAGGTACTTGTACATGGAGCGCAGAGGTACTTGTACATTGAGGGGAGAGGTACTTGTACATGGAGCGGAGAGGTACTTGTACATGAGAGCGGAGAGGTACTTGTACATGGAGCGGAGAGGTACTTGTACATTGAGCGGAGAGGTACTGTCGACACTTGTACATTCAGCGGAGAGGTACTTGTACATGGAGCGGAGAGGTACTGTCGATACTTGACATTGAGCGGAGAGGTACTTGTACATGGAGCGGAGAGGTATTTGTACATTGAGCGGAGAGGTACTTGTACATTGAGCGGAGAGGTACTGTCGACACTTGTACATTCAGCGGAGAGCTACTTGTACATGGAGCGGAGAGGTATTTGTACATTGAGCGGAGAGGTACTTGTACATGGAGCGGATAGGTACTTGTACATAGAGCGGAGAGGTACTTATACATGGAGCGGAGAGGTATTTGTACATTGAGCGGAGAGGTACTTGTACATGGAGCGGAGAGCTACTTGTACATGGAGCGGAGAGGTACTTGTACATGAGAGCGGAGAGGTACTTATACATGGAGCGGAGAGGTATTTGTACATTGAGCGGAGAGGTACTTGTACATGGAGCGGAGAGGTACTTGTACATGAGAGCGGAGAGGTATTTGTACATGGAGCGGAAAGGTACTGTCGACACTTGTACATTGAGCGGAGAGCTACTTGTACATGGAGCGGAGAGGTACTTGTACATGAGAGCGGAGAGGTACTTGTATATGGAGCGGAGAGGTATTTGTACATGGAGCGGAGAGGTACTGTCGACACTTGACATTGAGCGGAGAGGTACTTGTACATGGAGCGGAGAGGTACTTGTACATGAGAGCGGAGAGGTATTTGTACATGGAGCGGAGAGGTACTGTCGACACTTGACATTGAGCGGAGAGGTACTTGTACATGGAGCGGAGAGGTACTTGTACATGGAGCGGAGAGGTACTTGTACATGGACCGGAGAGGTACTTGTACATGGAGCGGAGAGGTACTTGTACATGGAGCGGAGATGTACTTGTACATTGAGCGGAGAGGTACTTGTACATGGAGCAGAGATGTACTTGTACATGGAGCGGAGATGTACTTGTACATTGAGCGGAGAGGTACTTGTACATGGAGCGGAGAGGTACTTGTACATGGAGCGGAGATGTACTTGTACATGGAGCGGAGAGGTACTTGTACATGGAGCGGAGATGTACTTGTACATTGAGCGGAGAGGTACTTGTACATGGAGCAGAGATGTACTTGTACATGGAGCGGAGAGGTACTTGTACATGGAGCGGAGAGGTACTTGTACATGGAGCGGAGAGGTACTTGTACATGGAGCGGAGAGGTACTTGTACATTGAGCGGAGAGGTACTTGTACATGGAGCGGAGAGGTACTTGTACATTGAGCGGAGAGGTACTTGTACATGGAGCGGAGAGGTACTTGTACATGGAGCGGAGAGGTACTTGTACATGGAGCGGAGAGGTACTTGTACATGGAGCGGAGAGGTACTTGTACATTGAGCGGAGATGTACTTGTACATGGAGCGGAGATGTACTTGTACATGGATCGGAGAGGTACTTGTACATGAGAGCGGAGAGGTACTGTCGACACTTGTACATTGAGCGTAGAGGTACTGTCGACACTTGTACATTGAGCGGAGAGGTACTTGTACATGGAGCGGAGAGGTACTGTCGACACTTGTACATTGAGCGGAGAGGTACTTGTACATTGAGCGGAGAGGTACTTGTACATGGAGCGCAGAGGTACTTGTACATTGAGCGGAGAGGTACTTGTACATGGAGCGGAGAGGTACTTGTACATGAGAGCGGAGAGGTACTTGTACATGGAGCGGAGAGGTACTTGTACATTGAGCGGAGAGGTACTGTCGACACTTGTACATTCAGCGGAGAGGTACTTGTACATGGAGCGGAGAGGTACTGTCGATACTTGACATTGAGCGGAGAGGTACTTGTACATGGAGCGGAGAGGTATTTGTACATTGAGCGGAGAGGTACTTGTACATTGAGCGGAGAGGTACTGTCGACACTTGTACATTCAGCGGAGAGCTACTTGTACATGGAGCGGAGAGGTATTTGTACATTGAGCGGAGAGGTACTTGTACATGGAGCGGAGAGGTACTTGTACATAGAGCGGAGAGGTACTTATACATGGAGCGGAGAGGTATTTGTACATTGAGCGGAGAGGTACTTGTACATGGAGCGGAGAGGTACTTGTACATGAGAGCGGAGAGGTATTTGTACATGGAGCGGAAAGGTACTGTCGACACTTGTACATTGAGCGGAGAGCTACTTGTACATGGAGCGGAGAGGTACTTGTACATGAGAGCGGAGAGGTACTTGTACATGGAGCGGAGAGGTATTTGTACATGGAGCGGAGAGGTACTGTCGACACTTGACATTGAGCGGAGAGGTACTTGTACATGGAGCGGAGAGGTACTTGTACATGAGAGCGGAGAGGTATTTGTACATGGAGCGGAGAGGTACTGTCGACACTTGACATTGAGCGGAGAGGTACTTGTACATGGAGCGGAGAGGTACTTGTACATGGAGCGGAGAGGTACTTGTACATGGACCGGAGAGGTACTTGTACATGGAGCGGAGAGGTACTTGTACATGGAGCGGAGATGTACTTGTACATTGAGCGGAGAGGTACTTGTACATGGAGCAGAGATGTACTTGTACATGGAGCGGAGATGTACTTGTACATTGAGCGGAGAGGTACTTGTACATGGAGCGGAGAGGTACTTGTACATGGAGCGGAGATGTACTTGTACATGGAGCGGAGAGGTACTTGTACATGGAGCGGAGATGTACTTGTACATTGAGCGGAGAGGTACTTGTACATGGAGCAGAGATGTACTTGTACATGGAGCGGAGAGGTACTTGTACATGGAGCGGAGAGGTACTTGTACATGGAGCGGAGAGGTACTTGTACATGGAGCGGAGAGGTACTTGTACATTGAGCGGAGAGGTACTTGTACATGGAGCGGAGAGGTACTTGTACATTGAGCGGAGAGGTACTTGTACATGGAGCGGAGAGGTACTTGTACATGGAGCGGAGAGGTACTTGTACATGGAGCGGAGAGGTACTTGTACATGGAGCGGAGAGGTACTTGTACATTGAGCGGAGATGTACTTGTACATGGAGCGGAGATGTACTTGTACATGGATCGGAGAGGTACTTGTACATGAGAGCGGAGAGGTACTGTCGACACTTGTACATTGAGCGTAGAGGTACTGTCGACACTTGTACATTGAGCGGAGAGGTACTTGTACATGGAGCGGAGAGGTACTGTCGACACTTGTACATTGAGCGGAGAGGTACTTGTACATTGAGCGGAGAGGTACTTGTACATGGAGCGCAGAGGTACTTGTACATTGAGGGGAGAGGTACTTGTACATGGAGCGGAGAGGTACTTGTACATGAGAGCGGAGAGGTACTTGTACATGGAGCGGAGAGGTACTTGTACATTGAGCGGAGAGGTACTGTCGACACTTGTACATTCAGCGGAGAGGTACTTGTACATGGAGCGGAGAGGTACTGTCGATACTTGACATTGAGCGGAGAGGTACTTGTACATGGAGCGGAGAGGTATTTGTACATTGAGCGGAGAGGTACTTGTACATTGAGCGGAGAGGTACTGTCGACACTTGTACATTCAGCGGAGAGCTACTTGTACATGGAGCGGAGAGGTATTTGTACATTGAGCGGAGAGGTACTTGTACATGGAGCGGAGAGGTACTTGTACATAGAGCGGAGAGGTACTTATACATGGAGCGGAGAGGTATTTGTACATTGAGCGGAGAGGTACTTGTACATGGAGCGGAGAGGTACTTGTACATGAGAGCGGAGAGGTATTTGTACATGGAGCGGAAAGGTACTGTCGACACTTGTACATTGAGCGGAGAGCTACTTGTACATGGAGCGGAGAGGTACTTGTACATGAGAGCGGAGAGGTACTTGTACATGGAGCGGAGAGGTATTTGTACATGGAGCGGAGAGGTACTGTCGACACTTGACATTGAGCGGAGAGGTACTTGTACATGGAGCGGAGAGGTACTTGTACATGAGAGCGGAGAGGTATTTGTACATGGAGCGGAGAGGTACTGTCGACACTTGACATTGAGCGGAGAGGTACTTGTACATGGAGCGGAGAGGTACTTGTACATGGAGCGGAGAGGTACTTGTACATGGACCGGAGAGGTACTTGTACATGGAGCGGAGATGTACTTGTACATGGAGCGGAGAGGTACTTGTACATGGAGCGGAGAGGTACTTGTACATGGAGCGGAGAGGTACTTGTACATGGAGCGGAGAGGTACTTGTACATGGAGCGGAGAGGTACTTGTACATTGAGCGGAGAGGTACTTGTACATGGAGCGGAGAGGTACTTGTACATTGAGCGGAGAGGTACTTGTACATGGAGCGGAGAGGTACTTGTACATGGAGCGGAGAGGTACTTGTACATGGAGCGGAGAGGTACTTGTACATGGAGCGGAGAGGTACTTGTACATTGAGCGGAGATGTACTTGTACATGGAGCGGAGATGTACTTGTACATGGATCGGAGAGGTACTTGTACATGAGAGCGGAGAGGTACTGTCGACACTTGTACATTGAGCGTAGAGGTACTGTCGACACTTGTACATTGAGCGGAGAGGTACTTGTACATGGAGCGGAGAGGTACTGTCGACACTTGTACATTGAGCGGAGAGGTACTTGTACATTGAGCGGAGAGGTACTTGTACATGGAGCGCAGAGGTACTTGTACATTGAGCGGAGAGGTACTTGTACATGGAGCGGAGAGGTACTTGTACATGAGAGCGGAGAGGTACTTGTACATGGAGCGGAGAGGTACTTGTACATTGAGCGGAGAGGTACTGTCGACACTTGTACATTCAGCGGAGAGGTACTTGTACATGGAGCGGAGAGGTACTGTCGATACTTGACATTGAGCGGAGAGGTACTTGTACATGGAGCGGAGAGGTATTTGTACATTGAGCGGAGAGGTACTTGTACATTGAGCGGAGAGGTACTGTCGACACTTGTACATTCAGCGGAGAGCTACTTGTACATGGAGCGGAGAGGTATTTGTACATTGAGCGGAGAGGTACTTGTACATGGAGCGGAGAGGTACTTGTACATAGAGCGGAGAGGTACTTATACATGGAGCAGAGAGGTATTTGTACATTGAGCGGAGAGGTACTTGTACATGGAGCGGAGAGGTACTTGTACATGAGAGCGGAGAGGTATTTGTACATGGAGCGGAAAGGTACTGTCGACACTTGTACATTGAGCGGAGAGCTACTTGTACATGGAGCGGAGAGGTACTTGTACATGAGAGCGGAGAGGTACTTGTACATGGAGCGGAGAGGTATTTGTACATGGAGCGGAGAGGTACTGTCGACACTTGACATTGAGCGGAGAGGTACTTGTACATGGAGCGGAGAGGTACTTGTACATGAGAGCGGAGAGGTATTTGTACATGGAGCGGAGAGGTACTGTCGACACTTGACATTGAGCGGAGAGGTACTTGTACATGGAGCGGAGAGGTACTTGTACATGGAGCGGAGAGGTACTTGTACATGGACCGGAGAGGTACTTGTACATGGAGCGGAGAGGTACTTGTACATGGAGCGGAGATGTACTTGTACATTGAGCGGAGAGGTACTTGTACATGGAGCAGAGATGTACTTGTACATGGAGCGGAGATGTACTTGTACATTGAGCGGAGAGGTACTTGTACATGGAGCGGAGAGGTACTTGTACATGGAGCGGAGATGTACTTGTACATGGAGCGGAGAGGTACTTGTACATGGAGCGGAGATGTACTTGTACATTGAGCGGAGAGGTACTTGTACATGGAGCAGAGATGTACTTGTACATGGAGCGGAGAGGTACTTGTACATGGAGCGGAGAGGTACTTGTACATGGAGCGGAGAGGTACTTGTACATGGAGCGGAGAGGTACTTGTACATTGAGCGGAGAGGTACTTGTACATGGAGCGGAGAGGTACTTGTACATTGAGCGGAGAGGTACTTGTACATGGAGCGGAGAGGTACTTGTACATGGAGCGGAGAGGTACTTGTACATGGAGCGGAGAGGTACTTGTACATGGAGCGGAGAGGTACTTGTACATTGAGCGGAGATGTACTTGTACATGGAGCGGAGATGTACTTGTACATGGATCGGAGAGGTACTTGTACATGAGAGCGGAGAGGTACTGTCGACACTTGTACATTGAGCGGAGAGGTACTGTCGACACTTGTACATTGAGCGGAGAGGTACTTGTACATTGAGCGGAGAGGTACTTGTACATGGAGCGCAGAGGTACTTGTACATTGAGGGGAGAGGTACTTGTACATGGAGCGGAGAGGTACTTGTACATGAGAGCGGAGAGGTACTTGTACATGGAGCGGAGAGGTACTTGTACATTGAGCGGAGAGGTACTGTCGACACTTGTACATTCAGCGGAGAGGTACTTGTACATGGAGCGGAGAGGTACTGTCGATACTTGACATTGAGCGGAGAGGTACTTGTACATGGAGCGGAGAGGTATTTGTACATTGAGCGGAGAGGTACTTGTACATTGAGCGGAGAGGTACTGTCGACACTTGTACATTCAGCGGAGAGCTACTTGTACATGGAGCGGAGAGGTATTTGTACATTGAGCGGAGAGGTACTTGTACATGGAGCGGAGAGGTACTTGTACATAGAGCGGAGAGGTACTTATACATGGAGCGGAGAGGTATTTGTACATTGAGCGGAGAGGTACTTGTACATGGAGCGGAGAGGTACTTGTACATGAGAGCGGAGAGGTATTTGTACATGGAGCGGAAAGGTACTGTCGACACTTGTACATTGAGCGGAGAGCTACTTGTACATGGAGCGGAGAGGTACTTGTACATGAGAGCGGAGAGGTACTTGTACATGGAGCGGAGAGGTATTTGTACATGGAGCGGAGAGGTACTGTCGACACTTGACATTGAGCGGAGAGGTACTTGTACATGGAGCGGAGAGGTACTTGTACATGAGAGCGGAGAGGTATTTGTACATGGAGCGGAGAGGTACTGTCGACACTTGACATTGAGCGGAGAGGTACTTGTACATGGAGCGGAGAGGTACTTGTACATGGAGCGGAGAGGTACTTGTACATGGACCGGAGAGGTACTTGTACATGGAGCGGAGAGGTACTTGTACATGGAGCGGAGATGTACTTGTACATTGAGCGGAGAGGTACTTGTACATGGAGCAGAGATGTACTTGTACATGGAGCGGAGATGTACTTGTACATTGAGCGGAGAGGTACTTGTACATGGAGCGGAGAGGTACTTGTACATGGAGCGGAGATGTACTTGTACATGGAGCGGAGAGGTACTTGTACATGGAGCGGAGATGTACTTGTACATTGAGCGGAGAGGTACTTGTACATGGAGCAGAGATGTACTTGTACATGGAGCGGAGAGGTACTTGTACATGGAGCGGAGAGGTACTTGTACATGGAGCGGAGAGGTACTTGTACATGGAGCGGAGATGTACTTGTACATGGAGCGGAGAGGTACTGTCGATACTTGACATTGAGCGGAGAGGTACTTGTACATGGAGCGGAGAGGTATTTGTACATTGAGCGGAGAGGTACTTGTACATTGAGCGGAGAGGTACTGTCGACACTTGTACATTCAGCGGAGAGCTACTTGTACATGGAGCGGAGAGGTATTTGTACATTGAGCGGAGAGGTACTTGTACATGGAGCGGAGAGGTACTTGTACATAGAGCGGAGAGGTACTTATACATGGAGCGGAGAGGTATTTGTACATTGAGCGGAGAGGTACTTGTACATGGAGCGGAGAGCTACTTGTACATGGAGCGGAGAGGTACTTGTACATGAGAGCGGAGAGGTACTTATACATGGAGCGGAGAGGTATTTGTACATTGAGCGGAGAGGTACTTGTACATGGAGCGGAGAGGTACTTGTACATGAGAGCGGAGAGGTATTTGTACATGGAGCGGAAAGGTACTGTCGACACTTGTACATTGAGCGGAGAGCTACTTGTACATGGAGCGGAGAGGTACTTGTACATGAGAGCGGAGAGGTACTTGTATATGGAGCGGATAGGTATTTGTACATGGAGCGGAGAGGTACTGTCGACACTTGACATTGAGCGGAGAGGTACTTGTACATGGAGCGGAGAGGTACTTGTACATGAGAGCGGAGAGGTATTTGTACATGGAGCGGAGAGGTACTGTCGACACTTGACATTGAGCGGAGAGGTACTTGTACATGGAGCGGAGAGGTACTTGTACATGGAGCGGAGAGGTACTTGTACATGGAGCGGAGAGGTACTTGTACATGGAGCGGAGAGGTACTTGTACATGGAGCGGAGAGGTACTTGTACATTGAGCGGAGAGGTACTTGTACATGGAGCGGAGAGGTACTTGTACATGGAGCGGAGAGGTACTTGTACATGGAGCGGAGAGGTACTTGTACATGGAGCGGAGAGGTACTTGTACATTGAGCGGAGATGTACTTGTACATGGAGCGGAGATGTACTTGTACATGGATCGGAGAGGTACTTGTACATGAGAGCGGAGAGGTACTGTCGACACTTGTACATTGAGCGTAGAGGTACTGTCGACACTTGTACATTGAGCGGAGAGGTACTTGTACATGGAGCGGAGAGGTACTGTCGACACTTGTACATTGAGCGGAGAGGTACTTGTACATTGAGCGGAGAGGTACTTGTACATGGAGCGCAGAGGTACTTGTACATTGAGGGGAGAGGTACTTGTACATGGAGCGGAGAGGTACTTGTACATGAGAGCGGAGAGGTACTTGTACATGGAGCGGAGAGGTACTTGTACATTGAGCGGAGAGGTACTGTCGACACTTGTACATTCAGCGGAGAGGTACTTGTACATGGAGCGGAGAGGTACTGTCGATACTTGACATTGAGCGGAGAGGTACTTGTACATGGAGCGGAGAGGTATTTGTACATTGAGCGGAGAGGTACTTGTACATTGAGCGGAGAGGTACTGTCGACACTTGTACATTCAGCGGAGAGCTACTTGTACATGGAGCGGAGAGGTATTTGTACATTGAGCGGAGAGGTACTTGTACATGGAGCGGAGAGGTACTTGTACATAGAGCGGAGAGGTACTTATACATGGAGCGGAGAGGTATTTGTACATTGAGCGGAGAGGTACTTGTACATGGAGCGGAGAGGTACTTGTACATGAGAGCGGAGAGGTATTTGTACATGGAGCGGAAAGGTACTGTCGACACTTGTACATTGAGCGGAGAGCTACTTGTACATGGAGCGGAGAGGTACTTGTACATGAGAGCGGAGAGGTACTTGTACATGGAGCGGAGAGGTATTTGTACATGGAGCGGAGAGGTACTGTCGACACTTGACATTGAGCGGAGAGGTACTTGTACATGGAGCGGAGAGGTACTTGTACATGAGAGCGGAGAGGTATTTGTACATGGAGCGGAGAGGTACTGTCGACACTTGACATTGAGCGGAGAGGTACTTGTACATGGAGCGGAGAGGTACTTGTACATGGAGCGGAGAGGTACTTGTACATGGACCGGAGAGGTACTTGTACATGGAGCGGAGATGTACTTGTACATGGAGCGGAGAGGTACTTGTACATGGAGCGGAGAGGTACTTGTACATGGAGCGGAGAGGTACTTGTACATGGAGCGGAGAGGTACTTGTACATGGAGCGGAGAGGTACTTGTACATTGAGCGGAGAGGTACTTGTACATGGAGCGGAGAGGTACTTGTACATTGAGCGGAGAGGTACTTGTACATGGAGCGGAGAGGTACTTGTACATGGAGCGGAGAGGTACTTGTACATGGAGCGGAGAGGTACTTGTACATGGAGCGGAGAGGTACTTGTACATTGAGCGGAGATGTACTTGTACATGGAGCGGAGATGTACTTGTACATGGATCGGAGAGGTACTTGTACATGAGAGCGGAGAGGTACTGTCGACACTTGTACATTGAGCGTAGAGGTACTGTCGACACTTGTACATTGAGCGGAGAGGTACTTGTACATGGAGCGGAGAGGTACTGTCGACACTTGTACATTGAGCGGAGAGGTACTTGTACATTGAGCGGAGAGGTACTTGTACATGGAGCGCAGAGGTACTTGTACATTGAGCGGAGAGGTACTTGTACATGGAGCGGAGAGGTACTTGTACATGAGAGCGGAGAGGTACTTGTACATGGAGCGGAGAGGTACTTGTACATTGAGCGGAGAGGTACTGTCGACACTTGTACATTCAGCGGAGAGGTACTTGTACATGGAGCGGAGAGGTACTGTCGATACTTGACATTGAGCGGAGAGGTACTTGTACATGGAGCGGAGAGGTATTTGTACATTGAGCGGAGAGGTACTTGTACATTGAGCGGAGAGGTACTGTCGACACTTGTACATTCAGCGGAGAGCTACTTGTACATGGAGCGGAGAGGTATTTGTACATTGAGCGGAGAGGTACTTGTACATAGAGCGGAGAGGTACTTGTACATAGAGCGGAGAGGTACTTATACATGGAGCGGAGAGGTATTTGTACATTGAGCGGAGAGGTACTTGTACATGGAGCGGAGAGGTACTTGTACATGAGAGCGGAGAGGTATTTGTACATGGAGCGGAAAGGTACTGTCGACACTTGTACATTGAGCGGAGAGCTACTTGTACATGGAGCGGAGAGGTACTTGTACATGAGAGCGGAGAGGTACTTGTACATGGAGCGGAGAGGTATTTGTACATGGAGCGGAGAGGTACTGTCGACACTTGACATTGAGCGGAGAGGTACTTGTACATGGAGCGGAGAGGTACTTGTACATGAGAGCGGAGAGGTATTTGTACATGGAGCGGAGAGGTACTGTCGACACTTGACATTGAGCGGAGAGGTACTTGTACATGGAGCGGAGAGGTACTTGTACATGGAGCGGAGAGGTACTTGTACATGGACCGGAGAGGTACTTGTACATGGAGCGGAGAGGTACTTGTACATGGAGCGGAGATGTACTTGTACATTGAGCGGAGAGGTACTTGTACATGGAGCAGAGATGTACTTGTACATGGAGCGGAGATGTACTTGTACATTGAGCGGAGAGGTACTTGTACATGGAGCGGAGAGGTACTTGTAGATGGAGCGGAGATGTACTTGTACATGGAGCGGAGAGGTACTTGTACATGGAGCGGAGATGTACTTGTACATTGAGCGGAGAGGTACTTGTACATGGAGCAGAGATGTACTTGTACATGGAGCGGAGAGGTACTTGTACATGGAGCGGAGAGGTACTTGTACATGGAGCGGAGAGGTACTTGTACATGGAGCGGAGAGGTACTTGTACATTGAGCGGAGAGGTACTTGTACATGGAGCGGAGAGGTACTTGTACATTGAGCGGAGAGGTACTTGTACATGGAGCGGAGAGGTACTTGTACATGGAGCGGAGAGGTACTTGTACATGGAGCGGAGAGGTACTTGTACATGGAGCGGAGAGGTACTTGTACATTGAGCGGAGATGTACTTGTACATGGAGCGGAGATGTACTTGTACATGGATCGGAGAGGTACTTGTACATGAGAGCGGAGAGGTACTGTCGACACTTGTACATTGAGCGTAGAGGTACTGTCGACACTTGTACATTGAGCGGAGAGGTACTTGTACATGGAGCGGAGAGGTACTGTCGACACTTGTACATTGAGCGGAGAGGTACTGTCGACACTTGTACATTCAGCGGAGAGCTACTTGTACATGGAGCGGAGAGGTACTTGTACATGAGAGCGGAGAGGTACTTATACATGGAGCGGAGAGGTATTTGTACATTGAGCGGAGAGGTACTTGTACATGGAGCGGAGAGGTACTTGTACATGAGAGCGGAGAGGTATTTGTACATGGAGCGGAAAGGTACTGTCGACACTTGTACATTGAGCGGAGAGCTACTTGTACATGGAGCGGAGAGGTACTTGTACATGAGAGCGGAGAGGTACTTGTATATGGAGCGGAGAGGTATTTGTACATGGAGCGGAGAGGTACTGTCGACACTTGACATTGAGCGGAGAGGTACTTGTACATGGAGCGGAGAGGTACTTGTACATGAGAGCGGAGAGGTATTTGTACATGGAGCGGAGAGGTACTGTCGACACTTGACATTGAGCGGAGAGGTACTTGTACATGGAGCGGAGAGGTACTTGTACATGGAGCGGAGAGGTACTTGTACATGGAGCGGAGAGGTACTTGTACATGGAGCGGAGAGGTACTTGTACATGGAGCGGAGAGGTACTTGTACATTGAGCGGAGAGGTACTTGTACATGGAGCGGAGAGGTACTTGTACATGGAGCGGAGAGGTACTTGTACATGGAGCGGAGAGGTACTTGTACATGGAGCGGAGAGGTACTTGTACATTGAGCGGAGATGTACTTGTACATGGAGCGGAGATGTACTTGTACATGGATCGGAGAGGTACTTGTACATGAGAGCGGAGAGGTACTGTCGACACTTGTACATTGAGCGTAGAGGTACTGTCGACACTTGTACATTGAGCGGAGAGGTACTTGTACATGGAGCGGAGAGGTACTGTCGACACTTGTACATTGAGCGGAGAGGTACTTGTACATTGAGCGGAGAGGTACTTGTACATGGAGCGCAGAGGTACTTGTACATTGAGGGGAGAGGTACTTGTACATGGAGCGGAGAGGTACTTGTACATGAGAGCGGAGAGGTACTTGTACATGGAGCGGAGAGGTACTTGTACATTGAGCGGAGAGGTACTGTCGACACTTGTACATTCAGCGGAGAGGTACTTGTACATGGAGCGGAGAGGTACTGTCGATACTTGACATTGAGCGGAGAGGTACTTGTACATGGAGCGGAGAGGTATTTGTACATTGAGCGGAGAGGTACTTGTACATTGAGCGGAGAGGTACTGTCGACACTTGTACATTCAGCGGAGAGCTACTTGTACATGGAGCGGAGAGGTATTTGTACATTGAGCGGAGAGGTACTTGTACATGGAGCGGAGAGGTACTTGTACATAGAGCGGAGAGGTACTTATACATGGAGCGGAGAGGTATTTGTACATTGAGCGGAGAGGTACTTGTACATGGAGCGGAGAGGTACTTGTACATGAGAGCGGAGAGGTATTTGTACATGGAGCGGAAAGGTACTGTCGACACTTGTACATTGAGCGGAGAGCTACTTGTACATGGAGCGGAGAGGTACTTGTACATGAGAGCGGAGAGGTACTTGTACATGGAGCGGAGAGGTATTTGTACATGGAGCGGAGAGGTACTGTCGACACTTGACATTGAGCGGAGAGGTACTTGTACATGGAGCGGAGAGGTACTTGTACATGAGAGCGGAGAGGTATTTGTACATGGAGCGGAGAGGTACTGTCGACACTTGACATTGAGCGGAGAGGTACTTGTACATGGAGCGGAGAGGTACTTGTACATGGAGCGGAGAGGTACTTGTACATGGACCGGAGAGGTACTTGTACATGGAGCGGAGATGTACTTGTACATGGAGCGGAGAGGTACTTGTACATGGAGCGGAGAGGTACTTGTACATGGAGCGGAGAGGTACTTGTACATGGAGCGGAGAGGTACTTGTACATGGAGCGGAGAGGTACTTGTACATTGAGCGGAGAGGTACTTGTACATGGAGCGGAGAGGTACTTGTACATTGAGCGGAGAGGTACTTGTACATGGAGCGGAGAGGTACTTGTACATGGAGCGGAGAGGTACTTGTACATGGAGCGGAGAGGTACTTGTACATGGAGCGGAGAGGTACTTGTACATTGAGCGGAGATGTACTTGTACATGGAGCGGAGATGTACTTGTACATGGATCGGAGAGGTACTTGTACATGAGAGCGGAGAGGTACTGTCGACACTTGTACATTGAGCGTAGAGGTACTGTCGACACTTGTACATTGAGCGGAGAGGTACTTGTACATGGAGCGGAGAGGTACTGTCGACACTTGTACATTGAGCGGAGAGGTACTTGTACATTGAGCGGAGAGGTACTTGTACATGGAGCGCAGAGGTACTTGTACATTGAGCGGAGAGGTACTTGTACATGGAGCGGAGAGGTACTTGTACATGAGAGCGGAGAGGTACTTGTACATGGAGCGGAGAGGTACTTGTACATTGAGCGGAGAGGTACTGTCGACACTTGTACATTCAGCGGAGAGGTACTTGTACATGGAGCGGAGAGGTACTGTCGATACTTGACATTGAGCGGAGAGGTACTTGTACATGGAGCGGAGAGGTATTTGTACATTGAGCGGAGAGGTACTTGTACATTGAGCGGAGAGGTACTGTCGACACTTGTACATTCAGCGGAGAGCTACTTGTACATGGAGCGGAGAGGTATTTGTACATTGAGCGGAGAGGTACTTGTACATGGAGCGGAGAGGTACTTGTACATAGAGCGGAGAGGTACTTATACATGGAGCGGAGAGGTATTTGTACATTGAGCGGAGAGGTACTTGTACATGGAGCGGAGAGGTACTTGTACATGAGAGCGGAGAGGTATTTGTACATGGAGCGGAAAGGTACTGTCGACACTTGTACATTGAGCGGAGAGCTACTTGTACATGGAGCGGAGAGGTACTTGTACATGAGAGCGGAGAGGTACTTGTACATGGAGCGGAGAGGTATTTGTACATGGAGCGGAGAGGTACTGTCGACACTTGACATTGAGCGGAGAGGTACTTGTACATGGAGCGGAGAGGTACTTGTACATGAGAGCGGAGAGGTATTTGTACATGGAGCGGAGAGGTACTGTCGACACTTGACATTGAGCGGAGAGGTACTTGTACATGGAGCGGAGAGGTACTTGTACATGGAGCGGAGAGGTACTTGTACATGGACCGGAGAGGTACTTGTACATGGAGCGGAGAGGTACTTGTACATGGAGCGGAGATGTACTTGTACATTGAGCGGAGAGGTACTTGTACATGGAGCAGAGATGTACTTGTACATGGAGCGGAGATGTACTTGTACATTGAGCGGAGAGGTACTTGTACATGGAGCGGAGAGGTACTTGTACATGGAGCGGAGATGTACTTGTACATGGAGCGGAGAGGTACTTGTACATGGAGCGGAGATGTACTTGTACATTGAGCGGAGAGGTACTTGTACATGGAGCAGAGATGTACTTGTACATGGAGCGGAGAGGTACTTGTACATGGAGCGGAGAGGTACTTGTACATGGAGCGGAGAGGTACTTGTACATGGAGCGGAGAGGTACTTGTACATTGAGCGGAGAGGTACTTGTACATGGAGCGGAGAGGTACTTGTACATTGAGCGGAGAGGTACTTGTACATGAGAGCGGAGAGGTACTGTCGACACTTGTACATTGAGCGTAGAGGTACTGTCGACACTTGTACATTGAGCGGAGAGGTACTTGTACATGGAGCGGAGAGGTACTGTCGACACTTGTACATTGAGCGGAGAGGTACTTGTACATTGAGCGGAGAGGTACTTGTACATGGAGCGCAGAGGTACTTGTACATTGAGGGGAGAGGTACTTGTACATGGAGCGGAGAGGTACTTGTACATGAGAGCGGAGAGGTACTTGTACATGGAGCGGAGAGGTACTTGTACATTGAGCGGAGAGGTACTGTCGACACTTGTACATTCAGCGGAGAGGTACTTGTACATGGAGCGGAGAGGTACTGTCGATACTTGACATTGAGCGGAGAGGTACTTGTACATGGAGCGGAGAGGTATTTGTACATTGAGCGGAGAGGTACTTGTACATTGAGCGGAGAGGTACTGTCGACACTTGTACATTCAGCGGAGAGCTACTTGTACATGGAGCGGAGAGGTATTTGTACATTGAGCGGAGAGGTACTTGTACATGGAGCGGAGAGGTACTTGTACATAGAGCGGAGAGGTACTTATACATGGAGCGGAGAGGTATTTGTACATTGAGCGGAGAGGTACTTGTACATGGAGCGGAGAGCTACTTGTACATGGAGCGGAGAAGTACTTGTACATGAGAGCGGAGAGGTACTTATACATGGAGCGGAGAGGTATTTGTACATTGAGCGGAGAGGTACTTGTACATGGAGCGGAGAGGTACTTGTACATGAGAGCGGAGAGGTATTTGTACATGGAGCGGAAAGGTACTGTCGACACTTGTACATTGAGCGGAGAGCTACTTGTACATGGAGCGGAGAGGTACTTGTACATGAGAGCGGAGAGGTACTTGTATATGGAGCGGAGAGGTATTTGTACATGGAGCGGAGAGGTACTGTCGACACTTGACATTGAGCGGAGAGGTACTTGTACATGGAGCGGAGAGGTACTTGTACATGAGAGCGGAGAGGTATTTGTACATGGAGCGGAGAGGTACTGTCGACACTTGACATTGAGCGGAGAGGTACTTGTACATGGAGCGGAGAGGTACTTGTACATGGAGCGGAGAGGTACTTGTACATGGACCGGAGAGGTACTTGTACATGGAGCGGAGAGGTACTTGTACATGGAGCGGAGATGTACTTGTACATTGAGCGGAGAGGTACTTGTACATGGAGCAGAGATGTACTTGTACATGGAGCGGAGATGTACTTGTACATTGAGCGGAGAGGTACTTGTACATGGAGCGGAGAGGTACTTGTACAAGGAGCGGAGATGTACTTGTACATGGAGCGGAGAGGTACTTGTACATGGAGCGGAGATGTACTTGTACATTGAGCGGAGAGGTACTTGTACATGGAGCAGAGATGTACTTGTACATGGAGCGGAGAGGTACTTGTACATGGAGCGGAGAGGTACTTGTACATGGAGCGGAGAGGTACTTGTACATGGAGCGGAGAGGTACTTGTACATTGAGCGGAGAGGTACTTGTACATGGAGCGGAGAGGTACTTGTACATTGAGCGGAGAGGTACTTGTACATGGAGCGGAGAGGTACTTGTACATGGAGCGGAGAGGTACTTGTACATGGAGCGGAGAGGTACTTGTACATGGAGCGGAGAGGTACTTGTACATTGAGCAGAGATGTACTTGTACATGGAGCGGAGATGTACTTGTACATGGATCGGAGAGGTACTTGTACATGAGAGCGGAGAGGTACTGTCGACACTTGTACATTGAGCGTAGAGGTACTGTCGACACTTGTACATTGAGCGGAGAGGTACTTGTACATGGAGCGGAGAGGTACTGTCGACACTTGTACATTGAGCGGAGAGGTACTTGTACATTGAGCGGAGAGGTACTTGTACATTGAGCGGAGAGGTACTTGTACATGGAGCGCAGAGGTACTTGTACATTGAGCGGAGAGGTACTTGTACATGGAGCGGAGAGGTACTTGTACATGAGAGCGGAGAGGTACTTGTACATGGAGCGGAGAGGTACTTGTACATTGAGCGGAGAGGTACTGTCGACACTTGTACATTCAGCGGAGAGGTACTTGTACATGGAGCGGAGAGGTACTGTCGATACTTGACATTGAGCGGAGAGGTACTTGTACATGGAGCGGAGAGGTATTTGTACATTGAGCGGAGAGGTACTTGTACATTGAGCGGAGAGGTACTGTCGACACTTGTACATTCAGCGGAGAGCTACTTGTACATGGAGCGGAGAGGTATTTGTACATTGAGCGGAGAGGTACTTGTACATGGAGCGGAGAGGTACTTGTACATAGAGCGGAGAGGTACTTATACATGGAGCGGAGAGGTATTTGTACATTGAGCGGAGAGGTACTTGTACATGGAGCGGAGAGGTACTTGTACATGAGAGCGGAGAGGTATTTGTACATGGAGCGGAAAGGTACTGTCGACACTTGTACATTGAGCGGAGAGCTACTTGTACATGGAGCGGAGAGGTACTTGTACATGAGAGCGGAGAGGTACTTGTACATGGAGCGGAGAGGTATTTGTACATGGAGCGGAGAGGTACTGTCGACACTTGACATTGAGCGGAGAGGTACTTGTACATGGAGCGGAGATGTACTTGTACATGAGAGCGGAGAGGTATTTGTACATGGAGCGGAGAGGTACTGTCGACACTTGACATTGAGCGGAGAGGTACTTGTACATGGAGCGGAGAGGTACTTGTACATGGAGCGGAGAGGTACTTGTACATGGACCGGAGAGGTACTTGTACATGGAGCGGAGAGGTACTTGTACATGGAGCGGAGATGTACTTGTACATTGAGCGGAGAGGTACTTGTACATGGAGCAGAGATGTACTTGTACATGGAGCGGAGATGTACTTGTACATTGAGCGGAGAGGTACTTGTACATGGAGCGGAGAGGTACTTGTACATGGAGCGGAGATGTACTTGTACATGGAGCGGAGAGGTACTTGTACATGGAGCGGAGATGTACTTGTACATTGAGCGGAGAGGTACTTGTACATGGAGCAGAGATGTACTTGTACATGGAGCGGAGAGGTACTTGTACATGGAGCGGAGAGGTACTTGTACATGGAGCGGAGAGGTACTTGTACATGGAGCGGAGAGGTACTTGTACATTGAGCGGAGAGGTACTTGTACATGGAGCGGAGAGGTACTTGTACATTGAGCGGAGAGGTACTTGTACATGGAGCGGAGAGGTACTTGTACATGGAGCGGAGAGGTACTTGTACATGGAGCGGAGAGGTACTTGTACATGGAGCGGAGAGGTACTTGTACATTGAGCGGAGATGTACTTGTACATGGAGCGGAGATGTACTTGTACATGGATCGGAGAGGTACTTGTACATGAGAGCGGAGAGGTACTGTCGACACTTGTACATTGAGCGTAGAGGTACTGTCGACACTTGTACATTGAGCGGAGAGGTACTTGTACATGGAGCGGAGAGGTACTGTCGACACTTGTACATTGAGCGGAGAGGTACTTGTACATTGAGCGGAGAGGTACTTGTACATGGAGCGCAGAGGTACTTGTACATTGAGGGGAGAGGTACTTGTACATGGAGCGGAGAGGTACTTGTACATGAGAGCGGAGAGGTACTTGTACATGGAGCGGAGAGGTACTTGTACATTGAGCGGAGAGGTACTGTCGACACTTGTACATTCAGCGGAGAGGTACTTGTACATGGAGCGGAGAGGTACTGTCGATACTTGACATTGAGCGGAGAGGTACTTGTACATGGAGCGGAGAGGTATTTGTACATTGAGCGGAGAGGTACTTGTACATTGAGCGGAGAGGTACTGTCGACACTTGTACATTCAGCGGAGAGCTACTTGTACATGGAGCGGAGAGGTATTTGTACATTGAGCGGAGAGGTACTTGTACATGGAGCGGAGAGGTACTTGTACATAGAGCGGAGAGGTACTTATACATGGAGCGGAGAGGTATTTGTACATTGAGCGGAGAGGTACTTGTACATGGAGCGGAGAGGTACTTGTACATGAGAGCGGAGAGGTATTTGTACATGGAGCGGAAAGGTACTGTCGACACTTGTACATTGAGCGGAGAGCTACTTGTACATGGAGCGGAGAGGTACTTGTACATGAGAGCGGAGAGGTACTTGTACATGGAGCGGAGAGGTATTTGTACATGGAGCGGAGAGGTACTGTCGACACTTGACATTGAGCGGAGAGGTACTTGTACATGGAGCGGAGAGGTACTTGTACATGAGAGCGGAGAGGTATTTGTACATGGAGCGGAGAGGTACTGTCGACACTTGACATTGAGCGGAGAGGTACTTGTACATGGAGCGGAGAGGTACTTGTACATGGAGCGGAGAGGTACTTGTACATGGACCGGAGAGGTACTTGTACATGGAGCGGAGATGTACTTGTACATGGAGCGGAGAGGTACTTGTACATGGAGCGGAGAGGTACTTGTACATGGAGCGGAGAGGTACTTGTACATGGAGCGGAGAGGTACTTGTACATGGAGCGGAGAGGTACTTGTACATTGAGCGGAGAGGTACTTGTACATGGAGCGGAGAGGTACTTGTACATTGAGCGGAGAGGTACTTGTACATGGAGCGGAGAGGTACTTGTACATGGAGCGGAGAGGTACTTGTACATGGAGCGGAGAGGTACTTGTACATGGAGCGGAGAGGTACTTGTACATTGAGCGGAGATGTACTTGTACATGGAGCGGAGATGTACTTGTACATGGATCGGAGAGGTACTTGTACATGAGAGCGGAGAGGTACTGTCGACACTTGTACATTGAGCGTAGAGGTACTGTCGACACTTGTACATTGAGCGGAGAGGTACTTGTACATGGAGCGGAGAGGTACTGTCGACACTTGTACATTGAGCGGAGAGGTACTTGTACATTGAGCGGAGAGGTACTTGTACATGGAGCGCAGAGGTACTTGTACATTGAGCGGAGAGGTACTTGTACATGGAGCGGAGAGGTACTTGTACATGAGAGCGGAGAGGTACTTGTACATGGAGCGGAGAGGTACTTGTACATTGAGCGGAGAGGTACTGTCGACACTTGTACATTCAGCGGAGAGGTACTTGTACATGGAGCGGAGAGGTACTGTCGATACTTGACATTGAGCGGAGAGGTACTTGTACATGGAGCGGAGAGGTATTTGTACATTGAGCGGAGAGGTACTTGTACATTGAGCGGAGAGGTACTGTCGACACTTGTACATTCAGCGGAGAGCTACTTGTACATGGAGCGGAGAGGTATTTGTACATTGAGCGGAGAGGTACTTGTACATGGAGCGGAGAGGTACTTGTACATAGAGCGGAGAGGTACTTATACATGGAGCAGAGAGGTATTTGTACATTGAGCGGAGAGGTACTTGTACATGGAGCGGAGAGGTACTTGTACATGAGAGCGGAGAGGTATTTGTACATGGAGCGGAAAGGTACTGTCGACACTTGTACATTGAGCGGAGAGCTACTTGTACATGGAGCGGAGAGGTACTTGTACATGAGAGCGGAGAGGTACTTGTACATGGAGCGGAGAGGTATTTGTACATGGAGCGGAGAGGTACTGTCGACACTTGACATTGAGCGGAGAGGTACTTGTACATGGAGCGGAGAGGTACTTGTACATGAGAGCGGAGAGGTATTTGTACATGGAGCGGAGAGGTACTGTCGACACTTGACATTGAGCGGAGAGGTACTTGTACATGGAGCGGAGAGGTACTTGTACATGGAGCGGAGAGGTACTTGTACATGGACCGGAGAGGTACTTGTACATGGAGCGGAGAGGTACTTGTACATGGAGCGGAGATGTACTTGTACATTGAGCGGAGAGGTACTTGTACATGGAGCAGAGATGTACTTGTACATGGAGCGGAGATGTACTTGTACATTGAGCGGAGAGGTACTTGTACATGGAGCGGAGAGGTACTTGTACATGGAGCGGAGATGTACTTGTACATGGAGCGGAGAGGTACTTGTACATGGAGCGGAGATGTACTTGTACATTGAGCGGAGAGGTACTTGTACATGGAGCAGAGATGTACTTGTACATGGAGCGGAGAGGTACTTGTACATGGAGCGGAGAGGTACTTGTACATGGAGCGGAGAGGTACTTGTACATGGAGCGGAGAGGTACTTGTACATTGAGCGGAGAGGTACTTGTACATGGAGCGGAGAGGTACTTGTACATTGAGCGGAGAGGTACTTGTACATGGAGCGGAGAGGTACTTGTACATGGAGCGGAGAGGTACTTGTACATGGAGCGGAGAGGTACTTGTACATGGAGCGGAGAGGTACTTGTACATTGAGCGGAGATGTACTTGTACATGGAGCGGAGATGTACTTGTACATGGATCGGAGAGGTACTTGTACATGAGAGCGGAGAGGTACTGTCGACACTTGTACATTGAGCGGAGAGGTACTGTCGACACTTGTACATTGAGCGGAGAGGTACTTGTACATTGAGCGGAGAGGTACTTGTACATGGAGCGCAGAGGTACTTGTACATTGAGGGGAGAGGTACTTGTACATGGAGCGGAGAGGTACTTGTACATGAGAGCGGAGAGGTACTTGTACATGGAGCGGAGAGGTACTTGTACATTGAGCGGAGAGGTACTGTCGACACTTGTACATTCAGCGGAGAGGTACTTGTACATGGAGCGGAGAGGTACTGTCGATACTTGACATTGAGCGGAGAGGTACTTGTACATGGAGCGGAGAGGTATTTGTACATTGAGCGGAGAGGTACTTGTACATTGAGCGGAGAGGTACTGTCGACACTTGTACATTCAGCGGAGAGCTACTTGTACATGGAGCGGAGAGGTATTTGTACATTGAGCGGAGAGGTACTTGTACATGGAGCGGAGAGGTACTTGTACATAGAGCGGAGAGGTACTTATACATGGAGCGGAGAGGTATTTGTACATTGAGCGGAGAGGTACTTGTACATGGAGCGGAGAGGTACTTGTACATGAGAGCGGAGAGGTATTTGTACATGGAGCGGAAAGGTACTGTCGACACTTGTACATTGAGCGGAGAGCTACTTGTACATGGAGCGGAGAGGTACTTGTACATGAGAGCGGAGAGGTACTTGTACATGGAGCGGAGAGGTATTTGTACATGGAGCGGAGAGGTACTGTCGACACTTGACATTGAGCGGAGAGGTACTTGTACATGGAGCGGAGAGGTACTTGTACATGAGAGCGGAGAGGTATTTGTACATGGAGCGGAGAGGTACTGTCGACACTTGACATTGAGCGGAGAGGTACTTGTACATGGAGCGGAGAGGTACTTGTACATGGAGCGGAGAGGTACTTGTACATGGACCGGAGAGGTACTTGTACATGGAGCGGAGAGGTACTTGTACATGGAGCGGAGATGTACTTGTACATTGAGCGGAGAGGTACTTGTACATGGAGCAGAGATGTACTTGTACATGGAGCGGAGATGTACTTGTACATTGAGCGGAGAGGTACTTGTACATGGAGCGGAGAGGTACTTGTACATGGAGCGGAGAGGTACTTGTACATGGAGCGGAGATGTACTTGTACATGGAGCGGAGAGGTACTTGTACATGGAGCAGAGATGTACTTGTACATGGAGCGGAGAGGTACTTGTACATGGAGCGGAGAGGTACTTGTACATGGAGCGGAGAGGTACTTGTACATGGAGCGGAGATGTACTTGTACATGAGAGGTACTTGTACATGGAGCGGAGATGTACTTGTACATGGAGCGGAGAGGTACTGTCGATACTTGACATTGAGCGGAGAGGTACTTGTACATGGAGCGGAGAGGTATTTGTACATTGAGCGGAGAGGTACTTGTACATTGAGCGGAGAGGTACTGTCGACACTTGTACATTCAGCGGAGAGCTACTTGTACATGGAGCGGAGAGGTATTTGTACATTGAGCGGAGAGGTACTTGTACATGGAGCGGAGAGGTACTTGTACATAGAGCGGAGAGGTACTTATACATGGAGCGGAGAGGTATTTGTACATTGAGCGGAGAGGTACTTGTACATGGAGCGGAGAGCTACTTGTACATGGAGCGGAGAGGTACTTGTACATGAGAGCGGAGAGGTACTTATACATGGAGCGGAGAGGTATTTGTACATTGAGCGGAGAGGTACTTGTACATGGAGCGGAGAGGTACTTGTACATGAGAGCGGAGAGGTATTTGTACATGGAGCGGAAAGGTACTGTCGACACTTGTACATTGAGCGGAGAGCTACTTGTACATGGAGCGGAGAGGTACTTGTACATGAGAGCGGAGAGGTACTTGTATATGGAGCGGAGAGGTATTTGTACATGGAGCGGAGAGGTACTGTCGACACTTGACATTGAGCGGAGAGGTACTTGTACATGGAGCGGAGAGGTACTTGTACATGAGAGCGGAGAGGTATTTGTACATGGAGCGGAGAGGTACTGTCGACACTTGACATTGAGCGGAGAGGTACTTGTACATGGAGCGGAGAGGTACTTGTACATGGAGCGGAGAGGTACTTGTACATGGACCGGAGAGGTACTTGTACATGGAGCGGAGAGGTACTTGTACATGGAGCGGAGATGTACTTGTACATTGAGCGGAGAGGTACTTGTACATGGAGCAGAGATGTACTTGTACATGGAGCGGAGATGTACTTGTACATTGAGCGGAGAGGTACTTGTACATGGAGCGGAGAGGTACTTGTACATGGAGCGGAGATGTACTTGTACATGGAGCGGAGAGGTACTTGTACATGGAGCGGAGATGTACTTGTACATTGAGCGGAGAGGTACTTGTACATGGAGCAGAGATGTACTTGTACATGGAGCGGAGAGGTACTTGTACATGGAGCGGAGAGGTACTTGTACATGGAGCGGAGAGGTACTTGTACATGGAGCGGAGAGGTACTTGTACATTGAGCGGAGAGGTACTTGTACATGGAGCGGAGAGGTACTTGTACATGGAGCGGAGAGGTACTTGTAGATGGAGCGGAGAGGTACTTGTACATGGAGCGGAGAGGTACTTGTACATGGAGCGGAGAGGTACTTGTAGATGGAGCGGAGAGGTACTTGTACATTGAGCGGAGATGTACTTGTACATGGAGCGGAGATGTACTTGTACATGGATCGGAGAGGTACTTGTACATGAGAGCGGAGAGGTACTGTCGACACTTGTACATTGAGCGTAGAGGTACTGTCGACACTTGTACATTGAGCGGAGAGGTACTTGTACATGGAGCGGAGAGGTACTGTCGACACTTGTACATTGAGCGGAGAGGTACTTGTACATTGAGCGGAGAGGTACTTGTACATGGAGCGCAGAGGTACTTGTACATTGAGCGGAGAGGTACTTGTACATGGAGCGGAGAGGTACTTGTACATGAGAGCGGAGAGGTACTTGTACATGGAGCGGAGAGGTACTTGTACATTGAGCGGAGAGGTACTGTCGACACTTGTACATTCAGCGGAGAGGTACTTGTACATGGAGCGGAGAGGTACTGTCGATACTTGACATTGAGCGGAGAGGTACTTGTACATGGAGCGGAGAGGTATTTGTACATTGAGCGGAGAGGTACTTGTACATTGAGCGGAGAGGTACTGTCGACACTTGTACATTCAGCGGAGAGCTACTTGTACATGGAGCGGAGAGGTATTTGTACATTGAGCGGAGAGGTACTTGTACATGGAGCGGAGAGGTACTTGTACATAGAGCGGAGAGGTACTTATACATGGAGCGGAGAGGTATTTGTACATTGAGCGGAGAGGTACTTGTACATGGAGCGGAGAGGTACTTGTACATGAGAGCGGAGAGGTATTTGTACATGGAGCGGAAAGGTACTGTCGACACTTGTACATTGAGCGGAGAGCTACTTGTACATGGAGCGGAGAGGTACTTGTACATGAGAGCGGAGAGGTACTTGTACATGGAGCGGAGAGGTATTTGTACATGGAGCGGAGAGGTACTGTCGACACTTGACATTGAGCGGAGAGGTACTTGTACATGGAGCGGAGAGGTACTTGTACATGAGAGCGGAGAGGTATTTGTACATGGAGCGGAGAGGTACTGTCGACACTTGACATTGAGCGGAGAGGTACTTGTACATGGAGCGGAGAGGTACTTGTACATGGAGCGGAGAGGTACTTGTACATGGACCGGAGAGGTACTTGTACATGGAGCGGAGAGGTACTTGTACATGGAGCGGAGATGTACTTGTACATTGAGCGGAGAGGTACTTGTACATGGAGCAGAGATGTACTTGTACATGGAGCGGAGATGTACTTGTACATTGAGCGGAGAGGTACTTGTACATGGAGCGGAGAGGTACTTGTACATGGAGCGGAGATGTACTTGTACATGGAGCGGAGAGGTACTTGTACATGGAGCGGAGATGTACTTGTACATTGAGCGGAGAGGTACTTGTACATGGAGCAGAGATGTACTTGTACATGGAGCGGAGAGGTACTTGTACATGGAGCGGAGAGGTACTTGTACATGGAGCGGAGAGGTACTTGTACATGGAGCGGAGAGGTACTTGTACATTGAGCGGAGAGGTACTTGTACATGGAGCGGAGAGGTACTTGTACATTGAGCGGAGAGGTACTTGTACATGGAGCGGAGAGGTACTTGTACATGGAGCGGAGAGGTACTTGTACATGGAGCGGAGAGGTACTTGTACATGGAGCGGAGAGGTACTTGTACATTGAGCGGAGATGTACTTGTACATGGAGCGGAGATGTACTTGTACATGGATCGGAGAGGTACTTGTACATGAGAGCGGAGAGGTACTGTCGACACTTGTACATTGAGCGTAGAGGTACTGTCGACACTTGTACATTGAGCGGAGAGGTACTTGTACATGGAGCGGAGAGGTACTGTCGACACTTGTACATTGAGCGGAGAGGTACTTGTACATTGAGCGGAGAGGTACTTGTACATGGAGCGCAGAGGTACTTGTACATTGAGGGGAGAGGTACTTGTACATGGAGCGGAGAGGTACTTGTACATGAGAGCGGAGAGGTACTTGTACATGGAGCGGAGAGGTACTTGTACATTGAGCGGAGAGGTACTGTCGACACTTGTACATTCAGCGGAGAGGTACTTGTACATGGAGCGGAGAGGTACTGTCGATACTTGACATTGAGCGGAGAGGTACTTGTACATGGAGCGGAGAGGTATTTGTACATTGAGCGGAGAGGTACTTGTACATTGAGCGGAGAGGTACTGTCGACACTTGTACATTCAGCGGAGAGCTACTTGTACATGGAGCGGAGAGGTATTTGTACATTGAGCGGAGAGGTACTTGTACATGGAGCGGAGAGGTACTTGTACATAGAGCGGAGAGGTACTTATACATGGAGCGGAGAGGTATTTGTACATTGAGCGGAGAGGTACTTGTACATGGAGCGGAGAGGTACTTGTACATGAGAGCGGAGAGGTATTTGTACATGGAGCGGAAAGGTACTGTCGACACTTGTACATTGAGCGGAGAGCTACTTGTACATGGAGCGGAGAGGTACTTGTACATGAGAGCGGAGAGGTACTTGTACATGGAGCGGAGAGGTATTTGTACATGGAGCGGAGAGGTACTGTCGACACTTGACATTGAGCGGAGAGGTACTTGTACATGGAGCGGAGAGGTACTTGTACATGAGAGCGGAGAGGTATTTGTACATGGAGCGGAGAGGTACTGTCGACACTTGACATTGAGCGGAGAGGTACTTGTACATGGAGCGGAGAGGTACTTGTACATGGAGCGGAGAGGTACTTGTACATGGACCGGAGAGGTACTTGTACATGGAGCGGAGATGTACTTGTACATGGAGCGGAGAGGTACTTGTACATGGAGCGGAGAGGTACTTGTACATGGAGCGGAGAGGTACTTGTACATGGAGCGGAGAGGTACTTGTACATGGAGCGGAGAGGTACTTGTACATTGAGCGGAGAGGTACTTGTACATGGAGCGGAGAGGTACTTGTACATTGAGCGGAGAGGTACTTGTACATGGAGCGGAGAGGTACTTGTACATGGAGCGGAGAGGTACTTGTACATGGAGCGGAGAGGTACTTGTACATGGAGCGGAGAGGTACTTGTACATTGAGCGGAGATGTACTTGTACATGGAGCGGAGATGTACTTGTACATGGATCGGAGAGGTACTTGTACATGAGAGCGGAGAGGTACTGTCGACACTTGTACATTGAGCGTAGAGGTACTGTCGACACTTGTACATTGAGCGGAGAGGTACTTGTACATGGAGCGGAGAGGTACTGTCGACACTTGTACATTGAGCGGAGAGGTACTTGTACATTGAGCGGAGAGGTACTTGTACATGGAGCGCAGAGGTACTTGTACATTGAGCGGAGAGGTACTTGTACATGGAGCGGAGAGGTACTTGTACATGAGAGCGGAGAGGTACTTGTACATGGAGCGGAGAGGTACTTGTACATTGAGCGGAGAGGTACTGTCGACACTTGTACATTCAGCGGAGAGGTACTTGTACATGGAGCGGAGAGGTACTGTCGATACTTGACATTGAGCGGAGAGGTACTTGTACATGGAGCGGAGAGGTATTTGTACATTGAGCGGAGAGGTACTTGTACATTGAGCGGAGAGGTACTGTCGACACTTGTACATTCAGCGGAGAGCTACTTGTACATGGAGCGGAGAGGTATTTGTACATTGAGCGGAGAGGTACTTGTACATGGAGCGGAGAGGTACTTGTACATAGAGCGGAGAGGTACTTATACATGGAGCAGAGAGGTATTTGTACATTGAGCGGAGAGGTACTTGTACATGGAGCGGAGAGGTACTTGTACATGAGAGCGGAGAGGTATTTGTACATGGAGCGGAAAGGTACTGTCGACACTTGTACATTGAGCGGAGAGCTACTTGTACATGGAGCGGAGAGGTACTTGTACATGAGAGCGGAGAGGTACTTGTACATGGAGCGGAGAGGTATTTGTACATGGAGCGGAGAGGTACTGTCGACACTTGACATTGAGCGGAGAGGTACTTGTACATGGAGCGGAGAGGTACTTGTACATGAGAGCGGAGAGGTATTTGTACATGGAGCGGAGAGGTACTGTCGACACTTGACATTGAGCGGAGAGGTACTTGTACATGGAGCGGAGAGGTACTTGTACATGGAGCGGAGAGGTACTTGTACATGGACCGGAGAGGTACTTGTACATGGAGCGGAGAGGTACTTGTACATGGAGCGGAGATGTACTTGTACATTGAGCGGAGAGGTACTTGTACATGGAGCAGAGATGTACTTGTACATGGAGCGGAGATGTACTTGTACATTGAGCGGAGAGGTACTTGTACATGGAGCGGAGAGGTACTTGTACATGGAGCGGAGATGTACTTGTACATGGAGCGGAGAGGTACTTGTACATGGAGCGGAGATGTACTTGTACATTGAGCGGAGAGGTACTTGTACATGGAGCAGAGATGTACTTGTACATGGAGCGGAGAGGTACTTGTACATGGAGCGGAGAGGTACTTGTACATGGAGCGGAGAGGTACTTGTACATGGAGCGGAGAGGTACTTGTACATTGAGCGGAGAGGTACTTGTACATGGAGCGGAGAGGTACTTGTACATTGAGCGGAGAGGTACTTGTACATGGAGCGGAGAGGTACTTGTACATGGAGCGGAGAGGTACTTGTACATGGAGCGGAGAGGTACTTGTACATGGAGCGGAGAGGTACTTGTACATTGAGCGGAGATGTACTTGTACATGGAGCGGAGATGTACTTGTACATGGATCGGAGAGGTACTTGTACATGAGAGCGGAGAGGTACTGTCGACACTTGTACATTGAGCGGAGAGGTACTGTCGACACTTGTACATTGAGCGGAGAGGTACTTGTACATTGAGCGGAGAGGTACTTGTACATGGAGCGCAGAGGTACTTGTACATTGAGGGGAGAGGTACTTGTACATGGAGCGGAGAGGTACTTGTACATGAGAGCGGAGAGGTACTTGTACATGGAGCGGAGAGGTACTTGTACATTGAGCGGAGAGGTACTGTCGACACTTGTACATTCAGCGGAGAGGTACTTGTACATGGAGCGGAGAGGTACTGTCGATACTTGACATTGAGCGGAGAGGTACTTGTACATGGAGCGGAGAGGTATTTGTACATTGAGCGGAGAGGTACTTGTACATTGAGCGGAGAGGTACTGTCGACACTTGTACATTCAGCGGAGAGCTACTTGTACATGGAGCGGAGAGGTATTTGTACATTGAGCGGAGAGGTACTTGTACATGGAGCGGAGAGGTACTTGTACATAGAGCGGAGAGGTACTTATACATGGAGCGGAGAGGTATTTGTACATTGAGCGGAGAGGTACTTGTACATGGAGCGGAGAGGTACTTGTACATGAGAGCGGAGAGGTATTTGTACATGGAGCGGAAAGGTACTGTCGACACTTGTACATTGAGCGGAGAGCTACTTGTACATGGAGCGGAGAGGTACTTGTACATGAGAGCGGAGAGGTACTTGTACATGGAGCGGAGAGGTATTTGTACATGGAGCGGAGAGGTACTGTCGACACTTGACATTGAGCGGAGAGGTACTTGTACATGGAGCGGAGAGGTACTTGTACATGAGAGCGGAGAGGTATTTGTACATGGAGCGGAGAGGTACTGTCGACACTTGACATTGAGCGGAGAGGTACTTGTACATGGAGCGGAGAGGTACTTGTACATGGAGCGGAGAGGTACTTGTACATGGACCGGAGAGGTACTTGTACATGGAGCGGAGAGGTACTTGTACATGGAGCGGAGATGTACTTGTACATTGAGCGGAGAGGTACTTGTACATGGAGCAGAGATGTACTTGTACATGGAGCGGAGATGTACTTGTACATTGAGCGGAGAGGTACTTGTACATGGAGCGGAGAGGTACTTGTACATGGAGCGGAGATGTACTTGTACATGGAGCGGAGAGGTACTTGTACATGGAGCGGAGATGTACTTGTACATTGAGCGGAGAGGTACTTGTACATGGAGCAGAGATGTACTTGTACATGGAGCGGAGAGGTACTTGTACATGGAGCGGAGAGGTACTTGTACATGGAGCGGAGAGGTACTTGTACATGGAGCGGAGAGGTACTTGTACATTGAGCGGAGAGGTACTTGTACATGGAGCGGAGAGGTACTTGTACATTGAGCGGAGAGGTACTTGTACATGGAGCGGAGAGGTACTTGTACATGGAGCGGAGAGGTACTTGTACATGGAGCGGAGAGGTACTTGTACATGGAGCGGAGAGGTACTTGTACATTGAGCGGAGATGTACTTGTACATGGAGCGGAGATGTACTTGTACATGGATCGGAGAGGTACTTGTACATGAGAGCGGAGAGGTACTGTCGACACTTGTACATTGAGCGTAGAGGTACTGTCGACACTTGTACATTGAGCGGAGAGGTACTTGTACATGGAGCGGAGAGGTACTGTCGACACTTGTACATTGAGCGGAGAGGTACTTGTACATTGAGCGGAGAGGTACTTGTACATTGAGCGGAGAGGTACTGTCGACACTTGTACATTCAGCGGAGAGGTACTTGTACATGGAGCGGAGAGGTACTGTCGATACTTGACATTGAGCGGAGAGGTACTTGTACATGGAGCGGAGAGGTATTTGTACATTGAGCGGAGAGGTACTTGTACATTGAGCGGAGAGGTACTGTCGACACTTGTACATTCAGCGGAGAGCTACTTGTACATGGAGCGGAGAGGTATTTGTACATTGAGCGGAGAGGTACTTGTACATGGAGCGGAGAGGTACTTGTACATAGAGCGGAGAGGTACTTATACATGGAGCGGAGAGGTATTTGTACATTGAGCGGAGAGGTACTTGTACATGGAGCGGAGAGGTACTTGTACATGAGAGCGGAGAGGTATTTGTACATGGAGCGGAAAGGTACTGTCGACACTTGTACATTGAGCGGAGAGCTACTTGTACATGGAGCGGAGAGGTACTTGTACATGAGAGCGGAGAGGTACTTGTACATGGAGCGGAGAGGTATTTGTACATGGAGCGGAGAGGTACTGTCGACACTTGACATTGAGCGGAGAGGTACTTGTACATGGAGCGGAGAGGTACTTGTACATGGAGCGGAGAGGTACTTGTACATGGACCGGAGAGGTACTTGTACATGGAGCGGAGAGGTACTTGTACATGGAGCGGAGATGTACTTGTACATTGAGCGGAGAGGTACTTGTACATGGAGCAGAGATGTACTTGTACATGGAGCGGAGATGTACTTGTACATTGAGCGGAGAGGTACTTGTACATGGAGCGGAGAGGTACTTGTACATGGAGCGGAGATGTACTTGTACATGGAGCGGAGAGGTACTTGTACATGGAGCGGAGATGTACTTGTACATTGAGCGGAGAGGTACTTGTACATGGAGCAGAGATGTACTTGTACATGGAGCGGAGAGGTACTTGTACATGGAGCGGAGAGGTACTTGTACATGGAGCGGAGAGGTACTTGTACATGGAGCGGAGAGGTACTTGTACATTGAGCGGAGAGGTACTTGTACATTGAGCGGAGAGGTACTTGTACATTGAGCGGAGAGGTACTTGTACATGGAGCGGAGAGGTACTTGTACATGGAGCGGAGAGGTACTTGTACATGGAGCGGAGAGGTACTTGTACATGGAGCGGAGAGGTACTTGTACATTGAGCGGAGATGTACTTGTACATGGAGCGGAGATGTACTTGTACATGGATCGGAGAGGTACTTGTACATGAGAGCGGAGAGGTACTGTCGACACTTGTACATTGAGCGTAGAGGTACTGTCGACACTTGTACATTGAGCGGAGAGGTACTTGTACATGGAGCGGAGAGGTACTGTCGACACTTGTACATTGAGCGGAGAGGTACTTGTACATTGAGCGGAGAGGTACTTGTACATTGAGCGGAGAGGTACTGTCGACACTTGTACATTCAGCGGAGAGGTACTTGTACATGGAGCGGAGAGGTACTGTCGATACTTGACATTGAGCGGAGAGGTACTTGTACATGGAGCGGAGAGGTATTTGTACATTGAGCGGAGAGGTACTTGTACATTGAGCGGAGAGGTACTGTCGACACTTGTACATTCAGCGGAGAGCTACTTGTACATGGAGCGGAGAGGTATTTGTACATTGAGCGGAGAGGTACTTGTACATGGAGCGGAGAGGTACTTGTACATAGAGCGGAGAGGTACTTATACATGGAGCGGAGAGGTATTTGTACATTGAGCGGAGAGGTACTTGTACATGGAGCGGAGAGGTACTTGTACATGAGAGCGGAGAGGTATTTGTACATGGAGCGGAAAGGTACTGTCGACACTTGTACATTGAGCGGAGAGCTACTTGTACATGGAGCGGAGAGGTACTTGTACATGAGTGCGGAGAGGTACTTGTACATGGAGCGGAGAGGTATTTGTACATGGAGCGGAGAGGTACTGTCGACACTTGACATTGAGCGGAGAGGTACTTGTACATGGAGCGGAGAGGTACTTGTACATGAGAGCGGAGAGGTATTTGTACATGGAGCGGAGAGGTACTGTCGACACTTGACATTGAGCGGAGAGGTACTTGTACATGGAGCGGAGAGGTACTTGTACATGGAGCGGAGAGGTACTTGTACATGGACCGGAGAGGTACTTGTACATGGAGCGGAGAGGTACTTGTACATGGAGCGGAGATGTACTTGTACATTGAGCGGAGAGGTACTTGTACATGGAGCAGAGATGTACTTGTACATGGAGCGGAGATGTACTTGTACATTGAGCGGAGAGGTACTTGTACATGGAGCGGAGAGGTACTTGTACATGGAGCGGAGATGTACTTGTACATGGAGCGGAGAGGTACTTGTACATGGAGCGGAGATGTACTTGTACATTGAGCGGAGAGGTACTTGTACATGGAGCAGAGATGTACTTGTACATGGAGCGGAGAGGTACTTGTACATGGAGCGGAGAGGTACTTGTACATGGAGCGGAGAGGTACTTGTACATTGAGCGGAGAGGTACTTGTACATTGAGCGGAGAGGTACTTGTACATGGAGCTAGGGCTGGGTATCGAGTTTCGATACTTACTTGGCACCGAAATGGAAACATCGATACTAAGGGGTATCGAAGCCTCCCTTGTCAATCGATACCAATTTTCGATACCAAAACAAAACAGCGTCATTGAGCCTATAAGCATGCGACATGCTTGCACGCCGCGCTCTAATACGGCTGGTGATTGGCTGTCATGTAGAGGCATGCAGGAAACGTTACGCCCACTTTAGCCGGTGTGTTTGTTGTGACTGTGAGCCAGGCGTGCGGTGCGGATAGTATACAAGAAGTTAGCCACTCAAGCTACTCCTATCCTGGATTACCATATGGCGAAGATGATGAAAAGCAGGAAAAGAAACAGAAACAACACGGACTGGTTTCCACAGACAAGAGAAATAATTGAGAGGTGGGTCAGCTCAGCTTACCGCAAGTTAGCGGTTATCAGATCCCTCAGTCTGACAAATCCATGCATCTGGCTGTGAGTTGTAGCATTAGATCGTTTAATTAATTGCCGCCGTAACGTTATGCGCAAGCGGGCATTGTGTATTTTTAGCAACTCGTTAACAAACGCTGATGTCATGATAGTTTGTTGAATGTAAATGCGATTCATTTATATTGATTGGCTAGTCAGTGAAGTTGAGCTGTCTCGTCAGATTTGACAAGAATGACGTTCTGTTGCAGCAGTGAGCACACTGATCTGCAACGCTAGCGTTAATGTTTAATTAATTAGCGTTATGTGCAAGCGGGCAGTTATCGCCCATGTATTTTTAGCAACTCGTTAACAAACGCTGATGTCATGATAGTTTGTTGAATATAAATGTGATTCACTTTGTGGCATATAAGGCTATATTGATAGGCTAGTCAATGCTCAACTAGTCTTCCATGCATGAAGTGGAGCCATCTCATCAGTTTGTACAAGAATAGAGTTCTGTTGCATCAGTGAGCATTAAACCCTGATTTGCAACTCTCTGTTTTGCACTGAAAACTATTCCACTGATTTATTTGTTTTAGCTACATTTCTTTCCTTTGTAGTACTCCAATATTTTTTGTAGGGACGGCAATACGTTTAGAGAACTTAAAGTTATGTTAAATACAGTAGGTTTTATTTTTTTCTGCTGTAAAACTTAAGATGGGGGGAAACTAAAGATTTGTAAAATAATTTCAATGTGTAATGCAGTTTTATTTTTGTTAAAATGGATTTTTCTAAAAATTGGTATCGAAAAAAGTATCGTTCAGGAACCGGTATCGAAATCCAAGTATCGAAACGGTATCGATATCGAAAAATTTTGAACGATACCCAGCCCTACATGGAGCGCAGATGTACTTGTACATTGAGCGGAGAGGTACTGGTACATGGAGCGGAGATGTACTTGTACATTGAGCGGAGAGGTACTTGTACATTGAGCGGAGAGGTACTTGTACATGGAGCGGAGATGTACTTGTACATTGAGCGGAGAGGTACTGGTACATGGAGCGGAGATGTACTTGTACATTGAGCGGAGAGGTACTTGTACATGGAGTGGAGATGTACTTGTACATTGAGCGGAGAGGTACTGGTACATGGAGCGGAGATGTACTTGTACATTGAGCGGAGAGGTACTTGTACATGGAGTGGAGATGTACTTGTACATTGAGCGGAGAGGTACTGGTACATGGAGCGGAGATGTACTTGTACATTGAGCGGAGAGGTACTTGTACATGGAGTGGAGATGTACTTGTACATGGAGCGGAGATGTACTTGTACATTGAGCGGAGAGGTACTTGTACATGGAGCGGAGATGTACTTGTACATGGAGCGGAGAGGTACTTGTACATGGAGCGGAGAGGTACTTGTACATGGAGCGGAGATGTACTTGTACATGGAGCGGAGAGGTACTTGTACATGGAGCGGAGAGGTATTTGTACATGGAGCGGAGAGGTATTTGTACATGGAGCGGAGAGGTACTTGTACATTGAGCGGAGAGGTACTTGTACATGGAGCGGAGAGGTACTTGTACATGGAGCGGAGAGGTACTTGTACATGTAGCGGAGAGGTGCTTGTACATGGAGCGGAGAGGTACTTGTACATGGAGCGGAGAGGTATTTGTACATGGAGCGGAGAGGTACTTGTACATGGAGCGGAGAGGTACTTGTACATTCAGCGGAGAGGTACTTGTACATTGAGCGGAGAGGTACTTGTAGATGGAGCGGAGAGGTACTGTCGACACTTGTACATTGAGCGGAGAGGTACTTGTACATGGAGCGGAGAGGTACTTGTACATGGAGCGGAGAGGTACTGTCGACACTTGTACATTGAGCGGAGAGGTACTTGTACATGGAGCGGAGAGGTACTTGTACATGGAGCGGAGATGTACTTGTACAGGGAGCGGAGAGGTACTTGTACATTGAGCGGAGAGGTACTTGTACATGGAGCGGAGAGGTACTTGTACATGGAGCGGAGAGGTACTTGTACATGGAGCGGAGAGGTACTTGTACATTGAGCGGAGAGGTACTTGTACATGGAGCGGAGAGGTACTTGTACATGGAGCGGAGAGGTACTTGTACATGGAGCGGAGAGGTACTTGTACATGGAGCGGAGAGGTACTTATACATTGAGCGGAGACGTACTTGTACATGGAGCGGAGATGTACTTGTACATTGAGCGGAGAGGTACTTGTACATTGAGCGGAGAGGTACTGGTACATGGAGCGGAGATGTACTTGTACATTGAGCGGAGAGGTACTTGTACATGGAGCGGAGAGGTACTTGTACATTGAGCGGAGAGGTACTTGTACATTGAGCGGAGACGTACTTGTACATTGAGCGGAGATGTACTTGTACATTGAGCGGAGATGTACTTGTACATTGAGCGGAGAGGTACTGGTACATGGAGCGGAGAGGTACTTGTACATGGAGCGGAGAGGTATTTGTACATGGAGCGGAGAGGTATTTGTACATGGAGCGGAGAGGTACTTGTACATTGAGCGGAGAGGTACTTGTACATGGAGCGGAGAGGTACTTGTACATGGAGCGGAGAGGTACTTGTACATGTAGCGGAGAGGTGCTTGTACATGGAGCGGAGAGGTACTTGTACATGGAGCGGAGAGGTATTTGTACATGGAGCGGAGAGGTACTTGTACATGGAGCGGAGAGGTACTTGTACATTGAGCGGAGAGGTACTTGTACATTGAGCGGAGAGGTACTTGTACATTGAGCGGAGAGGTACTTGTACATTGAGCGGAGACGTACTTGTACATTGAGCGGAGATGTACTTGTACATTGAGCGGAGATGTACTTGTACATTGAGCGGAGAGGTACTGGTACATGGAGCGGAGAGGTACTTGTACATGGAGCGGAGAGGTATTTGTACATGGAGCGGAGAGGTATTTGTACATGGAGCGGAGAGGTACTTGTACATTGAGCGGAGAGGTACTTGTACATGGAGCGGAGAGGTACTTGTACATGGAGCGGAGAGGTACTTGTACATGTAGCGGAGAGGTGCTTGTACATGGAGCGGAGAGGTACTTGTACATGGAGCGGAGAGGTATTTGTACATGGAGCGGAGAGGTACTTGTACATGGAGCGGAGAGGTACTTGTACATTCAGCGGAGAGGTACTTGTACATTGAGCGGAGAGGTACTTGTAGATGGAGCGGAGAGGTACTGTCGACACTTGTACATTGAGCGGAGAGGTACTTGTACATGGAGCGGAGAGGTACTTGTACATGGAGCGGAGAGGTACTGTCGACACTTGTACATTGAGCGGAGAGGTACTTGTACATGGAGCGGAGAGGTACTTGTACATGGAGCGGAGATGTACTTGTACAGGGAGCGGAGAGGTACTTGTACATTGAGCGGAGAGGTACTTGTACATGGAGCGGAGAGGTACTTGTACATGGAGCGGAGAGGTACTTGTACATGGAGCGGAGAGGTACTTGTACATTGAGCGGAGAGGTACTTGTACATGGAGCGGAGAGGTACTTGTACATGGAGCGGAGAGGTACTTGTACATGGAGCGGAGAGGTACTTGTACATGGAGCGGAGAGGTACTTATACATTGAGCGGAGACGTACTTGTACATGGAGCGGAGATGTACTTGTACATTGAGCGGAGAGGTACTTGTACATTGAGCGGAGAGGTACTGGTACATGGAGCGGAGATGTACTTGTACATTGAGCGGAGAGGTACTTGTACATGGAGCGGAGAGGTACTTGTACATTGAGCGGAGAGGTACTTGTACATTGAGCGGAGACGTACTTGTACATTGAGCGGAGATGTACTTGTACATTGAGCGGAGATGTACTTGTACATTGAGCGGAGAGGTACTGGTACATGGAGCGGAGAGGTACTTGTACATGGAGCGGAGAGGTATTTGTACATGGAGCGGAGAGGTATTTGTACATGGAGCGGAGAGGTACTTGTACATTGAGCGGAGAGGTACTTGTACATGGAGCGGAGAGGTACTTGTACATGGAGCGGAGAGGTACTTGTACATGTAGCGGAGAGGTGCTTGTACATGGAGCGGAGAGGTACTTGTACATGGAGCGGAGAGGTATTTGTACATGGAGCGGAGAGGTACTTGTACATGGAGCGGAGAGGTACTTGTACATTCAGCGGAGAGGTACTTGTACATTGAGCGGAGAGGTACTTGTAGATGGAGCGGAGAGGTACTGTCGACACTTGTACATTGAGCGGAGAGGTACTTGTACATGGAGCGGAGAGGTACTTGTACATGGAGCGGAGAGGTACTGTCGACACTTGTACATTGAGCGGAGAGGTACTTGTACATGGAGCGGAGAGGTACTTGTACATGGAGCGGAGATGTACTTGTACAGGGAGCGGAGAGGTACTTGTACATTGAGCGGAGAGGTACTTGTACATGGAGCGGAGAGGTACTTGTACATGGAGCGGAGAGGTACTTGTACATGGAGCGGAGAGGTACTTGTACATTGAGCGGAGAGGTACTTGTACATGGAGCGGAGAGGTACTTGTACATGGAGCGGAGAGGTACTTGTACATGGAGCGGAGAGGTACTTGTACATTGAGCGGAGAGGTACTTGTACATGGAGCGGAGAGGTACTTGTACATGGAGCGGAGAGGTACTTGTACATGGAGCGGAGAGGTACTTGTACATGGAGCGGAGAGGTACTTGTACATTGAGCGGAGATGTACTTGTACATGGAGCGGAGATGTACTTGTACATGGATCGGAGAGGTACTTGTACATGAGAGCGGAGAGGTACTGTCGACACTTGTACATTGAGCGTAGAGGTACTGTCGACACTTGTACATTGAGCGGAGAGGTACTTGTACATGGAGCGGAGAGGTACTGTCGACACTTGTACATTGAGCGGAGAGGTACTTGTACATTGAGCGGAGAGGTACTTGTACATGGAGCGCAGAGGTACTTGTACATTGAGCGGAGAGGTACTTGTACATGGAGCGGAGAGGTACTTGTACATGAGAGCGGAGAGGTACTTGTACATGGAGCGGAGAGGTACTTGTACATTGAGCGGAGAGGTACTGTCGACACTTGTACATTCAGCGGAGAGGTACTTGTACATGGAGTGGAGAGGTACTGTCGATACTTGACATTGAGCGGAGAGGTACTTGTACATGGAGCGGAGAGGTACTTGTACATGGAGCGGAGAGGTACTTGTACATGGAGCGGAGAGGTACTTGTACATTGAGCGGAGAGGTACTTGTACATGGAGCGGAGAGGTACTTGTACATTGAGCGGAGAGGTACTTGTACATGGAGCGGAGAGGTACTTGTACATGGAGCGGAGAGGTACTTGTACATGGAGCGGAGAGGTACTTGTACATGGAGCGGAGAGGTACTTGTACATTGAGCGGAGATGTACTTGTACATGGAGCGGAGATGTACTTGTACATGGATCGGAGAGGTACTTGTACATGAGAGCGGAGAGGTACTGTCGACACTTGTACATTGAGCGTAGAGGTACTGTCGACACTTGTACATTGAGCGGAGAGGTACTTGTACATGGAGCGGAGAGGTACTGTCGACACTTGTACATTGAGCGGAGAGGTACTTGTACATTGAGCGGAGAGGTACTTGTACATGGAGCGCAGAGGTACTTGTACATTGAGCGGAGAGGTACTTGTACATGGAGCGGAGAGGTACTTGTACATGAGAGCGGAGAGGTACTTGTACATGGAGCGGAGAGGTACTTGTACATTGAGCGGAGAGGTACTGTCGACACTTGTACATTCAGCGGAGAGGTACTTGTACATGGAGCGGAGAGGTACTGTCGATACTTGACATTGAGCGGAGAGGTACTTGTACATGGAGCGGAGAGGTATTTGTACATTGAGCGGAGAGGTACTTGTACATTGAGCGGAGAGGTACTGTCGACACTTGTACATTCAGCGGAGAGCTACTTGTACATGGAGCGGAGAGGTATTTGTACATTGAGCGGAGAGGTACTTGTACATGGAGCGGAGAGGTACTTGTACATAGAGCGGAGAGGTACTTATACATGGAGCGGAGAGGTATTTGTACATTGAGCGGAGAGGTACTTGTACATGGAGCGGAGAGGTACTTGTACATGGAGCGGAGAGGTACTTGTACATGTAGCGGAGAGGTGCTTGTACATGGAGCGGAGAGGTACTTGTACATGGAGCGGAGAGGTATTTGTACATGGAGCGGAGAGGTACTTGTACATGGAGCGGAGAGGTACTTGTACATTCAGCGGAGAGGTACTTGTACATTGAGCGGAGAGGTACTTGTAGATGGAGCGGAGAGGTACTGTCGACACTTGTACATTGAGCGGAGAGGTACTTGTACATGGAGCGGAGAGGTACTTGTACATGGAGCGGATAGGTACTGTCGACACTTGTACATTGAGTGGAGAGGTACTTGTAAATGGAGCGGAGAGGTACTTGTACATGGAGCGGAGATGTACTTGTACAGGGAGCGGAGAGGTACTTGTACATTGAGCGGAGAGGTACTTGTACATGGAGCGGAGAGGTACTTGTACATGGAGCGGAGAGGTACTTGTACATGGAGCGGAGAGGTACTTGTACATTGAGCGGAGAGGTACTTGTACATGGAGCGGAGAGGTACTTGTACATGGAGCGGAGAGGTACTTGTACATGGAGCGGAGAGGTACTTGTACATGGAGCGGAGAGGTACTTGTACATTGAGCGGAGACGTACTTGTACATGGAGCGGAGATGTACTTGTACATTGAGCGGAGAGGTACTTGTACATTGAGCGGAGAGGTACTGGTACATGGAGCGGAGATGTACTTGTACATTGAGCGGAGAGGTACTTGTACATGGAGCGGAGAGGTACTTGTACATTGAGCGGAGAGGTACTTGTACATTGAGCGGAGACGTACTTGTACATTGAGCGGAGATGTACTTGTACATTGAGCGGAGATGTACTTGTACATTGAGCGGAGAGGTACTGGTACATGGAGCGGAGAGGTACTTGTACATGGAGCGGAGAGGTATTTGTACATGGAGCGGAGAGGTATTTGTACATGGAGCGGAGAGGTACTTGTACATTGAGCGGAGAGGTACTTGTACATGGAGCGGAGAGGTACTTGTACATGGAGCGGAGAGGTACTTGTACATGTAGCGGAGAGGTGCTTGTACATGGAGCGGAGAGGTACTTGTACATGGAGCGGAGAGGTATTTGTACATGGAGCGGAGAGGTACTTGTACATGGAGCGGAGAGGTACTTGTACATTCAGCGGAGAGGTACTTGTACATTGAGCGGAGAGGTACTTGTAGATGGAGCGGAGAGGTGCTGTCGACACTTGTACATTGAGCGGAGAGGTACTTGTACATGGAGCGGAGAGGTACTTGTACATGGAGCGGAGAGGTACTGTCGACACTTGTACATTGAGCGGAGAGGTACTTGTACATGGAGCGGAGAGGTACTTGTACATGGAGCGGAGATGTACTTGTACAGGGAGCGGAGAGGTACTTGTACATTGAGCGGAGAGGTACTTGTACATGGAGCGGAGAGGTACTTGTACATGGAGCGGAGAGGTACTTGTACATGGAGCGGAGAGGTACTTGTACATTGAGCGGAGAGGTACTTGTACATGGAGCGGAGAGGTACTTGTACATGGAGCGGAGAGGTACTTGTACATGGAGCGGAGAGGTACTTGTACATTGAGCGGAGAGGTACTTGTACATGGAGCGGAGAGGTACTTGTACATGGAGCGGAGAGGTACTTGTACATGGAGCGGAGAGGTACTTGTACATGGAGCGGAGAGGTACTTGTACATTGAGCGGAGATGTACTTGTACATGGAGCGGAGATGTACTTGTACATGGATCGGAGAGGTACTTGTACATGAGAGCGGAGAGGTACTGTCGACACTTGTACATTGAGCGTAGAGGTACTGTCGACACTTGTACATTGAGCGGAGAGGTACTTGTACATGGAGCGGAGAGGTACTGTCGACACTTGTACATTGAGCGGAGAGGTACTTGTACATTGAGCGGAGAGGTACTTGTACATGGAGCGCAGAGGTACTTGTACATTGAGCGGAGAGGTACTTGTACATGGAGCGGAGAGGTACTTGTACATGAGAGCGGAGAGGTACTTGTACATGGAGCGGAGAGGTACTTGTACATTGAGCGGAGAGGTACTGTCGACACTTGTACATTCAGCGGAGAGGTACTTGTACATGGAGCGGAGAGGTACTGTCGATACTTGACATTGAGCGGAGAGGTACTTGTACATGGAGCGGAGAGGTACTTGTACATGGAGCGGAGAGGTACTTGTACATGGAGCGGAGAGGTACTTGTACATTGAGCGGAGAGGTACTTGTACATGGAGCGGAGAGGTACTTGTACATTGAGCGGAGAGGTACTTGTACATGGAGCGGAGAGGTACTTGTACATGGAGCGGAGAGGTACTTGTACATGGAGCGGAGAGGTACTTGTACATGGAGCGGAGAGGTACTTGTACATTGAGCGGAGATGTACTTGTACATGGAGCGGAGATGTACTTGTACATGGATCGGAGAGGTACTTGTACATGGAGCGGAGAGGTACTTGTACATGGAGCGGAGAGGTACTTGTACATGGAGCGGAGAGGTACTTGTACATTGAGCGGAGATGTACTTGTACATGGAGCGGAGATGTACTTGTACATGGATCGGAGAGGTACTTGTACATGAGAGCGGAGAGGTACTGTCGACACTTGTACATTGAGCGTAGAGGTACTGTCGACACTTGTACATTGAGCGGAGAGGTACTTGTACATGGAGCGGAGAGGTACTGTCGACACTTGTACATTGAGCGGAGAGGTACTTGTACATTGAGCGGAGAGGTACTTGTACATGGAGCGCAGAGGTACTTGTACATTGAGCGGAGAGGTACTTGTACATGGAGCGGAGAGGTACTTGTACATGAGAGCGGAGAGGTACTTGTACATGGAGCGGAGAGGTACTTGTACATTGAGCGGAGAGGTACTGTCGACACTTGTACATTCAGCGGAGAGGTACTTGTACATGGAGCGGAGAGGTACTGTCGATACTTGACATTGAGCGGAGAGGTACTTGTAGATGGAGCGGAGAGGTACTGTCGACACTTGTACATTGAGCGGAGAGGTACTTGTACATGGAGCGGAGAGGTACTTGTACATGGAGCGGAGAGGTACTGTCGACACTTGTACATTGAGCGGAGAGGTACTTGTACATGGAGCGGAGAGGTACTTGTACATGGAGCGGAGATGTACTTGTACAGGGAGCGGAGAGGTACTTGTACATTGAGCGGAGAGGTACTTGTACATGGAGCGGAGAGGTACTTGTACATGGAGCGGAGAGGTACTTGTACATGGAGCGGAGAGGTACTTGTACATTGAGCGGAGAGGTACTTGTACATGGAGCGGAGAGGTACTTGTACATGGAGCGGAGAGGTACTTGTACATGGAGCGGAGAGGTACTTGTACATGGAGCGGAGAGGTACTTATACATTGAGCGGAGACGTACTTGTACATGGAGCGGATATGTACTTGTACATTGAGCGGAGAGGTACTTGTACATTGAGCGGAGAGGTACTGGTACATGGAGCGGAGATGTACTTGTACATTGAGCGGAGAGGTACTTGTACATGGAGCGGAGAGGTACTTGTACATTGAGCGGAGAGGTACTTGTACATTGAGCGGAGACGTACTTGTACATTGAGCGGAGATGTACTTGTACATTGAGCGGAGATGTACTTGTACATTGAGCGGAGAGGTACTGGTACATGGAGCGGAGAGGTACTTGTACATGGAGCGGAGAGGTATTTGTACATGGAGCGGAGAGGTATTTGTACATGGAGCGGAGAGGTACTTGTACATTGAGCGGAGAGGTACTTGTACATGGAGCGGAGAGGTACTTGTACATGGAGCGGAGAGGTACTTGTACATGTAGCGGAGAGGTGCTTGTACATGGAGCGGAGAGGTACTTGTACATGGAGCGGAGAGGTATTTGTACATGGAGCGGAGAGGTACTTGTACATGGAGCGGAGAGGTACTTGTACATTCAGCGGAGAGGTACTTGTACATTGAGCGGAGAGGTACTTGTAGATGGAGCGGAGAGGTACTGTCGACACTTGTACATTGAGCGGAGAGGTACTTGTACATGGAGCGGAGAGGTACTTGTACATGGAGCGGAGAGGTACTGTCGACACTTGTACATTGAGCGGAGAGGTACTTGTACATGGAGCGGAGAGGTACTTGTACATGGAGCGGAGATGTACTTGTACAGGGAGCGGAGAGGTACTTGTACATTGAGCGGAGAGGTACTTGTACATGGAGCGGAGAGGTACTTGTACATGGAGCGGAGAGGTACTTGTACATGGAGCGGAGAGGTACTTGTACATTGAGCGGAGAGGTACTTGTACATGGAGCGGAGAGGTACTTGTACATGGAGCGGAGAGGTACTTGTACATGGAGCGGAGAGGTACTTGTACATTGAGCGGAGAGGTACTTGTACATGGAGCGGAGAGGTACTTGTACATGGAGCGGAGAGGTACTTGTACATGGAGCGGAGAGGTACTTGTACATGGAGCGGAGAGGTACTTGTACATTGAGCGGAGATGTACTTGTACATGGAGCGGAGATGTACTTGTACATGGATCGGAGAGGTACTTGTACATGAGAGCGGAGAGGTACTGTCGACACTTGTACATTGAGCGTAGAGGTACTGTCGACACTTGTACATTGAGCGGAGAGGTACTTGTACATGGAGCGGAGAGGTACTGTCGACACTTGTACATTGAGCGGAGAGGTACTTGTACATTGAGCGGAGAGGTACTTGTACATGGAGCGCAGAGGTACTTGTACATTGAGCGGAGAGGTACTTGTACATGGAGCGGAGAGGTACTTGTACATGAGAGCGGAGAGGTACTTGTACATGGAGCGGAGAGGTACTTGTACATTGAGCGGAGAGGTACTTGTACATGGAGCGGAGAGGTACTGTCGATACTTGACATTGAGCGGAGAGGTACTTGTAGATGGAGCGGAGAGGTACTGTCGACACTTGTACATTGAGCGGAGAGGTACTTGTACATGGAGCGGAGAGGTACTTGTACATGGAGCGGAGAGGTACTGTCGACACTTGTACATTGAGCGGAGAGGTACTTGTACATGGAGCGGAGAGGTACTTGTACATGGAGCGGAGATGTACTTGTACAGGGAGCGGAGAGGTACTTGTACATTGAGCGGAGAGGTACTTGTACATGGAGCGGAGAGGTACTTGTACATGGAGCGGAGAGGTACTTGTACATGGAGCGGAGAGGTACTTGTACATTGAGCGGAGAGGTACTTGTACATGGAGCGGAGAGGTACTTGTACATGGAGCGGAGAGGTACTTGTACATGGAGCGGAGAGGTACTTGTACATGGAGCGGAGAGGTACTTATACATTGAGCGGAGACGTACTTGTACATGGAGCGGATATGTACTTGTACATTGAGCGGAGAGGTACTTGTACATTGAGCGGAGAGGTACTGGTACATGGAGCGGAGATGTACTTGTACATTGAGCGGAGAGGTACTTGTACATGGAGCGGAGAGGTACTTGTACATTGAGCGGAGAGGTACTTGTACATTGAGCGGAGACGTACTTGTACATTGAGCGGAGATGTACTTGTACATTGAGCGGAGATGTACTTGTACATTGAGCGGAGAGGTACTGGTACATGGAGCGGAGAGGTACTTGTACATGGAGCGGAGAGGTATTTGTACATGGAGCGGAGAGGTATTTGTACATGGAGCGGAGAGGTACTTGTACATTGAGCGGAGAGGTACTTGTACATGGAGCGGAGAGGTACTTGTACATGGAGCGGAGAGGTACTTGTACATGTAGCGGAGAGGTGCTTGTACATGGAGCGGAGAGGTACTTGTACATGGAGCGGAGAGGTATTTGTACATGGAGCGGAGAGGTACTTGTACATGGAGCGGAGAGGTACTTGTACATTCAGCGGAGAGGTACTTGTACATTGAGCGGAGAGGTACTTGTAGATGGAGCGGAGAGGTACTGTCGACACTTGTACATTGAGCGGAGAGGTACTTGTACATGGAGCGGAGAGGTACTTGTACATGGAGCGGAGAGGTACTGTCGACACTTGTACATTGAGCGGAGAGGTACTTGTACATGGAGCGGAGAGGTACTTGTACATGGAGCGGAGATGTACTTGTACAGGGAGCGGAGAGGTACTTGTACATTGAGCGGAGAGGTACTTGTACATGGAGCGGAGAGGTACTTGTACATGGAGCGGAGAGGTACTTGTACATGGAGCGGAGAGGTACTTGTACATTGAGCGGAGAGGTACTTGTACATGGAGCGGAGAGGTACTTGTACATGGAGCGGAGAGGTACTTGTACATGGAGCGGAGAGGTACTTGTACATTGAGCGGAGAGGTACTTGTACATGGAGCGGAGAGGTACTTGTACATGGAGCGGAGAGGTACTTGTACATGGAGCGGAGAGGTACTTGTACATGGAGCGGAGAGGTACTTGTACATTGAGCGGAGATGTACTTGTACATGGAGCGGAGATGTACTTGTACATGGATCGGAGAGGTACTTGTACATGAGAGTGGAGAGGTACTGTCGACACTTGTACATTGAGCGTAGAGGTACTGTCGACACTTGTACATTGAGCGGAGAGGTACTTGTACATGGAGCGGAGAGGTACTGTCGACACTTGTACATTGAGCGGAGAGGTACTTGTACATTGAGCGGAGAGGTACTTGTACATGGAGCGCAGAGGTACTTGTACATTGAGCGGAGAGGTACTTGTACATGGAGCGGAGAGGTACTTGTACATGAGAGCGGAGAGGTACTTGTACATGGAGCGGAGAGGTACTTGTACATTGAGCGGAGAGGTACTGTCGACACTTGTACATTCAGCGGAGAGGTACTTGTACATGGAGCGGAGAGGTACTGTCGATACTTGACATTGAGCGGAGAGGTACTTGTACATGGAGCGGAGAGGTACTTGTACATGGAGCGGAGAGGTACTTGTACATGGAGCGGAGAGGTACTTGTACATTGAGCGGAGAGGTACTTGTACATGGAGCGGAGAGGTACTTGTACATTGAGCGGAGAGGTACTTGTACATGGAGCGGAGAGGTACTTGTACATGGAGCGGAGAGGTACTTGTACATGGAGCGGAGAGGTACTTGTACATGGAGCGGAGAGGTACTTGTACATTGAGCGGAGATGTACTTGTACATGGAGCGGAGATGTACTTGTACATGGATCGGAGAGGTACTTGTACATGAGAGCGGAGAGGTACTGTCGACACTTGTACATTGAGCGTAGAGGTACTGTCGACACTTGTACATTGAGCGGAGAGGTACTTGTACATGGAGCGGAGAGGTACTGTCGACACTTGTACATTGAGCGGAGAGGTACTTGTACATTGAGCGGAGAGGTACTTGTACATGGAGCGCAGAGGTACTTGTACATTGAGCGGAGAGGTACTTGTACATGGAGCGGAGAGGTACTTGTACATGAGAGCGGAGAGGTACTTGTACATGGAGCGGAGAGGTACTTGTACATTGAGCGGAGAGGTACTGTCGACACTTGTACATTCAGCGGAGAGGTACTTGTACATGGAGCGGAGAGGTACTGTCGATACTTGACATTGAGCGGAGAGGTACTTGTACATGGAGCGGAGAGGTATTTGTACATTGAGCGGAGAGGTACTTGTACATTGAGCGGAGAGGTACTGTCGACACTTGTACATTCAGCGGAGAGCTACTTGTACATGGAGCGGAGAGGTATTTGTACATTGAGCGGAGAGGTACTTGTACATGGAGCGGAGAGGTACTTGTACATAGAGCGGAGAGGTACTTATACATGGAGCGGAGAGGTATTTGTACATTGAGCGGAGAGGTACTTGTACATGGAGCGGAGAGGTACTTGTACATGGAGCGGAGAGGTACTTGTACATGTAGCGGAGAGGTGCTTGTACATGGAGCGGAGAGGTACTTGTACATGGAGCGGAGAGGTATTTGTACATGGAGCGGAGAGGTACTTGTACATGGAGCGGAGAGGTACTTGTACATTCAGCGGAGAGGTACTTGTACATTGAGCGGAGAGGTACTTGTAGATGGAGCGGAGAGGTACTGTCGACACTTGTACATTGAGCGGAGAGGTACTTGTACATGGAGCGGAGAGGTACTTGTACATGGAGCGGATAGGTACTGTCGACACTTGTACATTGAGCGGAGAGGTACTTGTACATGGAGCGGAGAGGTACTTGTACATGGAGCGGAGATGTACTTGTACAGGGAGCGGAGAGGTACTTGTACATTGAGCGGAGAGGTACTTGTACATGGAGCGGAGAGGTACTTGTACATGGAGCGGAGAGGTACTTGTACATGGAGCGGAGAGGTACTTGTACATTGAGCGGAGAGGTACTTGTACATGGAGCGGAGAGGTACTTGTACATGGAGCGGAGAGGTACTTGTACATGGAGCGGAGAGGTACTTGTACATGGAGCGGAGAGGTATTTGTACATTGAGCGGAGAGGTACTTGTACATTGAGCGGAGAGGTACTGTCGACACTTGTACATTCAGCGGAGAGCTACTTGTACATGGAGCGGAGAGGTATTTGTACATTGAGCGGAGAGGTACTTGTACATGGAGCGGAGAGGTACTTGTACATAGAGCGGAGAGGTACTTATACATGGAGCGGAGAGGTATTTGTACATTGAGCGGAGAGGTACTTGTACATGGAGCGGAGAGGTACTTGTACATGGAGCGGAGAGGTACTTGTACATGTAGCGGAGAGGTGCTTGTACATGGAGCGGAGAGGTACTTGTACATGGAGCGGAGAGGTATTTGTACATGGAGCGGAGAGGTACTTGTACATGGAGCGGAGAGGTACTTGTACATTCAGCGGAGAGGTACTTGTACATTGAGCGGAGAGGTACTTGTAGATGGAGCGGAGAGGTACTGTCGACACTTGTACATTGAGCGGAGAGGTACTTGTACATGGAGCGGAGAGGTACTTGTACATGGAGCGGATAGGTACTGTCGACACTTGTACATTGAGTGGAGAGGTACTTGTAAATGGAGCGGAGAGGTACTTGTACATGGAGCGGAGATGTACTTGTACAGGGAGCGGAGAGGTACTTGTACATTGAGCGGAGAGGTACTTGTACATGGAGCGGAGAGGTACTTGTACATGGAGCGGAGAGGTACTTGTACATGGAGCGGAGAGGTACTTGTACATTGAGCGGAGAGGTACTTGTACATGGAGCGGAGAGGTACTTGTACATGGAGCGGAGAGGTACTTGTACATGGAGCGGAGAGGTACTTGTACATGGAGCGGAGAGGTACTTGTACATTGAGCGGAGACGTACTTGTACATGGAGCGGAGATGTACTTGTACATTGAGCGGAGAGGTACTTGTACATTGAGCGGAGAGGTACTGGTACATGGAGCGGAGATGTACTTGTACATTGAGCGGAGAGGTACTTGTACATGGAGCGGAGAGGTACTTGTACATTGAGCGGAGAGGTACTTGTACATTGAGCGGAGACGTACTTGTACATTGAGCGGAGATGTACTTGTACATTGAGCGGAGATGTACTTGTACATTGAGCGGAGAGGTACTGGTACATGGAGCGGAGAGGTACTTGTACATGGAGCGGAGAGGTATTTGTACATGGAGCGGAGAGGTATTTGTACATGGAGCGGAGAGGTACTTGTACATTGAGCGGAGAGGTACTTGTACATGGAGCGGAGAGGTACTTGTACATGGAGCGGAGAGGTACTTGTACATGTAGCGGAGAGGTGCTTGTACATGGAGCGGAGAGGTACTTGTACATGGAGCGGAGAGGTATTTGTACATGGAGCGGAGAGGTACTTGTACATGGAGCGGAGAGGTACTTGTACATTCAGCGGAGAGGTACTTGTACATTGAGCGGAGAGGTACTTGTAGATGGAGCGGAGAGGTACTGTCGACACTTGTACATTGAGCGGAGAGGTACTTGTACATGGAGCGGAGAGGTACTTGTACATGGAGCGGAGAGGTACTGTCGACACTTGTACATTGAGCGGAGAGGTACTTGTACATGGAGCGGAGAGGTACTTGTACATGGAGCGGAGATGTACTTGTACAGGGAGCGGAGAGGTACTTGTACATTGAGCGGAGAGGTACTTGTACATGGAGCGGAGAGGTACTTGTACATGGAGCGGAGAGGTACTTGTACATGGAGCGGAGAGGTACTTGTACATGGAGCGGAGAGGTACTTGTACATTGAGCGGAGAGGTACTTGTACATGGAGCGGAGAGGTACTTGTACATGGAGCGGAGAGGTACTTGTACATGGAGCGGAGAGGTACTTGTACATTGAGCGGAGAGGTACTTGTACATGGAGCGGAGAGGTACTTGTACATGGAGCGGAGAGGTACTTGTACATGGAGCGGAGAGGTACTTGTACATGGAGCGGAGAGGTACTTGTACATTGAGCGGAGATGTACTTGTACATGGAGCGGAGATGTACTTGTACATGGATCGGAGAGGTACTTGTACATGAGAGCGGAGAGGTACTGTCGACACTTGTACATTGAGCGTAGAGGTACTGTCGACACTTGTACATTGAGCGGAGAGGTACTTGTACATGGAGCGGAGAGGTACTGTCGACACTTGTACATTGAGCGGAGAGGTACTTGTACATTGAGCGGAGAGGTACTTGTACATGGAGCGCAGAGGTACTTGTACATTGAGCGGAGAGGTACTTGTACATGGAGCGGAGAGGTACTTGTACATGAGAGCGGAGAGGTACTTGTACATGGAGCGGAGAGGTACTTGTACATTGAGCGGAGAGGTACTGTCGACACTTGTACATTCAGCGGAGAGGTACTTGTACATGGAGCGGAGAGGTACTGTCGATACTTGACATTGAGCGGAGAGGTACTTGTACATGGAGCGGAGAGGTACTTGTACATGGAGCGGAGAGGTACTTGTACATGGAGCGGAGAGGTACTTGTACATTGAGCGGAGAGGTACTTGTACATGGAGCGGAGAGGTACTTGTACATTGAGCGGAGAGGTACTTGTACATGGAGCGGAGAGGTACTTGTACATGGAGCGGAGAGGTACTTGTACATGGAGCGGAGAGGTACTTGTACATGGAGCGGAGAGGTACTTGTACATGGAGCGGAGAGGTACTTGTACATTGAGCGGAGATGTACTTGTACATGGAGCGGAGATGTACTTGTACATGGATCGGAGAGGTACTTGTACATGAGAGCGGAGAGGTACTGTCGACACTTGTACATTGAGCGTAGAGGTACTGTCGACACTTGTACATTGAGCGGAGAGGTACTTGTACATGGAGCGGAGAGGTACTGTCGACACTTGTACATTGAGCGGAGAGGTACTTGTACATTGAGCGGAGAGGTACTTGTACATGGAGCGCAGAGGTACTTGTACATTGAGCGGAGAGGTACTTGTACATGGAGCGGAGAGGTACTTGTACATGAGAGCGGAGAGGTACTTGTACATGGAGCGGAGAGGTACTTGTACATTGAGCGGAGAGGTACTGTCGACACTTGTACATTCAGCGGAGAGGTACTTGTACATGGAGCGGAGAGGTACTGTCGATACTTGACATTGAGCGGAGAGGTACTTGTAGATGGAGCGGAGAGGTACTGTCGACACTTGTACATTGAGCGGAGAGGTACTTGTACATGGAGCGGAGAGGTACTTGTACATGGAGCGGAGAGGTACTGTCGACACTTGTACATTGAGCGGAGAGGTACTTGTACATGGAGCGGAGAGGTACTTGTACATGGAGCGGAGATGTACTTGTACAGGGAGCGGAGAGGTACTTGTACATTGAGCGGAGAGGTACTTGTACATGGAGCGGAGAGGTACTTGTACATGGAGCGGAGAGGTACTTGTACATGGAGCGGAGAGGTACTTGTACATTGAGCGGAGAGGTACTTGTACATGGAGCGGAGAGGTACTTGTACATGGAGCGGAGAGGTACTTGTACATGGAGCGGAGAGGTACTTGTACATGGAGCGGAGAGGTACTTATACATTGAGCGGAGACGTACTTGTACATGGAGCGGATATGTACTTGTACATTGAGCGGAGAGGTACTTGTACATTGAGCGGAGAGGTACTGGTACATGGAGCGGAGATGTACTTGTACATTGAGCGGAGAGGTACTTGTACATGGAGCGGAGAGGTACTTGTACATTGAGCGGAGAGGTACTTGTACATTGAGCGGAGACGTACTTGTACATTGAGCGGAGATGTACTTGTACATTGAGCGGAGATGTACTTGTACATTGAGCGGAGAGGTACTGGTACATGGAGCGGAGAGGTACTTGTACATGGAGCGGAGAGGTATTTGTACATGGAGCGGAGAGGTATTTGTACATGGAGCGGAGAGGTACTTGTACATTGAGCGGAGAGGTACTTGTACATGGAGCGGAGAGGTACTTGTACATGGAGCGGAGAGGTACTTGTACATGTAGCGGAGAGGTGCTTGTACATGGAGCGGAGAGGTACTTGTACATGGAGCGGAGAGGTATTTGTACATGGAGCGGAGAGGTACTTGTACATGGAGCGGAGAGGTACTTGTACATTCAGCGGAGAGGTACTTGTACATTGAGCGGAGAGGTACTTGTAGATGGAGCGGAGAGGTACTGTCGACACTTGTACATTGAGCGGAGAGGTACTTGTACATGGAGCGGAGAGGTACTTGTACATGGAGCGGAGAGGTACTGTCGACACTTGTACATTGAGCGGAGAGGTACTTGTACATGGAGCGGAGAGGTACTTGTACATGGAGCGGAGATGTACTTGTACAGGGAGCGGAGAGGTACTTGTACATTGAGCGGAGAGGTACTTGTACATGGAGCGGAGAGGTACTTGTACATGGAGCGGAGAGGTACTTGTACATGGAGCGGAGAGGTACTTGTACATTGAGCGGAGAGGTACTTGTACATGGAGCGGAGAGGTACTTGTACATGGAGCGGAGAGGTACTTGTACATGGAGCGGAGAGGTACTTGTACATTGAGCGGAGAGGTACTTGTACATGGAGCGGAGAGGTACTTGTACATGGAGCGGAGAGGTACTTGTACATGGAGCGGAGAGGTACTTGTACATGGAGCGGAGAGGTACTTGTACATTGAGCGGAGATGTACTTGTACATGGAGCGGAGATGTACTTGTACATGGATCGGAGAGGTACTTGTACATGAGAGCGGAGAGGTACTGTCGACACTTGTACATTGAGCGTAGAGGTACTGTCGACACTTGTACATTGAGCGGAGAGGTACTTGTACATGGAGCGGAGAGGTACTGTCGACACTTGTACATTGAGCGGAGAGGTACTTGTACATTGAGCGGAGAGGTACTTGTACATGGAGCGCAGAGGTACTTGTACATTGAGCGGAGAGGTACTTGTACATGGAGCGGAGAGGTACTTGTACATGAGAGCGGAGAGGTACTTGTACATGGAGCGGAGAGGTACTTGTACATTGAGCGGAGAGGTACTTGTACATGGAGCGGAGAGGTACTGTCGATACTTGACATTGAGCGGAGAGGTACTTGTAGATGGAGCGGAGAGGTACTGTCGACACTTGTACATTGAGCGGAGAGGTACTTGTACATGGAGCGGAGAGGTACTTGTACATGGAGCGGAGAGGTACTGTCGACACTTGTACATTGAGCGGAGAGGTACTTGTACATGGAGCGGAGAGGTACTTGTACATGGAGCGGAGATGTACTTGTACAGGGAGCGGAGAGGTACTTGTACATTGAGCGGAGAGGTACTTGTACATGGAGCGGAGAGGTACTTGTACATGGAGCGGAGAGGTACTTGTACATGGAGCGGAGAGGTACTTGTACATTGAGCGGAGAGGTACTTGTACATGGAGCGGAGAGGTACTTGTACATGGAGCGGAGAGGTACTTGTACATGGAGCGGAGAGGTACTTGTACATGGAGCGGAGAGGTACTTATACATTGAGCGGAGACGTACTTGTACATGGAGCGGATATGTACTTGTACATTGAGCGGAGAGGTACTTGTACATTGAGCGGAGAGGTACTGGTACATGGAGCGGAGATGTACTTGTACATTGAGCGGAGAGGTACTTGTACATGGAGCGGAGAGGTACTTGTACATTGAGCGGAGAGGTACTTGTACATTGAGCGGAGACGTACTTGTACATTGAGCGGAGATGTACTTGTACATTGAGCGGAGATGTACTTGTACATTGAGCGGAGAGGTACTGGTACATGGAGCGGAGAGGTACTTGTACATGGAGCGGAGAGGTATTTGTACATGGAGCGGAGAGGTATTTGTACATGGAGCGGAGAGGTACTTGTACATTGAGCGGAGAGGTACTTGTACATGGAGCGGAGAGGTACTTGTACATGGAGCGGAGAGGTACTTGTACATGTAGCGGAGAGGTGCTTGTACATGGAGCGGAGAGGTACTTGTACATGGAGCGGAGAGGTATTTGTACATGGAGCGGAGAGGTACTTGTACATGGAGCGGAGAGGTACTTGTACATTCAGCGGAGAGGTACTTGTACATTGAGCGGAGAGGTACTTGTAGATGGAGCGGAGAGGTACTGTCGACACTTGTACATTGAGCGGAGAGGTACTTGTACATGGAGCGGAGAGGTACTTGTACATGGAGCGGAGAGGTACTGTCGACACTTGTACATTGAGCGGAGAGGTACTTGTACATGGAGCGGAGAGGTACTTGTACATGGAGCGGAGATGTACTTGTACAGGGAGCGGAGAGGTACTTGTACATTGAGCGGAGAGGTACTTGTACATGGAGCGGAGAGGTACTTGTACATGGAGCGGAGAGGTACTTGTACATGGAGCGGAGAGGTACTTGTACATTGAGCGGAGAGGTACTTGTACATGGAGCGGAGAGGTACTTGTACATGGAGCGGAGAGGTACTTGTACATGGAGCGGAGAGGTACTTGTACATTGAGCGGAGAGGTACTTGTACATGGAGCGGAGAGGTACTTGTACATGGAGCGGAGAGGTACTTGTACATGGAGCGGAGAGGTACTTGTACATGGAGCGGAGAGGTACTTGTACATTGAGCGGAGATGTACTTGTACATGGAGCGGAGATGTACTTGTACATGGATCGGAGAGGTACTTGTACATGAGAGTGGAGAGGTACTGTCGACACTTGTACATTGAGCGTAGAGGTACTGTCGACACTTGTACATTGAGCGGAGAGGTACTTGTACATGGAGCGGAGAGGTACTGTCGACACTTGTACATTGAGCGGAGAGGTACTTGTACATTGAGCGGAGAGGTACTTGTACATGGAGCGCAGAGGTACTTGTACATTGAGCGGAGAGGTACTTGTACATGGAGCGGAGAGGTACTTGTACATGAGAGCGGAGAGGTACTTGTACATGGAGCGGAGAGGTACTTGTACATTGAGCGGAGAGGTACTGTCGACACTTGTACATTCAGCGGAGAGGTACTTGTACATGGAGCGGAGAGGTACTGTCGATACTTGACATTGAGCGGAGAGGTACTTGTACATGGAGCGGAGAGGTACTTGTACATGGAGCGGAGAGGTACTTGTACATGGAGCGGAGAGGTACTTGTACATTGAGCGGAGAGGTACTTGTACATGGAGCGGAGAGGTACTTGTACATTGAGCGGAGAGGTACTTGTACATGGAGCGGAGAGGTACTTGTACATGGAGCGGAGAGGTACTTGTACATGGAGCGGAGAGGTACTTGTACATGGAGCGGAGAGGTACTTGTACATTGAGCGGAGATGTACTTGTACATGGAGCGGAGATGTACTTGTACATGGATCGGAGAGGTACTTGTACATGAGAGCGGAGAGGTACTGTCGACACTTGTACATTGAGCGTAGAGGTACTGTCGACACTTGTACATTGAGCGGAGAGGTACTTGTACATGGAGCGGAGAGGTACTGTCGACACTTGTACATTGAGCGGAGAGGTACTTGTACATTGAGCGGAGAGGTACTTGTACATGGAGCGCAGAGGTACTTGTACATTGAGCGGAGAGGTACTTGTACATGGAGCGGAGAGGTACTTGTACATGAGAGCGGAGAGGTACTTGTACATGGAGCGGAGAGGTACTTGTACATTGAGCGGAGAGGTACTGTCGACACTTGTACATTCAGCGGAGAGGTACTTGTACATGGAGCGGAGAGGTACTGTCGATACTTGACATTGAGCGGAGAGGTACTTGTACATGGAGCGGAGAGGTATTTGTACATTGAGCGGAGAGGTACTTGTACATTGAGCGGAGAGGTACTGTCGACACTTGTACATTCAGCGGAGAGCTACTTGTACATGGAGCGGAGAGGTATTTGTACATTGAGCGGAGAGGTACTTGTACATGGAGCGGAGAGGTACTTGTACATAGAGCGGAGAGGTACTTATACATGGAGCGGAGAGGTATTTGTACATTGAGCGGAGAGGTACTGTCGACACTTGTACATTGAGCGGAGAGGTACTTGTACATGGAGCGGAGAGGTACTTGTACATGGAGCGGAGATGTACTTGTACAGGGAGCGGAGAGGTACTTGTACATTGAGCGGAGAGGTACTTGTACATGGAGCGGAGAGGTACTTGTACATGGAGCGGAGAGGTACTTGTACATGGAGCGGAGAGGTACTTGTACATTGAGCGGAGAGGTACTTGTACATGGAGCGGAGAGGTACTTGTACATGGAGCGGAGAGGTACTTGTACATGGAGCGGAGAGGTACTTGTACATTGAGCGGAGAGGTACTTGTACATGGAGCGGAGAGGTACTTGTACATGGAGCGGAGAGGTACTTGTACATGGAGCGGAGAGGTACTTGTACATGGAGCGGAGAGGTACTTGTACATTGAGCGGAGATGTACTTGTACATGGAGCGGAGATGTACTTGTACATGGATCGGAGAGGTACTTGTACATGAGAGCGGAGAGGTACTGTCGACACTTGTACATTGAGCGTAGAGGTACTGTCGACACTTGTACATTGAGCGGAGAGGTACTTGTACATGGAGCGGAGAGGTACTGTCGACACTTGTACATTGAGCGGAGAGGTACTTGTACATTGAGCGGAGAGGTACTTGTACATGGAGCGCAGAGGTACTTGTACATTGAGCGGAGAGGTACTTGTACATGGAGCGGAGAGGTACTTGTACATGAGAGCGGAGAGGTACTTGTACATGGAGCGGAGAGGTACTTGTACATTGAGCGGAGAGGTACTGTCGACACTTGTACATTCAGCGGAGAGGTACTTGTACATGGAGCGGAGAGGTACTGTCGATACTTGACATTGAGCGGAGAGGTACTTGTACATGGAGCGGAGAGGTACTTGTACATGGAGCGGAGAGGTACTTGTACATGGAGCGGAGAGGTACTTGTACATTGAGCGGAGAGGTACTTGTACATGGAGCGGAGAGGTACTTGTACATTGAGCGGAGAGGTACTTGTACATGGAGCGGAGAGGTACTTGTACATGGAGCGGAGAGGTACTTGTACATGGAGCGGAGAGGTACTTGTACATGGAGCGGAGAGGTACTTGTACATTGAGCGGAGATGTACTTGTACATGGAGCGGAGATGTACTTGTACATGGATCGGAGAGGTACTTGTACATGAGAGCGGAGAGGTACTGTCGACACTTGTACATTGAGCGTAGAGGTACTGTCGACACTTGTACATTGAGCGGAGAGGTACTTGTACATGGAGCGGAGAGGTACTGTCGACACTTGTACATTGAGCGGAGAGGTACTTGTACATTGAGCGGAGAGGTACTTGTACATGGAGCGCAGAGGTACTTGTACATTGAGCGGAGAGGTACTTGTACATGGAGCGGAGAGGTACTTGTACATGAGAGCGGAGAGGTACTTGTACATGGAGCGGAGAGGTACTTGTACATTGAGCGGAGAGGTACTGTCGACACTTGTACATTCAGCGGAGAGGTACTTGTACATGGAGCGGAGAGGTACTGTCGATACTTGACATTGAGCGGAGAGGTACTTGTACATGGAGCGGAGAGGTATTTGTACATTGAGCGGAGAGGTACTTGTACATTGAGCGGAGAGGTACTGTCGACACTTGTACATTCAGCGGAGAGCTACTTGTACATGGAGCGGAGAGGTATTTGTACATTGAGCGGAGAGGTACTTGTACATGGAGCGGAGAGGTACTTGTACATAGAGCGGAGAGGTACTTATACATGGAGCGGAGAGGTATTTGTACATTGAGCGGAGAGGTACTTGTACATGGAGCGGAGAGGTACTTGTACATGAGAGCGGAGAGGTATTTGTACATGGAGCGGAAAGGTACTGTCGACACTTGTACATTGAGCGGAGAGCTACTTGTACATGGAGCGGAGAGGTACTTGTACATGAGAGCGGAGAGGTACTTGTACATGGAGCGGAGAGGTATTTGTACATGGAGCGGAGAGGTACTGTCGACACTTGTACATTGAGCGGAGAGGTACTTGTACATGGAGCGGAGAGGTACTTGTACATGGAGCGGAGATGTACTTGTACAGGGAGCGGAGAGGTACTTGTACATTGAGCGGAGAGGTACTTGTACATGGAGCGGAGAGGTACTTGTACAGGGAGCGGAGAGGTACTTGTACATTGAGCGGAGAGGTACTTGTACATGGAGCGGAGAGGTACTTGTACATGGAGCGGAGAGGTACTTGTACATGGAGCGGAGAGGTACTTGTACATTGAGCGGAGAGGTACTTGTACATGGAGCGGAGATGTACTTGTACATGGATCGGAGAGGTACTTGTACATGAGAGCGGAGAGGTACTGTCGACACTTGTACATTGAGCGTAGAGGTACTGTCGACACTTGTACATTGAGCGGAGAGGTACTTGTACATGGAGCGGAGAGGTACTGTCGACACTTGTACATTGAGCGGAGAGGTACTTGTACATTGAGCGGAGAGGTACTTGTACATGGAGCGCAGAGGTACTTGTACATTGAGCGGAGAGGTACTTGTACATGGAGCGGAGAGGTACTTGTACATGAGAGCGGAGAGGTACTTGTACATGGAGCGGAGAGGTACTTGTACATTGAGCGGAGAGGTACTGTCGACACTTGTACATTCAGCGGAGAGGTACTTGTACATGGAGCGGAGAGGTACTGTCGATACTTGACATTGAGCGGAGAGGTACTTGTACATGGAGCGGAGAGGTACTTGTACATGGAGCGGAGAGGTACTTGTACATGGAGCGGAGAGGTACTTGTACATTGAGCGGAGAGGTACTTGTACATGGAGCGGAGAGGTACTTGTACATTGAGCGGAGAGGTACTTGTACATGGAGCGGAGAGGTACTTGTACATGGAGCGGAGAGGTACTTGTACATGGAGCGGAGAGGTACTTGTACATGGAGCGGAGAGGTACTTGTACATTGAGCGGAGATGTACTTGTACATGGAGCGGAGATGTACTTGTACATGGATCGGAGAGGTACTTGTACATGAGAGCGGAGAGGTACTGTCGACACTTGTACATTGAGCGTAGAGGTACTGTCGACACTTGTACATTGAGCGGAGAGGTACTTGTACATGGAGCGGAGAGGTACTTGTACATGGAGCGGAGAGGTACTTGTACATGGAGCGGAGAGGTACTTATACATTGAGCGGAGACGTACTTGTACATGGAGCGGATATGTACTTGTACATTGAGCGGAGAGGTACTTGTACATTGAGCGGAGAGGTACTGGTACATGGAGCGGAGATGTACTTGTACATTGAGCGGAGAGGTACTTGTACATGGAGCGGAGAGGTACTTGTACATTGAGCGGAGAGGTACTTGTACATTGAGCGGAGACGTACTTGTACATTGAGCGGAGATGTACTTGTACATTGAGCGGAGATGTACTTGTACATTGAGCGGAGAGGTACTGGTACATGGAGCGGAGAGGTACTTGTACATGGAGCGGAGAGGTATTTGTACATGGAGCGGAGAGGTATTTGTACATGGAGCGGAGAGGTACTTGTACATTGAGCGGAGAGGTACTTGTACATGGAGCGGAGAGGTACTTGTACATGGAGCGGAGAGGTACTTGTACATGTAGCGGAGAGGTGCTTGTACATGGAGCGGAGAGGTACTTGTACATGGAGCGGAGAGGTATTTGTACATGGAGCGGAGAGGTACTTGTACATGGAGCGGAGAGGTACTTGTACATTCAGCGGAGAGGTACTTGTACATTGAGCGGAGAGGTACTTGTAGATGGAGCGGAGAGGTACTGTCGACACTTGTACATTGAGCGGAGAGGTACTTGTACATGGAGCGGAGAGGTACTTGTACATGGAGCGGAGAGGTACTGTCGACACTTGTACATTGAGCGGAGAGGTACTTGTACATGGAGCGGAGAGGTACTTGTACATGGAGCGGAGATGTACTTGTACAGGGAGCGGAGAGGTACTTGTACATTGAGCGGAGAGGTACTTGTACATGGAGCGGAGAGGTACTTGTACATGGAGCGGAGAGGTACTTGTACATGGAGCGGAGAGGTACTTGTACATTGAGCGGAGAGGTACTTGTACATGGAGCGGAGAGGTACTTGTACATGGAGCGGAGAGGTACTTGTACATGGAGCGGAGAGGTACTTGTACATTGAGCGGAGAGGTACTTGTACATGGAGCGGAGAGGTACTTGTACATGGAGCGGAGAGGTACTTGTACATGGAGCGGAGAGGTACTTGTACATGGAGCGGAGAGGTACTTGTACATTGAGCGGAGATGTACTTGTACATGGAGCGGAGATGTACTTGTACATGGATCGGAGAGGTACTTGTACATGAGAGTGGAGAGGTACTGTCGACACTTGTACATTGAGCGTAGAGGTACTGTCGACACTTGTACATTGAGCGGAGAGGTACTTGTACATGGAGCGGAGAGGTACTGTCGACACTTGTACATTGAGCGGAGAGGTACTTGTACATTGAGCGGAGAGGTACTTGTACATGGAGCGCAGAGGTACTTGTACATTGAGCGGAGAGGTACTTGTACATGGAGCGGAGAGGTACTTGTACATGAGAGCGGAGAGGTACTTGTACATGGAGCGGAGAGGTACTTGTACATTGAGCGGAGAGGTACTGTCGACACTTGTACATTCAGCGGAGAGGTACTTGTACATGGAGCGGAGAGGTACTGTCGATACTTGACATTGAGCGGAGAGGTACTTGTACATGGAGCGGAGAGGTACTTGTACATGGAGCGGAGAGGTACTTGTACATGGAGCGGAGAGGTACTTGTACATTGAGCGGAGAGGTACTTGTACATGGAGCGGAGAGGTACTTGTACATTGAGCGGAGAGGTACTTGTACATGGAGCGGAGAGGTACTTGTACATGGAGCGGAGAGGTACTTGTACATGGAGCGGAGAGGTACTTGTACATGGAGCGGAGAGGTACTTGTACATTGAGCGGAGATGTACTTGTACATGGAGCGGAGATGTACTTGTACATGGATCGGAGAGGTACTTGTACATGAGAGCGGAGAGGTACTGTCGACACTTGTACATTGAGCGTAGAGGTACTGTCGACACTTGTACATTGAGCGGAGAGGTACTTGTACATGGAGCGGAGAGGTACTGTCGACACTTGTACATTGAGCGGAGAGGTACTTGTACATTGAGCGGAGAGGTACTTGTACATGGAGCGCAGAGGTACTTGTACATTGAGCGGAGAGGTACTTGTACATGGAGCGGAGAGGTACTTGTACATGAGAGCGGAGAGGTACTTGTACATGGAGCGGAGAGGTACTTGTACATTGAGCGGAGAGGTACTGTCGACACTTGTACATTCAGCGGAGAGGTACTTGTACATGGAGCGGAGAGGTACTGTCGATACTTGACATTGAGCGGAGAGGTACTTGTACATGGAGCGGAGAGGTATTTGTACATTGAGCGGAGAGGTACTTGTACATTGAGCGGAGAGGTACTGTCGACACTTGTACATTCAGCGGAGAGCTACTTGTACATGGAGCGGAGAGGTATTTGTACATTGAGCGGAGAGGTACTTGTACATGGAGCGGAGAGGTACTTGTACATAGAGCGGAGAGGTACTTATACATGGAGCGGAGAGGTATTTGTACATTGAGCGGAGAGGTACTGTCGACACTTGTACATTGAGCGGAGAGGTACTTGTACATGGAGCGGAGAGGTACTTGTACATGGAGCGGAGATGTACTTGTACAGGGAGCGGAGAGGTACTTGTACATTGAGCGGAGAGGTACTTGTACATGGAGCGGAGAGGTACTTGTACATGGAGCGGAGAGGTACTTGTACATGGAGCGGAGAGGTACTTGTACATTGAGCGGAGAGGTACTTGTACATGGAGCGGAGAGGTACTTGTACATGGAGCGGAGAGGTACTTGTACATGGAGCGGAGAGGTACTTGTACATTGAGCGGAGAGGTACTTGTACATGGAGCGGAGAGGTACTTGTACATGGAGCGGAGAGGTACTTGTACATGGAGCGGAGAGGTACTTGTACATGGAGCGGAGAGGTACTTGTACATTGAGCGGAGATGTACTTGTACATGGAGCGGAGATGTACTTGTACATGGATCGGAGAGGTACTTGTACATGAGAGCGGAGAGGTACTGTCGACACTTGTACATTGAGCGTAGAGGTACTGTCGACACTTGTACATTGAGCGGAGAGGTACTTGTACATGGAGCGGAGAGGTACTGTCGACACTTGTACATTGAGCGGAGAGGTACTTGTACATTGAGCGGAGAGGTACTTGTACATGGAGCGCAGAGGTACTTGTACATTGAGCGGAGAGGTACTTGTACATGGAGCGGAGAGGTACTTGTACATGAGAGCGGAGAGGTACTTGTACATGGAGCGGAGAGGTACTTGTACATTGAGCGGAGAGGTACTGTCGACACTTGTACATTCAGCGGAGAGGTACTTGTACATGGAGCGGAGAGGTACTGTCGATACTTGACATTGAGCGGAGAGGTACTTGTACATGGAGCGGAGAGGTACTTGTACATGGAGCGGAGAGGTACTTGTACATGGAGCGGAGAGGTACTTGTACATTGAGCGGAGAGGTACTTGTACATGGAGCGGAGAGGTACTTGTACATTGAGCGGAGAGGTACTTGTACATGGAGCGGAGAGGTACTTGTACATGGAGCGGAGAGGTACTTGTACATGGAGCGGAGAGGTACTTGTACATGGAGCGGAGAGGTACTTGTACATTGAGCGGAGATGTACTTGTACATGGAGCGGAGATGTACTTGTACATGGATCGGAGAGGTACTTGTACATGAGAGCGGAGAGGTACTGTCGACACTTGTACATTGAGCGTAGAGGTACTGTCGACACTTGTACATTGAGCGGAGAGGTACTTGTACATGGAGCGGAGAGGTACTGTCGACACTTGTACATTGAGCGGAGAGGTACTTGTACATTGAGCGGAGAGGTACTTGTACATGGAGCGCAGAGGTACTTGTACATTGAGCGGAGAGGTACTTGTACATGGAGCGGAGAGGTACTTGTACATGAGAGCGGAGAGGTACTTGTACATGGAGCGGAGAGGTACTTGTACATTGAGCGGAGAGGTACTGTCGACACTTGTACATTCAGCGGAGAGGTACTTGTACATGGAGCGGAGAGGTACTGTCGATACTTGACATTGAGCGGAGAGGTACTTGTACATGGAGCGGAGAGGTATTTGTACATTGAGCGGAGAGGTACTTGTACATTGAGCGGAGAGGTACTGTCGACACTTGTACATTCAGCGGAGAGCTACTTGTACATGGAGCGGAGAGGTATTTGTACATTGAGCGGAGAGGTACTTGTACATGGAGCGGAGAGGTACTTGTACATAGAGCGGAGAGGTACTTATACATGGAGCGGAGAGGTATTTGTACATTGAGCGGAGAGGTACTTGTACATGGAGTGGAGAGGTACTTGTACATGAGAGCGGAGAGGTATTTGTACATGGAGCGGAAAGGTACTGTCGACACTTGTACATTGAGCGGAGAGCTACTTGTACATGGAGCGGAGAGGTACTTGTACATGAGAGCGGAGAGGTACTTGTACATGGAGCGGAGAGGTATTTGTACATGGAGCGGAGAGGTACTGTCGACACTTGTACATTGAGCGGAGAGGTACTTGTACATGGAGCGGAGAGGTACTTGTACATGGAGCGGAGATGTACTTGTACAGGGAGCGGAGAGGTACTTGTACATTGAGCGGAGAGGTACTTGTACATGGAGCGGAGAGGTACTTGTACAGGGAGCGGAGAGGTACTTGTACATTGAGCGGAGAGGTACTTGTACATGGAGCGGAGAGGTACTTGTACATGGAGCGGAGAGGTACTTGTACATGGAGCGGAGAGGTACTTGTACATTGAGCGGAGAGGTACTTGTACATGGAGCGGAGATGTACTTGTACATGGATCGGAGAGGTACTTGTACATGAGAGCGGAGAGGTACTGTCGACACTTGTACATTGAGCGTAGAGGTACTGTCGACACTTGTACATTGAGCGGAGAGGTACTTGTACATGGAGCGGAGAGGTACTGTCGACACTTGTACATTGAGCGGAGAGGTACTTGTACATTGAGCGGAGAGGTACTTGTACATGGAGCGCAGAGGTACTTGTACATTGAGCGGAGAGGTACTTGTACATGGAGCGGAGAGGTACTTGTACATGAGAGCGGAGAGGTACTTGTACATGGAGCGGAGAGGTACTTGTACATTGAGCGGAGAGGTACTGTCGACACTTGTACATTCAGCGGAGAGGTACTTGTACATGGAGCGGAGAGGTACTGTCGATACTTGACATTGAGCGGAGAGGTACTTGTACATGGAGCGGAGAGGTACTTGTACATGGAGCGGAGAGGTACTTGTACATGGAGCGGAGAGGTACTTGTACATTGAGCGGAGAGGTACTTGTACATGGAGCGGAGAGGTACTTGTACATTGAGCGGAGAGGTACTTGTACATGGAGCGGAGAGGTACTTGTACATGGAGCGGAGAGGTACTTGTACATGGAGCGGAGAGGTACTTGTACATGGAGCGGAGAGGTACTTGTACATTGAGCGGAGATGTACTTGTACATGGAGCGGAGATGTACTTGTACATGGATCGGAGAGGTACTTGTACATGAGAGCGGAGAGGTACTGTCGACACTTGTACATTGAGCGTAGAGGTACTGTCGACACTTGTACATTGAGCGGAGAGGTACTTGTACATGGAGCGGAGAGGTACTGTCGACACTTGTACATTGAGCGGAGAGGTACTTGTACATTGAGCGGAGAGGTACTTGTACATGGAGCGCAGAGGTACTTGTACATTGAGCGGAGAGGTACTTGTACATGGAGCGGAGAGGTACTTGTACATGAGAGCGGAGAGGTACTTGTACATGGAGCGGAGAGGTACTTGTACATTGAGCGGAGAGGTACTGTCGACACTTGTACATTCAGCGGAGAGGTACTTGTACATGGAGCGGAGAGGTACTGTCGATACTTGACATTGAGCGGAGAGGTACTTGTACATGGAGCGGAGAGGTATTTGTACATTGAGCGGAGAGGTACTTGTACATTGAGCGGAGAGGTACTGTCGACACTTGTACATTCAGCGGAGAGCTACTTGTACATGGAGCGGAGAGGTATTTGTACATTGAGCGGAGAGGTACTTGTACATGGAGCGGAGAGGTACTTGTACATAGAGCGGAGAGGTACTTATACATGGAGCGGAGAGGTATTTGTACATTGAGCGGAGAGGTACTTGTACATGGAGCGGAGAGGTACTTGTACATGAGAGCGGAGAGGTATTTGTACATGGAGCGGAAAGGTACTGTCGACACTTGTACATTGAGCGGAGAGCTACTTGTACATGGAGCGGAGAGGTACTTGTACATGAGAGCGGAGAGGTACTTGTACATGGAGCGGAGAGGTATTTGTACATGGAGCGGAGAGGTACTGTCGACACTTGACATTGAGCGGAGAGGTACTTGTACATGGAGCGGAGAGGTACTTGTACATGAGAGCGGAGAGGTATTTGTACATGGAGCGGAGAGGTACTGTCGACACTTGACATTGAGCGGAGAGGTACTTGTACATGGAGCGGAGAGGTACTTGTACATGGAGCGGAGAGGTACTTGTACATGGACCGGAGAGGTACTTGTACATGGAGCGGAGAGGTACTTGTACATGGAGCGGAGATGTACTTGTACATTGAGCGGAGAGGTACTTGTACATGGAGCAGAGATGTACTTGTACATGGAGCGGAGATGTACTTGTACATTGAGCGGAGAGGTACTTGTACATGGAGCGGAGAGGTACTTGTACATGGAGCGGAGATGTACTTGTACATGGAGCGGAGAGGTACTTGTACATGGAGCGGATATGTACTTGTACATTGAGCGGAGAGGTACTTGTACATGGAGCAGAGATGTACTTGTACATGGAGCGGAGAGGTACTTGTACATGGAGCGGAGAGGTACTTGTACATGGAGCGGAGAGGTACTTGTACATGGAGCGGAGAGGTACTTGTACATTGAGCGGAGAGGTACTTGTACATGGAGCGGAGAGGTACTTGTACATTGAGCGGAGAGGTACTTGTACATGGAGCGGAGAGGTACTTGTACATGGAGCGGAGAGGTACTTGTACATGGAGCGGAGAGGTACTTGTACATGGAGCGGAGAGGTACTTGTACATTGAGCGGAGATGTACTTGTACATGGAGCGGAGATGTACTTGTACATGGATCGGAGAGGTACTTGTACATGAGAGCGGAGAGGTACTGTCGACACTTGTACATTGAGCGTAGAGGTACTGTCGACACTTGTACATTGAGCGGAGAGGTACTTGTACATGGAGCGGAGAGGTACTGTCGACACTTGTACATTGAGCGGAGAGGTACTTGTACATTGAGCGGAGAGGTACTTGTACATGGAGCGCAGAGGTACTTGTACATTGAGCGGAGAGGTACTTGTACATGGAGCGGAGAGGTACTTGTACATGAGAGCGGAGAGGTACTTGTACATGGAGCGGAGAGGTACTTGTACATTGAGCGGAGAGGTACTTGTACATGGAGCGGAGAGGTACTTGTACATGAGAGCGGAGAGGTACTTGTACATGGAGCGGAGAGGTACTTGTACATTGAGCGGAGAGGTACTGTCGACACTTGTACATTCAGCGGAGAGGTACTTGTACATGGAGCGGAGAGGTACTGTCGATACTTGACATTGAGCGGAGAGGTACTTGTACATGGAGCGGAGAGGTATTTGTACATTGAGCGGAGAGGTACTTGTACATTGAGCGGAGAGGTACTGTCGACACTTGTACATTCAGCGGAGAGCTACTTGTACATGGAGCGGAGAGGTATTTGTACATTGAGCGGAGAGGTACTTGTACATGGAGCGGAGAGGTACTTGTACATAGAGCGGAGAGGTACTTATACATGGAGCGGAGAGGTATTTGTACATTGAGCGGAGAGGTACTTGTACATGGAGCGGAGAGGTACTTGTACATGAGAGCGGAGAGGTATTTGTACATGGAGCGGAAAGGTACTGTCGACACTTGTACATTGAGCGGAGAGCTACTTGTACATGGAGCGGAGAGGTACTTGTACATGAGAGCGGAGAGGTACTTGTACATGGAGCGGAGAGGTATTTGTACATGGAGCGGAGAGGTACTGTCGACACTTGACATTGAGCGGAGAGGTACTTGTACATGGAGCGGAGAGGTACTTGTACATGAGAGCGGAGAGGTATTTGTACATGGAGCGGAGAGGTACTGTCGACACTTGACATTGAGCGGAGAGGTACTTGTACATGGAGCGGAGAGGTACTTGTACATGGAGCGGAGAGGTACTTGTACATGGACCGGAGAGGTACTTGTACATGGAGCGGAGAGGTACTTGTACATGGAGCGGAGATGTACTTGTACATTGAGCGGAGAGGTACTTGTACATGGAGCAGAGATGTACTTGTACATGGAGCGGAGATGTACTTGTACATTGAGCGGAGAGGTACTTGTACATGGAGCGGAGAGGTACTTGTACATGGAGCGGAGATGTACTTGTACATGGAGCGGAGAGGTACTTGTACATGGAACGGAGATGTACTTGTACATTGAGCGGAGAGGTACTTGTACATGGAGCAGAGATGTACTTGTACATGGAGCGGAGAGGTACTTGTACATGGAGCGGAGAGGTACTTGTACATGGAGCGGAGAGGTACTTGTACATGGAGCGGAGAGGTACTTGTACATTGAGCGGAGAGGTACTTGTACATGGAGCGGAGAGGTACTTGTACATTGAGCGGAGAGGTACTTGTACATGGAGCGGAGAGGTACTTGTACATGGAGCGGAGAGGTACTTGTACATGGAGCGGAGAGGTACTTGTACATGGAGCGGAGAGGTACTTGTACATTGAGCGGAGATGTACTTGTACATGGAGCGGAGATGTACTTGTACATGGATCGGAGAGGTACTTGTACATGAGAGCGGAGAGGTACTGTCGACACTTGTACATTGAGCGTAGAGGTACTGTCGACACTTGTACATTGAGCGGAGAGGTACTTGTACATGGAGCGGAGAGGTACTGTCGACACTTGTACATTGAGCGGAGAGGTACTTGTACATTGAGCGGAGAGGTACTTGTACATGGAGCGCAGAGGTACTTGTACATTGAGCGGAGAGGTACTTGTACATGGAGCGGAGAGGTACTTGTACATGAGAGCGGAGAGGTACTTGTACATGGAGCGGAGAGGTACTTGTACATTGAGCGGAGAGGTACTGTCGACACTTGTACATTCAGCGGAGAGGTACTTGTACATGGAGCGGAGAGGTACTGTCGATACTTGACATTGAGCGGAGAGGTACTTGTACATGGAGCGGAGAGGTATTTGTACATTGAGCGGAGAGGTACTTGTACATTGAGCGGAGAGGTACTGTCGACACTTGTACATTCAGCGGAGAGCTACTTGTACATGGAGCGGAGAGGTATTTGTACATTGAGCGGAGAGGTACTTGTACATGGAGCGGAGAGGTACTTGTACATAGAGCGGAGAGGTACTTATACATGGAGCGGAGAGGTATTTGTACATTGAGCGGAGAGGTACTTGTACATGGAGCGGAGAGGTACTTGTACATGAGAGCGGAGAGGTATTTGTACATGGAGCGGAAAGGTACTGTCGACACTTGTACATTGAGCGGAGAGCTACTTGTACATGGAGCGGAGAGGTACTTGTACATGAGAGCGGAGAGGTACTTGTACATGGAGCGGAGAGGTATTTGTACATGGAGCGGAGAGGTACTGTCGACACTTGACATTGAGCGGAGAGGTACTTGTACATGGAGCGGAGAGGTACTTGTACATGAGAGCGGAGAGGTATTTGTACATGGAGCGGAGAGGTACTGTCGACACTTGACATTGAGCGGAGAGGTACTTGTACATGGAGCGGAGAGGTACTTGTACATGGAGCGGAGAGGTACTTGTACATGGACCGGAGAGGTACTTGTACATGGAGCGGAGAGGTACTTGTACATGGAGCGGAGATGTACTTGTACATTGAGCGGAGAGGTACTTGTACATGGAGCAGAGATGTACTTGTACATGGAGCGGAGATGTACTTGTACATTGAGCGGAGAGGTACTTGTACATGGAGCGGAGAGGTACTTGTACATGGAGCGGAGATGTACTTGTACATGGAGCGGAGAGGTACTTGTACATGGAGCGGAGATGTACTTGTACATTGAGCGGAGAGGTACTTGTACATGGAGCAGAGATGTACTTGTACATGGAGCGGAGAGGTACTTGTACATGGAGCGGAGAGGTACTTGTACATGGAGCGGAGAGGTACTTGTACATGGAGCGGAGAGGTACTTGTACATTGAGCGGAGAGGTACTTGTACATGGAGCGGAGAGGTACTTGTACATTGAGCGGAGAGGTACTTGTACATGGAGCGGAGAGGTACTTGTACATGGAGCGGAGAGGTACTTGTACATGGAGCGGAGAGGTACTTGTACATGGAGCGGAGAGGTACTTGTACATTGAGCGGAGATGTACTTGTACATGGAGCGGAGATGTACTTGTACATGGATCGGAGAGGTACTTGTACATGAGAGCGGAGAGGTACTGTCGACACTTGTACATTGAGCGTAGAGGTACTGTCGACACTTGTACATTGAGCGGAGAGGTACTTGTACATGGAGCGGAGAGGTACTGTCGACACTTGTACATTGAGCGGAGAGGTACTTGTACATTGAGCGGAGAGGTACTTGTACATTGAGCGGAGAGGTACTGTCGACACTTGTACATTCAGCGGAGAGGTACTTGTACATGGAGCGGAGAGGTACTGTCGATACTTGACATTGAGCGGAGAGGTACTTGTACATGGAGCGGAGAGGTATTTGTACATTGAGCGGAGAGGTACTTGTACATTGAGCGGAGAGGTACTGTCGACACTTGTACATTCAGCGGAGAGCTACTTGTACATGGAGCGGAGAGGTATTTGTACATTGAGCGGAGAGGTACTTGTACATGGAGCGGAGAGGTACTTGTACATAGAGCGGAGAGGTACTTATACATGGAGCGGAGAGGTATTTGTACATTGAGCGGAGAGGTACTTGTACATGGAGCGGAGAGGTACTTGTACATGAGAGCGGAGAGGTATTTGTACATGGAGCGGAAAGGTACTGTCGACACTTGTACATTGAGCGGAGAGCTACTTGTACATGGAGCGGAGAGGTACTTGTACATGAGAGCGGAGAGGTACTTGTACATGGAGCGGAGAGGTATTTGTACATGGAGCGGAGAGGTACTGTCGACACTTGACATTGAGCGGAGAGGTACTTGTACATGGAGCGGAGAGGTACTTGTACATGAGAGCGGAGAGGTATTTGTACATGGAGCGGAGAGGTACTGTCGACACTTGACATTGAGCGGAGAGGTACTTGTACATGGAGCGGAGAGGTACTTGTACATGGAGCGGAGAGGTACTTGTACATGGACCGGAGAGGTACTTGTACATGGAGCGGAGAGGTACTTGTACATGGAGCGGAGATGTACTTGTACATTGAGCGGAGAGGTACTTGTACATGGAGCAGAGATGTACTTGTACATGGAGCGGAGATGTACTTGTACATTGAGCGGAGAGGTACTTGTACATGGAGCGGAGAGGTACTTGTACATGGAGCGGAGATGTACTTGTACATGGAGCGGAGAGGTACTTGTACATGGAGCGGAGATGTACTTGTACATTGAGCGGAGAGGTACTTGTACATTGAGCGGAGAGGTACTTGTACATGGAGCAGAGATGTACTTGTACATGGAGCGGAGATGTACTTGTACATTGAGCGGAGAGGTACTTGTACATGGAGCGGAGAGGTACTTGTACATGGAGCGGAGATGTACTTGTACATGGAGCGGAGAGGTACTTGTACATGGAACGGAGATGTACTTGTACATTGAGCGGAGAGGTACTTGTACATGGAGCAGAGATGTACTTGTACATGGAGCGGAGAGGTACTTGTACATGGAGCGGAGAGGTACTTGTACATGGAGCGGAGAGGTACTTGTACATGGAGCGGAGAGGTACTTGTACATTGAGCGGAGAGGTACTTGTACATGGAGCGGAGAGGTACTTGTACATTGAGCGGAGAGGTACTTGTACATGGAGCGGAGAGGTACTTGTACATGGAGCGGAGAGGTACTTGTACATGGAGCGGAGAGGTACTTGTACATGGAGCGGAGAGGTACTTGTACATTGAGCGGAGATGTACTTGTACATGGAGCGGAGATGTACTTGTACATGGATCGGAGAGGTACTTGTACATGAGAGCGGAGAGGTACTGTCGACACTTGTACATTGAGCGTAGAGGTACTGTCGACACTTGTACATTGAGCGGAGAGGTACTTGTACATGGAGCGGAGAGGTACTGTCGACACTTGTACATTGAGCGGAGAGGTACTTGTACATTGAGCGGAGAGGTACTTGTACATGGAGCGCAGAGGTACTTGTACATTGAGCGGAGAGGTACTTGTACATGGAGCGGAGAGGTACTTGTACATGAGAGCGGAGAGGTACTTGTACATGGAGCGGAGAGGTACTTGTACATTGAGCGGAGAGGTACTGTCGACACTTGTACATTCAGCGGAGAGGTACTTGTACATGGAGCGGAGAGGTACTGTCGATACTTGACATTGAGCGGAGAGGTACTTGTACATGGAGCGGAGAGGTATTTGTACATTGAGCGGAGAGGTACTTGTACATTGAGCGGAGAGGTACTGTCGACACTTGTACATTCAGCGGAGAGCTACTTGTACATGGAGCGGAGAGGTATTTGTACATTGAGCGGAGAGGTACTTGTACATGGAGCGGAGAGGTACTTGTACATAGAGCGGAGAGGTACTTATACATGGAGCGGAGAGGTATTTGTACATTGAGCGGAGAGGTACTTGTACATGGAGCGGAGAGGTACTTGTACATGAGAGCGGAGAGGTATTTGTACATGGAGCGGAAAGGTACTGTCGACACTTGTACATTGAGCGGAGAGCTACTTGTACATGGAGCGGAGAGGTACTTGTACATGAGAGCGGAGAGGTACTTGTACATGGAGCGGAGAGGTATTTGTACATGGAGCGGAGAGGTACTGTCGACACTTGACATTGAGCGGAGAGGTACTTGTACATGGAGCGGAGAGGTACTTGTACATGAGAGCGGAGAGGTATTTGTACATGGAGCGGAGAGGTACTGTCGACACTTGACATTGAGCGGAGAGGTACTTGTACATGGAGCGGAGAGGTACTTGTACATGGAGCGGAGAGGTACTTGTACATGGACCGGAGAGGTACTTGTACATGGAGCGGAGAGGTACTTGTACATGGAGCGGAGATGTACTTGTACATTGAGCGGAGAGGTACTTGTACATGGAGCAGAGATGTACTTGTACATGGAGCGGAGATGTACTTGTACATTGAGCGGAGAGGTACTTGTACATGGAGCGGAGAGGTACTTGTACATGGAGCGGAGATGTACTTGTACATGGAGCGGAGAGGTACTTGTACATGGAGCGGAGATGTACTTGTACATTGAGCGGAGAGGTACTTGTACATGGAGCAGAGATGTACTTGTACATGGAGCGGAGAGGTACTTGTACATGGAGCGGAGAGGTACTTGTACATGGAGCGGAGAGGTACTTGTACATGGAGCGGAGAGGTACTTGTACATTGAGCGGAGAGGTACTTGTACATGGAGCGGAGAGGTACTTGTACATTGAGCGGAGAGGTACTTGTACATGGAGCGGAGAGGCACTTGTACATGGAGCGGAGAGGTACTTGTACATGGAGCGGAGAGGTACTTGTACATGGAGCGGAGAGGTACTTGTACATTGAGCGGAGATGTACTTGTACATGGAGCGGAGATGTACTTGTACATGGATCGGAGAGGTACTTGTACATGAGAGCGGAGAGGTACTGTCGACACTTGTACATTGAGCGTAGAGGTACTGTCGACACTTGTACATTGAGCGGAGAGGTACTTGTACATGGAGCGGAGAGGTACTGTCGACACTTGTACATTGAGCGGAGAGGTACTTGTACATTGAGCGGAGAGGTACTTGTACATTGAGCGGAGAGGTACTGTCGACACTTGTACATTCAGCGGAGAGGTACTTGTACATGGAGCGGAGAGGTACTGTCGATACTTGACATTGAGCGGAGAGGTACTTGTACATGGAGCGGAGAGGTATTTGTACATTGAGCGGAGAGGTACTTGTACATAGAGCGGAGAGGTACTTATACATGGAGCGGAGAGGTATTTGTACATTGAGCGGAGAGGTACTTGTACATGGAGCGGAGAGGTACTTGTACATGAGAGCGGAGAGGTATTTGTACATGGAGCGGAAAGGTACTGTCGACACTTGTACATTGAGCGGAGAGCTACTTGTACATGGAGCGGAGAGGTACTTGTACATGAGAGCGGAGAGGTACTTGTACATGGAGCGGAGAGGTACTTGTACATGGAGCGGAGAGGTACTTGTACATGGAGCGGAGAGGTACTTGTACATTGAGCGGAGATGTACTTGTACATGGAGCGGAGATGTACTTGTACATGGATCGGAGAGGTACTTGTACATGAGAGCGGAGAGGTACTGTCGACACTTGTACATTGAGCGTAGAGGTACTGTCGACACTTGTACATTGAGCGGAGAGGTACTTGTACATGGAGCGGAGAGGTACTGTCGACACTTGTACATTGAGCGGAGAGGTACTTGTACATTGAGCGGAGAGGTACTTGTACATGGAGCGCAGAGGTACTTGTACATTGAGCGGAGAGGTACTTGTACATGGAGCGGAGAGGTACTTGTACATGAGAGCGGAGAGGTACTTGTACATGGAGCGGAGAGGTACTTGTACATTGAGCGGAGAGGTACTGTCGACACTTGTACATTCAGCGGAGAGGTACTTGTACATGGAGCGGAGAGGTACTGTCGATACTTGACATTGAGCGGAGAGGTACTTGTACATGGAGCGGAGAGGTATTTGTACATTGAGCGGAGAGGTACTTGTACATTGAGCGGAGAGGTACTGTCGACACTTGTACATTCAGCGGAGAGCTACTTGTACATGGAGCGGAGAGGTATTTGTACATTGAGCGGAGAGGTACTTGTACATGGAGCGGAGAGGTACTTGTACATAGAGCGGAGAGGTACTTATACATGGAGCGGAGAGGTATTTGTACATTGAGCGGAGAGGTACTTGTACATGGAGCGGAGAGGTACTTGTACATGAGAGCGGAGAGGTATTTGTACATGGAGCGGAAAGGTACTGTCGACACTTGTACATTGAGCGGAGAGCTACTTGTACATGGAGCGGAGAGGTACTTGTACATGAGAGCGGAGAGGTACTTGTACATGGAGCGGAGAGGTATTTGTACATGGAGCGGAGAGGTACTGTCGACACTTGACATTGAGCGGAGAGGTACTTGTACATGGAGCGGAGAGGTACTTGTACATGAGAGCGGAGAGGTATTTGTACATGGAGCGGAGAGGTACTGTCGACACTTGACATTGAGCGGAGAGGTACTTGTACATGGAGCGGAGAGGTACTTGTACATGGAGCGGAGAGGTACTTGTACATGGACCGGAGAGGTACTTGTACATGGAGCGGAGAGGTACTTGTACATGGAGCGGAGATGTACTTGTACATTGAGCGGAGAGGTACTTGTACATGGAGCAGAGATGTACTTGTACATGGAGCGGAGATGTACTTGTACATTGAGCGGAGAGGTACTTGTACATGGAGCGGAGAGGTACTTGTACATGGAGCGGAGATGTACTTGTACATGGAGCGGAGAGGTACTTGTACATGGAGCGGAGATGTACTTGTACATTGAGCGGAGAGGTACTTGTACATGGAGCAGAGATGTACTTGTACATGGAGCGGAGAGGTACTTGTACATGGAGCGGAGAGGTACTTGTACATGGAGCGGAGAGGTACTTGTACATGGAGCGGAGAGGTACTTGTACATTGAGCGGAGAGGTACTTGTACATGGAGCGGAGAGGTACTTGTACATTGAGCGGAGAGGTACTTGTACATGGAGCGGAGAGGTACTTGTACATTGAGCGGAGAGGTACTTGTACATGGAGCGGAGAGGTACTTGTACATGGAGCGGAGAGGTACTTGTACATGGAGCGGAGAGGTACTTGTACATGGAGCGGAGAGGTACTTGTACATTGAGCGGAGATGTACTTGTACATGGAGCGGAGATGTACTTGTACATGGATCGGAGAGGTACTTGTACATGAGAGCGGAGAGGTACTGTCGACACTTGTACATTGAGCGTAGAGGTACTGTCGACACTTGTACATTGAGCGGAGAGGTACTTGTACATGGAGCGGAGAGGTACTGTCGACACTTGTACATTGAGCGGAGAGGTACTTGTACATTGAGCGGAGAGGTACTTGTACATTGAGCGGAGAGGTACTGTCGACACTTGTACATTCAGCGGAGAGGTACTTGTACATGGAGCGGAGAGGTACTGTCGATACTTGACATTGAGCGGAGAGGTACTTGTACATGGAGCGGAGAGGTATTTGTACATTGAGCGGAGAGGTACTTGTACATTGAGCGGAGAGGTACTGTCGACACTTGTACATTCAGCGGAGAGCTACTTGTACATGGAGCGGAGAGGTATTTGTACATTGAGCGGAGAGGTACTTGTACATGGAGCGGAGAGGTACTTGTACATAGAGCGGAGAGGTACTTATACATGGAGCGGAGAGGTATTTGTACATTGAGCGGAGAGGTACTTGTACATGGAGCGGAGAGGTACTTGTACATGAGAGCGGAGAGGTATTTGTACATGGAGCGGAAAGGTACTGTCGACACTTGTACATTGAGCGGAGAGCTACTTGTACATGGAGCGGAGATGTACTTGTACATTGAGCGGAGAGGTACTTGTACATGGAGCGGAGATGTACTTGTACATTGAGCGGAGAGGTACTTGTACATGGAGCAGAGATGTACTTGTACATGGAGCGGAGATGTACTTGTACATTGAGCGGAGAGGTACTTGTACATGGAGCGGAGAGGTACTTGTACATGGAGCGGAGATGTACTTGTACATGGAGCGGAGAGGTACTTGTACATGGAGCGGAGATGTACTTGTACATGGAGCGGAGAGGTACTTGTACATGGAACGGAGATGTACTTGTACATTGAGCGGAGAGGTACTTGTACATGGAGCAGAGATGTACTTGTACATGGAGCGGAGAGGTACTTGTACATGGAGCGGAGAGGTACTTGTACATGGAGCGGAGAGGTACTTGTACATGGAGCGGAGAGGTACTTGTACATTGAGCGGAGAGGTACTTGTACATGGAGCGGAGAGGTACTTGTACATTGAGCGGAGAGGTACTTGTACATGGAGCGGAGAGGTACTTGTACATGGAGCGGAGAGGTACTTGTACATGGAGCGGAGAGGTACTTGTACATGGAGCGGAGAGGTACTTGTACATTGAGCGGAGATGTACTTGTACATGGAGCGGAGATGTACTTGTACATGGATCGGAGAGGTACTTGTACATGAGAGCGGAGAGGTACTGTCGACACTTGTACATTGAGCGTAGAGGTACTGTCGACACTTGTACATTGAGCGGAGAGGTACTTGTACATGGAGCGGAGAGGTACTGTCGACACTTGTACATTGAGCGGAGAGGTACTTGTACATTGAGCGGAGAGGTACTTGTACATGGAGCGCAGAGGTACTTGTACATTGAGCGGAGAGGTACTTGTACATGGAGCGGAGAGGTACTTGTACATGAGAGCGGAGAGGTACTTGTACATGGAGCGGAGAGGTACTTGTACATTGAGCGGAGAGGTACTGTCGACACTTGTACATTCAGCGGAGAGGTACTTGTACATGGAGCGGAGAGGTACTGTCGATACTTGACATTGAGCGGAGAGGTACTTGTACATGGAGCGGAGAGGTATTTGTACATTGAGCGGAGAGGTACTTGTACATTGAGCGGAGAGGTACTGTCGACACTTGTACATTCAGCGGAGAGCTACTTGTACATGGAGCGGAGAGGTATTTGTACATTGAGCGGAGAGGTACTTGTACATGGAGCGGAGAGGTACTTGTACATAGAGCGGAGAGGTACTTATACATGGAGCGGAGAGGTATTTGTACATTGAGCGGAGAGGTACTTGTACATGGAGCGGAGAGGTACTTGTACATGAGAGCGGAGAGGTATTTGTACATGGAGCGGAAAGGTACTGTCGACACTTGTACATTGAGCGGAGAGCTACTTGTACATGGAGCGGAGAGGTACTTGTACATGAGAGCGGAGAGGTACTTGTACATGGAGCGGAGAGGTATTTGTACATGGAGCGGAGAGGTACTGTCGACACTTGACATTGAGCGGAGAGGTACTTGTACATGGAGCGGAGAGGTACTTGTACATGAGAGCGGAGAGGTATTTGTACATGGAGCGGAGAGGTACTGTCGACACTTGACATTGAGCGGAGAGGTACTTGTACATGGAGCGGAGAGGTACTTGTACATGGAGCGGAGAGGTACTTGTACATGGACCGGAGAGGTACTTGTACATGGAGCGGAGAGGTACTTGTACATGGAGCGGAGATGTACTTGTACATTGAGCGGAGAGGTACTTGTACATGGAGCAGAGATGTACTTGTACATGGAGCGGAGATGTACTTGTACATTGAGCGGAGAGGTACTTGTACATGGAGCGGAGAGGTACTTGTACATGGAGCGGAGATGTACTTGTACATGGAGCGGAGAGGTACTTGTACATGGAGCGGAGATGTACTTGTACATTGAGCGGAGAGGTACTTGTACATGGAGCAGAGATGTACTTGTACATGGAGCGGAGAGGTACTTGTACATGGAGCGGAGAGGTACTTGTACATGGAGCGGAGAGGTACTTGTACATGGAGCGGAGAGGTACTTGTACATTGAGCGGAGAGGTACTTGTACATGGAGCGGAGAGGTACTTGTACATTGAGCGGAGAGGTACTTGTACATGGAGCGGAGAGGCACTTGTACATGGAGCGGAGAGGTACTTGTACATGGAGCGGAGAGGTACTTGTACATGGAGCGGAGAGGTACTTGTACATTGAGCGGAGATGTACTTGTACATGGAGCGGAGATGTACTTGTACATGGATCGGAGAGGTACTTGTACATGAGAGCGGAGAGGTACTGTCGACACTTGTACATTGAGCGTAGAGGTACTGTCGACACTTGTACATTGAGCGGAGAGGTACTTGTACATGGAGCGGAGAGGTACTGTCGACACTTGTACATTGAGCGGAGAGGTACTTGTACATTGAGCGGAGAGGTACTTGTACATTGAGCGGAGAGGTACTGTCGACACTTGTACATTCAGCGGAGAGGTACTTGTACATGGAGCGGAGAGGTACTGTCGATACTTGACATTGAGCGGAGAGGTACTTGTACATGGAGCGGAGAGGTATTTGTACATTGAGCGGAGAGGTACTTGTACATAGAGCGGAGAGGTACTTATACATGGAGCGGAGAGGTATTTGTACATTGAGCGGAGAGGTACTTGTACATGGAGCGGAGAGGTACTTGTACATGAGAGCGGAGAGGTATTTGTACATGGAGCGGAAAGGTACTGTCGACACTTGTACATTGAGCGGAGAGCTACTTGTACATGGAGCGGAGAGGTACTTGTACATGAGAGCGGAGAGGTACTTGTACATGGAGCGGAGAGGTACTTGTACATGGAGCGGAGAGGTACTTGTACATGGAGCGGAGAGGTACTTGTACATTGAGCGGAGATGTACTTGTACATGGAGCGGAGATGTACTTGTACATGGATCGGAGAGGTACTTGTACATGAGAGCGGAGAGGTACTGTCGACACTTGTACATTGAGCGTAGAGGTACTGTCGACACTTGTACATTGAGCGGAGAGGTACTTGTACATGGAGCGGAGAGGTACTGTCGACACTTGTACATTGAGCGGAGAGGTACTTGTACATTGAGCGGAGAGGTACTTGTACATGGAGCGCAGAGGTACTTGTACATTGAGCGGAGAGGTACTTGTACATGGAGCGGAGAGGTACTTGTACATGAGAGCGGAGAGGTACTTGTACATGGAGCGGAGAGGTACTTGTACATTGAGCGGAGAGGTACTGTCGACACTTGTACATTCAGCGGAGAGGTACTTGTACATGGAGCGGAGAGGTACTGTCGATACTTGACATTGAGCGGAGAGGTACTTGTACATGGAGCGGAGAGGTATTTGTACATTGAGCGGAGAGGTACTTGTACATTGAGCGGAGAGGTACTGTCGACACTTGTACATTCAGCGGAGAGCTACTTGTACATGGAGCGGAGAGGTATTTGTACATTGAGCGGAGAGGTACTTGTACATGGAGCGGAGAGGTACTTGTACATAGAGCGGAGAGGTACTTATACATGGAGCGGAGAGGTATTTGTACATTGAGCGGAGAGGTACTTGTACATGGAGCGGAGAGGTACTTGTACATGAGAGCGGAGAGGTATTTGTACATGGAGCGGAAAGGTACTGTCGACACTTGTACATTGAGCGGAGAGCTACTTGGACATGGAGCGGAGAGGTACTTGTACATGAGAGCGGAGAGGTACTTGTACATGGAGCGGAGAGGTATTTGTACATGGAGCGGAGAGGTACTGTCGACACTTGACATTGAGCGGAGAGGTACTTGTACATGGAGCGGAGAGGTACTTGTACATGAGAGCGGAGAGGTATTTGTACATGGAGCGGAGAGGTACTGTCGACACTTGACATTGAGCGGAGAGGTACTTGTACATGGAGCGGAGAGGTACTTGTACATGGAGCGGAGAGGTACTTGTACATGGACCGGAGAGGTACTTGTACATGGAGCGGAGAGGTACTTGTACATGGAGCGGAGATGTACTTGTACATTGAGCGGAGAGGTACTTGTACATGGAGCAGAGATGTACTTGTACATGGAGCGGAGATGTACTTGTACATTGAGCGGAGAGGTACTTGTACATGGAGCGGAGAGGTACTTGTACATGGAGCGGAGATGTACTTGTACATGGAGCGGAGAGGTACTTGTACATGGAGCGGAGATGTACTTGTACATTGAGCGGAGAGGTACTTGTACATGGAGCAGAGATGTACTTGTACATGGAGCGGAGAGGTACTTGTACATGGAGCGGAGAGGTACTTGTACATGGAGCGGAGAGGTACTTGTACATGGAGCGGAGAGGTACTTGTACATTGAGCGGAGAGGTACTTGTACATGGAGCGGAGAGGTACTTGTACATTGAGCGGAGAGGTACTTGTACATGGAGCGGAGAGGTACTTGTACATTGAGCGGAGAGGTACTTGTACATGGAGCGGAGAGGTACTTGTACATGGAGCGGAGAGGTACTTGTACATGGAGCGGAGAGGTACTTGTACATGGAGCGGAGAGGTACTTGTACATTGAGCGGAGATGTACTTGTACATGGAGCGGAGATGTACTTGTACATGGATCGGAGAGGTACTTGTACATGAGAGCGGAGAGGTACTGTCGACACTTGTACATTGAGCGTAGAGGTACTGTCGACACTTGTACATTGAGCGGAGAGGTACTTGTACATGGAGCGGAGAGGTACTGTCGACACTTGTACATTGAGCGGAGAGGTACTTGTACATTGAGCGGAGAGGTACTTGTACATTGAGCGGAGAGGTACTGTCGACACTTGTACATTCAGCGGAGAGGTACTTGTACATGGAGCGGAGAGGTACTGTCGATACTTGACATTGAGCGGAGAGGTACTTGTACATGGAGCGGAGAGGTATTTGTACATTGAGCGGAGAGGTACTTGTACATTGAGCGGAGAGGTACTGTCGACACTTGTACATTCAGCGGAGAGCTACTTGTACATGGAGCGGAGAGGTATTTGTACATTGAGCGGAGAGGTACTTGTACATGGAGCGGAGAGGTACTTGTACATAGAGCGGAGAGGTACTTATACATGGAGCGGAGAGGTATTTGTACATTGAGCGGAGAGGTACTTGTACATGGAGCGGAGAGGTACTTGTACATGAGAGCGGAGAGGTATTTGTACATGGAGCGGAAAGGTACTGTCGACACTTGTACATTGAGCGGAGAGCTACTTGTACATGGAGCGGAGAGGTACTTGTACATGAGAGCGGAGAGGTACTTGTACATGGAGCGGAGAGGTATTTGTACATGGAGCGGAGAGGTACTGTCGACACTTGACATTGAGCGGAGAGGTACTTGTACATGGAGCGGAGAGGTACTTGTACATGAGAGCGGAGAGGTATTTGTACATGGAGCGGAGAGGTACTGTCGACACTTGACATTGAGCGGAGAGGTACTTGTACATGGAGCGGAGAGGTACTTGTACATGGAGCGGAGAGGTACTTGTACATGGACCGGAGAGGTACTTGTACATGGAGCGGAGAGGTACTTGTACATGGAGCGGAGATGTACTTGTACATTGAGCGGAGAGGTACTTGTACATGGAGCAGAGATGTACTTGTACATGGAGCGGAGATGTACTTGTACATTGAGCGGAGAGGTACTTGTACATGGAGCGGAGAGGTACTTGTACATGGAGCGGAGATGTACTTGTACATGGAGCGGAGAGGTACTTGTACATGGAGCGGAGATGTACTTGTACATTGAGCGGAGAGGTACTTGTACATTGAGCGGAGAGGTACTTGTACATGGAGCAGAGATGTACTTGTACATGGAGCGGAGATGTACTTGTACATTGAGCGGAGAGGTACTTGTACATGGAGCGGAGAGGTACTTGTACATGGAGCGGAGATGTACTTGTACATGGAGCGGAGAGGTACTTGTACATGGAACGGAGATGTACTTGTACATTGAGCGGAGAGGTACTTGTACATGGAGCAGAGATGTACTTGTACATGGAGCGGAGAGGTACTTGTACATGGAGCGGAGAGGTACTTGTACATGGAGCGGAGAGGTACTTGTACATGGAGCGGAGAGGTACTTGTACATTGAGCGGAGAGGTACTTGTACATGGAGCGGAGAGGTACTTGTACATTGAGCGGAGAGGTACTTGTACATGGAGCGGAGAGGTACTTGTACATGGAGCGGAGAGGTACTTGTACATGGAGCGGAGAGGTACTTGTACATGGAGCGGAGAGGTACTTGTACATTGAGCGGAGATGTACTTGTACATGGAGCGGAGATGTACTTGTACATGGATCGGAGAGGTACTTGTACATGAGAGCGGAGAGGTACTGTCGACACTTGTACATTGAGCGTAGAGGTACTGTCGACACTTGTACATTGAGCGGAGAGGTACTTGTACATGGAGCGGAGAGGTACTGTCGACACTTGTACATTGAGCGGAGAGGTACTTGTACATTGAGCGGAGAGGTACTTGTACATGGAGCGCAGAGGTACTTGTACATTGAGCGGAGAGGTACTTGTACATGGAGCGGAGAGGTACTTGTACATGAGAGCGGAGAGGTACTTGTACATGGAGCGGAGAGGTACTTGTACATTGAGCGGAGAGGTACTGTCGACACTTGTACATTCAGCGGAGAGGTACTTGTACATGGAGCGGAGAGGTACTGTCGATACTTGACATTGAGCGGAGAGGTACTTGTACATGGAGCGGAGAGGTATTTGTACATTGAGCGGAGAGGTACTTGTACATTGAGCGGAGAGGTACTGTCGACACTTGTACATTCAGCGGAGAGCTACTTGTACATGGAGCGGAGAGGTATTTGTACATTGAGCGGAGAGGTACTTGTACATGGAGCGGAGAGGTACTTGTACATAGAGCGGAGAGGTACTTATACATGGAGCGGAGAGGTATTTGTACATTGAGCGGAGAGGTACTTGTACATGGAGCGGAGAGGTACTTGTACATGAGAGCGGAGAGGTATTTGTACATGGAGCGGAAAGGTACTGTCGACACTTGTACATTGAGCGGAGAGCTACTTGTACATGGAGCGGAGAGGTACTTGTACATGAGAGCGGAGAGGTACTTGTACATGGAGCGGAGAGGTATTTGTACATGGAGCGGAGAGGTACTGTCGACACTTGACATTGAGCGGAGAGGTACTTGTACATGGAGCGGAGAGGTACTTGTACATGAGAGCGGAGAGGTATTTGTACATGGAGCGGAGAGGTACTGTCGACACTTGACATTGAGCGGAGAGGTACTTGTACATGGAGCGGAGAGGTACTTGTACATGGAGCGGAGAGGTACTTGTACATGGACCGGAGAGGTACTTGTACATGGAGCGGAGAGGTACTTGTACATGGAGCGGAGATGTACTTGTACATTGAGCGGAGAGGTACTTGTACATGGAGCAGAGATGTACTTGTACATGGAGCGGAGATGTACTTGTACATTGAGCGGAGAGGTACTTGTACATGGAGCGGAGAGGTACTTGTACATGGAGCGGAGATGTACTTGTACATGGAGCGGAGAGGTACTTGTACATGGAGCGGAGATGTACTTGTACATTGAGCGGAGAGGTACTTGTACATGGAGCAGAGATGTACTTGTACATGGAGCGGAGAGGTACTTGTACATGGAGCGGAGAGGTACTTGTACATGGAGCGGAGAGGTACTTGTACATGGAGCGGAGAGGTACTTGTACATTGAGCGGAGAGGTACTTGTACATGGAGCGGAGAGGTACTTGTACATTGAGCGGAGAGGTACTTGTACATGGAGCGGAGAGGCACTTGTACATGGAGCGGAGAGGTACTTGTACATGGAGCGGAGAGGTACTTGTACATGGAGCGGAGAGGTACTTGTACATTGAGCGGAGATGTACTTGTACATGGAGCGGAGATGTACTTGTACATGGATCGGAGAGGTACTTGTACATGAGAGCGGAGAGGTACTGTCGACACTTGTACATTGAGCGTAGAGGTACTGTCGACACTTGTACATTGAGCGGAGAGGTACTTGTACATGGAGCGGAGAGGTACTGTCGACACTTGTACATTGAGCGGAGAGGTACTTGTACATTGAGCGGAGAGGTACTTGTACATTGAGCGGAGAGGTACTGTCGACACTTGTACATTCAGCGGAGAGGTACTTGTACATGGAGCGGAGAGGTACTGTCGATACTTGACATTGAGCGGAGAGGTACTTGTACATGGAGCGGAGAGGTATTTGTACATTGAGCGGAGAGGTACTTGTACATAGAGCGGAGAGGTACTTATACATGGAGCGGAGAGGTATTTGTACATTGAGCGGAGAGGTACTTGTACATGGAGCGGAGAGGTACTTGTACATGAGAGCGGAGAGGTATTTGTACATGGAGCGGAAAGGTACTGTCGACACTTGTACATTGAGCGGAGAGCTACTTGTACATGGAGCGGAGAGGTACTTGTACATGAGAGCGGAGAGGTACTTGTACATGGAGCGGAGAGGTACTTGTACATGGAGCGGAGAGGTACTTGTACATGGAGCGGAGAGGTACTTGTACATTGAGCGGAGATGTACTTGTACATGGAGCGGAGATGTACTTGTACATGGATCGGAGAGGTACTTGTACATGAGAGCGGAGAGGTACTGTCGACACTTGTACATTGAGCGTAGAGGTACTGTCGACACTTGTACATTGAGCGGAGAGGTACTTGTACATGGAGCGGAGAGGTACTGTCGACACTTGTACATTGAGCGGAGAGGTACTTGTACATTGAGCGGAGAGGTACTTGTACATGGAGCGCAGAGGTACTTGTACATTGAGCGGAGAGGTACTTGTACATGGAGCGGAGAGGTACTTGTACATGAGAGCGGAGAGGTACTTGTACATGGAGCGGAGAGGTACTTGTACATTGAGCGGAGAGGTACTGTCGACACTTGTACATTCAGCGGAGAGGTACTTGTACATGGAGCGGAGAGGTACTGTCGATACTTGACATTGAGCGGAGAGGTACTTGTACATGGAGCGGAGAGGTATTTGTACATTGAGCGGAGAGGTACTTGTACATTGAGCGGAGAGGTACTGTCGACACTTGTACATTCAGCGGAGAGCTACTTGTACATGGAGCGGAGAGGTATTTGTACATTGAGCGGAGAGGTACTTGTACATGGAGCGGAGAGGTACTTGTACATAGAGCGGAGAGGTACTTATACATGGAGCGGAGAGGTATTTGTACATTGAGCGGAGAGGTACTTGTACATGGAGCGGAGAGGTACTTGTACATGAGAGCGGAGAGGTATTTGTACATGGAGCGGAAAGGTACTGTCGACACTTGTACATTGAGCGGAGAGCTACTTGTACATGGAGCGGAGAGGTACTTGTACATGAGAGCGGAGAGGTACTTGTACATGGAGCGGAGAGGTATTTGTACATGGAGCGGAGAGGTACTGTCGACACTTGACATTGAGCGGAGAGGTACTTGTACATGGAGCGGAGAGGTACTTGTACATGAGAGCGGAGAGGTATTTGTACATGGAGCGGAGAGGTACTGTCGACACTTGACATTGAGCGGAGAGGTACTTGTACATGGAGCGGAGAGGTACTTGTACATGGAGCGGAGAGGTACTTGTACATGGACCGGAGAGGTACTTGTACATGGAGCGGAGAGGTACTTGTACATGGAGCGGAGATGTACTTGTACATTGAGCGGAGAGGTACTTGTACATGGAGCAGAGATGTACTTGTACATGGAGCGGAGATGTACTTGTACATTGAGCGGAGAGGTACTTGTACATGGAGCGGAGAGGTACTTGTACATGGAGCGGAGATGTACTTGTACATGGAGCGGAGAGGTACTTGTACATGGAGCGGAGATGTACTTGTACATTGAGCGGAGAGGTACTTGTACATGGAGCAGAGATGTACTTGTACATGGAGCGGAGAGGTACTTGTACATGGAGCGGAGAGGTACTTGTACATGGAGCGGAGAGGTACTTGTACATGGAGCGGAGAGGTACTTGTACATTGAGCGGAGAGGTACTTGTACATGGAGCGGAGAGGTACTTGTACATTGAGCGGAGAGGTACTTGTACATGGAGCGGAGAGGTACTTGTACATTGAGCGGAGAGGTACTTGTACATGGAGCGGAGAGGCACTTGTACATGGAGCGGAGAGGTACTTGTACATGGAGCGGAGAGGTACTTGTACATGGAGCGGAGAGGTACTTGTACATTGAGCGGAGATGTACTTGTACATGGAGCGGAGATGTACTTGTACATGGATCGGAGAGGTACTTGTACATGAGAGCGGAGAGGTACTGTCGACACTTGTACATTGAGCGTAGAGGTACTGTCGACACTTGTACATTGAGCGGAGAGGTACTTGTACATGGAGCGGAGAGGTACTGTCGACACTTGTACATTGAGCGGAGAGGTACTTGTACATTGAGCGGAGAGGTACTTGTACATTGAGCGGAGAGGTACTGTCGACACTTGTACATTCAGCGGAGAGGTACTTGTACATGGAGCGGAGAGGTACTGTCGATACTTGACATTGAGCGGAGAGGTACTTGTACATGGAGCGGAGAGGTATTTGTACATTGAGCGGAGAGGTACTTGTACATAGAGCGGAGAGGTACTTATACATGGAGCGGAGAGGTATTTGTACATTGAGCGGAGAGGTACTTGTACATGGAGCGGAGAGGTACTTGTACATGAGAGCGGAGAGGTATTTGTACATGGAGCGGAAAGGTACTGTCGACACTTGTACATTGAGCGGAGAGCTACTTGTACATGGAGCGGAGAGGTACTTGTACATGAGAGCGGAGAGGTACTTGTACATGGAGCGGAGAGGTACTTGTACATGGAGCGGAGAGGTACTTGTACATGGAGCGGAGAGGTACTTGTACATTGAGCGGAGATGTACTTGTACATGGAGCGGAGATGTACTTGTACATGGATCGGAGAGGTACTTGTACATGAGAGCGGAGAGGTACTGTCGACACTTGTACATTGAGCGTAGAGGTACTGTCGACACTTGTACATTGAGCGGAGAGGTACTTGTACATGGAGCGGAGAGGTACTGTCGACACTTGTACATTGAGCGGAGAGGTACTTGTACATTGAGCGGAGAGGTACTTGTACATGGAGCGCAGAGGTACTTGTACATTGAGCGGAGAGGTACTTGTACATGGAGCGGAGAGGTACTTGTACATGAGAGCGGAGAGGTACTTGTACATGGAGCGGAGAGGTACTTGTACATTGAGCGGAGAGGTACTGTCGACACTTGTACATTCAGCGGAGAGGTACTTGTACATGGAGCGGAGAGGTACTGTCGATACTTGACATTGAGCGGAGAGGTACTTGTACATGGAGCGGAGAGGTATTTGTACATTGAGCGGAGAGGTACTTGTACATTGAGCGGAGAGGTACTGTCGACACTTGTACATTCAGCGGAGAGCTACTTGTACATGGAGCGGAGAGGTATTTGTACATTGAGCGGAGAGGTACTTGTACATGGAGCGGAGAGGTACTTGTACATAGAGCGGAGAGGTACTTATACATGGAGCGGAGAGGTATTTGTACATTGAGCGGAGAGGTACTTGTACATGGAGCGGAGAGGTACTTGTACATGAGAGCGGAGAGGTATTTGTACATGGAGCGGAAAGGTACTGTCGACACTTGTACATTGAGCGGAGAGCTACTTGTACATGGAGCGGAGAGGTACTTGTACATGAGAGCGGAGAGGTACTTGTACATGGAGCGGAGAGGTATTTGTACATGGAGCGGAGAGGTACTGTCGACACTTGACATTGAGCGGAGAGGTACTTGTACATGGAGCGGAGAGGTACTTGTACATGAGAGCGGAGAGGTATTTGTACATGGAGCGGAGAGGTACTGTCGACACTTGACATTGAGCGGAGAGGTACTTGTACATGGAGCGGAGAGGTACTTGTACATGGAGCGGAGAGGTACTTGTACATGGACCGGAGAGGTACTTGTACATGGAGCGGAGAGGTACTTGTACATGGAGCGGAGATGTACTTGTACATTGAGCGGAGAGGTACTTGTACATGGAGCAGAGATGTACTTGTACATGGAGCGGAGATGTACTTGTACATTGAGCGGAGAGGTACTTGTACATGGAGCGGAGAGGTACTTGTACATGGAGCGGAGATGTACTTGTACATGGAGCGGAGAGGTACTTGTACATGGAGCGGAGATGTACTTGTACATTGAGCGGAGAGGTACTTGTACATGGAGCAGAGATGTACTTGTACATGGAGCGGAGAGGTACTTGTACATGGAGCGGAGAGGTACTTGTACATGGAGCGGAGAGGTACTTGTACATGGAGCGGAGAGGTACTTGTACATTGAGCGGAGAGGTACTTGTACATGGAGCGGAGAGGTACTTGTACATTGAGCGGAGAGGTACTTGTACATGGAGCGGAGAGGCACTTGTACATGGAGCGGAGAGGTACTTGTACATGGAGCGGAGAGGTACTTGTACATGGAGCGGAGAGGTACTTGTACATTGAGCGGAGATGTACTTGTACATGGAGCGGAGATGTACTTGTACATGGATCGGAGAGGTACTTGTACATGAGAGCGGAGAGGTACTGTCGACACTTGTACATTGAGCGTAGAGGTACTGTCGACACTTGTACATTGAGCGGAGAGGTACTTGTACATGGAGCGGAGAGGTACTGTCGACACTTGTACATTGAGCGGAGAGGTACTTGTACATTGAGCGGAGAGGTACTTGTACATTGAGCGGAGAGGTACTGTCGACACTTGTACATTCAGCGGAGAGGTACTTGTACATGGAGCGGAGAGGTACTGTCGATACTTGACATTGAGCGGAGAGGTACTTGTACATGGAGCGGAGAGGTATTTGTACATTGAGCGGAGAGGTACTTGTACATTGAGCGGAGAGGTACTGTCGACACTTGTACATTCAGCGGAGAGCTACTTGTACATGGAGCGGAGAGGTATTTGTACATTGAGCGGAGAGGTACTTGTACATGGAGCGGAGAGGTACTTGTACATAGAGCGGAGAGGTACTTATACATGGAGCGGAGAGGTATTTGTACATTGAGCGGAGAGGTACTTGTACATGGAGCGGAGAGGTACTTGTACATGAGAGCGGAGAGGTATTTGTACATGGAGCGGAAAGGTACTGTCGACACTTGTACATTGAGCGGAGAGCTACTTGTACATGGAGCGGAGAGGTACTTGTACATGAGAGCGGAGAGGTACTTGTACATGGAGCGGAGAGGTATTTGTACATGGAGCGGAGAGGTACTGTCGACACTTGACATTGAGCGGAGAGGTACTTGTACATGGAGCGGAGAGGTACTTGTACATGAGAGCGGAGAGGTATTTGTACATGGAGCGGAGAGGTACTGTCGACACTTGACATTGAGCGGAGAGGTACTTGTACATGGAGCGGAGAGGTACTTGTACATGGAGCGGAGAGGTACTTGTACATGGACCGGAGAGGTACTTGTACATGGAGCGGAGAGGTACTTGTACATGGAGCGGAGATGTACTTGTACATTGAGCGGAGAGGTACTTGTACATGGAGCAGAGATGTACTTGTACATGGAGCGGAGATGTACTTGTACATTGAGCGGAGAGGTACTTGTACATGGAGCGGAGAGGTACTTGTACATGGAGCGGAGATGTACTTGTACATGGAGCGGAGAGGTACTTGTACATGGAGCGGAGATGTACTTGTACATTGAGCGGAGAGGTACTTGTACATGGAGCAGAGATGTACTTGTACATGGAGCGGAGAGGTACTTGTACATGGAGCGGAGAGGTACTTGTACATGGAGCGGAGAGGTACTTGTACATGGAGCGGAGAGGTACTTGTACATTGAGCGGAGAGGTACTTGTACATTGAGCGGAGAGGTACTTGTACATGGAGCTAGGGCTGGGTATCAAGTTTCGATACTTACTTGGCACCGAAATGGAAACATCGATACTAAGGGGTATCGAAGCCTCCCTTGTCAATCGATACCAATTTTCGATACCAAAACAAAACAGCGTCATTGAGCCTATAAGCATGCGACATGCTTGCACGCCGCGCTCTAATACGGCTGGTGATTGGCTGTCATGTAGAGGCATGCAGGAAACGTTACGCCCACTTTAGCCGGTGTGTTTGTTGTGACTGTGAGCCAGGCGTGCGGTGCGGATAGTATACAAGAAGTTAGCCACTCAAGCTACTCCTATCCTGGATTACCATATGGCGAAGATGATGAAAAGCAGGAAAATAAACAGAAACAACACGGACTGGTTTCCAAAGACAAGAGAAATAATTGAGAGGTGGGTCAGCTCAGCTTACCGCAAGTTAGCGGTTATCAGATCCCTCAGTCTGACAAATCCATGCATCTGGCTGTGAGTTGTAGCATTAGATCGTTTAATTAATTGCCGCCGTAACGTTATGCGCAAGCGGGCATTGTGTATTTTTAGCAACTCGTTAACAAACGCTGATGTCATGATAGTTTGTTGAATGTAAATGCGATTCATTTATATTGATTGGCTAGTCAGTGAAGTTGAGCTGTCTCGTCAGATTTGACAAGAATGACGTTCTGTTGCAGCAGTGAGCACACTGATCTGCAACGCTAGCGTTAATGTTTAATTAATTAGCGTTATGTGCAAGCGGGCAGTTATCGCCCATGTATTTTTAGCAACTCGTTAACAAACGCTGATGTCATGATAGTTTGTTGAATATAAATGCGATTCACTTTGTGGCATATAAGGCTATATTGATAGGCTAGTCAATGCTCAACTAGTCTTCCATGCATGAAGTGGAGCCATCTCATCAGTTTGTACAAGAATAGAGTTCTGTTGCATCAGTGAGCATTAAACCCTGATTTGCAACTCTCTGTTTTGCACTGAAAACTATTCCACTGATTTATTTGTTTTAGCTACATTTCTTTCCTTTGTAGTACTCCAATATTTTTTGTAGGGACGGCAATACGTTTAGAGAACTTAAAGTTATGTTAAATACAGTAGGTTTTATTTTTTTCTGCTGTAAAACTTAAGATGGGGGGAAACTAAAGATTTGTAAAATAATTTCAATGTGTAATGCAGTTTTATTTTTGTTAAAATGGATTTTTCTAAAAATTGGTATCGAAAAAAGTATCGTTCAGGAACCGGTATCGAAATCCAAGTATCGAAACGGTATCGATATCGAAAAATTTTGAACGATACCCAGCCCTACATGGAGCGCAGATGTACTTGTACATTGAGCGGAGAGGTACTGGTACATGGAGCGGAGATGTACTTGTACATTGAGCGGAGAGGTACTTGTACATTGAGCGGAGAGGTACTTGTACATGGAGCGGAGATGTACTTGTACATTGAGCGGAGAGGTACTGGTACATGGAGCGGAGATGTACTTGTACATTGAGCGGAGAGGTACTTGTACATGGAGTGGAGATGTACTTGTACATTGAGCGGAGAGGTACTGGTACATGGAGCGGAGATGTACTTGTACATTGAGCGGAGAGGTACTTGTACATGGAGTGGAGATGTACTTGTACATTGAGCGGAGAGGTACTGGTACATGGAGCGGAGATGTACTTGTACATTGAGCGGAGAGGTACTTGTACATGGAGTGGAGATGTACTTGTACATGGAGCGGAGATGTACTTGTACATTGAGCGGAGAGGTACTTGTACATGGAGCGGAGATGTACTTGTACATGGAGCGGAGAGGTACTTGTACATTGAGCGGAGAGGTACTTGTACATGGAGCGGAGAGGTACTTGTACATGGAGCGGAGATGTACTTGTACATGGAGCGGAGAGGTACTTGTACATGGAGCGGAGATGTACTTGTACATTGAGCGGAGAGGTACTTGTACATGGAGCAGAGATGTACTTGTACATGGAGCGGAGAGGTACTTGTACATGGAGCGGAGAGGTACTTGTACATGGAGCGGAGAGGTACTTGTACATGGAGCGGAGAGGTACTTGTACATTGAGCGGAGAGGTACTTGTACATTGAGCGGAGAGGTACTTGTACATGGAGCTAGGGCTGGGTATCGAGTTTCGATACTTACTTGGCACCGAAATGGAAACATCGATACTAAGGGGTATCGAAGCCTCCCTTGTCAATCGATACCAATTTTCGATACCAAAACAAAACAGCGTCATTGAGCCTATAAGCATGCGACATGCTTGCACGCCGCGCTCTAATACGGCTGGTGATTGGCTGTCATGTAGAGGCATGCAGGAAACGTAACGCTCACTTTAGCCGGTGTGTTTGTTGTGACTGTGAGCCAGGCGTGCGGTGCGGATAGTATACAAGAAGTTAGCCACTCAAGCTACTCCTATCCTGGATTACCATATGGCGAAGATGATGAAAAGCAGGAAAAGAAACAGAAACAACACGGACTGGTTTCCACAGACAAGAGAAATAATTGAGAGGTGGGTCAGCTCAGCTTACCGCAAGTTAGCGGTTATCAGATCCCTCAGTCTGACAAATCCATGCATCTGGCTGTGAGTTGTAGCATTAGATCGTTTAATTAATTGCCGCCGTAACGTTATGCGCAAGCGGGCATTGTGTATTTTTAGCAACTCGTTAACAAACGCTGATGTCATGATAGTTTGTTGAATGTAAATGCGATTCATTTATATTGATTGGCTAGTCAGTGAAGTTGAGCTGTCTCGTCAGATTTGACAAGAATGACGTTCTGTTGCAGCAGTGAGCACACTGATCTGCAACGCTAGCGTTAATGTTTAATTAATTAGCGTTATGTGCAAGCGGGCAGTTATCGCCCATGTATTTTTAGCAACTCGTTAACAAACGCTGATGTCATGATAGTTTGTTGAATATAAATGCGATTCACTTTGTGGCATATAAGGCTATATTGATAGGCTAGTCAATGCTCAACTAGTCTTCCATGCATGAAGTGGAGCCATCTCATCAGTTTGTACAAGAATAGAGTTCTGTTGCATCAGTGAGCATTAAACCCTGATTTGCAACTCTCTGTTTTGCACTGAAAACTATTCCACTGATTTATTTGTTTTAGCTACATTTCTTTCCTTTGTAGTACTCCAATATTTTTTGTAGGGACGGCAATACGTTTAGAGAACTTAAAGTTATGTTAAATACAGTAGGTTTTATTTTTTTCTGCTGTAAAACTTAAGATGGGGGGAAACTAAAGATTTGTAAAATAATTTCAATGTGTAATGCAGTTTTATTTTTGTTAAAATGGATTTTTCTAAAAATTGGTATCGAAAAAAGTATCGTTCAGGAACCGGTATCGAAATCCAAGTATCGAAACGGTATCGATATCGAAAAATTTTGAACAATACCCAGCCCTACATGGAGCGCAGATGTACTTGTACATTGAGCGGAGAGGTACTGGTACATGGAGCGGAGATGTACTTGTACATTGAGCGGAGAGGTACTTGTACATTGAGCGGAGAGGTACTTGTACATGGAGCGGAGATGTACTTGTACATTGAGCGGAGAGGTACTGGTACATGGAGCGGAGATGTACTTGTACATTGAGCGGAGAGGTACTTGTACATGGAGTGGAGATGTACTTGTACATTGAGCGGAGAGGTACTGGTACATGGAGCGGAGATGTACTTGTACATTGAGCGGAGAGGTACTTGTACATGGAGTGGAGATGTACTTGTACATTGAGCGGAGAGGTACTGGTACATGGAGCGGAGATGTACTTGTACATTGAGCGGAGAGGTACTTGTACATGGAGTGGAGATGTACTTGTACATGGAGCGGAGATGTACTTGTACATTGAGCGGAGAGGTACTTGTACATGGAGCGGAGATGTACTTGTACATGGAGCGGAGAGGTACTTGTACATGGAGCGGAGAGGTACTTGTACATGGAGCGGAGATGTACTTGTACATGGAGCGGAGATGTACTTGTACATGGAGCGGAGAGGTACTTGTACATGGAGCGGAGAGGTACTTATACATTGAGCGGAGACGTACTTGTACATGGAGCGGAGATGTACTTGTACATTGAGCGGAGAGGTACTTGTACATTGAGCGGAGAGGTACTGGTACATGGAGCGGAGATGTACTTGTACATTGAGCGGAGAGGTACTTGTACATGGAGCGGAGAGGTACTTGTACATTGAGCGGAGAGGTACTTGTACATTGAGCGGAGAGGTACTTGTACATTGAGCGGAGACGTACTTGTACATTGAGCGGAGATGTACTTGTACATTGAGCGGAGATGTACTTGTACATTGAGCGGAGAGGTACTGGTACATGGAGCGGAGAGGTACTTGTACATGGAGCGGAGAGGTATTTGTACATGGAGCGGAGAGGTATTTGTACATGGAGCGGAGAGGTACTTGTACATTGAGCGGAGAGGTACTTGTACATGGAGCGGAGAGGTACTTGTACATGTAGCGGAGAGGTGCTTGTACATGGAGCGGAGAGGTACTTGTACATGGAGCGGAGAGGTATTTGTACATGGAGCGGAGAGGTACTTGTACATGGAGCGGAGAGGTACTTGTACATTCAGCGGAGAGGTACTTGTACATTGAGCGGAGAGGTACTTGTAGATGGAGCGGAGAGGTACTGTCGACACTTGTACATTGAGCGGAGAGGTACTTGTACATGGAGCGGAGAGGTACTTGTACATGGAGCGGAGAGGTACTGTCGACACTTGTACATTGAGCGGAGAGGTACTTGTACATGGAGCGGAGAGGTACTTGTACATGGAGCGGAGATGTACTTGTACAGGGAGCGGAGAGGTACTTGTACATTGAGCGGAGAGGTACTTGTACATGGAGCGGAGAGGTACTTGTACATGGAGCGGAGAGGTACTTGTACATGGAGCGGAGAGGTACTTGTACATTGAGCGGAGAGGTACTTGTACATGGAGCGGAGAGGTACTTGTACATGGAGCGGAGAGGTACTTGTACATGGAGCGGAGAGGTACTTGTACATTGAGCGGAGAGGTACTTGTACATGGAGCGGAGAGGTACTTGTACATGGAGCGGAGAGGTACTTGTACATGGAGCGGAGAGGTACTTGTACATGGAGCGGAGAGGTACTTGTACATTGAGCGGAGATGTACTTGTACATGGAGCGGAGATGTACTTGTACATGGATCGGAGAGGTACTTGTACATGAGAGCGGAGAGGTACTGTCGACACTTGTACATTGAGCGTAGAGGTACTGTCGACACTTGTACATTGAGCGGAGAGGTACTTGTACATGGAGCGGAGAGGTACTGTCGACACTTGTACATTGAGCGGAGAGGTACTTGTACATTGAGCGGAGAGGTACTTGTACATGGAGCGCAGAGGTACTTGTACATTGAGCGGAGAGGTACTTGTACATGGAGCGGAGAGGTACTTGTACATGAGAGCGGAGAGGTACTTGTACATGGAGCGGAGAGGTACTTGTACATTGAGCGGAGAGGTACTGTCGACACTTGTACATTCAGCGGAGAGGTACTTGTACATGGAGCGGAGAGGTACTGTCGATACTTGACATTGAGCGGAGAGGTACTTGTACATGGAGCGGAGAGGTACTTGTACATGCAGCGGAGAGGTACTTGTACATGGAGCGGAGAGGTACTTGTACATTGAGCGGAGAGGTACTTGTACATGGAGCGGAGAGGTACTTGTACATTGAGCGGAGAGGTACTTGTACATGGAGCGGAGAGGTACTTGTACATGGAGCGGAGAGGTACTTGTACATGGAGCGGAGAGGTACTTGTACATGGAGCGGAGAGGTACTTGTACATTGAGCGGAGATGTACTTGTACATGGAGCGGAGATGTACTTGTACATGGATCGGAGAGGTACTTGTACATGAGAGCGGAGAGGTACTGTCGACACTTGTACATTGAGCGTAGAGGTACTGTCGACACTTGTACATTGAGCGGAGAGGTACTTGTACATGGAGCGGAGAGGTACTGTCGACACTTGTACATTGTGCGGAGAGGTACTTGTACATTGAGCGGAGAGGTACTTGTACATGGAGCGCAGAGGTACTTGTACATTGAGCGGAGAGGTACTTGTACATGGAGCGGAGAGGTACTTGTACATGAGAGCGGAGAGGTACTTGTACATGGAGCGGAGAGGTACTTGTACATTGAGCGGAGAGGTACTGTCGACACTTGTACATTCAGCGGAGAGGTACTTGTACATGGAGCGGAGAGGTACTGTCGATACTTGACATTGAGCGGAGAGGTACTTGTACATGGAGCGGAGAGGTATTTGTACATTGAGCGGAGAGGTACTTGTACATTGAGCGGAGAGGTACTGTCGACACTTGTACATTCAGCGGAGAGCTACTTGTACATGGAGCGGAGAGGTATTTGTACATTGAGCGGAGAGGTACTTGTACATGGAGCGGAGAGGTACTTGTACATAGAGCGGAGAGGTACTTATACATGGAGCGGAGAGGTATTTGTACATTGAGCGGAGAGGTACTTGTACATGGAGCGGAGAGGTACTTGTACATGAGAGCGGAGAGGTATTTGTACATGGAGCGGAAAGGTACTGTCGACACTTGTACATTGAGCGGAGAGCTACTTGTACATGGAGCGGAGAGGTACTTGTACATGAGAGCGGAGAGGTACTTGTACATGGAGCGGAGAGGTATTTGTACATGGAGCGGAGAGGTACTGTCGACACTTGACATTGAGCGGAGAGGTACTTGTACATGGAGCGGAGAGGTACTTGTACATGAGAGCGGAGAGGTATTTGTACATGGAGCGGAGAGGTACTGTCGACACTTGACATTGAGCGGAGAGGTACTTGTACATGGAGCGGAGAGGTACTTGTACATGGAGCGGAGAGGTACTTGTACATGGAGCGGAGAGGTACTTGTACATGGAGCGGAGAGGTACTTGTACATGGAGCGGAGAGGTACTTGTACATGGAGCGGAGAGGTACTTGTACATGGAGCGGAGAGGTACTTGTACATTGAGCGGAGATGTACTTGTACATGGAACGGAGATGTACTTGTACATGGATCGGAGAGGTACTTGTACATGAGAGCGGAGAGGTACTGTCGACACTTGTACATTGAGCGTAGAGGTACTGTCGACACTTGTACATTGAGCGGAGAGGTACTTGTACATGGAGCGGAGAGGTACTGTCGACACTTGTACATTGAGCGGAGAGGTACTTGTACATTGAGCGGAGAGGTACTTGTACATGGAGCGCAGAGGTACTTGTACATTGAGCGGAGAGGTACTTGTACATGGAGCGGAGAGGTACTTGTACATGAGAGCGGAGAGGTACTTGTACATGGAGCGGAGAGGTACTTGTACATTGAGCGGAGAGGTACTGTCGACACTTGTACATTCAGCGGAGAGGTACTTGTACATGGAGCGGAGAGGTACTGTCGATACTTGACATTGAGCGGAGAGGTACTTGTACATGGAGCGGAGAGGTACTTGTACATGGAGCGGAGAGGTACTTGTACATGGAGCGGAGAGGTACTTGTACATTGAGCGGAGAGGTACTTGTACATGGAGCGGAGAGGTACTTGTACATTAAGCGGAGAGGTACTTGTACATGGAGCGGAGAGGTACTTGTACATGGAGCGGAGAGGTACTTGTACATGGAGCGGAGAGGTACTTGTACATGGAGCGGAGAGGTACTTGTACATTGAGCGGAGATGTACTTGTACATGGAGCGGAGATGTACTTGTACATGGATCGGAGAGGTACTTGTACATGAGAGCGGAGAGGTACTGTCGACACTTGTACATTGAGCGTAGAGGTACTGTCGACACTTGTACATTGAGCGGAGAGGTACTTGTACATGGAGCGGAGAGGTACTGTCGACACTTGTACATTGAGCGGAGAGGTACTTGTACATTGAGCGGAGAGGTACTTGTACATGGAGCGCAGAGGTACTTGTACATTGAGCGGAGAGGTACTTGTACATGGAGCGGAGAGGTACTTGTACATGAGAGCGGAGAGGTACTTGTACATGGAGCGGAGAGGTACTTGTACATTGAGCGGAGAGGTACTGTCGACACTTGTACATTCAGCGGAGAGGTACTTGTACATGGAGCGGAGAGGTACTGTCGATACTTGACATTGAGCGGAGAGGTACTTGTACATGGAGCGGAGAGGTATTTGTACATTGAGCGGAGAGGTACTTGTACATTGAGCGGAGAGGTACTGTCGACACTTGTACATTCAGCGGAGAGCTACTTGTACATGGAGCGGAGAGGTATTTGTACATTGAGCGGAGAGGTACTTGTACATGGAGCGGAGAGGTACTTGTACATAGAGCGGAGAGGTACTTATACATGGAGCGGAGAGGTATTTGTACATTGAGCGGAGAGGTACTTGTACATGGAGCGGAGAGGTACTTGTACATGAGAGCGGAGAGGTATTTGTACATGGAGCGGAAAGGTACTGTCGACACTTGTACATTGAGCGGAGAGCTACTTGTACATGGAGCGGAGAGGTACTTGTACATGAGAGCGGAGAGGTACTTGTACATGGAGCGGAGAGGTATTTGTACATGGAGCGGAGAGGTACTGTCGACACTTGACATTGAGCGGAGAGGTACTTGTACATGGAGCGGAGAGGTACTTGTACATGAGAGCGGAGAGGTATTTGTACATGGAGCGGAGAGGTACTGTCGACACTTGACATTGAGCGGAGAGGTACTTGTACATGGAGCGGAGAGGTACTTGTACATGGAGCGGAGAGGTACTTGTACATGGAGCGGAGAGGTACTTGTACATGGAGCGGAGAGGTACTTGTACATGGAGCGGAGAGGTACTTGTACATGGAGCGGAGAGGTACTTGTACATTGAGCGGAGATGTACTTGTACATGGAGCGGAGATGTACTTGTACATGGATCGGAGAGGTACTTGTACATGAGAGCGGAGAGGTACTGTCGACACTTGTACATTGAGCGTAGAGGTACTGTCGACACTTGTACATTGAGCGGAGAGGTACTTGTACATGGAGCGGAGAGGTACTGTCGACACTTGTACATTGAGCGGAGAGGTACTTGTACATTGAGCGGAGAGGTACTTGTACATGGAGCGCAGAGGTACTTGTACATTGAGCGGAGAGGTACTTGTACATGGAGCGGAGAGGTACTTGTACATGAGAGCGGAGAGGTACTTGTACATGGAGCGGAGAGGTACTTGTACAATGAGCGGAGAGGTACTGTCGACACTTGTACATTCAGCGGAGAGGTACTTGTACATGGAGCGGAGAGGTACTGTCGATACTTGACATTGAGCGGAGAGGTACTTGTACATGGAGCGGAGAGGTATTTGTACATTGAGCGGAGAGGTACTTGTACATTGAGCGGAGAGGTACTTGTACATGGAGCGGAGATGTACTTGTACATTGAGCGGAGAGGTACTGGTACATGGAGCGGAGATGTACTTGTACATTGAGCGGAGAGGTACTTGTACATGGAGTGGAGATGTACTTGTACATTGAGCGGAGAGGTACTGGTACATGGAGCGGAGATGTACTTGTACATTGAGCGGAGAGGTACTTGTACATGGAGTGGAGATGTACTTGTACATTGAGCGGAGAGGTACTGGTACATGGAGCGGAGATGTACTTGTACATTGAGCGGAGAGGTACTTGTACATGGAGTGGAGATGTACTTGTACATTGAGCGGAGAGGTACTGGTACATGGAGCGGAGATGTACTTGTACATTGAGCGGAGAGGTACTTGTACATGGAGTGGAGATGTACTTGTACATGGAGCGGAGATGTACTTGTACATTGAGCGGAGAGGTACTTGTACATGGAGCGGAGATGTACTTGTACATGGAGCGGAGATGTACTTGTACATGGAGCGGAGAGGTACTTGTACATGGAGCGGAGAGGTACTTGTACATGGAGCGGAGAGGTACTTGTACATGGAGCGGAGAGGTACTTGTACATTGAGCGGAGAGGTACTTGTACATTGAGCGGAGAGGTACTTGTACATGGAGCTAGGGCTGGGTATCGAGTTTCGATACTTACTTGGCACCGAAATGGAAACATCGATACTAAGGGGTATCGAAGCCTCCCTTGTCAATCGATACCAATTTCCGATACCAAAACAAAACAGCGTCATTGAGCCTATAAGCATGCGACATGCTTGCACGCCGCGCTCTAATACGGCTGGTGATTGGCTGTCATGTAGAGGCATGCAGGAAACGTTACGCCCACTTTAGCCGGTGTGTTTGTTGTGACTGTGAGCCAGGCGTGCGGTGCGGATAGTATACAAGAAGTTAGCCACTCAAGCTACTCCTATCCTGGATTACCATATGGCGAAGATGATGAAAAGCAGGAAAAGAAACAGAAACAACACGGACTGGTTTCCACAGACAAGAGAAATAATTGAGAGGTGGGTCAGCTCAGCTTACCGCAAGTTAGCGGTTATCAGATCCCTCAGTCTGACAAATCCATGCATCTGGCTGTGAGTTGTAGCATTAGATCGTTTAATTAATTGCCGCCGTAACGTTATGCGCAAGCGGGCATTGTGTATTTTTAGCAACTCGTTAACAAACGCTGATGTCATGATAGTTTGTTGAATGTAAATGCGATTCATTTATATTGATTGGCTAGTCAGTGAAGTTGAGCTGTCTCGTCAGATTTGACAAGAATGACGTTCTGTTGCAGCAGTGAGCACACTGATCTGCAACGCTAGCGTTAATGTTTAATTAATTAGCGTTATGTGCAAGCGGGCAGTTATCGCCCATGTATTTTTAGCAACTCGTTAACAAACGCTGATGTCATGATAGTTTGTTGAATATAAATGCGATTCACTTTGTGGCATATAAGGCTATATTGATAGGCTAGTCAATGCTCAACTAGTCTTCCATGCATGAAGTGGAGCCATCTCATCAGTTTGTACAAGAATAGAGTTCTGTTGCATCAGTGAGCATTAAACCCTGATTTGCAACTCTCTGTTTTGCACTGAAAACTATTCCACTGATTTATTTGTTTTAGCTACATTTCTTTCCTTTGTAGTACTCCAATATTTTTTGTAGGGACGGCAATACGTTTAGAGAACTTAAAGTTATGTTAAATACAGTAGGTTTTATTTTTTTCTGCTGTAAAACTTAAGATGGGGGGAAACTAAAGATTTGTAAAATAATTTCAATGTGTAATGCAGTTTTATTTTTGTTAAAATGGATTTTTCTAAAAATTGGTATCGAAAAAAGTATCGTTCAGGAACCGGTATCGAAATCCAAGTATCGAAACGGTATCGATATCGAAAAATTTTGAACGATACCCAGCCCTACATGGAGCGCAGATGTACTTGTACATTGAGCGGAGAGGTACTGGTACATGGAGCGGAGATGTACTTGTACATTGAGCGGAGAGGTACTTGTACATTGAGCGGAGAGGTACTTGTACATGGAGCGGAGATGTACTTGTACATTGAGCGGAGAGGTACTGGTACATGGAGCGGAGATGTACTTGTACATTGAGCGGAGAGGTACTTGTACATGGAGTGGAGATGTACTTGTACATTGAGCGGAGAGGTACTGGTACATGGAGCGGAGATGTACTTGTACATTGAGCGGAGAGGTACTTGTACATGGAGTGGAGATGTACTTGTACATTGAGCGGAGAGGTACTGGTACATGGAGCGGAGATGTACTTGTACATTGAGCGGAGAGGTACTTGTACATGGAGTGGAGATGTACTTGTACATGGAGCGGAGATGTACTTGTACATTGAGCGGAGAGGTACTTGTACATGGAGCGGAGATGTACTTGTACATGGAGCGGAGAGGTACTTGTACATGGAGCGGAGAGGTACTTGTACATGGAGCGGAGATGTACTTGTACATGGAGCGGAGATGTACTTGTACATGGAGCGGAGAGGTACTTGTACATGGAGCGGAGAGGTACTTATACATTGAGCGGAGACGTACTTGTACATGGAGCGGAGATGTACTTGTACATTGAGCGGAGAGGTACTTGTACATTGAGCGGAGAGGTACTGGTACATGGAGCGGAGATGTACTTGTACATTGAGCGGAGAGGTACTTGTACATGGAGCGGAGAGGTACTTGTACATTGAGCGGAGAGGTACTTGTACATTGAGCGGAGACGTACTTGTACATTGAGCGGAGATGTACTTGTACATTGAGCGGAGATGTACTTGTACATTGAGCGGAGAGGTACTGGTACATGGAGCGGAGAGGTACTTGTACATGGAGCGGAGAGGTATTTGTACATGGAGCGGAGAGGTATTTGTACATGGAGCGGAGAGGTACTTGTACATTGAGCGGAGAGGTACTTGTACATGGAGCGGAGAGGTACTTGTACATGGAGCGGAGAGGTACTTGTACATGTAGCGGAGAGGTGCTTGTACATGGAGCGGAGAGGTACTTGTACATGGAGCGGAGAGGTATTTGTACATGGAGCGGAGAGGTACTTGTACATGGAGCGGAGAGGTACTTGTACATTCAGCGGAGAGGTACTTGTACATTGAGCGGAGAGGTACTTGTAGATGGAGCGGAGAGGTACTGTCGACACTTGTACATTGAGCGGAGAGGTACTTGTACATGGAGCGGAGAGGTACTTGTACATGGAGCGGAGAGGTACTGTCGACACTTGTACATTGAGCGGAGAGGTACTTGTACATGGAGCGGAGAGGTACTTGTACATGGAGCGGAGATGTACTTGTACAGGGAGCGGAGAGGTACTTGTACATTGAGCGGAGAGGTACTTGTACATGGAGCGGAGAGGTACTTGTACATGGAGCGGAGAGGTACTTGTACATGGAGCGGAGAGGTACTTGTACATTGAGCGGAGAGGTACTTGTACATGGAGCGGAGAGGTACTTGTACATGGAGCGGAGAGGTACTTGTACATGGAGCGGAGAGGTACTTGTACATTGAGCGGAGAGGTACTTGTACATGGAGCGGAGAGGTACTTGTACATGGAGCGGAGAGGTACTTGTACATGGAGCGGAGAGGTACTTGTACATGGAGCGGAGAGGTACTTGTACATTGAGCGGAGATGTACTTGTACATGGAGCGGAGATGTACTTGTACATGGATCGGAGAGGTACTTGTACATGAGAGCGGAGAGGTACTGTCGACACTTGTACATTGAGCGTAGAGGTACTGTCGACACTTGTACATTGAGCGGAGAGGTACTTGTACATGGAGCGGAGAGGTACTGTCGACACTTGTACATTGAGCGGAGAGGTACTTGTACATTGAGCGGAGAGGTACTTGTACATGGAGCGCAGAGGTACTTGTACATTGAGCGGAGAGGTACTTGTACATGGAGCGGAGAGGTACTTGTACATGAGAGCGGAGAGGTACTTGTACATGGAGCGGAGAGGTACTTGTACATTGAGCGGAGAGGTACTGTCGACACTTGTACATTCAGCGGAGAGGTACTTGTACATGGAGCGGAGAGGTACTGTCGATACTTGACATTGAGCGGAGAGGTACTTGTACATGGAGCGGAGAGGTACTTGTATATGGAGCGGAGAGGTACTTGTACATGGAGCGGAGAGGTACTTGTACATTGAGCGGAGAGGTACTTGTACATGGAGCGGAGAGGTACTTGTACATGGAGCGGAGAGGTACTTGTACATGGAGCGGAGAGGTACTTGTACATTGAGCGGAGAGGTACTTGTACATGGAGCGGAGAGGTACTTGTACATATAGCGGAGAGGTACTTGTACATGGAGCGGAGAGGTACTTGTACATGGAGCGGAGAGGTACTTGTACATTGAGCGGAGATGTACTTGTACATGGAGCGGAGATGTACTTGTACATGGATCGGAGAGGTACTTGTACATGAGAGCGGAGAGGTACTGTCGACACTTGTACATTGAGCGTAGAGGTACTGTCGACACTTGTACATTGAGCGGAGAGGTACTTGTACATGGAGCGGAGAGGTACTGTCGACACTTGTACATTGAGCGGAGAGGTACTTGTACATTGAGCGGAGAGGTACTTGTACATGGAGCGCAGAGGTACTTGTACATTGAGCGGAGAGGTACTTGTACATGGAGCGGAGAGGTACTTGTACATGAGAGCGGAGAGGTACTTGTACATGGAGCGGAGAGGTACTTGTACATTGAGCGGAGAGGTACTGTCGACACTTGTACATTCAGCGGAGAGGTACTTGTACATGGAGCGGAGAGGTACTGTCGATACTTGACATTGAGCGGAGAGGTACTTGTACATGGAGCGGAGAGGTACTTGTACATGGAGCGGAGAGGTACTTGTACATGGAGCGGAGAGGTACTTGTACATTGAGCGGAGAGGTACTTGTACATGGAGCGGAGAGGTACTTGTACATTGAGCGGAGAGGTACTTGTACATGGAGCGGAGAGGTACTTGTACATGGAGCGGAGAGGTACTTGTACATGGAGCGGAGAGGTACTTGTACATGGAGCGGAGAGGTACTTGTACATTGAGCGGAGATGTACTTGTACATGGAGCGGAGATGTACTTGTACATGGATCGGAGAGGTACTTGTACATGAGAGCGGAGAGGTACTGTCGACACTTGTACATTGAGCGTAGAGGTACTGTCGACACTTGTACATTGAGCGGAGAGGTACTTGTACATGGAGCGGAGAGGTACTGTCGACACTTGTACATTGAGCGGAGAGGTACTTGTACATTGAGCGGAGAGGTACTTGTACATGGAGCGCAGAGGTACTTGTACATTGAGCGGAGAGGTACTTGTACATGGAGCGGAGAGGTACTTGTACATGAGAGCGGAGAGGTACTTGTACATGGAGCGGAGAGGTACTTGTACATTGAGCGGAGAGGTACTGTCGACACTTGTACATTCAGCGGAGAGGTACTTGTACATGGAGCGGAGAGGTACTGTCGATACTTGACATTGAGCGGAGAGGTACTTGTACATGGAGCGGAGAGGTATTTGTACATTGAGCGGAGAGGTACTTGTACATTGAGCGGAGAGGTACTGTCGACACTTGTACATTCAGCGGAGAGCTACTTGTACATGGAGCGGAGAGGTATTTGTACATTGAGCGGAGAGGTACTTGTACATGGAGCGGAGAGGTACTTGTACATAGAGCGGAGAGGTACTTATACATGGAGCGGAGAGGTATTTGTACATTGAGCGGAGAGGTACTTGTACATGGAGCGGAGAGGTACTTGTACATGAGAGCGGAGAGGTATTTGTACATGGAGCGGAAAGGTACTGTCGACACTTGTACATTGAGCGGAGAGCTACTTGTACATGGAGCGGAGAGGTACTTGTACATGAGAGCGGAGAGGTACTTGTACATGGAGCGGAGAGGTATTTGTACATGGAGCGGAGAGGTACTGTCGACACTTGACATTGAGCGGAGAGGTACTTGTACATGGAGCGGAGAGGTACTTGTACATGAGAGCGGAGAGGTATTTGTACATGGAGCGGAGAGGTACTGTCGACACTTGACATTGAGCGGAGAGGTACTTGTACATGGAGCGGAGAGGTACTTGTACATGGAGCGGAGAGGTACTTGTACATGGAGCGGAGAGGTACTTGTACATGGAGCGGAGAGGTACTTGTACATGGAGCGGAGAGGTACTTGTACATGGAGCGGAGAGGTACTTGTACATTGAGCGGAGATGTACTTGTACATGGAGCGGAGATGTACTTGTACATGGATCGGAGAGGTACTTGTACATGAGAGCGGAGAGGTACTGTCGACACTTGTACATTGAGCGTAGAGGTACTGTCGACACTTGTACATTGAGCGGAGAGGTACTTGTACATGGAGCGGAGAGGTACTGTCGACACTTGTACATTGAGCGGAGAGGTACTTGTACATTGAGCGGAGAGGTACTTGTACATGGAGCGCAGAGGTACTTGTACATTGAGCGGAGAGGTACTTGTACATGGAGCGGAGAGGTACTTGTACATGAGAGCGGAGAGGTACTTGTACATGGAGCGGAGAGGTACTTGTACAATGAGCGGAGAGGTACTGTCGACACTTGTACATTCAGCGGAGAGGTACTTGTACATGGAGCGGAGAGGTACTGTCGATACTTGACATTGAGCGGAGAGGTACTTGTACATGGAGCGGAGAGGTATTTGTACATTGAGCGGAGAGGTACTTGTACATTGAGCGGAGAGGTACTTGTACATGGAGCGGAGATGTACTTGTACATTGAGCGGAGAGGTACTGGTACATGGAGCGGAGATGTACTTGTACATTGAGCGGAGAGGTACTTGTACATGGAGTGGAGATGTACTTGTACATTGAGCGGAGAGGTACTGGTACATGGAGCGGAGATGTACTTGTACATTGAGCGGAGAGGTACTTGTACATGGAGTGGAGATGTACTTGTACATTGAGCGGAGAGGTACTGGTACATGGAGCGGAGATGTACTTGTACATTGAGCGGAGAGGTACTTGTACATGGAGTGGAGATGTACTTGTACATTGAGCGGAGAGGTACTGGTACATGGAGCGGAGATGTACTTGTACATTGAGCGGAGAGGTACTTGTACATGGAGTGGAGATGTACTTGTACATGGAGCGGAGATGTACTTGTACATTGAGCGGAGAGGTACTTGTACATGGAGCGGAGATGTACTTGTACATGGAGCGGAGATGTACTTGTACATGGAGCGGAGAGGTACTTGTACATGGAGCGGAGAGGTACTTGTACATGGAGCGGAGAGGTACTTGTACATGGAGCGGAGAGGTACTTGTACATTGAGCGGAGAGGTACTTGTACATTGAGCGGAGAGGTACTTGTACATGGAGCTAGGGCTGGGTATCGAGTTTCGATACTTACTTGGCACCGAAATGGAAACATCGATACTAAGGGGTATCGAAGCCTCCCTTGTCAATCGATACCAATTTCCGATACCAAAACAAAACAGCGTCATTGAGCCTATAAGCATGCGACATGCTTGCACGCCGCGCTCTAATACGGCTGGTGATTGGCTGTCATGTAGAGGCATGCAGGAAACGTTACGCCCACTTTAGCCGGTGTGTTTGTTGTGACTGTGAGCCAGGCGTGCGGTGCGGATAGTATACAAGAAGTTAGCCACTCAAGCTACTCCTATCCTGGATTACCATATGGCGAAGATGATGAAAAGCAGGAAAAGAAACAGAAACAACACGGACTGGTTTCCACAGACAAGAGAAATAATTGAGAGGTGGGTCAGCTCAGCTTACCGCAAGTTAGCGGTTATCAGATCCCTCAGTCTGACAAATCCATGCATCTGGCTGTGAGTTGTAGCATTAGATCGTTTAATTAATTGCCGCCGTAACGTTATGCGCAAGCGGGCATTGTGTATTTTTAGCAACTCGTTAACAAACGCTGATGTCATGATAGTTTGTTGAATGTAAATGCGATTCATTTATATTGATTGGCTAGTCAGTGAAGTTGAGCTGTCTCGTCAGATTTGACAAGAATGACGTTCTGTTGCAGCAGTGAGCACACTGATCTGCAACGCTAGCGTTAATGTTTAATTAATTAGCGTTATGTGCAAGCGGGCAGTTATCGCCCATGTATTTTTAGCAACTCGTTAACAAACGCTGATGTCATGATAGTTTGTTGAATATAAATGCGATTCACTTTGTGGCATATAAGGCTATATTGATAGGCTAGTCAATGCTCAACTAGTCTTCCATGCATGAAGTGGAGCCATCTCATCAGTTTGTACAAGAATAGAGTTCTGTTGCATCAGTGAGCATTAAACCCTGATTTGCAACTCTCTGTTTTGCACTGAAAACTATTCCACTGATTTATTTGTTTTAGCTACATTTCTTTCCTTTGTAGTACTCCAATATTTTTTGTAGGGACGGCAATACGTTTAGAGAACTTAAAGTTATGTTAAATACAGTAGGTTTTATTTTTTTCTGCTGTAAAACTTAAGATGGGGGGAAACTAAAGATTTGTAAAATAATTTCAATGTGTAATGCAGTTTTATTTTTGTTAAAATGGATTTTTCTAAAAATTGGTATCGAAAAAAGTATCGTTCAGGAACCGGTATCGAAATCCAAGTATCGAAACGGTATCGATATCGAAAAATTTTGAACGATACCCAGCCCTACATGGAGCGCAGATGTACTTGTACATTGAGCGGAGAGGTACTGGTACATGGAGCGGAGATGTACTTGTACATTGAGCGGAGAGGTACTTGTACATTGAGCGGAGAGGTACTTGTACATGGAGCGGAGATGTACTTGTACATTGAGCGGAGAGGTACTGGTACATGGAGCGGAGATGTACTTGTACATTGAGCGGAGAGGTACTTGTACATGGAGTGGAGATGTACTTGTACATTGAGCGGAGAGGTACTGGTACATGGAGCGGAGATGTACTTGTACATTGAGCGGAGAGGTACTTGTACATGGAGTGGAGATGTACTTGTACATTGAGCGGAGAGGTACTGGTACATGGAGCGGAGATGTACTTGTACATTGAGCGGAGAGGTACTTGTACATGGAGTGGAGATGTACTTGTACATGGAGCGGAGATGTACTTGTACATTGAGCGGAGAGGTACTTGTACATGGAGCGGAGATGTACTTGTACATGGAGCGGAGAGGTACTTGTACATGGAGCGGAGAGGTACTTGTACATGGAGCGGAGATGTACTTGTACATGGAGCGGAGATGTACTTGTACATGGAGCGGAGAGGTACTTGTACATGGAGCGGAGAGGTACTTATACATTGAGCGGAGACGTACTTGTACATAGAGCGGAGATGTACTTGTACATTGAGCGGAGAGGTACTTGTACATTGAGCGGAGAGGTACTGGTACATGGAGCGGAGATGTACTTGTACATTGAGCGGAGAGGTACTTGTACATGGAGCGGAGAGGTACTTGTACATTGAGCGGAGAGGTACTTGTACATTGAGCGGAGACGTACTTGTACATTGAGCGGAGATGTACTTGTACATTGAGCGGAGATGTACTTGTACATTGAGCGGAGAGGTACTGGTACATGGAGCGGAGAGGTACTTGTACATGGAGCGGAGAGGTATTTGTACATGGAGCGGAGAGGTATTTGTACATGGAGCGGAGAGGTACTTGTACATTGAGCGGAGAGGTACTTGTACATGGAGCGGAGAGGTACTTGTACATGGAGCGGAGAGGTACTTGTACATGGAGCGGAGAGGTACTTGTACATGTAGCGGAGAGGTGCTTGTACATGGAGCGGAGAGGTACTTGTACATGGAGCGGAGAGGTATTTGTACATGGAGCGGAGAGGTACTTGTACATGGAGCGGAGAGGTACTTGTACATTCAGCGGAGAGGTACTTGTACATTGAGCGGAGAGGTACTTGTAGATGGAGCGGAGAGGTACTGTCGACACTTGTACATTGAGCGGAGAGGTACTTGTACATGGAGCGGAGAGGTACTTGTACATGGAGCGGAGAGGTACTGTCGACACTTGTACATTGAGCGGAGAGGTACTTGTACATGGAGCGGAGAGGTACTTGTACATGGAGCGGAGATGTACTTGTACAGGGAGCGGAGAGGTACTTGTACATTGAGCGGAGAGGTACTTGTACATGGAGCGGAGAGGTACTTGTACATGGAGCGGAGAGGTACTTGTACATGGAGCGGAGAGGTACTTGTACATTGAGCGGAGAGGTACTTGTACATGGAGCGGAGAGGTACTTGTACATGGAGCGGAGAGGTACTTGTACATGGAGCGGAGAGGTACTTGTACATTGAGCGGAGAGGTACTTGTACATGGAGCGGAGAGGTACTTGTACATGGAGCGGAGAGGTACTTGTACATGGAGCGGAGAGGTACTTGTACATGGAGCGGAGAGGTACTTGTACATTGAGCGGAGATGTACTTGTACATGGAGCGGAGATGTACTTGTACATGGATCGGAGAGGTACTTGTACATGAGAGCGGAGAGGTACTGTCGACACTTGTACATTGAGCGTAGAGGTCCTGTCGACACTTGTACATTGAGCGGAGAGGTACTTGTACATGGAGCGGAGAGGTACTGTCGACACTTGTACATTGAGCGGAGAGGTACTTGTACATTGAGCGGAGAGGTACTTGTACATGGAGCGCAGAGGTACTTGTACATTGAGCGGAGAGGTACTTGTACATGGAGCGGAGAGGTACTTGTACATGAGAGCGGAGAGGTACTTGTACATGGAGCGGAGAGGTACTTGTACATTGAGCGGAGAGGTACTGTCGACACTTGTACATTCAGCGGAGAGGTACTTGTACATGGAGCGGAGAGGTACTGTCGATACTTGACATTGAGCGGAGAGGTACTTGTACATGGAGCGGAGAGGTACTTGTATATGGAGCGGAGAGGTACTTGTACATGGAGCGGAGAGGTACTTGTACATTGAGCGGAGAGGTACTTGTACATGGAGCGGAGAGGTACTTGTACATGGAGCGGAGAGGTACTTGTACATGGAGCGGAGAGGTACTTGTACATTGAGCGGAGAGGTACTTGTACATGGAGCGGAGAGGTACTTGTACATATAGCGGAGAGGTACTTGTACATGGAGCGGAGAGGTACTTGTACATGGAGCGGAGAGGTACTTGTACATTGAGCGGAGATGTACTTGTACATGGAGCGGAGATGTACTTGTACATGGATCGGAGAGGTACTTGTACATGAGAGCGGAGAGGTACTGTCGACACTTGTACATTGAGCGTAGAGGTACTGTCGACACTTGTACATTGAGCGGAGAGGTACTTGTACATGGAGCGGAGAGGTACTGTCGACACTTGTACATTGAGCGGAGAGGTACTTGTACATTGAGCGGAGAGGTACTTGTACATGGAGCGCAGAGGTACTTGTACATTGAGCGGAGAGGTACTTGTACATGGAGCGGAGAGGTACTTGTACATGAGAGCGGAGAGGTACTTGTACATGGAGCGGAGAGGTACTTGTACATTGAGCGGAGAGGTACTGTCGACACTTGTACATTCAGCGGAGAGGTACTTGTACATGGAGCGGAGAGGTACTGTCGATACTTGACATTGAGCGGAGAGGTACTTGTACATGGAGCGGAGAGGTACTTGTACATGGAGCGGAGAGGTACTTGTACATGGAGCGGAGAGGTACTTGTACATTGAGCGGAGAGGTACTTGTACATGGAGCGGAGAGGTACTTGTACATTGAGCGGAGAGGTACTTGTACATGGAGCGGAGAGGTACTTGTACATGGAGCGGAGAGGTACTTGTACATGGAGCGGAGAGGTACTTGTACATGGAGCGGAGAGGTACTTGTACATTGAGCGGAGATGTACTTGTACATGGAGCGGAGATGTACTTGTACATGGATCGGAGAGGTACTTGTACATGAGAGCGGAGAGGTACTGTCGACACTTGTACATTGAGCGTAGAGGTACTGTCGACACTTGTACATTGAGCGGAGAGGTACTTGTACATGGAGCGGAGAGGTACTGTCGACACTTGTACATTGAGCGGAGAGGTACTTGTACATTGAGCGGAGAGGTACTTGTACATGGAGCGCAGAGGTACTTGTACATTGAGCGGAGAGGTACTTGTACATGGAGCGGAGAGGTACTTGTACATGAGAGCGGAGAGGTACTTGTACATGGAGCGGAGAGGTACTTGTACATTGAGCGGAGAGGTACTGTCGACACTTGTACATTCAGCGGAGAGGTACTTGTACATGGAGCGGAGAGGTACTGTCGATACTTGACATTGAGCGGAGAGGTACTTGTACATGGAGCGGAGAGGTATTTGTACATTGAGCGGAGAGGTACTTGTACATTGAGCGGAGAGGTACTGTCGACACTTGTACATTCAGCGGAGAGCTACTTGTACATGGAGCGGAGAGGTATTTGTACATTGAGCGGAGAGGTACTTGTACATGGAGCGGAGAGGTACTTGTACATAGAGCGGAGAGGTACTTATACATGGAGCGGAGAGGTATTTGTACATTGAGCGGAGAGGTACTTGTACATGGAGCGGAGAGGTACTTGTACATGAGAGCGGAGAGGTATTTGTACATGGAGCGGAAAGGTACTGTCGACACTTGTACATTGAGCGGAGAGCTACTTGTACATGGAGCGGAGAGGTACTTGTACATGAGAGCGGAGAGGTACTTGTACATGGAGCGGAGAGGTATTTGTACATGGAGCGGAGAGGTACTGTCGACACTTGACATTGAGCGGAGAGGTACTTGTACATGGAGCGGAGAGGTACTTGTACATGAGAGCGGAGAGGTATTTGTACATGGAGCGGAGAGGTACTGTCGACACTTGACATTGAGCGGAGAGGTACTTGTACATGGAGCGGAGAGGTACTTGTACATGGAGCGGAGAGGTACTTGTACATGGACCGGAGAGGTACTTGTACATGGAGCGGAGAGGTACTTGTACATGGAGCGGAGATGTACTTGTACATTGAGCGGAGAGGTACTTGTACATGGAGCAGAGATGTACTTGTACATGGAGCGGAGATGTACTTGTACATTGAGCGGAGAGGTACTTGTACATGGAGCGGAGAGGTACTTGTACATGGAGCGGAGATGTACTTGTACATGTAGCGGAGAGGTACTTGTACATGGAGCGGAGATGTACTTGTACATTGAGCGGAGAGGTACTTGTACATGGAGCAGAGATGTACTTGTACATGGAGCGGAGAGGTACTTGTACATGGAGCGGAGAGGTACTTGTACATGGAGCGGAGAGGTACTTGTACATGGAGCGGAGAGGTACTTGTACATTGAGCGGAGAGGTACTTGTACATGGAGCGGAGAGGTACTTGTACATTGAGCGGAGAGGTACTTGTACATGGAGCGGAGAGGTACTTGTACATGGAGCGGAGAGGTACTTGTACATGGAGCGGAGAGGTACTTGTACATGGAGCGGAGAGGTACTTGTACATTGAGCGGAGATGTACTTGTACATGGAGCGGAGATGTACTTGTACATGGATCGGAGAGGTACTTGTACATGAGAGCGGAGAGGTACTGTCGACACTTGTACATTGAGCGTAGAGGTACTGTCGACACTTGTACATTGAGCGGAGAGGTACTTGTACATGGAGCGGAGAGGTACTGTCGACACTTGTACATTGAGCGGAGAGGTACTTGTACATTGAGCGGAGAGGTACTTGTACATTGAGCGGAGAGGTACTGTCGACACTTGTACATTCAGCGGAGAGGTACTTGTACATGGAGCGGAGAGGTACTGTCGATACTTGACATTGAGCGGAGAGGTACTTGTACATGGAGCGGAGAGGTATTTGTACATTGAGCGGAGAGGTACTTGTACATTGAGCGGAGAGGTACTGTCGACACTTGTACATTCAGCGGAGAGGTACTTGTACATGGAGCGGAGAGGTATTTGTACATTGAGCGGAGAGGTACTTGTACATGGAGCGGAGAGGTACTTGTACATAGAGCGGAGAGGTACTTATACATGGAGCGGAGAGGTATTTGTACATTGAGCGGAGAGGTACTTGTACATGGAGCGGAGAGGTACTTGTACATGAGAGCGGAGAGGTATTTGTACATGGAGCGGAAAGGTACTGTCGACACTTGTACATTGAGCGGAGAGCTACTTGTACATGGAGCGGAGAGGTACTTGTACATGAGAGCGGAGAGGTACTTGTACATGGAGCGGAGAGGTATTTGTACATGGAGCGGAGAGGTACTGTCGACACTTGACATTGAGCGGAGAGGTACTTGTACATGGAGCGGAGAGGTACTTGTACATGAGAGCGGAGAGGTATTTGTACATGGAGCGGAGAGGTACTGTCGACACTTGACATTGAGCGGAGAGGTACTTGTACATGGAGCGGAGAGGTACTTGTACATGGAGCGGAGAGGTACTTGTACATGGACCGGAGAGGTACTTGTACATGGAGCGGAGATGTACTTGTACATGGAGCGGAGATGTACTTGTACATTGAGCGGAGAGGTACTTGTACATGGAGCAGAGATGTACTTGTACATGGAGCGGAGATGTACTTGTACATTGAGCGGAGAGGTACTTGTACATGGAGCGGAGAGGTACTTGTACATGGAGCGGAGATGTACTTGTACATGGAGCGGATAGGTACTTGTACATGGAGCGGAGATGTACTTGTACATTGAGCGGAGAGGTACTTGTACATGGAGCAGAGATGTACTTGTACATGGAGCGGAGAGGTACTTGTACATGGAGCGGAGAGGTACTTGTACATGGAGCGGAGAGGTACTTGTACATGGAGCGGAGAGGTACTTGTACATTGAGCGGAGAGGTACTTGTACATTGAGCGGAGAGGTACTTGTACATGGAGCTAGGGCTGGGTATCGAGTTTCGATACTTACTTGGCACCGAAATGGAAACATCGATACTAAGGGGTATCGAAGCCTCCCTTGTCAATCGATACCAATTTTCGATACCAAAACAAAACAGCGTCATTGAGCCTATAAGCATGCGACATGCTTGCACGCCGCGCTCTAATACGGCTGGTGATTGGCTGTCATGTAGAGGCATGCAGGAAACGTTACGCCCACTTTAGCCGGTGTGTTTGTTGTGACTGTGAGCCAGGCGTGCGGTGCGGATAGTATACAAGAAGTTAGCCACTCAAGCTACTCCTATCCTGGATTACCATATGGCGAAGATGATGAAAAGCAGGAAAAGAAACAGAAACAACACGGACTGGTTTCCACAGACAAGATAAATAATTGAGAGGTGGGTCAGCTCAGCTTACCGCAAGTTAGCGGTTATCAGATCCCTCAGTCTGACAAATCCATGCATCTGGCTGTGAGTTGTAGCATTAGATCGTTTAATTAATTGCCGCCGTAACGTTATGCGCAAGCGGGCATTGTGTATTTTTAGCAACTCGTTAACAAACGCTGATGTCATGATAGTTTGTTGAATGTAAATGCGATTCATTTATATTGATTGGCTAGTCAGTGAAGTTGAGCTGTCTCGTCAGATTTGACAAGAATGACGTTCTGTTGCAGCAGTGAGCACACTGATCTGCAACGCTAGCGTTAATGTTTAATTAATTAGCGTTATGTGCAAGCGGGCAGTTATCGCCCATGTATTTTTAGCAACTCGTTAACAAACGCTGATGTCATGATAGTTTGTTGAATATAAATGCGATTCACTTTGTGGCATATAAGGCTATATTGATAGGCTAGTCAATGCTCAACTAGTCTTCCATGCATGAAGTGGAGCCATCTCATCAGTTTGTACAAGAATAGAGTTCTGTTGCATCAGTGAGCATTAAACCCTGATTTGCAACTCTCTGTTTTGCACTGAAAACTATTCCACTGATTTATTTGTTTTAGCTACATTTCTTTCCTTTGTAGTACTCCAATATTTTTTGTAGGGACGGCAATACGTTTAGAGAACTTAAAGTTATGTTAAATACAGTAGGTTTTATTTTTTTCTGCTGTAAAACTTAAGATGGGGGGAAACTAAAGATTTGTAAAATAATTTCAATGTGTAATGCAGTTTTATTTTTGTTAAAATGGATTTTTCTAAAAATTGGTATCGAAAAAAGTATCGTTCAGGAACCGGTATCGAAATCCAAGTATCGAAACGGTATCGATATCGAAAAATTTTGAACGATACCCAGCCCTACATGGAGCGCAGATGTACTTGTACATTGAGCGGAGAGGTACTGGTACATGGAGCGGAGATGTACTTGTACATTGAGCGGAGAGGTACTTGTACATTGAGCGGAGAGGTACTTGTACATGGAGCGGAGATGTACTTGTACATTGAGCGGAGAGGTACTGGTACATGGAGCGGAGATGTACTTGTACATTGAGCGGAGAGGTACTTGTACATGGAGTGGAGATGTACTTGTACATTGAGCGGAGAGGTACTGGTACATGGAGCGGAGATGTACTTGTACATTGAGCGGAGAGGTACTTGTACATGGAGTGGAGATGTACTTGTACATTGAGCGGAGAGGTACTGGTACATGGAGCGGAGATGTACTTGTACATTGAGCGGAGAGGTACTTGTACATGGAGTGGAGATGTACTTGTACATTGAGCGGAGAGGTACTTGTACATGGAGCGGAGAGGTACTTGTACATTGAGCGGAGAGGTACTTGTACATGGAGCGGAGAGGTACTTGTACATGGAGCGGAGAGGTACTTGTACATGGAGCGGAGAGGTACTTGTACATGGAGCGGAGAGGTACTTGTACATTGAGCGGAGATGTACTTGTACATGGAGCGGAGATGTACTTGTACATGGATCGGAGAGGTACTTGTACATGAGAGCGGAGAGGTACTGTCGACACTTGTACATTGAGCGTAGAGGTACTGTCGACACTTGTACATTGAGCGGAGAGGTACTTGTACATGGAGCGGAGAGGTACTGTCGACACTTGTACATTGAGCGGAGAGGTACTTGTACATTGAGCGGAGAGGTACTTGTACATGGAGCGCAGAGGTACTTGTACATTGAGCGGAGAGGTACTTGTACATGGAGCGGAGAGGTACTTGTACATGAGAGCGGAGAGGTACTTGTACATGGAGCGGAGAGGTACTTGTACATTGAGCGGAGATGTACTGTCGACACTTGTACATTCAGCGGAGAGGTACTTGTACATGGAGCAGAGAGGTACTGTCGATACTTGACATTGAGCGGAGAGGTACTTGTACATGGAGCGGAGAGGTATTTGTACATTGAGCGGAGAGGTACTTGTACATTGAGCGGAGAGGTACTGTCGACACTTGTACATTCAGCGGAGAGCTACTTGTACATGGAGCGGAGAGGTATTTGTACATTGAGCGGAGAGGTACTTGTACATGGAGCGGAGAGGTACTTGTACATAGAGCGGAGAGGTACTTATACATGGAGCGGAGAGGTATTTGTACATTGAGCGGAGAGGTACTTGTACATGGAGCGGAGAGGTACTTGTACATGAGAGCGGAGAGGTATTTGTACATGGAGCGGAAAGGTACTGTCGACACTTGTACATTGAGCGGAGAGCTACTTGTACATGGAGCGGAGAGGTACTTGTACATGAGAGCGGAGAGGTACTTGTACATGGAGCGGAGAGGTATTTGTACATGGAGCGGAGAGGTACTGTCGACACTTGACATTGAGCGGAGAGGTACTTGTACATGGAGCGGAGAGGTACTTGTACATGAGAGCGGAGAGGTATTTGTACATGGAGCGGAGAGGTACTGTCGACACTTGACATTGAGCGGAGAGGTACTTGTACATGGAGCGGAGAGGTACTTGTACATGGAGCGGAGAGGTACTTGTACATGGACCGGAGAGGTACTTGTACATGGAGCGGAGAGGTACTTGTACATGGAGCGGAGATGTACTTGTACATTGAGCGGAGAGGTACTTGTACATGGAGCAGAGATGTACTTGTACATGGAGCGGAGATGTACTTGTACATTGAGCGGAGAGGTACTTGTACATGGAGCGGAGAGGTACTTGTACATGGAGCGGAGATGTACTTGTACATGGAGCGGAGAGGTACTTGTACATGGAGCGGAGATGTACTTGTACATTGAGCGGAGAGGTACTTGTACATGGAGCAGAGATGTACTTGTACATGGAGCGGAGAGGTACTTGTACATGGAGCGGAGAGGTACTTGTACATGGAGCGGAGAGGTACTTGTACATGGAGCGGAGAGGTACTTGTACATTGAGCGGAGAGGTACTTGTACATGGAGCGGAGAGGTACTTGTACATTGAGCGGAGAGGTACTTGTACATGGAGCGGAGAGGTACTTGTACATGGAGCGGAGAGGTACTTGTACATGGAGCGGAGAGGTACTTGTACATGGAGCGGAGAGGTACTTGTACATTGAGCGGAGATGTACTTGTACATGGAGCGGAGATGTACTTGTACATGGATCGGAGAGGTACTTGTACATGAGAGCGGAGAGGTACTGTCGACACTTGTACATTGAGCGTAGAGGTACTGTCGACACTTGTACATTGAGCGGAGAGGTACTTGTACATGGAGCGGAGAGGTACTGTCGACACTTGTACATTGAGCGGAGAGGTACTTGTACATTGAGCGGAGAGGTACTTGTACATGGAGCGCAGAGGTACTTGTACATTGAGCGGAGAGGTACTTGTACATGGAGCGGAGAGGTACTTGTACATGAGAGCGGAGAGGTACTTGTACATGGAGCGGAGAGGTACTTGTACATTGAGCGGAGAGGTACTGTCGACACTTGTACATTCAGCGGAGAGGTACTTGTACATGGAGCGGAGAGGTACTGTCGATACTTGACATTGAGCGGAGAGGTACTTGTACATGGAGCGGAGAGGTATTTGTACATTGAGCGGAGAGGTACTTGTACATTGAGCGGAGAGGTACTGTCGACACTTGTACATTCAGCGGAGAGCTACTTGTACATGGAGCGGAGAGGTATTTGTACATTGAGCGGAGAGGTACTTGTACATGGAGCGGAGAGGTACTTGTACATAGAGCGGAGAGGTACTTATACATGGAGCGGAGAGGTATTTGTACATTGAGCGGAGAGGTACTTGTACATGGAGCGGAGAGGTACTTGTACATGAGAGCGGAGAGGTATTTGTACATGGAGCGGAAAGGTACTGTCGACACTTGTACATTGAGCGGAGAGCTACTTGTACATGGAGCGGAGAGGTACTTGTACATGAGAGCGGAGAGGTACTTGTACATGGAGCGGAGAGGTATTTGTACATGGAGCGGAGAGGTACTGTCGACACTTGACATTGAGCGGAGAGGTACTTGTACATGGAGCGGAGAGGTACTTGTACATGAGAGCGGAGAGGTATTTGTACATGGAGCGGAGAGGTACTGTCGACACTTGACATTGAGCGGAGAGGTACTTGTACATGGAGCGGAGAGGTACTTGTACATGGAGCGGAGAGGTACTTGTACATGGAGCGGAGAGGTACTTGTACATGGAGCGGAGAGGTACTTGTACATGGAGCGGAGATGTACTTGTACATTGAGCGGAGAGGTACTTGTACATGGAGCAGAGATGTACTTGTACATGGAGCGGAGATGTACTTGTACATTGAGCGGAGAGGTACTTGTACATGGAGCGGAGAGGTACTTGTACATGGAGCGGAGATGTACTTGTACATGGAGCGGAGAGGTACTTGTACATGGAGCGGAGATGTACTTGTACATTGAGCGGAGAGGTACTTGTACATGGAGCAGAGATGTACTTGTACATGGAGCGGAGAGGTACTTGTACATGGAGCGGAGAGGTACTTGTACATGGAGCGGAGAGGTACTTGTACATGGAGCGGAGAGGTACTTGTACATTGAGCGGAGAGGTACTTGTACATTGAGCGGAGAGGTACTTGTACATGGAGCTAGGGCTGGGTATCGAGTTTCGATACTTACTTGGCACCGAAATGGAAACATCGATACTAAGGGGTATCGAAGCCTCCCTTGTCAATCGATACCAATTTTCGATACCAAAACAAAACAGCGTCATTGAGCCTATAAGCATGCGACATGCTTGCACGCCGCGCTCTAATACGGCTGGTGATTGGCTGTCATGTAGAGGCATGCAGGAAACGTTACGCCCACTTTAGCCGGTGTGTTTGTTGTGACTGTGAGCCAGGCGTGCGGTGCGGATAGTATACAAGAAGTTAGCCACTCAAGCTACTCCTATCCTGGATTACCATATGGCGAAGATGATGAAAAGCAGGAAAAGAAACAGAAACAACACGGACTGGTTTCCACAGACAAGAGAAATAATTGAGAGGTGGGTCAGCTCAGCTTACCGCAAGTTAGCGGTTATCAGATCCCTCAGTCTGACAAATCCATGCATCTGGCTGTGAGTTGTAGCATTAGATCGTTTAATTAATTGCCGCCGTAACGTTATGCGCAAGCGGGCATTGTGTATTTTTAGCAACTCGTTAACAAACGCTGATGTCATGATAGTTTGTTGAATGTAAATGCGATTCATTTATATTGATTGGCTAGTCAGTGAAGTTGAGCTGTCTCGTCAGATTTGACAAGAATGACGTTCTGTTGCAGCAGTGAGCACACTGATCTGCAACGCTAGCGTTAATGTTTAATTAATTAGCGTTATGTGCAAGCGGGCAGTTATCGCCCATGTATTTTTAGCAACTCGTTAACAAACGCTGATGTCATGATAGTTTGTTGAATATAAATGCGATTCACTTTGTGGCATATAAGGCTATATTGATAGGCTAGTCAATGCTCAACTAGTCTTCCATGCATGAAGTGGAGCCATCTCATCAGTTTGTACAAGAATAGAGTTCTGTTGCATCAGTGAGCATTAAACCCTGATTTGCAACTCTCTGTTTTGCACTGAAAACTATTCCACTGATTTATTTGTTTTAGCTACATTTCTTTCCTTTGTAGTACTCCAATATTTTTTGTAGGGACGGCAATACGTTTAGAGAACTTAAAGTTATGTTAAATACAGTAGGTTTTATTTTTTTCTGCTGTAAAACTTAAGATGGGGGGAAACTAAAGATTTGTAAAATAATTTCAATGTGTAATGCAGTTTTATTTTTGTTAAAATGGATTTTTCTAAAAATTGGTATCGAAAAAAGTATCGTTCAGGAACCGGTATCGAAATCCAAGTATCGAAACGGTATCGATATCGAAAAATTTTGAACGATACCCAGCCCTACATGGAGCGCAGATGTACTTGTACATTGAGCGGAGAGGTACTGGTACATGGAGCGGAGATGTACTTGTACATTGAGCGGAGAGGTACTTGTACATTGAGCGGAGAGGTACTTGTACATGGAGCGGAGATGTACTTGTACATTGAGCGGAGAGGTACTGGTACATGGAGCGGAGATGTACTTGTACATTGAGCGGAGAGGTACTTGTACATGGAGTGGAGATGTACTTGTACATTGAGCGGAGAGGTACTGGTACATGGAGCGGAGATGTACTTGTACATTGAGCGGAGAGGTACTTGTACATGGAGTGGAGATGTACTTGTACATTGAGCGGAGAGGTACTGGTACATGGAGCGGAGATGTACTTGTACATTGAGCGGAGAGGTACTTGTACATGGAGTGGAGATGTACTTGTACATTGAGCGGAGAGGTACTTGTACATGGAGCGGAGAGGTACTTGTACATTGAGCGGAGAGGTACTTGTACATGGAGCGGAGAGGTACTTGTACATGGAGCGGAGAGGTACTTGTACATGGAGCGGAGAGGTACTTGTACATGGAGCGGAGAGGTACTTGTACATTGAGCGGAGATGTACTTGTACATGGAGCGGAGATGTACTTGTACATGGATCGGAGAGGTACTTGTACATGAGAGCGGAGAGGTACTGTCGACACTTGTACATTGAGCGTAGAGGTACTGTCGACACTTGTACATTGAGCGGAGAGGTACTTGTACATGGAGCGGAGAGGTACTGTCGACACTTGTACATTGAGCGGAGAGGTACTTGTACATTGAGCGGAGAGGTACTTGTACATGGAGCGCAGAGGTACTTGTACATTGAGCGGAGAGGTACTTGTACATGGAGCGGAGAGGTACTTGTACATGAGAGCGGAGAGGTACTTGTACATGGAGCGGAGAGGTACTTGTACATTGAGCGGAGAGGTACTGTCGACACTTGTACATTCAGCGGAGAGGTACTTGTACATGGAGCGGAGAGGTACTGTCGATACTTGACATTGAGCGGAGAGGTACTTGTACATGGAGCGGAGAGGTATTTGTACATTGAGCGGAGAGGTACTTGTACATTGAGCGGAGAGGTACTGTCGACACTTGTACATTCAGCGGAGAGCTACTTGTACATGGAGCGGAGAGGTATTTGTACATTGAGCGGAGAGGTACTTGTACATGGAGCGGAGAGGTACTTGTACATAGAGCGGAGAGGTACTTATACATGGAGCGGAGAGGTATTTGTACATTGAGCGGAGAGGTACTTGTACATGGAGCGGAGAGGTACTTGTACATGAGAGCGGAGAGGTATTTGTACATGGAGCGGAAAGGTACTGTCGACACTTGTACATTGAGCGGAGAGCTACTTGTACATGGAGCGGAGAGGTACTTGTACATGAGAGCGGAGAGGTACTTGTACATGGAGCGGAGAGGTATTTGTACATGGAGCGGAGAGGTACTGTCGACACTTGACATTGAGCGGAGAGGTACTTGTACATGGAGCGGAGAGGTACTTGTACATGAGAGCGGAGAGGTATTTGTACATGGAGCGGAGAGGTACTGTCGACACTTGACATTGAGCGGAGAGGTACTTGTACATGGAGCGGAGAGGTACTTGTACATGGAGCGGAGAGGTACTTGTACATGGACCGGAGAGGTACTTGTACATGGAGCGGAGAGGTACTTGTACATGGAGCGGAGATGTACTTGTACATTGAGCGGAGAGGTACTTGTACATGGAGCAGAGATGTACTTGTACATGGAGCGGAGATGTACTTGTACATTGAGCGGAGAGGTACTTGTACATGGAGCGGAGAGGTACTTGTACATGGAGCGGAGATGTACTTGTACATGGAGCGGAGAGGTACTTGTACATGGAGCGGAGATGTACTTGTACATGGAGCGGAGAGGTACTTGTACATTGAGCGGAGAGGTACTTGTACATGGAGCGGAGAGGTACTTGTACATGGAGCGGAGAGGTACTTGTACATGGAGCGGAGAGGTACTTGTACATTGAGCGGAGATGTACTTGTACATGGAGCGGAGATGTACTTGTACATGGATCGGAGAGGTACTTGTACATGAGAGCGGAGAGGTACTGTCGACACTTGTACATTGAGCGTAGAGGTACTGTCGACACTTGTACATTGAGCGGAGAGGTACTTGTACATGGAGCGGAGAGGTACTGTCGACACTTGTACATTGAGCGGAGAGGTACTTGTACATTGAGCGGAGAGGTACTTGTACATGGAGCGCAGAGGTACTTGTACATTGAGCGGAGAGGTACTTGTACATGGAGCGGAGAGGTACTTGTACATGAGAGCGGAGAGGTACTTGTACATGGAGCGGAGAGGTACTTGTACATTGAGCGGAGAGGTACTGTCGACACTTGTACATTCAGCGGAGAGGTACTTGTACATGGAGCGGAGAGGTACTGTCGATACTTGACATTGAGCGGAGAGGTACTTGTACATGGAGCGGAGAGGTATTTGTACATTGAGCGGAGAGGTACTTGTACATTGAGCGGAGAGGTACTGTCGACACTTGTACATTCAGCGGAGAGCTACTTGTACATGGAGCGGAGAGGTATTTGTACATTGAGCGGAGAGGTACTTGTACATGGAGCGGAGAGGTACTTGTACATAGAGCGGAGAGGTACTTATACATGGAGCGGAGAGGTATTTGTACATTGAGCGGAGAGGTACTTGTACATGGAGCGGAGAGGTACTTGTACATGAGAGCGGAGAGGTATTTGTACATGGAGCGGAAAGGTACTGTCGACACTTGTACATTGAGCGGAGAGCTACTTGTACATGGAGCGGAGAGGTACTTGTACATGAGAGCGGAGAGGTACTTGTACATGGAGCGGAGAGGTATTTGTACATGGAGCGGAGAGGTACTGTCGACACTTGACATTGAGCGGAGAGGTACTTGTACATGGAGCGGAGAGGTACTTGTACATGAGAGCGGAGAGGTATTTGTACATGGAGCGGAGAGGTACTGTCGACACTTGACATTGAGCGGAGAGGTACTTGTACATGGAGCGGAGAGGTACTTGTACATGGAGCGGAGAGGTACTTGTACATGGAGCGGAGAGGTACTTGTACATGGAGCGGAGAGGTACTTGTACATGGAGCGGAGATGTACTTGTACATTGAGCGGAGAGGTACTTGTACATGGAGCAGAGATGTACTTGTACATGGAGCGGAGATGTACTTGTACATTGAGCGGAGAGGTACTTGTACATGGAGCGGAGAGGTACTTGTACATGGAGCGGAGATGTACTTGTACATGGAGCGGAGAGGTACTTGTACATGGAGCGGAGATGTACTTGTACATTGAGCGGAGAGGTACTTGTACATGGAGCAGAGATGTACTTGTACATGGAGCGGAGAGGTACTTGTACATGGAGCGGAGAGGTACTTGTACATGGAGCGGAGAGGTACTTGTACATGGAGCGGAGAGGTACTTGTACATTGAGCGGAGAGGTACTTGTACATTGAGCGGAGAGGTACTTGTACATGGAGCAAGGGCTGGGTATCGAGTTTCGATACTTACTTGGCACCGAAATGGAAACATCGATACTAAGGGGTATCGAAGCCTCCCTTGTCAATCGATACCAATTTTCGATACCAAAACAAAACAGCGTCATTGAGCCTATAAGCATGCGACATGCTTGCACGCCGCGCTCTAATACGGCTGGTGATTGGCTGTCATGTAGAGGCATGCAGGAAACGTTACGCCCACTTTAGCCGGTGTGTTTGTTGTGACTGTGAGCCAGGCGTGCGGTGCGGATAGTATACAAGAAGTTAGCCACTCAAGCTACTCCTATCCTGGATTACCATATGGCGAAGATGATGAAAAGCAGGAAAAGAAACAGAAACAACACGGACTGGTTTCCACAGACAAGAGAAATAATTGAGAGGTGGGTCAGCTCAGCTTACCGCAAGTTAGCGGTTATCAGATCCCTCAGTCTGACAAATCCATGCATCTGGCTGTGAGTTGTAGCATTAGATCGTTTAATTAATTGCCGCCGTAACGTTATGCGCAAGCGGGCATTGTGTATTTTTAGCAACTCGTTAACAAACGCTGATGTCATGATAGTTTGTTGAATGTAAATGCGATTCATTTATATTGATTGGCTAGTCAGTGAAGTTGAGCTGTCTCGTCAGATTTGACAAGAATGACGTTCTGTTGCAGCAGTGAGCACACTGATCTGCAACGCTAGCGTTAATGTTTAATTAATTAGCGTTATGTGCAAGCGGGCAGTTATCGCCCATGTATTTTTAGCAACTCGTTAACAAACGCTGATGTCATGATAGTTTGTTGAATATAAATGCGATTCACTTTGTGGCATATAAGGCTATATTGATAGGCTAGTCAATGCTCAACTAGTCTTCCATGCATGAAGTGGAGCCATCTCATCAGTTTGTACAAGAATAGAGTTCTGTTGCATCAGTGAGCATTAAACCCTGATTTGCAACTCTCTGTTTTGCACTGAAAACTATTCCACTGATTTATTTGTTTTAGCTACATTTCTTTCCTTTGTAGTACTCCAATATTTTTTGTAGGGACGGCAATACGTTTAGAGAACTTAAAGTTATGTTAAATACAGTAGGTTTTATTTTTTTCTGCTGTAAAACTTAAGATGGGGGGAAACTAAAGATTTGTAAAATAATTTCAATGTGTAATGCAGTTTTATTTTTGTTAAAATGGATTTTTCTAAAAATTGGTATCGAAAAAAGTATCGTTCAGGAACCGGTATCGAAATCCAAGTATCGAAACGGTATCGATATCGAAAAATTTTGAACGATACCCAGCCCTACATGGAGCGCAGATGTACTTGTACATTGAGCGGAGAGGTACTGGTACATGGAGCGGAGATGTACTTGTACATTGAGCGGAGAGGTACTTGTACATTGAGCGGAGAGGTACTTGTACATGGAGCGGAGATGTACTTGTACATTGAGCGGAGAGGTACTGGTACATGGAGCGGAGATGTACTTGTACATTGAGCGGAGAGGTACTTGTACATGGAGTGGAGATGTACTTGTACATTGAGCGGAGAGGTACTGGTACATGGAGCGGAGATGTACTTGTACATTGAGCGGAGAGGTACTTGTACATGGAGTGGAGATGTACTTGTACATTGAGCGGAGAGGTACTGGTACATGGAGCGGAGATGTACTTGTACATTGAGCGGAGAGGTACTTGTACATGGAGTGGAGATGTACTTGTACATTGAGCGGAGAGGTACTTGTACATGGAGCGGAGAGGTACTTGTACATTGAGCGGAGAGGTACTTGTACATGGAGCGGAGAGGTACTTGTACATGGAGCGGAGAGGTACTTGTACATGGAGCGGAGAGGTACTTGTACATGGAGCGGAGAGGTACTTGTACATTGAGCGGAGATGTACTTGTACATGGAGCGGAGATGTACTTGTACATGGATCGGAGAGGTACTTGTACATGAGAGCGGAGAGGTACTGTCGACACTTGTACATTGAGCGTAGAGGTACTGTCGACACTTGTACATTGAGCGGAGAGGTACTTGTACATGGAGCGGAGAGGTACTGTCGACACTTGTACATTGAGCGGAGAGGTACTTGTACATTGAGCGGAGAGGTACTTGTACATGGAGCGCAGAGGTACTTGTACATTGAGCGGAGAGGTACTTGTACATGGAGCGGAGAGGTACTTGTACATGAGAGCGGAGAGGTACTTGTACATGGAGCGGAGAGGTACTTGTACATTGAGCGGAGAGGTACTGTCGACACTTGTACATTCAGCGGAGAGGTACTTGTACATGGAGCGGAGAGGTACTGTCGATACTTGACATTGAGCGGAGAGGTACTTGTACATGGAGCGGAGAGGTATTTGTACATTGAGCGGAGAGGTACTTGTACATTGAGCGGAGAGGTACTGTCGACACTTGTACATTCAGCGGAGAGCTACTTGTACATGGAGCGGAGAGGTATTTGTACATTGAGCGGAGAGGTACTTGTACATGGAGCGGAGAGGTACTTGTACATAGAGCGGAGAGGTACTTATACATGGAGCGGAGAGGTATTTGTACATTGAGCGGAGAGGTACTTGTACATGGAGCGGAGAGGTACTTGTACATGAGAGCGGAGAGGTATTTGTACATGGAGCGGAAAGGTACTGTCGACACTTGTACATTGAGCGGAGAGCTACTTGTACATGGAGCGGAGAGGTACTTGTACATGAGAGCGGAGAGGTACTTGTACATGGAGCGGAGAGGTATTTGTACATGGAGCGGAGAGGTACTGTCGACACTTGACATTGAGCGGAGAGGTACTTGTACATGGAGCGGAGAGGTACTTGTACATGAGAGCGGAGAGGTATTTGTACATGGAGCGGAGAGGTACTGTCGACACTTGACATTGAGCGGAGAGGTACTTGTACATGGAGCGGAGAGGTACTTGTACATGGAGCGGAGAGGTACTTGTACATGGACCGGAGAGGTACTTGTACATGGAGCGGAGAGGTACTTGTACATGGAGCGGAGATGTACTTGTACATTGAGCGGAGAGGTACTTGTACATGGAGCAGAGATGTACTTGTACATGGAGCGGAGATGTACTTGTACATTGAGCGGAGAGGTACTTGTACATGGAGCGGAGAGGTACTTGTACATGGAGCGGAGATGTACTTGTACATGGAGCGGAGAGGTACTTGTACATGGAGCGGAGATGTACTTGTACATTGAGCGGAGAGGTACTTGTACATGGAGCAGAGATGTACTTGTACATGGAGCGGAGAGGTACTTGTACATGGAGCGGAGAGGTACTTGTACATGGAGCGGAGAGGTACTTGTACATGGAGCGGAGAGGTACTTGTACATTGAGCGGAGAGGTACTTGTACATGGAGCGGAGAGGTACTTGTACATTGAGCGGAGAGGTACTTGTACATGGAGCGGAGAGGTACTTGTACATGGAGCGGAGAGGTACTTGTACATGGAGCGGAGAGGTACTTGTACATGGAGCGGAGAGGTACTTGTACATTGAGCGGAGATGTACTTGTACATGGAGCGGAGATGTACTTGTACATGGATCGGAGAGGTACTTGTACATGAGAGCGGAGAGGTACTGTCGACACTTGTACATTGAGCGTAGAGGTACTGTCGACACTTGTACATTGAGCGGAGAGGTACTTGTACATGGAGCGGAGAGGTACTGTCGACACTTGTACATTGAGCGGAGAGGTACTTGTACATTGAGCGGAGAGGTACTTGTACATGGAGCGCAGAGGTACTTGTACATTGAGCGGAGAGGTACTTGTACATGGAGCGGAGAGGTACTTGTACATGAGAGCGGAGAGGTACTTGTACATGGAGCGGAGAGGTACTTGTACATTGAGCGGAGAGGTACTGTCGACACTTGTACATTCAGCGGAGAGGTACTTGTACATGGAGCGGAGAGGTACTGTCGATACTTGACATTGAGCGGAGAGGTACTTGTACATGGAGCGGAGAGGTATTTGTACATTGAGCGGAGAGGTACTTGTACATTGAGCGGAGAGGTACTGTCGACACTTGTACATTCAGCGGAGAGCTACTTGTACATGGAGCGGAGAGGTATTTGTACATTGAGCGGAGAGGTACTTGTACATGGAGCGGAGAGGTACTTGTACATAGAGCAGAGAGGTACTTATACATGGAGCGGAGAGGTATTTGTACATTGAGCGGAGAGGTACTTGTACATGGAGCGGAGAGGTACTTGTACATGAGAGCGGAGAGGTATTTGTACATGGAGCGGAAAGGTACTGTCGACACTTGTACATTGAGCGGAGAGCTACTTGTACATGGAGCGGAGAGGTACTTGTACATGAGAGCGGAGAGGTACTTGTACATGGAGCGGAGAGGTATTTGTACATGGAGCGGAGAGGTACTGTCGACACTTGACATTGAGCGGAGAGGTACTTGTACATGGAGTGGAGAGGTACTTGTACATGAGAGCGGAGAGGTATTTGTACATGGAGCGGAGAGGTACTGTCGACACTTGACATTGAGCGGAGAGGTACTTGTACATGGAGCGGAGAGGTACTTGTACATGGAGCGGAGAGGTACTTGTACATGGACCGGAGAGGTACTTGTACATGGAGCGGAGAGGTACTTGTACATGGAGCGGAGATGTACTTGTACATTGAGCGGAGAGGTACTTGTACATGGAGCAGAGATGTACTTGTACATGGAGCGGATATGTACTTGTACATTGAGCGGAGAGGTACTTGTACATGGAGCGGAGAGGTACTTGTACATGGAGCGGAGATGTACTTGTACATGGAGCGGAGAGGTACTTGTACATGGAGCGGAGATGTACTTGTACATTGAGCGGAGAGGTACTTGTACATGGAGCAGAGATGTACTTGTACATGGAGCGGAGAGGTACTTGTACATGGAGCGGAGAGGTACTTGTACATGGAGCGGAGAGGTACTTGTACATGGAGCGGAGAGGTACTTGTACATTGAGCGGAGAGGTACTTGTACATGGAGCGGAGAGGTACTTGTACATTGAGCGGAGAGGTACTTGTACATGGAGCGGAGAGGTACTTGTACATGGAGCGGAGAGGTACTTGTACATGGAGCGGAGAGGTACTTGTACATGGAGCGGAGAGGTACTTGTACATTGAGCGGAGATGTACTTGTACATGGAGCGGAGATGTACTTGTACATGGATCGGAGAGGTACTTGTACATGAGAGCGGAGAGGTACTGTCGACACTTGTACATTGAGCGTAGAGGTACTGTCGACACTTGTACATTGAGCGGAGAGGTACTTGTACATGGAGCGGAGAGGTACTGTCGACACTTGTACATTGAGCGGAGAGGTACTTGTACATTGAGCGGAGAGGTACTTGTACATGGAGCGCAGAGGTACTTGTACATTGAGCGGAGAGGTACTTGTACATGGAGCGGAGAGGTACTTGTACATGAGAGCGGAGAGGTACTTGTACATGGAGCGGAGAGGTACTTGTACATTGAGCGGAGAGGTACTGTCGACACTTGTACATTCAGCGGAGAGGTACTTGTACATGGAGCGGAGAGGTACTGTCGATACTTGACATTGAGCGGAGAGGTACTTGTACATGGAGCGGAGAGGTATTTGTACATTGAGCGGAGAGGTACTTGTACATTGAGCGGAGAGGTACTGTCGACACTTGTACATTCAGCGGAGAGCTACTTGTACATGGAGCGGAGAGGTATTTGTACATTGAGCGGAGAGGTACTTGTACATGGAGCGGAGAGGTACTTGTACATAGAGCGGAGAGGTACTTATGCATGGAGCGGAGAGGTATTTGTACATTGAGCGGAGAGGTACTTGTACATGGAGCGGAGAGGTACTTGTACATGAGAGCGGAGAGGTATTTGTACATGGAGCGGAAAGGTACTGTCGACACTTGTACATTGAGCGGAGAGCTACTTGTACATGGAGCGGAGAGGTACTTGTACATGAGAGCGGAGAGGTACTTGTACATGGAGCGGAGAGGTATTTGTACATGGAGCGGAGAGGTACTGTCGACACTTGACATTGAGCGGAGAGGTACTTGTACATGGAGCGGAGAGGTACTTGTACATGAGAGCGGAGAGGTATTTGTACATGGAGCGGAGAGGTACTGTCGACACTTGACATTGAGCGGAGAGGTACTTGTACATGGAGCGGAGAGGTACTTGTACATGGAGCGGAGAGGTACTTGTACATGGACCGGAGAGGTACTTGTACATGGAGCGGAGAGGTACTTGTACATGGAGCGGAGATGTACTTGTACATTGAGCGGAGAGGTACTTGTACATGGAGCAGAGATGTACTTGTACATGGAGCGGAGATGTACTTGCACATTGAGCGGAGAGGTACTTGTACATGGAGCGGAGAGGTACTTGTACATGGAGCGGAGATGTACTTGTACATGGAGCGGAGAGGTACTTGTACATGGAGCGGAGATGTACTTGTACATTGAGCGGAGAGGTACTTGTACATGGAGCGGAGAGGTACTTGTACATGGAGCGGAGATGTACTTGTACATGGAGCGGAGAGGTACTTGTACATGGAGCGGAGATGTACTTGTACATTGAGCGGAGAGGTACTTGTACATGGAGCGGAGATGTACTTGTACATGGAGCGGAGAGGTACTTGTACATGGAGCGGAGAGGTACTTGTACATGGAGCGGAGAGGTACTTGTACATGGAGCGGAGAGGTACTTGTACATTGAGCGGAGAGGTACTTGTACATTGAGCGGAGAGGTACTTGTACATGGAGCTAGGGCTGGGTATCGAGTTTCGATACTTACTTGGCACCGAAATGGAAACATCGATACTAAGGGGTATCGAAGCCTCCCTTGTCAATCGATACCAATTTTCGATACCAAAACAAAACAGCGTCATTGAGCCTATAAGCATGCGACATGCTTGCACGCCGCGCTCTAATACGGCTGGTGATTGGCTGTCATGTAGAGGCATGCAGGAAACGTTACGCCCACTTTAGCCGGTGTGTTTGTTGTGACTGTGAGCCAGGCGTGCGGTGCGGATAGTATACAAGAAGTTAGCCACTCAAGCTACTCCTATCCTGGATTACCATATGGCGAAGATGATGAAAAGCAGGAAAAGAAACAGAAACAACACGGACTGGTTTCCACAGACAAGAGAAATAATTGAGAGGTGGGTCAGCTCAGCTTACCGCAAGTTAGCGGTTATCAGATCCCTCAGTCTGACAAATCCATGCATCTGGCTGTGAGTTGTAGCATTAGACCGTTTAATTAATTGCCGCCGTAACGTTATGCGCAAGCGGGCATTGTGTATTTTTAGCAACTCGTTAACAAACGCTGATGTCATGATAGTTTGTTGAATGTAAATGCGATTCATTTATATTGATTGGCTAGTCAGTCAAGTTGAGCTGTCTCGTCAGATTTGACAAGAATGACGTTCTGTTGCAGCAGTGAGCACACTGATCTGCAACGCTAGCGTTAATGTTTAACCCTGTAAGACCCACGGTTGTAATATTACAACATTTGTATTTTATAAAAAAAAGGGTATAAATGTTTTGTTTTCTTGTTCTTTTTTCACCTAAACATCATCATTGGATCCTATTGTTTAGTCTTGCAATGCTATTGGCCAGGATATTTGCATATAAGTACCCCCCACAGGGCCAGGACACATCACAACTTCAAAATTGTTGACGGAGCAACAACTCTCTTTTTCACTGGACGGAATTCCTCACAAAGAAGTAAGTAAAATGCCTGTAATATTTTTTTGGGTGATCATTAGAATGTCTAGAACATGTACATATGTTATTATTGTCAAACATATCCCCCAAATGTAAATTAGAGCATGTTTTATAGAGGTTGCTATTTTACAACGGTGGGGCAGTGTGGTAGCAAATATCCAGGTGGTACTGTTAGTTTACATACCTGGCTAAGGGGAGTCTTATAGTTTTCACAATACATTTATACAGTTATATGTGTATTTTCCCCACATTGCATACCTAAATATATATATAGTGTAGGCTATATGTGCATTTTTACTTTAATTTCTAATTTCCAATAATATTTGTAACCAATTGTACTCAAAGACAAATATACTGCATACAATGTAATTGCTTACAATGTTTTAGTAATCACTTTCAACAGATCAGTTCCTACTTCTGTTTGTAATCATGTTTTAGTTGGTTTAAGTTAGTTCCTGGAGGATTCCATGTGGTAATTGTTCATGTGGGGGTTGCACACATAGGACCATCATCATTGTTCATGTGAGGACTGGTGGGGGTTGCCCACTTAGGACCATCATCCCTTTGTGAGGATAAGCAAAGCACAATAGGTTGGCCAGACAGTATTGTGTTACTTGTGAAATGTGTACTGCAGTGAGATGTGTAAACACTACTAATGTACTAAAGTTATTTCTTTATTTTCATTTCAGAATGCCACAAGCAAGGAGAGAGCCTCGCTTCATTGCAAGATACAAGATACAAGATGCACTGGATATGGTACTGAATGTAGAGAGTGATGTGGATATCGACTTCACTGAAACTGATGAAGAGTCAGATGAAGAGGCCTGTGGAGAGGAGTCAAAAGAAAACCAACCACCCAGTGAACCCACTAACTGCCCAGTAGATGCAAACATTCAGCCGCCCCAACCGGCCAAACACTTCAGCTCAGAAGAGACAACTGAAAGAGAGTCCAAACCGCGCTCCACCCAAGGCACCACGTCAACACCTGCCATCGGATGTGTGCCAGGACCAAGTTGGCCATCTCCCACGAAAGACACAGAGAGGGCGCTGCAGGAATGGTGGCTGTTCAGGGTACACCAACTTACTATGCCACAAGTGTGATGTTCGTCTGTGTATTTCAGGTCACAGGAACTGTTTCTGGGACTATCACTGCAAATAAGCGTAAGCAATTGATTGTAAATGGTGTTCAAAGTGATTTGCAGTCACTTGGAGTATGAGAGGGGGGTGCCTGTTACATTTTGCGGAGTAATTAGGTAATTAGGTTTCTTTAGTACATTTATTGTATGTATTGTTTTCATTTTGTTGTTCTTTTAATAAAATCACAATTCTTAAAAATATGGCTTACATTGATGTTATTATTCATAATGTATACTGTTCTGAGGCCAAATATTATTCATAATGTATACTGTTCTGAGGCCAAATAATAAACCATAACCATATAAATTAACCCTTATGTTGTTTTAATGAAGTATATATACATTTGCCATGTTATTCTGACAATGAGTAAAAATGGCCTATAGGAAATTCTGCTACCCGATTGACCCTACGTTGTGATATTACAACATTTGCATAAAACCTTACAAAAACTTTTTTTTTTTTTAAACACTATATTTTCTTCTCCAAAGTACTCCTACAACACCATCAGAAAGGTTGAATAATTTTTTTTGCAAGTAGAAATATATCCGGGTCTTACAGGGTTAATTAATTAGCGTTATGTGCAAGCGGGCAGTTATCGCCCATGTATTTTTAGCAACTCGTTAACAAACGCTGATGTCATGATAGTTTGTTGAATATAAATGCGATTCACTTTGTGGCATATAAGGCTATATTGATAGGCTAGTCAATGCTCAACTAGTCTTCCATGCATGAAGTGGAGCCATCTCATCAGTTTGTACAAGAATAGAGTTCTGTTGCATCAGTGAGCATTAAACCCTGATTTGCAACTCTCTGTTTTGCACTGAAAACTATTCCACTGATTTATTTGTTTTAGCTACATTTCTTTCCTTTGTAGTACTCCAATATTTTTTGTAGGGATGGCAATACGTTTAGAGAACTTAAAGTTATGTTAAATACAGTAGGTTTTATTTTTTTCTGCTGTAAAACTTAAGATGGGGGGAAACTAAAGATTTGTAAAATAATTTCAATGTGTAATGCAGTTTTATTTTTGTTAAAATGGATTTTTCTAAAAATTGGTATCGAAAAAAGTATCGTTCAGGAACCGGTATCGAAATCCAAGTATCGAAACGGTATCGATATCGAAAAATTTTGAACGATACCCAGCCCTACATGGAGCGCAGATGTACTTGTACATTGAGCGGAGAGGTACTGGTACATGGAGCGGAGATGTACTTGTACATTGAGCGGAGAGGTACTTGTACATTGAGCGGAGAGGTACTTGTACATGGAGCGGAGATGTACTTGTACATTGAGCGGAGAGGTACTGGTACATGGAGCGGAGATGTACTTGTACATTGAGCGGAGAGGTACTTGTACATGGAGTGGAGATGTACTTGTACATTGAGCGGAGAGGTACTGGTACATGGAGCGGAGATGTACTTGTACATTGAGCGGAGAGGTACTTGTACATGGAGTGGAGATGTACTTGTACATTGAGCGGAGAGGTACTGGTACATGGAGCGGAGATGTACTTGTACATTGAGCGGAGAGGTACTTGTACATGGAGTGGAGATGTACTTGTACATGGAGCGGAGATGTACTTGTACATTGAGCGGAGAGGTACTTGTACATGGAGCGGAGATGTACTTGTACATGGAGCGGAGAGGTACTTGTACATGGAGCGGAGAGGTACTTGTACATGGAGCGGAGATGTACTTGTACATGGAGCGGAGATGTACTTGTACATGGAGCGGAGAGGTACTTGTACATGGAGCGGAGAGGTACTTATACATTGAGCGGAGACGTACTTGTACATGGAGCGGAGATGTACTTGTACATTGAGCGGAGAGGTACTTGTACATTGAGCGGAGAGGTACTGGTACATGGAGCGGAGATGTACTTGTACATTGAGCGGAGAGGTACTTGTACATGGAGCGGAGAGGTACTTGTACATTGAGCGGAGAGGTACTTGTACATTGAGCGGAGACGTACTTGTACATTGAGCGGAGATGTACTTGTACATTGAGCGGAGATGTACTTGTACATTGAGCGGAGAGGTACTGGTACATGGAGCGGAGAGGTACTTGTACATGGAGCGGAGAGGTATTTGTACATGGAGCGGAGAGGTATTTGTACATGGAGCGGAGAGGTACTTGTACATTGAGCGGAGAGGTACTTGTACATGGAGCGGAGAGGTACTTGTACATGGAGTGGAGAGGTACTTGTACATGTAGCGGAGAGGTGCTTGTACATGGAGCGGAGAGGTACTTGTACATGGAGCGGAGAGGTATTTGTACATGGAGCGGAGAGGTACTTGTACATGGAGCGGAGAGGTACTTGTACATTCAGCGGAGAGGTACTTGTACATTGAGCGGAGAGGTACTTGTAGATGGAGCGGAGAGGTACTGTCGACACTTGTACATTGAGCGGAGAGGTACTTGTACATGGAGCGGAGAGGTACTTGTACATGGAGCGGAGAGGTACTGTCGACACTTGTACATTGAGCGGAGAGGTACTTGTACATGGAGCGGAGAGGTACTTGTACATGGAGCGGAGATGTACTTGTACAGGGAGCGGAGAGGTACTTGTACATTGAGCGGAGAGGTACTTGTACATGGAGCGGAGAGGTACTTGTACATGGAGCGGAGAGGTACTTGTACATGGAGCGGAGAGGTACTTGTACATTGAGCGGAGAGGTACTTGTACATGGAGCGGAGAGGTACTTGTACATGGAGCGGAGAGGTACTTGTACATGGAGCGGAGAGGTACTTGTACATTGAGCGGAGAGGTACTTGTACATGGAGCGGAGAGGTACTTGTACATGGAGCGGAGAGGTACTTGTACATGGAGCGGAGAGGTACTTGTACATGGAGCGGAGAGGTACTTGTACATTGAGCGGAGATGTACTTGTACATGGAGCGGAGATGTACTTGTACATGGATCGGAGAGGTACTTGTACATGAGAGCGGAGAGGTACTGTCGACACTTGTACATTGAGCGTAGAGGTACTGTCGACACTTGTACATTGAGCGGAGAGGTACTTGTACATGGAGCGGAGAGGTACTGTCGACACTTGTACATTGAGCGGAGAGGTACTTGTACATTGAGCGGAGAGGTACTTGTACATGGAGCGCAGAGGTACTTGTACATTGAGCGGAGAGGTACTTGTACATGGAGCGGAGAGGTACTTGTACATGAGAGCGGAGAGGTACTTGTACATGGAGCGGAGAGGTACTTGTACATTGAGCGGAGAGGTACTGTCGACACTTGTACATTCAGCGGAGAGGTACTTGTACATGGAGCGGAGAGGTACTGTCGATACTTGACATTGAGCGGAGAGGTACTTGTACATGGAGCGGAGAGGTACTTGTACATGGAGCGGAGAGGTACTTGTACATGGAGCGGAGAGGTACTTGTACATGGAGCGGAGAGGTACTTGTACATTGAGCGGAGAGGTACTTGTACATGGAGCGGAGAGGTACTTGTACATGGAGCGGAGAGGTACTTGTACATGGAGCGGAGAGGTACTTGTACATGGAGCGGAGAGGTACTTGTACATTGAGCGGAGATGTACTTGTACATGGAGCGGAGATGTACTTGTACATGGATCGGAGAGGTACTTGTACATGAGAGCGGAGAGGTACTGTCGACACTTGTACATTGAGCGTAGAGGTACTGTCGACACTTGTACATTGAGCGGAGAGGTACTTGTACATGGAGCGGAGAGGTACTGTCGACACTTGTACATTGAGCGGAGAGGTACTTGTACATTGAGCGGAGAGGTACTTGTACATGGAGCGCAGAGGTACTTGTACATTGAGCGGAGAGGTACTTGTACATGGAGCGGAGAGGTACTTGTACATGAGAGCGGAGAGGTACTTGTACATGGAGCGGAGAGGTACTTGTACATTGAGCGGAGAGGTACTGTCGACACTTGTACATTCAGCGGAGAGGTACTTGTACATGGAGCGGAGAGGTACTGTCGATACTTGACATTGAGCGGAGAGGTACTTGTACATGGAGCGGAGAGGTATTTGTACATTGAGCGGAGAGGTACTTGTACATTGAGCGGAGAGGTACTGTCGACACTTGTACATTCAGCGGAGAGCTACTTGTACATGGAGCGGAGAGGTATTTGTACATTGAGCGGAGAGGTACTTGTACATGGAGCGGAGAGGTACTTGTACATAGAGCGGAGAGGTACTTATACATGGAGCGGAGAGGTATTTGTACATTGAGCGGAGAGGTACTTGTACATGGAGCGGAGAGGTACTTGTACATGAGAGCGGAGAGGTATTTGTACATGGAGCGGAAAGGTACTGTCGACACTTGTACATTGAGCGGAGAGCTACTTGTACATGGAGCGGAGAGGTACTTGTACATGGAGCGGAGAGGTATTTGTACATGGAGCGGAGAGGTACTGTCGACACTTGACATTGAGCGGAGAGGTACTTGTACATGGAGCGGAGAGGTACTTGTACATGAGAGCGGAGAGGTATTTGTACATGGAGCGGAGAGGTACTGTCGACACTTGACATTGAGCGGAGAGGTACTTGTACATGGAGCGGAGAGGTACTTGTACATGGAGCGGAGAGGTACTTGTACATGGACCGGAGAGGTACTTGTACATGGAGCGGAGAGGTACTTGTACATGGAGCGGAGATGTACTTGTACATTGAGCGGAGAGGTACTTGTACATGGAGCAGAGATGTACTTGTACATGGAGCGGAGATGTACTTGCACATTGAGCGGAGAGGTACTTGTACATGGAGCGGAGAGGTACTTGTACATGGAGCGGAGATGTACTTGTACATGGAGCGGAGAGGTACTTGTACATGGAGCGGAGATGTACTTGTACATTGAGCGGAGAGGTACTTGTACATGGAGCAGAGATGTACTTGTACATGGAGCGGAGAGGTACTTGTACATGGAGCGGAGAGGTACTTGTACATGGAGCGGAGAGGTACTTGTACATGGAGCGGAGAGGTACTTGTACATTGAGCGGAGAGGTACTTGTACATTGAGCGGAGAGGTACTTGTACATGGAGCTAGGGCTGGGTATCGAGTTTCGATACTTACTTGGCACCGAAATGGAAACATCGATACTAAGGGGTATCGAAGCCTCCCTTGTCAATCGATACCAATTTTCGATACCAAAACAAAACAGCGTCATTGAGCCTATAAGCATGCGACATGCTTGCACGCCGCGCTCTAATACGGCTGGTGATTGGCTGTCATGTAGAGGCATGCAGGAAACGTTACGCCCACTTTAGCCGGTGTGTTTGTTGTGACTGTGAGCCAGGCGTGCGGTGCGGATAGTATACAAGAAGTTAGCCACTCAAGCTACTCCTATCCTGGATTACCATATGGCGAAGATGATGAAAAGCAGGAAAAGAAACAGAAACAACACGGACTGGTTTCCACAGACAAGAGAAATAATTGAGAGGTGGGTCAGCTCAGCTTACCGCAAGTTAGCGGTTATCAGATCCCTCAGTCTGACAAATCCATGCATCTGGCTGTGAGTTGTAGCATTAGATCGTTTAATTAATTGCCGCCGTAACGTTATGCGCAAGCGGGCATTGTGTATTTTTAGCAACTCGTTAACAAACGCTGATGTCATGATAGTTTGTTGAATGTAAATGCGATTCATTTATATTGATTGGCTAGTCAGTGAAGTTGAGCTGTCTCGTCAGATTTGACAAGAATGACGTTCTGTTGCAGCAGTGAGCACACTGATCTGCAACGCTAGCGTTAATGTTTAATTAATTAGCGTTATGTGCAAGCGGGCAGTTATCGCCCATGTATTTTTAGCAACTCGTTAACAAACGCTGATGTCATGATAGTTTGTTGAATATAAATGCGATTCACTTTGTGGCATATAAGGCTATATTGATAGGCTAGTCAATGCTCAACTAGTCTTCCATGCATGAAGTGGAGCCATCTCATCAGTTTGTACAAGAATAGAGTTCTGTTGCATCAGTGAGCATTAAACCCTGATTTGCAACTCTCTGTTTTGCACTGAAAACTATTCCACTGATTTATTTGTTTTAGCTACATTTCTTTCCTTTGTAGTACTCCAATATTTTTTGTAGGGACGGCAATACGTTTAGAGAACTTAAAGTTATGTTAAATACAGTAGGTTTTATTTTTTTCTGCTGTAAAACTTAAGATGGGGGGAAACTAAAGATTTGTAAAATAATTTCAATGTGTAATGCAGTTTTATTTTTGTTAAAATGGATTTTTCTAAAAATTGGTATCGAAAAAAGTATCGTTCAGGAACCGGTATCGAAATCCAAGTATCGAAACGGTATCGATATCGAAAAATTTTGAACGATACCCAGCCCTACATGGAGCGCAGATGTACTTGTACATTGAGCGGAGAGGTACTGGTACATGGAGCGGAGATGTACTTGTACATTGAGCGGAGAGGTACTTGTACATTGAGCGGAGAGGTACTTGTACATGGAGCGGAGATGTACTTGTACATTGAGCGGAGAGGTACTGGTACATGGAGCGGAGATGTACTTGTACATTGAGCGGAGAGGTACTTGTACATGGAGTGGAGATGTACTTGTACATTGAGCGGAGAGGTACTGGTACATGGAGCAGGGATGTACTTGTACATTGAGCGGAGAGGTACTTGTACATGGAGTGGAGATGTACTTGTACATTGAGCGGAGAGGTACTGGTACATGGAGCGGAGATGTACTTGTACATTGAGCGGAGAGGTACTTGTACATGGAGTGGAGATGTACTTGTACATGGAGCGGAGATGTACTTGTACATTGAGCGGAGAGGTACTTGTACATGGAGCGGAGATGTACTTGTACATGGAGCGGAGAGGTACTTGTACATTGAGCGGAGAGGTACTTGTACATGGAGCGGAGAGGTACTTGTACATGGAGCGGAGATGTACTTGTACATGGAGCGGAGAGGTACTTGTACATGGAGCGGAGATGTACTTGTACATTGAGCGGAGAGGTACTTGTACATGGAGCAGAGATGTACTTGTACATGGAGCGGAGAGGTACTTGTACATGGAGCGGAGAGGTACTTGTACATGGAGCGGAGAGGTACTTGTACATGGAGCGGAGAGGTACTTGTACATTGAGCGGAGAGGTACTTGTACATTGAGCGGAGAGGTACTTGTACATGGAGCTAGGGCTGGGTATCGAGTTTCGATACTTACTTGGCACCGAAATGGAAACATCGATACTAAGGGGTATCGAAGCCTCCCTTGTCAATCGATACCAATTTTCGATACCAAAACAAAACAGCGTCATTGAGCCTATAAGCATGCGACATGCTTGCACGCCGCGCTCTAATACGGCTGGTGATTGGCTGTCATGTAGAGGCATGCAGGAAACGTTACGCCCACTTTAGCCGGTGTGTTTGTTGTGACTGTGAGCCAGGCGTGCGGTGCGGATAGTATACAAGAAGTTAGCCACTCAAGCTACTCCTATCCTGGATTACCATATGGCGAAGATGATGAAAAGCAGGAAAAGAAACAGAAACAACACGGACTGGTTTCCACAGACAAGAGAAATAATTGAGAGGTGGGTCAGCTCAGCTTACCGCAAGTTAGCGGTTATCAGATCCCTCAGTCTGACAAATCCATGCATCTGGCTGTGAGTTGTAGCATTAGATCGTTTAATTAATTGCCGCCGTAACGTTATGCGCAAGCGGGCATTGTGTATTTTTAGCAACTCGTTAACAAACGCTGATGTCATGATAGTTTGTTGAATGTAAATGCGATTCATTTATATTGATTGGCTAGTCAGTGAAGTTGAGCTGTCTCGTCAGATTTGACAAGAATGACGTTCTGTTGCAGCAGTGAGCACACTGATCTGCAACGCTAGCGTTAATGTTTAATTAATTAGCGTTATGTGCAAGCGGGCAGTTATCGCCCATGTATTTTTAGCAACTCGTTAACAAACGCTGATGTCATGATAGTTTGTTGAATATAAATGCGATTCACTTTGTGGCATATAAGGCTATATTGATAGGCTAGTCAATGCTCAACTAGTCTTCCATGCATGAAGTGGAGCCATCTCATCAGTTTGTACAAGAATAGAGTTCTGTTGCATCAGTGAGCATTAAACCCTGATTTGCAACTCTCTGTTTTGCACTGAAAACTATTCCACTGATTTATTTGTTTTAGCTACATTTCTTTCCTTTGTAGTACTCCAATATTTTTTGTAGGGACGGCAATACGTTTAGAGAACTTAAAGTTATGTTAAATACAGTAGGTTTTATTTTTTTCTGCTGTAAAACTTAAGATGGGGGGAAACTAAAGATTTGTAAAATAATTTCAATGTGTAATGCAGTTTTATTTTTGTTAAAATGGATTTTTCTAAAAATTGGTATCGAAAAAAGTATCGTTCAGGAACCGGTATCGAAATCCAAGTATCGAAACGGTATCGATATCGAAAAATTTTGAACGATACCCAGCCCTACATGGAGCGCAGATGTACTTGTACATTGAGCGGAGAGGTACTGGTACATGGAGCGGAGATGTACTTGTACATTGAGCGGAGAGGTACTTGTACATTGAGCGGAGAGGTACTTGTACATGGAGCGGAGATGTACTTGTACATTGAGCGGAGAGGTACTGGTACATGGAGCGGAGATGTACTTGTACATTGAGCGGAGAGGTACTTGTACATGGAGTGGAGATGTACTTGTACATTGAGCGGAGAGGTACTGGTACATGGAGCGGAGATGTACTTGTACATTGAGCGGAGAGGTACTTGTACATGGAGTGGAGATGTACTTGTACATTGAGCGGAGAGGTACTGGTACATGGAGCGGAGATGTACTTGTACATTGAGCGGAGAGGTACTTGTACATGGAGTGGAGATGTACTTGTACATGGAGCGGAGATGTACTTGTACATTGAGCGGAGAGGTACTTGTACATGGAGCGGAGATGTACTTGTACATGGAGCGGAGAGGTACTTGTACATGGAGCGGAGAGGTACTTGTACATGGAGCGGAGATGTACTTGTACATGGAGCGGAGATGTACTTGTACATGGAGCGGAGAGGTACTTGTACATGGAGCGGAGAGGTACTTATACATTGAGCGGAGACGTACTTGTACATGGAGCGGAGATGTACTTGTACATTGAGCGGAGAGGTACTTGTACATTGAGCGGAGAGGTACTGGTACATGGAGCGGAGATGTACTTGTACATTGAGCGGAGAGGTACTTGTACATGGAGCGGAGAGGTACTTGTACATTGAGCGGAGAGGTACTTGTACATTGAGCGGAGACGTACTTGTACATTGAGCGGAGATGTACTTGTACATTGAGCGGAGATGTACTTGTACATTGAGCGGAGAGGTACTGGTACATGGAGCGGAGAGGTACTTGTACATGGAGCGGAGAGGTATTTGTACATGGAGCGGAGAGGTATTTGTACATGGAGCGGAGAGGTACTTGTACATTGAGCGGAGAGGTACTTGTACATGGAGCGGAGAGGTACTTGTACATGGAGTGGAGAGGTACTTGTACATGTAGCGGAGAGGTGCTTGTACATGGAGCGGAGAGGTACTTGTACATGGAGCGGAGAGGTATTTGTACATGGAGCGGAGAGGTACTTGTACATGGAGCGGAGAGGTACTTGTACATTCAGCGGAGAGGTACTTGTACATTGAGCGGAGAGGTACTTGTAGATGGAGCGGAGAGGTACTGTCGACACTTGTACATTGAGCGGAGAGGTACTTGTACATGGAGCGGAGAGGTACTTGTACATGGAGCGGAGAGGTACTGTCGACACTTGTACATTGAGCGGAGAGGTACTTGTACATGGAGCGGATAGGTACTTGTACATGGAGCGGAGATGTACTTGTACAGGGAGCGGAGAGGTACTTGTACATTGAGCGGAGAGGTACTTGTACATGGAGCGGAGAGGTACTTGTACATGGAGCGGAGAGGTACTTGTACATGGAGCGGAGAGGTACTTGTACATTGAGCGGAGAGGTACTTGTACATGGAGCGGAGAGGTACTTGTACATGGAGCGGAGAGGTACTTGTACATGGAGCGGAGAGGTACTTGTACATTGAGCGGAGAGGTACTTGTACATGGAGCGGAGAGGTACTTGTACATGGAGCGGAGAGGTACTTGTACATGGAGCGGAGAGGTACTTGTACATGGAGCGGAGAGGTACTTGTACATTGAGCGGAGATGTACTTGTACATGGAGCGGAGATGTACTTGTACATGGATCGGAGAGGTACTTGTACATGAGAGCGGAGAGGTACTGTCGACACTTGTACATTGAGCGTAGAGGTACTGTCGACACTTGTACATTGAGCGGAGAGGTACTTGTACATGGAGCGGAGAGGTACTGTCGACACTTGTACATTGAGCGGAGAGGTACTTGTACATTGAGCGGAGAGGTACTTGTACATGGAGCGCAGAGGTACTTGTACATTGAGCGGAGAGGTACTTGTACATGGAGCGGAGAGGTACTTGTACATGAGAGCGGAGAGGTACTTGTACATGGAGCGGAGAGGTACTTGTACATTGAGCGGAGAGGTACTGTCGACACTTGTACATTCAGCGGAGAGGTACTTGTACATGGAGCGGAGAGGTACTGTCGATACTTGACATTGAGCGGAGAGGTACTTGTACATGGAGCGGAGAGGTACTTGTACATGGAGCGGAGAGGTACTTGTACATGGAGCGGAGAGGTACTTGTACATGGAGCGGAGAGGTACTTGTACATTGAGCGGAGAGGTACTTGTACATGGAGCGGAGAGGTACTTGTACATGGAGCGGAGAGGTACTTGTACATGGAGCGGAGAGGTACTTGTACATGGAGCGGAGAGGTACTTGTACATTGAGCGGAGATGTACTTGTACATGGAGCGGAGATGTACTTGTACATGGATCGGAGAGGTACTTGTACATGAGAGCGGAGAGGTACTGTCGACACTTGTACATTGAGCGTAGAGGTACTGTCGACACTTGTACATTGAGCGGAGAGGTACTTGTACATGGAGCGGAGAGGTACTGTCGACACTTGTACATTGAGCGGAGAGGTACTTGTACATTGAGCGGAGAGGTACTTGTACATGGAGCGCAGAGGTACTTGTACATTGAGCGGAGAGGTACTTGTACATGGAGCGGAGAGGTACTTGTACATGAGAGCGGAGAGGTACTTGTACATGGAGCGGAGAGGTACTTGTACATTGAGCGGAGAGGTACTGTCGACACTTGTACATTCAGCGGAGAGGTACTTGTACATGGAGCGGAGAGGTACTGTCGATACTTGACATTGAGCGGAGAGGTACTTGTACATGGAGCGGAGAGGTATTTGTACATTGAGCGGAGAGGTACTTGTACATTGAGCGGAGAGGTACTGTCGACACTTGTACATTCAGCGGAGAGCTACTTGTACATGGAGCGGAGAGGTATTTGTACATTGAGCGGAGAGGTACTTGTACATGGAGCGGAGAGGTACTTGTACATAGAGCGGAGAGGTACTTATACATGGAGCGGAGAGGTATTTGTACATTGAGCGGAGAGGTACTTGTACATGGAGCGGAGAGGTACTTGTACATGAGAGCGGAGAGGTATTTGTACATGGAGCGGAAAGGTACTGTCGACACTTGTACATTGAGCGGAGAGCTACTTGTACATGGAGCGGAGAGGTACTTGTACATGAGAGCGGAGAGGTACTTGTACATGGAGCGGAGAGGTATTTGTACATGGAGCGGAGAGGTACTGTCGACACTTGACATTGAGCGGAGAGGTACTTGTACATGGAGCGGAGAGGTACTTGTACATGAGAGCGGAGAGGTATTTGTACATGGAGCGGAGAGGTACTGTCGACACTTGACATTGAGCGGAGAGGTACTTGTACATGGAGCGGAGAGGTACTTGTACATGGAGCGGAGAGGTACTTGTACATGGAGCGGAGAGGTACTTGTACATGGAGCGGAGATGTACTTGTACATTGAGCGGAGAGGTACTTGTACATGGAGCAGAGATGTACTTGTACATGGAGCGGAGATGTACTTGCACATTGAGCGGAGAGGTACTTGTACATGGAGCGGAGAGGTACTTGTACATGGAGCGGAGATGTACTTGTACATGGAGCGGAGAGGTACTTGTACATGGAGCGGAGATGTACTTGTACATTGAGCGGAGAGGTACTTGTACATGGAGCAGAGATGTACTTGTACATGGAGCGGAGAGGTACTTGTACATGGAGCGGAGAGGTACTTGTACATGGAGCGGAGAGGTACTTGTACATGGAGCGGAGAGGTACTTGTACATTGAGCGGAGAGGTACTTGTACATTGAGCGGAGAGGTACTTGTACATGGAGCTAGGGCTGGGTATCGAGTTTCGATACTTACTTGGCACCGAAATGGAAACATCGATACTAAGGGGTATCGAAGCCTCCCTTGTCAATCGATACCAATTTTCGATACCAAAACAAAACAGCGTCATTGAGCCTATAAGCATGCGACATGCTTGCACGCCGCGCTCTAATACGGCTGGTGATTGGCTGTCATGTAGAGGCATGCAGGAAACGTTACGCCCACTTTAGCCGGTGTGTTTGTTGTGACTGTGAGCCAGGCGTGCGGTGCGGATAGTATACAAGAAGTTAGCCACTCAAGCTACTCCTATCCTGGATTACCATATGGCGAAGATGATGAAAAGCAGGAAAAGAAACAGAAACAACACGGACTGGTTTCCACAGACAAGAGAAATAATTGAGAGGTGGGTCAGCTCAGCTTACCGCAAGTTAGCGGTTATCAGATCCCTCAGTCTGACAAATCCATGCATCTGGCTGTGAGTTGTAGCATTAGATCGTTTAATTAATTGCCGCCGTAACGTTATGCGCAAGCGGGCATTGTGTATTTTTAGCAACTCGTTAACAAACGCTGATGTCATGATAGTTTGTTGAATGTAAATGCGATTCATTTATATTGATTGGCTAGTCAGTGAAGTTGAGCTGTCTCGTCAGATTTGACAAGAATGACGTTCTGTTGCAGCAGTGAGCACACTGATCTGCAACGCTAGCGTTAATGTTTAATTAATTAGCGTTATGTGCAAGCGGGCAGTTATCGCCCATGTATTTTTAGCAACTCGTTAACAAACGCTGATGTCATGATAGTTTGTTGAATATAAATGCGATTCACTTTGTGGCATATAAGGCTATATTGATAGGCTAGTCAATGCTCAACTAGTCTTCCATGCATGAAGTGGAGCCATCTCATCAGTTTGTACAAGAATAGAGTTCTGTTGCATCAGTGAGCATTAAACCCTGATTTGCAACTCTCTGTTTTGCACTGAAAACTATTCCACTGATTTATTTGTTTTAGCTACATTTCTTTCCTTTGTAGTACTCCAATATTTTTTGTAGGGACGGCAATACGTTTAGAGAACTTAAAGTTATGTTAAATACAGTAGGTTTTATTTTTTTCTGCTGTAAAACTTAAGATGGGGGGAAACTAAAGATTTGTAAAATAATTTCAATGTGTAATGCAGTTTTATTTTTGTTAAAATGGATTTTTCTAAAAATTGGTATCGAAAAAAGTATCGTTCAGGAACCGGTATCGAAATCCAAGTATCGAAACGGTATCGATATCGAAAAATTTTGAACGATACCCAGCCCTACATGGAGCGCAGATGTACTTGTACATTGAGCGGAGAGGTACTGGTACATGGAGCGGAGATGTACTTGTACATTGAGCGGAGAGGTACTTGTACATTGAGCGGAGAGGTACTTGTACATGGAGCGGAGATGTACTTGTACATTGAGCGGAGAGGTACTGGTACATGGAGCGGAGATGTACTTGTACATTGAGCGGAGAGGTACTTGTACATGGAGTGGAGATGTACTTGTACATTGAGCGGAGAGGTACTGGTACATGGAGCGGAGATGTACTTGTACATTGAGCGGAGAGGTACTTGTACATGGAGTGGAGATGTACTTGTACATTGAGCGGAGAGGTACTGGTACATGGAGCGGAGATGTACTTGTACATTGAGCGGAGAGGTACTTGTACATGGAGTGGAGATGTACTTGTACATGGAGCGGAGATGTACTTGTACATTGAGCGGAGAGGTACTTGTACATGGAGCGGAGATGTACTTGTACATGGAGCGGAGAGGTACTTGTACATTGAGCGGAGAGGTACTTGTACATGGAGCGGAGAGGTACTTGTACATGGAGCGGAGATGTACTTGTACATGGAGCGGAGAGGTACTTGTACATGGAGCGGAGATGTACTTGTACATTGAGCGGAGAGGTACTTGTACATGGAGCAGAGATGTACTTGTACATGGAGCGGAGAGGTACTTGTACATGGAGCGGAGAGGTACTTGTACATGGAGCGGAGAGGTACTTGTACATGGAGCGTAGAGGTACTTGTACATTGAGCGGAGAGGTACTTGTACATTGAGCGGAGAGGTACTTGTACATGGAGCTAGGGCTGGGTATCGAGTTTCGATACTTACTTGGCACCGAAATGGAAACATCGATACTAAGGGGTATCGAAGCCTCCCTTGTCAATCGATACCAATTTTCGATACCAAAACAAAACAGCGTCATTGAGCCTATAAGCATGCGACATGCTTGCACGCCGCGCTCTAATACGGCTGGTGATTGGCTGTCATGTAGAGGCATGCAGGAAACGTTACGCCCACTTTAGCCGGTGTGTTTGTTGTGACTGTGAGCCAGGCGTGCGGTGCGGATAGTATACAAGAAGTTAGCCACTCAAGCTACTCCTATCCTGGATTACCATATGGCGAAGATGATGAAAAGCAGGAAAAGAAACAGAAACAACACGGACTGGTTTCCACAGACAAGAGAAATAATTGAGAGGTGGGTCAGCTCAGCTTACCGCAAGTTAGCGGTTATCAGATCCCTCAGTCTGACAAATCCATGCATCTGGCTGTGAGTTGTAGCATTAGATCGTTTAATTAATTGCCGCCGTAACGTTATGCGCAAGCGGGCATTGTGTATTTTTAGCAACTCGTTAACAAACGCTGATGTCATGATAGTTTGTTGAATGTAAATGCGATTCATTTATATTGATTGGCTAGTCAGTGAAGTTGAGCTGTCTCGTCAGATTTGACAAGAATGACGTTCTGTTGCAGCAGTGAGCACACTGATCTGCAACGCTAGCGTTAATGTTTAATTAATTAGCGTTATGTGCAAGCGGGCAGTTATCGCCCATGTATTTTTAGCAACTCGTTAACAAACGCTGATGTCATGATAGTTTGTTGAATATAAATGCGATTCACTTTGTGGCATATAAGGCTATATTGATAGGCTAGTCAATGCTCAACTAGTCTTCCATGCATGAAGTGGAGCCATCTCATCAGTTTGTACAAGAATAGAGTTCTGTTGCATCAGTGAGCATTAAACCCTGATTTGCAACTCTCTGTTTTGCACTGAAAACTATTCCACTGATTTATTTGTTTTAGCTACATTTCTTTCCTTTGTAGTACTCCAATATTTTTTGTAGGGACGGCAATACGTTTAGAGAACTTAAAGTTATGTTAAATACAGTAGGTTTTATTTTTTTCTGCTGTAAAACTTAAGATGGGGGGAAACTAAAGATTTGTAAAATAATTTCAATGTGTAATGCAGTTTTATTTTTGTTAAAATGGATTTTTCTAAAAATTGGTATCGAAAAAAGTATCGTTCAGGAACCGGTATCGAAATCCAAGTATCGAAACGGTATCGATATCGAAAAATTTTGAACGATACCCAGCCCTACATGGAGCGCAGATGTACTTGTACATTGAGCGGAGAGGTACTTGTACATGGAGTGGAGATGTACTTGTACATTGAGCGGAGAGGTACTGGTACATGGAGCGGAGATGTAATTGTACATTGAGCGGAGAGGTACTTGTACATGGAGTGGAGATGTACTTGTACATGGAGCGGAGATGTACTTGTACATTGAGCGGAGAGGTACTTGTACATGGAGCGGAGATGTACTTGTACATGGAGCGGAGAGGTACTTGTACATGGAGCGGAGAGGTACTTGTACATGGAGCGGAGATGTACTTGTACATGGAGCGGAGATGTACTTGTACATGGAGCGGAGAGGTACTTGTACATGGAGCGGAGAGGTACTTATACATTGAGCGGAGACGTACTTGTACATGGAGCGGAGATGTACTTGTACATTGAGCGGAGAGGTACTTGTACATTGAGCGGAGAGGTACTGGTACATGGAGCGGAGATGTACTTGTACATTGAGCGGAGAGGTACTTGTACATGGAGCGGAGAGGTACTTGTACATTGAGCGGAGAGGTACTTGTACATTGAGCGGAGACGTACTTGTACATTGAGCGGAGATGTACTTGTACATTGAGCGGAGATGTACTTGTACATTGAGCGGAGAGGTACTGGTACATGGAGCGGAGAGGTACTTGTACATGGAGCGGAGAGGTATTTGTACATGGAGCGGAGAGGTATTTGTACATGGAGCGGAGAGGTACTTGTACATTGAGCGGAGAGGTACTTGTACATGGAGCGGAGAGGTACTTGTACATGGAGTGGAGAGGTACTTGTACATGTAGCGGAGAGGTGCTTGTACATGGAGCGGAGAGGTACTTGTACATGGAGCGGAGAGGTATTTGTACATGGAGCGGAGAGGTACTTGTACATTCAGCGGAGAGGTACTTGTACATTGAGCGGAGAGGTACTTGTAGATGGAGCGGAGAGGTACTGTCGACACTTGTACATTGAGCGGAGAGGTACTTGTACATGGAGCGGAGAGGTACTTGTACATGGAGCGGAGAGGTACTGTCGACACTTGTACATTGAGTGGAGAGGTACTTGTACATGGAGCGGAGAGGTACTTGTACATGGAGCGGAGATGTACTTGTACAGGGAGCGGAGAGGTACTTGTACATTGAGCGGAGAGGTACTTGTACATGGAGCGGAGAGGTACTTGTACATGGAGCGGAGAGGTACTTGTACATGGAGCGGAGAGGTACTTGTACATTGAGCGGAGAGGTACTTGTACATGGAGCGGAGAGGTACTTGTACATGGAGCGGAGAGGTACTTGTACATGGAGCGGAGAGGTACTTGTACATTGAGCGGAGAGGTACTTGTACATGGAGCGGAGAGGTACTTGTACATGGAGCGGAGAGGTACTTGTACATGGAGCGGAGAGGTACTTGTACATGGAGCGGAGAGGTACTTGTACATTGAGCGGAGATGTACTTGTACATGGAGCGGAGATGTACTTGTACATGGATCGGAGAGGTACTTGTACATGAGAGCGGAGAGGTACTGTCGACACTTGTACATTGAGCGTAGAGGTACTGTCGACACTTGTACATTGAGCGGAGAGGTACTTGTACATGGAGCGGAGAGGTACTGTCGACACTTGTACATTGAGCGGAGAGGTACTTGTACATTGAGCGGAGAGGTACTTGTACATGGAGCGCAGAGGTACTTGTACATTGAGCGGAGAGGTACTTGTACATGGAGCGGAGAGGTACTTGTACATGAGAGCGGAGAGGTACTTGTACATGGAGCGGAGAGGTACTTGTACATTGAGCGGAGAGGTACTGTCGACACTTGTACATTCAGCGGAGAGGTACTTGTACATGGAGCGGAGAGGTACTGTCGATACTTGACATTGAGCGGAGAGGTACTTGTACATGGAGCGGAGAGGTACTTGTACATGGAGCGGAGAGGTACTTGTACATGGAGCGGAGAGGTACTTGTACATTGAGCGGAGAGGTACTTGTACATGGAGCGGAGAGGTACTTGTACATTGAGCGGAGAGGTACTTGTACATGGAGCGGAGAGGTACTTGTACATGGAGCGGAGAGGTACTTGTACATGGAGCGGAGAGGTACTTGTACATGGAGCGGAGAGGTACTTGTACATTGAGCGGAGATGTACTTGTACATGGAGCGGAGATGTACTTGTACATGGATCGGAGAGGTACTTGTACATGAGAGCGGAGAGGTACTGTCGACACTTGTACATTGAGCGTAGAGGTACTGTCGACACTTGTACATTGAGCGGAGAGGTACTTGTACATGGAGCGGAGAGGTACTGTCGACACTTGTACATTGAGCGGAGAGGTACTTGTACATTGAGCGGAGAGGTACTTGTACATGGAGCGCAGAGGTACTTGTACATTGAGCGGAGAGGTACTTGTACATGGAGCGGAGAGGTACTTGTACATGAGAGCGGAGAGGTACTTGTACATGGAGCGGAGAGGTACTTGTACATTGAGCGGAGAGGTACTGTCGACACTTGTACATTCAGCGGAGAGGTACTTGTACATGGAGCGGAGAGGTACTGTCGATACTTGACATTGAGCGGAGAGGTACTTGTACATGGAGCGGAGAGGTATTTGTACATTGAGCGGAGAGGTACTTGTACATTGAGCGGAGAGGTACTGTCGACACTTGTACATTCAGCGGAGAGCTACTTGTACATGGAGCGGAGAGGTATTTGTACATTGAGCGGAGAGGTACTTGTACATGGAGCGGAGAGGTACTTGTACATAGAGCGGAGAGGTACTTATACATGGAGCGGAGAGGTATTTGTACATTGAGCGGAGAGGTACTTGTACATGGAGCGGAGAGGTACTTGTACATGAGAGCGGAGAGGTATTTGTACATGGAGCGGAAAGGTACTGTCGACACTTGTACATTGAGCGGAGAGCTACTTGTACATGGAGCGGAGAGGTACTTGTACATGAGAGCGGAGAGGTACTTGTACATGGAGCGGAGAGGTATTTGTACATGGAGCGGAGAGGTACTGTCGACACTTGACATTGAGCGGAGAGGTACTTGTACATGGAGCGGAGAGGTACTTGTACATGAGAGCGGAGAGGTATTTGTACATGGAGCGGAGAGGTACTGTCGACACTTGACATTGAGCGGAGAGGTACTTGTACATGGAGCGGAGAGGTACTTGTACATGGAGCGGAGAGGTACTTGTACATGGACCGGAGAGGTACTTGTACATGGAGCGGAGAGGTACTTGTACATGGAGCGGAGATGTACTTGTACATTGAGCGGAGAGGTACTTGTACATGGAGCAGAGATGTACTTGTACATGGAGCGGAGATGTACTTGTACATTGAGCGGAGAGGTACTTGTACATGGAGCGGAGAGGTACTTGTACATGGAGCGGAGATGTACTTGTACATGGAGCGGAGAGGTACTTGTACATGGAGCGGAGATGTACTTGTACATTGAGCGGAGAGGTACTTGTACATGGAGCAGAGATGTACTTGTACATGGAGCGGAGAGGTACTTGTACATGGAGCGGAGAGGTACTGGTACATGGAGCGGAGATGTACTTGTACATTGAGCGGAGAGGTACTTGTACATGGAGTGGAGATGTACTTGTACATTGAGCGGAGAGGTACTGGTACATGGAGCGGAGATGTACTTGTACATTGAGCGGAGAGGTACTTGTACATGGAGTGGAGATGTACTTGTACATGGAGCGGAGATGTACTTGTACATTGAGCGGAGAGGTACTTGTACATGGAGCGGAGATGTACTTGTACATGGAGCGGAGAGGTACTTGTACATGGAGCGGAGATGTACTTGTACATTGAGCGGAGAGGTACTTGTACATGGAGCGGAGAGGTACTTGTACATGGAGCGGAGATGTACTTGTACATGGAGCGGAGAGGTACTTGTACATGGAGCGGAGATGTACTTGTACATTGAGCGGAGAGGTACTTGTACATGGAGCAGAGATGTACTTGTACATGGAGCGGAGAGGTACTTGTACATGGAGCGGAGAGGTACTTGTACATGGAGCGGAGAGGTACTTGTACATGGAGCGGAGAGGTACTTGTACATTGAGCGGAGAGGTACTTGTACATTGAGCGGAGAGGTACTTGTACATGGAGCTAGGGCTGGGTATCGAGTTTCGATACTTACTTGGCACCGAAATGGAAACATCGATACTAAGGGGTATCGAAGCCTCCCTTGTCAATCGATACCAATTTTCGATACCAAAACAAAACAGCGTCATTGAGCCTATAAGCATGCGACATGCTTGCACGCCGCGCTCTAATACGGCTGGTGATTGGCTGTCATGTAGAGGCATGCAGGAAACGTTACGCCCACTTTAGCCGGTGTGTTTGTTGTGACTGTGAGCCAGGCGTGCGGTGCGGATAGTATACAAGAAGTTAGCCACTCAAGCTACTCCTATCCTGGATTACCATATGGCGAAGATGATGAAAAGCAGGAAAAGAAACAGAAACAACACGGACTGGTTTCCACAGACAAGATAAATAATTGAGAGGTGGGTCAGCTCAGCTTACCGCAAGTTAGCGGTTATCAGATCCCTCAGTCTGACAAATCCATGCATCTGGCTGTGAGTTGTAGCATTAGATCGTTTAATTAATTGCCGCCGTAACGTTATGCGCAAGCGGGCATTGTGTATTTTTAGCAACTCGTTAACAAACGCTGATGTCATGATAGTTTGTTGAATGTAAATGCGATTCATTTATATTGATTGGCTAGTCAGTGAAGTTGAGCTGTCTCGTCAGATTTGACAAGAATGACGTTCTGTTGCAGCAGTGAGCACACTGATCTGCAACGCTAGCGTTAATGTTTAATTAATTAGCGTTATGTGCAAGCGGGCAGTTATCGCCCATGTATTTTTAGCAACTCGTTAACAAACGCTGATGTCATGATAGTTTGTTGAATATAAATGCGATTCACTTTGTGGCATATAAGGCTATATTGATAGGCTAGTCAATGCTCAACTAGTCTTCCATGCATGAAGTGGAGCCATCTCATCAGTTTGTACAAGAATAGAGTTCTGTTGCATCAGTGAGCATTAAACCCTGATTTGCAACTCTCTGTTTTGCACTGAAAACTATTCCACTGATTTATTTGTTTTAGCTACATTTCTTTCCTTTGTAGTACTCCAATATTTTTTGTAGGGACGGCAATACGTTTAGAGAACTTAAAGTTATGTTAAATACAGTAGGTTTTATTTTTTTCTGCTGTAAAACTTAAGATGGGGGGAAACTAAAGATTTGTAAAATAATTTCAATGTGTAATGCAGTTTTATTTTTGTTAAAATGGATTTTTCTAAAAATTGGTATCGAAAAAAGTATCGTTCAGGAACCGGTATCGAAATCCAAGTATCGAAACGGTATCGATATCGAAAAATTTTGAACGATACCCAGCCCTACATGGAGCGCAGATGTACTTGTACATTGAGCGGAGAGGTACTGGTACATGGAGCGGAGATGTACTTGTACATTGAGCGGAGAGGTACTTGTAGATGGAGCGGAGAGGTACTGTCGACACTTGTACATTGAGCGGAGAGGTACTTGTACATGGAGCGGAGAGGTACTTGTACATGGAGCGGAGAGGTACTGTCGACACTTGTACATTGAGCGGAGAGGTACTTGTACATGGAGCGGAGAGGTACTTGTACATGGAGCGGAGATGTACTTGTACAGGGAGCGGAGAGGTACTTGTACATTGAGCGGAGAGGTACTTGTACATGGAGCGGAGAGGTACTTGTACATGGAGCGGAGAGGTACTTGTACATGGAGCGGAGAGGTACTTGTACATTGAGCGGAGAGGTACTTGTACATGGAGCGGAGAGGTACTTGTACATGGAGCGGAGAGGTACTTGTACATGGAGCGGAGAGGTACTTGTACATTGAGCGGAGAGGTACTTGTACATGGAGCGGAGAGGTACTTGTACATGGAGCGGAGAGGTACTTGTACATGGAGCGGAGAGGTACTTGTACATGGAGCGGAGAGGTACTTGTACATTGAGCGGAGATGTACTTGTACATGGAGCGGAGATGTACTTGTACATGGATCGGAGAGGTACTTGTACATGAGAGCGGAGAGGTACTGTCGACACTTGTACATTGAGCGTAGAGGTACTGTCGACACTTGTACATTGAGCGGAGAGGTACTTGTACATGGAGCGGAGAGGTACTGTCGACACTTGTACATTGAGCGGAGAGGTACTTGTACATTGAGCGGAGAGGTACTTGTACATGGAGCGCAGAGGTACTTGTACATTGAGCGGAGAGGTACTTGTACATGGAGCGGAGAGGTACTTGTACATGAGAGCGGAGAGGTACTTGTACATGGAGCGGAGAGGTACTTGTACATTGAGCGGAGAGGTACTGTCGACACTTGTACATTCAGCGGAGAGGTACTTGTACATGGAGCGGAGAGGTACTGTCGATACTTGACATTGAGCGGAGAGGTACTTGTACATGGAGCGGAGAGGTACTTGTACATGGAGCGGAGAGGTACTTGTACATGGAGCGGAGAGGTACTTGTACATTGAGCGGAGAGGTACTTGTACATGGAGCGGAGAGGTACTTGTACATTGAGCGGAGAGGTACTTGTACATGGAGCGGAGAGGTACTTGTACATGGAGCGGAGAGGTACTTGTACATGGAGCGGAGAGGTACTTGTACATGGAGCGGAGAGGTACTTGTACATTGAGCGGAGATGTACTTGTACATGGAGCGGAGATGTACTTGTACATGGATCGGAGAGGTACTTGTACATGAGAGCGGAGAGGTACTGTCGACACTTGTACATTGAGCGTAGAGGTACTGTCGACACTTGTACATTGAGCGGAGAGGTACTTGTACATGGAGCGGAGAGGTACTGTCGACACTTGTACATTGAGCGGAGAGGTACTTGTACATTGAGCGGAGAGGTACTTGTACATGGAGCGCAGAGGTACTTGTACATTGAGCGGAGAGGTACTTGTACATGGAGCGGAGAGGTACTTGTACATGAGAGCGGAGAGGTACTTGTACATGGAGCGGAGAGGTACTTGTACATTGAGCGGAGAGGTACTGTCGACACTTGTACATTCAGCGGAGAGGTACTTGTACATGGAGCGGAGAGGTACTGTCGATACTTGACATTGAGCGGAGAGGTACTTGTACATGGAGCGGAGAGGTATTTGTACATTGAGCGGAGAGGTACTTGTACATTGAGCGGAGAGGTACTGTCGACACTTGTACATTCAGCGGAGAGCTACTTGTACATGGAGCGGAGAGGTATTTGTACATTGAGCGGAGAGGTACTTGTACATGGAGCGGAGAGGTACTTGTACATAGAGCGGAGAGGTACTTATACATGGAGCGGAGAGGTATTTGTACATTGAGCGGAGAGGTACTTGTACATGGAGCGGAGAGGTACTTGTACATGAGAGCGGAGAGGTATTTGTACATGGAGCGGAAAGGTACTGTCGACACTTGTACATTGAGCGGAGAGCTACTTGTACATGGAGCGGAGAGGTACTTGTACATGAGAGCGGAGAGGTACTTGTACATGGAGCGGAGAGGTATTTGTACATGGAGCGGAGAGGTACTGTCGACACTTGACATTGAGCGGAGAGGTACTTGTACATGGAGCGGAGAGGTACTTGTACATGAGAGCGGAGAGGTATTTGTACATGGAGCGGAGAGGTACTGTCGACACTTGACATTGAGCGGAGAGGTACTTGTACATGGAGCGGAGAGGTACTTGTACATGGAGCGGAGAGGTACTTGTACATGGACCGGAGAGGTACTTGTACATGGAGCGGAGAGGTACTTGTACATGGAGCGGAGATGTACTTGTACATTGAGCGGAGAGGTACTTGTACATGGAGCAGAGATGTACTTGTACATGGAGCGGAGATGTACTTGTACATTGAGCGGAGAGGTACTTGTACATGGAGCGGAGAGGTACTTGTACATGGAGCGGAGATGTACTTGTACATGGAGCGGAGAGGTACTTGTACATGGAGCGGAGATGTACTTGTACATTGAGCGGAGAGGTACTTGTACATGGAGCAGAGATGTACTTGTACATGGAGCGGAGAGGTACTTGTACATGGAGCGGAGAGGTACTGGTACATGGAGCGGAGATGTACTTGTACATTGAGCGGAGAGGTACTTGTACATGGAGTGGAGATGTACTTGTACATTGAGCGGAGAGGTACTGGTACATGGAGCGGAGATGTACTTGTACATTGAGCGGAGAGGTACTTGTACATGGAGTGGAGATGTACTTGTACATGGAGCGGAGATGTACTTGTACATTGAGCGGAGAGGTACTTGTACATGGAGCGGAGATGTACTTGTACATGGAGCGGAGAGGTACTTGTACATGGAGCGGAGATGTACTTGTACATTGAGCGGAGAGGTACTTGTACATGGAGCGGAGAGGTACTTGTACATGGAGCGGAGATGTACTTGTACATGGAGCGGAGAGGTACTTGTACATGGAGCGGAGATGTACTTGTACATTGAGCGGAGAGGTACTTGTACATGGAGCAGAGATGTACTTGTACATGGAGCGGAGAGGTACTTGTACATGGAGCGGAGAGGTACTTGTACATGGAGCGGAGAGGTACTTGTACATGGAGCGGAGAGGTACTTGTACATTGAGCGGAGAGGTACTTGTACATTGAGCGGAGAGGTACTTGTACATGGAGCTAGGGCTGGGTATCGAGTTTCGATACTTACTTGGCACCGAAATGGAAACATCGATACTAAGGGGTATCGAAGCCTCCCTTGTCAATCGATACCAATTTTCGATACCAAAACAAAACAGCGTCATTGAGCCTATAAGCATGCGACATGCTTGCACGCCGCGCTCTAATACGGCTGGTGATTGGCTGTCATGTAGAGGCATGCAGGAAACGTTACGCCCACTTTAGCCGGTGTGTTTGTTGTGACTGTGAGCCAGGCGTGCGGTGCGGATAGTATACAAGAAGTTAGCCACTCAAGCTACTCCTATCCTGGATTACCATATGGCGAAGATGATGAAAAGCAGGAAAAGAAACAGAAACAACACGGACTGGTTTCCACAGACAAGAGAAATAATTGAGAGGTGGGTCAGCTCAGCTTACCGCAAGTTAGCGGTTATCAGATCCCTCAGTCTGACAAATCCATGCATCTGGCTGTGAGTTGTAGCATTAGATCGTTTAATTAATTGCCGCCGTAACGTTATGCGCAAGCGGGCATTGTGTATTTTTAGCAACTCGTTAACAAACGCTGATGTCATGATAGTTTGTTGAATGTAAATGCGATTCATTTATATTGATTGGCTAGTCAGTGAAGTTGAGCTGTCTCGTCAGATTTGACAAGAATGACGTTCTGTTGCAGCAGTGAGCACACTGATCTGCAACGCTAGCGTTAATGTTTAATTAATTAGCGTTATGTGCAAGCGGGCAGTTATCGCCCATGTATTTTTAGCAACTCGTTAACAAACGCTGATGTCATGATAGTTTGTTGAATATAAATGCGATTCACTTTGTGGCATATAAGGCTATATTGATAGGCTAGTCAATGCTCAACTAGTCTTCCATGCATGAAGTGGAGCCATCTCATCAGTTTGTACAAGAATAGAGTTCTGTTGCATCAGTGAGCATTAAACCCTGATTTGCAACTCTCTGTTTTGCACTGAAAACTATTCCACTGATTTATTTGTTTTAGCTACATTTCTTTCCTTTGTAGTACTCCAATATTTTTTGTAGGGACGGCAATACGTTTAGAGAACTTAAAGTTATGTTAAATACAGTAGGTTTTATTTTTTTCTGCTGTAAAACTTAAGATGGGGGGAAACTAAAGATTTGTAAAATAATTTCAATGTGTAATGCAGTTTTATTTTTGTTAAAATGGATTTTTCTAAAAATTGGTATCGAAAAAAGTATCGTTCAGGAACCGGTATCGAAATCCAAGTATCGAAACGGTATCGATATCGAAAAATTTTGAACGATACCCAGCCCTACATGGAGCGCAGATGTACTTGTACATTGAGCGGAGAGGTACTGGTACATGGAGCGGAGATGTACTTGTACATTGAGCGGAGAGGTACTTGTAGATGGAGCGGAGAGGTACTGTCGACACTTGTACATTGAGCGGAGAGGTACTTGTACATGGAGCGGAGAGGTACTTGTACATGGAGCGGAGAGGTACTGTCGACACTTGTACATTGAGCGGAGAGGTACTTGTACATGGAGCGGAGAGGTACTTGTACATGGAGCGGAGATGTACTTGTACAGGGAGCGGAGAGGTACTTGTACATTGAGCGGAGAGGTACTTGTACATGGAGCGGAGAGGTACTTGTACATGGAGCGGAGAGGTACTTGTACATGGAGCGGAGAGGTACTTGTACATTGAGCGGAGAGGTACTTGTACATGGAGCGGAGAGGTACTTGTACATGGAGCGGAGAGGTACTTGTACATGGAGCGGAGAGGTACTTGTACATTGAGCGGAGAGGTACTTGTACATGGAGCGGAGAGGTACTTGTACATGGAGCGGAGAGGTACTTGTACATGGAGCGGAGAGGTACTTGTACATGGAGCGGAGAGGTACTTGTACATTGAGCGGAGATGTACTTGTACATGGAGCGGAGATGTACTTGTACATGGATCGGAGAGGTACTTGTACATGAGAGCGGAGAGGTACTGTCGACACTTGTACATTGAGCGTAGAGGTACTGTCGACACTTGTACATTGAGCGGAGAGGTACTTGTACATGGAGCGGAGAGGTACTGTCGACACTTGTACATTGAGCGGAGAGGTACTTGTACATTGAGCGGAGAGGTACTTGTACATGGAGCGCAGAGGTACTTGTACATTGAGCGGAGAGGTACTTGTACATGGAGCGGAGAGGTACTTGTACATGAGAGCGGAGAGGTACTTGTACATGGAGCGGAGAGGTACTTGTACATTGAGCGGAGAGGTACTGTCGACACTTGTACATTCAGCGGAGAGGTACTTGTACATGGAGCGGAGAGGTACTGTCGATACTTGACATTGAGCGGAGAGGTACTTGTACATGGAGCGGAGAGGTACTTGTACATGGAGCGGAGAGGTACTTGTACATGGAGCGGAGAGGTACTTGTACATTGAGCGGAGAGGTACTTGTACATGGAGCGGAGAGGTACTTGTACATTGAGCGGAGAGGTACTTGTACATGGAGCGGAGAGGTACTTGTACATGGAGCGGAGAGGTACTTGTACATGGAGCGGAGAGGTACTTGTACATGGAGCGGAGAGGTACTTGTACATTGAGCGGAGATGTACTTGTACATGGAGCGGAGATGTACTTGTACATGGATCGGAGAGGTACTTGTACATGAGAGCGGAGAGGTACTGTCGACACTTGTACATTGAGCGTAGAGGTACTGTCGACACTTGTACATTGAGCGGAGAGGTACTTGTACATGGAGCGGAGAGGTACTGTCGACACTTGTACATTGAGCGGAGAGGTACTTGTACATTGAGCGGAGAGGTACTTGTACATGGAGCGCAGAGGTACTTGTACATTGAGCGGAGAGGTACTTGTACATGGAGCGGAGAGGTACTTGTACATGAGAGCGGAGAGGTACTTGTACATGGAGCGGAGAGGTACTTGTACATTGAGCGGAGAGGTACTGTCGACACTTGTACATTCAGCGGAGAGGTACTTGTACATGGAGCGGAGAGGTACTGTCGATACTTGACATTGAGCGGAGAGGTACTTGTACATGGAGCGGAGAGGTATTTGTACATTGAGCGGAGAGGTACTTGTACATTGAGCGGAGAGGTACTGTCGACACTTGTACATTCAGCGGAGAGCTACTTGTACATGGAGCGGAGAGGTATTTGTACATTGAGCGGAGAGGTACTTGTACATGGAGCGGAGAGGTACTTGTACATAGAGCGGAGAGGTACTTATACATGGAGCGGAGAGGTATTTGTACATTGAGCGGAGAGGTACTTGTACATGGAGCGGAGAGGTACTTGTACATGAGAGCGGAGAGGTATTTGTACATGGAGCGGAAAGGTACTGTCGACACTTGTACATTGAGCGGAGAGCTACTTGTACATGGAGCGGAGAGGTACTTGTACATGAGAGCGGAGAGGTACTTGTACATGGAGCGGAGAGGTATTTGTACATGGAGCGGAGAGGTACTGTCGACACTTGACATTGAGCGGAGAGGTACTTGTACATGGAGCGGAGAGGTACTTGTACATGAGAGCGGAGAGGTATTTGTACATGGAGCGGAGAGGTACTGTCGACACTTGACATTGAGCGGAGAGGTACTTGTACATGGAGCGGAGAGGTACTTGTACATGGAGCGGAGAGGTACTTGTACATGGACCGGAGAGGTACTTGTACATGGAGCGGAGAGGTACTTGTACATGGAGCGGATATGTACTTGTACATTGAGCGGAGAGGTACTTGTACATGGAGCAGAGATGTACTTGTACATGGAGCGGAGATGTACTTGTACATTGAGCGGAGAGGTACTTGTACATGGAGCGGAGAGGTACTTGTACATGGAGCGGAGATGTACTTGTACATGGAGCGGAGAGGTACTTGTACATGGAGCGGAGATGTACTTGTACATTGAGCGGAGAGGTACTTGTACATGGAGCAGAGATGTACTTGTACATGGAGCGGAGAGGTACTGGTACATGGAGCGGAGAGGTACTGGTACATGGAGCGGAGATGTACTTGTACATTGAGCGGAGAGGTACTTGTACATGGAGTGGAGATGTACTTGTACATTGAGCGGAGAGGTACTGGTACATGGAGCGGAGATGTACTTGTACATTGAGCGGAGAGGTACTTGTACATGGAGTGGAGATGTACTTGTACATGGAGCGGAGATGTACTTGTACATTGAGCGGAGAGGTACTTGTACATGGAGCGGAGATGTACTTGTACATGGAGCGGAGAGGTACTTGTACATGGAGCGGAGAGGTACTTGTACATGGAGCGGAGATGTACTTGTACATGGAGCGGAGAGGTACTTGTACATGGAGCGGAGATGTACTTGTACATTGAGCGGAGAGGTACTTGTACATGGAGCAGAGATGTACTTGTACATGGAGCGGAGAGGTACTTGTACATGGAGCGGAGAGGTACTTGTACATGGAGCGGAGAGGTACTTGTACATGGAGCGGAGAGGTACTTGTACATTGAGCGGAGAGGTACTTGTACATTGAGCGGAGAGGTACTTGTACATGGAGCTAGGGCTGGGTATCGAGTTTCGATACTTACTTGGCACCGAAATGGAAACATCGATACTAAGGGGTATCGAAGCCTCCCTTGTCAATCGATACCAATTTTCGATACCAAAACAAAACAGCGTCATTGAGCCTATAAGCATGCGACATGCTTGCACGCCGCGCTCTAATACGGCTGGTGATTGGCTGTCATGTAGAGGCATGCAGGAAACGTTACGCCCACTTTAGCCGGTGTGTTTGTTGTGACTGTGAGCCAGGCGTGCGGTGCGGATAGTATACAAGAAGTTAGCCACTCAAGCTACTCCTATCCTGGATTACCATATGGCGAAGATGATGAAAAGCAGGAAAAGAAACAGAAACAACACGGACTGGTTTCCACAGACAAGAGAAATAATTGAGAGGTGGGTCAGCTCAGCTTACCGCAAGTTAGCGGTTATCAGATCCCTCAGTCTGACAAATCCATGCATCTGGCTGTGAGTTGTAGCATTAGATCGTTTAATTAATTGCCGCCGTAACGTTATGCGCAAGCGGGCATTGTGTATTTTTAGCAACTCGTTAACAAACGCTGATGTCATGATAGTTTGTTGAATGTAAATGCGATTCATTTATATTGATTGGCTAGTCAGTGAAGTTGAGCTGTCTCGTCAGATTTGACAAGAATGACGTTCTGTTGCAGCAGTGAGCACACTGATCTGCAACGCTAGCGTTAATGTTTAATTAATTAGCGTTATGTGCAAGCGGGCAGTTATCGCCCATGTATTTTTAGCAACTCGTTAACAAACGCTGATGTCATGATAGTTTGTTGAATATAAATGCGATTCACTTTGTGGCATATAAGGCTATATTGATAGGCTAGTCAATGCTCAACTAGTCTTCCATGCATGAAGTGGAGCCATCTCATCAGTTTGTACAAGAATAGAGTTCTGTTGCATCAGTGAGCATTAAACCCTGATTTGCAACTCTCTGTTTTGCACTGAAAACTATTCCACTGATTTATTTGTTTTAGCTACATTTCTTTCCTTTGTAGTACTCCAATATTTTTTGTAGGGACGGCAATACGTTTAGAGAACTTAAAGTTATGTTAAATACAGTAGGTTTTATTTTTTTCTGCTGTAAAACTTAAGATGGGGGGAAACTAAAGATTTGTAAAATAATTTCAATGTGTAATGCAGTTTTATTTTTGTTAAAATGGATTTTTCTAAAAATTGGTATCGAAAAAAGTATCGTTCAGGAACCGGTATCGAAATCCAAGTATCGAAACGGTATCGATATCGAAAAATTTTGAACGATACCCAGCCCTACATGGAGCGCAGATGTACTTGTACATTGAGCGGAGAGGTACTGGTACATGGAGCGGAGATGTACTTGTACATTGAGCGGAGAGGTACTTGTAGATGGAGCGGAGAGGTACTGTCGACACTTGTACATTGAGCGGAGAGGTACTTGTACATGGAGCGGAGAGGTACTTGTACATGGAGCGGAGAGGTACTGTCGACACTTGTACATTGAGCGGAGAGGTACTTGTACATGGAGCGGAGAGGTACTTGTACATGGAGCGGAGATGTACTTGTACAGGGAGCGGAGAGGTACTTGTACATTGAGCGGAGAGGTACTTGTACATGGAGCGGAGAGGTACTTGTACATGGAGCGGAGAGGTACTTGTACATGGAGCGGAGAGGTACTTGTACATTGAGCGGAGAGGTACTTGTACATGGAGCGGAGAGGTACTTGTACATGGAGCGGAGAGGTACTTGTACATGGAGCGGAGAGGTACTTGTACATTGAGCGGAGAGGTACTTGTACATGGAGCGGAGAGGTACTTGTACATGGAGCGGAGAGGTACTTGTACATGGAGCGGAGAGGTACTTGTACATGGAGCGGAGAGGTACTTGTACATTGAGCGGAGATGTACTTGTACATGGAGCGGAGATGTACTTGTACATGGATCGGAGAGGTACTTGTACATGAGAGCGGAGAGGTACTGTCGACACTTGTACATTGAGCGTAGAGGTACTGTCGACACTTGTACATTGAGCGGAGAGGTACTTGTACATGGAGCGGAGAGGTACTGTCGACACTTGTACATTGAGCGGAGAGGTACTTGTACATTGAGCGGAGAGGTACTTGTACATGGAGCGCAGAGGTACTTGTACATTGAGCGGAGAGGTACTTGTACATGGAGCGGAGAGGTACTTGTACATGAGAGCGGAGAGGTACTTGTACATGGAGCGGAGAGGTACTTGTACATTGAGCGGAGAGGTACTGTCGACACTTGTACATTCAGCGGAGAGGTACTTGTACATGGAGCGGAGAGGTACTGTCGATACTTGACATTGAGCGGAGAGGTACTTGTACATGGAGCGGAGAGGTACTTGTACATGGAGCGGAGAGGTACTTGTACATGGAGCGGAGAGGTACTTGTACATTGAGCGGAGAGGTACTTGTACATGGAGCGGAGAGGTACTTGTACATTGAGCGGAGAGGTACTTGTACATGGAGCGGAGAGGTACTTGTACATGGAGCGGAGAGGTACTTGTACATGGAGCGGAGAGGTACTTGTACATGGAGCGGAGAGGTACTTGTACATTGAGCGGAGATGTACTTGTACATGGAGCGGAGATGTACTTGTACATGGATCGGAGAGGTACTTGTACATGAGAGCGGAGAGGTACTGTCGACACTTGTACATTGAGCGTAGAGGTACTGTCGACACTTGTACATTGAGCGGAGAGGTACTTGTACATGGAGCGGAGAGGTACTGTCGACACTTGTACATTGAGCGGAGAGGTACTTGTACATTGAGCGGAGAGGTACTTGTACATGGAGCGCAGAGGTACTTGTACATTGAGCGGAGAGGTACTTGTACATGGAGCGGAGAGGTACTTGTACATGAGAGCGGAGAGGTACTTGTACATGGAGCGGAGAGGTACTTGTACATTGAGCGGAGAGGTACTGTCGACACTTGTACATTCAGCGGAGAGGTACTTGTACATGGAGCGGAGAGGTACTGTCGATACTTGACATTGAGCGGAGAGGTACTTGTACATGGAGCGGAGAGGTATTTGTACATTGAGCGGAGAGGTACTTGTACATTGAGCGGAGAGGTACTGTCGACACTTGTACATTCAGCGGAGAGCTACTTGTACATGGAGCGGAGAGGTATTTGTACATTGAGCGGAGAGGTACTTGTACATGGAGCGGAGAGGTACTTGTACATAGAGCGGAGAGGTACTTATACATGGAGCGGAGAGGTATTTGTACATTGAGCGGAGAGGTACTTGTACATGGAGCGGAGAGGTACTTGTACATGAGAGCGGAGAGGTATTTGTACATGGAGCGGAAAGGTACTGTCGACACTTGTACATTGAGCGGAGAGCTACTTGTACATGGAGCGGAGAGGTACTTGTACATGAGAGCGGAGAGGTACTTGTACATGGAGCGGAGAGGTATTTGTACATGGAGCGGAGAGGTACTGTCGACACTTGACATTGAGCGGAGAGGTACTTGTACATGGAGCGGAGAGGTACTTGTACATGAGAGCGGAGAGGTATTTGTACATGGAGCGGAGAGGTACTGTCGACACTTGACATTGAGCGGAGAGGTACTTGTACATGGAGCGGAGAGGTACTTGTACATGGAGCGGAGAGGTACTTGTACATGGACCGGAGAGGTACTTGTACATGGAGCGGAGAGGTACTTGTACATGGAGCGGATATGTACTTGTACATTGAGCGGAGAGGTACTTGTACATGGAGCAGAGATGTACTTGTACATGGAGCGGAGATGTACTTGTACATTGAGCGGAGAGGTACTTGTACATGGAGCGGAGAGGTACTTGTACATGGAGCGGAGATGTACTTGTACATGGAGCGGAGAGGTACTTGTACATGGAGCGGAGATGTACTTGTACATTGAGCGGAGAGGTACTTGTACATGGAGCAGAGATGTACTTGTACATGGAGCGGAGAGGTACTGGTACATGGAGCGGAGAGGTACTGGTACATGGAGCGGAGATGTACTTGTACATTGAGCGGAGAGGTACTTGTACATGGAGTGGAGATGTACTTGTACATTGAGCGGAGAGGTACTGGTACATGGAGCGGAGATGTACTTGTACATTGAGCGGAGAGGTACTTGTACATGGAGTGGAGATGTACTTGTACATGGAGCGGAGATGTACTTGTACATTGAGCGGAGAGGTACTTGTACATGGAGCGGAGATGTACTTGTACATGGAGCGGAGAGGTACTTGTACATGGAGCGGAGAGGTACTTGTACATGGAGCGGAGATGTACTTGTACATGGAGCGGAGAGGTACTTGTACATGGAGCGGAGATGTACTTGTACATTGAGCGGAGAGGTACTTGTACATGGAGCAGAGATGTACTTGTACATGGAGCGGAGAGGTACTTGTACATGGAGCGGAGAGGTACTTGTACATGGAGCGGAGAGGTACTTGTACATGGAGCGGAGAGGTACTTGTACATTGAGCGGAGAGGTACTTGTACATTGAGCGGAGAGGTACTTGTACATGGAGCTAGGGCTGGGTATCGAGTTTCGATACTTACTTGGCACCGAAATGGAAACATCGATACTAAGGGGTATCGAAGCCTCCCTTGTCAATCGATACCAATTTTCGATACCAAAACAAAACAGCGTCATTGAGCCTATAAGCATGCGACATGCTTGCACGCCGCGCTCTAATACGGCTGGTGATTGGCTGTCATGTAGAGGCATGCAGGAAACGTTACGCCCACTTTAGCCGGTGTGTTTGTTGTGACTGTGAGCCAGGCGTGCGGTGCGGATAGTATACAAGAAGTTAGCCACTCAAGCTACTCCTATCCTGGATTACCATATGGCGAAGATGATGAAAAGCAGGAAAAGAAACAGAAACAACACGGACTGGTTTCCACAGACAAGAGAAATAATTGAGAGGTGGGTCAGCTCAGCTTACCGCAAGTTAGCGGTTATCAGATCCCTCAGTCTGACAAATCCATGCATCTGGCTGTGAGTTGTAGCATTAGATCGTTTAATTAATTGCCGCCGTAACGTTATGCGCAAGCGGGCATTGTGTATTTTTAGCAACTCGTTAACAAACGCTGATGTCATGATAGTTTGTTGAATGTAAATGCGATTCATTTATATTGATTGGCTAGTCAGTGAAGTTGAGCTGTCTCGTCAGATTTGACAAGAATGACGTTCTGTTGCAGCAGTGAGCACACTGATCTGCAACGCTAGCGTTAATGTTTAATTAATTAGCGTTATGTGCAAGCGGGCAGTTATCGCCCATGTATTTTTAGCAACTCGTTAACAAACGCTGATGTCATGATAGTTTGTTGAATATAAATGCGATTCACTTTGTGGCATATAAGGCTATATTGATAGGCTAGTCAATGCTCAACTAGTCTTCCATGCATGAAGTGGAGCCATCTCATCAGTTTGTACAAGAATAGAGTTCTGTTGCATCAGTGAGCATTAAACCCTGATTTGCAACTCTCTGTTTTGCACTGAAAACTATTCCACTGATTTATTTGTTTTAGCTACATTTCTTTCCTTTGTAGTACTCCAATATTTTTTGTAGGGACGGCAATACGTTTAGAGAACTTAAAGTTATGTTAAATACAGTAGGTTTTATTTTTTTCTGCTGTAAAACTTAAGATGGGGGGAAACTAAAGATTTGTAAAATAATTTCAATGTGTAATGCAGTTTTATTTTTGTTAAAATGGATTTTTCTAAAAATTGGTATCGAAAAAAGTATCGTTCAGGAACCGGTATCGAAATCCAAGTATCGAAACGGTATCGATATCGAAAAATTTTGAACGATACCCAGCCCTACATGGAGCGCAGATGTACTTGTACATTGAGCGGAGAGGTACTGGTACATGGAGCGGAGATGTACTTGTACATTGAGCGGAGAGGTACTTGTAGATGGAGCGGAGAGGTACTGTCGACACTTGTACATTGAGCGGAGAGGTACTTGTACATGGAGCGGAGAGGTACTTGTACATGGAGCGGAGAGGTACTGTCGACACTTGTACATTGAGCGGAGAGGTACTTGTACATGGAGCGGAGAGGTACTTGTACATGGAGCGGAGATGTACTTGTACAGGGAGCGGAGAGGTACTTGTACATTGAGCGGAGAGGTACTTGTACATGGAGCGGAGAGGTACTTGTACATGGAGCGGAGAGGTACTTGTACATGGAGCGGAGAGGTACTTGTACATTGAGCGGAGAGGTACTTGTACATGGAGCGGAGAGGTACTTGTACATGGAGCGGAGAGGTACTTGTACATGGAGCGGAGAGGTACTTGTACATTGAGCGGAGAGGTACTTGTACATGGAGCGGAGAGGTACTTGTACATGGAGCGGAGAGGTACTTGTACATGGAGCGGAGAGGTACTTGTACATGGAGCGGAGAGGTACTTGTACATTGAGCGGAGATGTACTTGTACATGGAGCGGAGATGTACTTGTACATGGATCGGAGAGGTACTTGTACATGAGAGCGGAGAGGTACTGTCGACACTTGTACATTGAGCGTAGAGGTACTGTCGACACTTGTACATTGAGCGGAGAGGTACTTGTACATGGAGCGGAGAGGTACTGTCGACACTTGTACATTGAGCGGAGAGGTACTTGTACATTGAGCGGAGAGGTACTTGTACATGGAGCGCAGAGGTACTTGTACATTGAGCGGAGAGGTACTTGTACATGGAGCGGAGAGGTACTTGTACATGAGAGCGGAGAGGTACTTGTACATGGAGCGGAGAGGTACTTGTACATTGAGCGGAGAGGTACTGTCGACACTTGTACATTCAGCGGAGAGGTACTTGTACATGGAGCGGAGAGGTACTGTCGATACTTGACATTGAGCGGAGAGGTACTTGTACATGGAGCGGAGAGGTACTTGTACATGGAGCGGAGAGGTACTTGTACATGGAGCGGAGAGGTACTTGTACATTGAGCGGAGAGGTACTTGTACATGGAGCGGAGAGGTACTTGTACATTGAGCGGAGAGGTACTTGTACATGGAGCGGAGAGGTACTTGTACATGCAGCGGAGAGGTACTTGTACATGGAGCGGAGAGGTACTTGTACATGGAGCGGAGAGGTACTTGTACATGGAGCGCAGAGGTACTTGTACATTGAGCGGAGAGGTACTTGTACATGGAGCGGAGAGGTACTTGTACATGAGAGCGGAGAGGTACTTGTACATGGAGCGGAGAGGTACTTGTACATTGAGCGGAGAGGTACTGTCGACACTTGTACATTCAGCGGAGAGGTACTTGTACATGGAGCGGAGAGGTACTGTCGATACTTGACATTGAGCGGAGAGGTACTTGTACATGGAGCGGAGAGGTACTTGTACATGGAGCGGAGAGGTACTTGTACATGGAGCGGAGAGGTACTTGTACATTGAGCGGAGAGGTACTTGTACATGGAGCGGAGAGGTACTTGTACATTGAGCGGAGAGGTACTTGTACATGGAGCGGAGAGGTACTTGTACATGCAGCGGAGAGGTACTTGTACATGGAGCGGAGAGGTACTTGTACATGGAGCGGAGAGGTACTTGTACATTGAGCGGAGATGTACTTGTACATGGAGCGGAGAGGTACTTGTACATTGAGCGGAGAGGTACTGTCGACACTTGTACATTCAGCGGAGAGGTACTTGTACATGGAGCGGAGAGGTACTGTCGATACTTGACATTGAGCGGAGAGGTACTTGTACATGGAGCGGAGAGGTACTTGTACATGGAGCGGAGAGGTACTTGTACATGGAGCGGAGAGGTACTTGTACATTGAGCGGAGAGGTACTTGTACATGGAGCGGAGAGGTACTTGTACATTGAGCGGAGAGGTACTTGTACATGGAGCGGAGAGGTACTTGTACATGCAGCGGAGAGGTACTTGTACATGGAGCGGAGAGGTACTTGTACATGGAGCGGAGAGGTACTTGTACATTGAGCGGAGATGTACTTGTACATGGAGCGGAGATGTACTTGTACATGGATCGGAGAGGTACTTGTACATGAGAGCGGAGAGGTACTGTCGACACTTGTACATTGAGCGTAGAGGTACTGTCGACACTTGTACATTGAGCGGAGAGGTACTTGTACATGGAGCGGAGAGGTACTGTCGACACTTGTACATTGAGCGGAGAGGTACTTGTACATTGAGCGGAGAGGTACTTGTACATGGAGCGCAGAGGTACTTGTACATTGAGCGGAGAGGTACTTGTACATGGAGCGGAGAGGTACTTGTACATGAGAGCGGAGAGGTACTTGTACATGGAGCGGAGAGGTACTTGTACATTGAGCGGAGAGGTACTGTCGACACTTGTACATTCAGCGGAGAGGTACTTGTACATGGAGCGGAGAGGTACTGTCGATACTTGACATTGAGCGGAGAGGTACTTGTACATGGAGCGGAGAGGTATTTGTACATTGAGCGGAGAGGTACTTGTACATTGAGCGGAGAGGTACTGTCGACACTTGTACATTCAGCGGAGAGCTACTTGTACATGGAGCGGAGAGGTATTTGTACATTGAGCGGAGAGGTACTTGTACATGGAGCGGAGAGGTACGTGTACATAGAGCGGAGAGGTACTTATACATGGAGCGGAGAGGTATTTGTACATTGAGCGGAGAGGTACTTGTACATGGAGCGGAGAGGTACTTGTACATGAGAGCGGAGAGGTATTTGTACATGGAGCGGAAAGGTACTGTCGACACTTGTACATTGAGCGGAGAGCTACTTGTACATGGAGCGGAGAGGTACTTGTACATGAGAGCGGAGAGGTACTTGTACATGGAGCGGAGAGGTATTTGTACATGGAGCGGAGAGGTACTGTCGACACTTGACATTGAGCGGAGAGGTACTTGTACATGGAGCGGAGAGGTACTTGTACATGAGAGCGGAGAGGTATTTGTACATGGAGCGGAGAGGTACTGTCGACACTTGACATTGAGCGGAGAGGTACTTGTACATGGAGCGGAGAGGTACTTGTACATGGAGCGGAGAGGTACTTGTACATGGACCGGAGAGGTACTTGTACATGGAGCGGAGAGGTACTTGTACATGGAGCGGAGATGTACTTGTACATTGAGCGGAGAGGTACTTGTACATGGAGCAGAGATGTACTTGTACATGGAGCGGAGATGTACTTGTACATTGAGCGGAGAGGTACTTGTACATGGAGCGGAGAGGTACTTGTACATGGAGCGGAGATGTACTTGTACATGGAGCGGAGAGGTACTTGTACATGGAGCGGAGATGTACTTGTACATTGAGCGGAGAGGTACTTGTACATGGAGCAGAGATGTACTTGTACATGGAGCGGAGAGGTACTTGTACATGGAGCGGAGAGGTACTGGTACATGGAGCGGAGATGTACTTGTACATTGAGCGGAGAGGTACTTGTACATGGAGTGGAGATGTACTTGTACATTGAGCGGAGAGGTACTGGTACATGGAGCGGAGATGTACTTGTACATTGAGCGGAGAGGTACTTGTACATGGAGTGGAGATGTACTTGTACATGGAGCGGAGATGTACTTGTACATTGAGCGGAGAGGTACTTGTACATGGAGCGGAGATGTACTTGTACATGGAGCGGAGAGGTACTTGTACATGGAGCGGAGATGTACTTGTACATTGAGCGGAGAGGTACTTGTACATGGAGCGGAGAGGTACTTGTACATGGAGCGGAGATGTACTTGTACATGGAGCGGAGAGGTACTTGTACATGGAGCGGAGATGTACTTGTACATTGAGCGGAGAGGTACTTGTACATGGAGCAGAGATGTACTTGTACATGGAGCGGAGAGGTACTTGTACATGGAGCGGAGAGGTACTTGTACATGGAGCGGAGAGGTACTTGTACATGGAGCGGAGAGGTACTTGTACATTGAGCGGAGAGGTACTTGTACATTGAGCGGAGAGGTACTTGTACATGGAGCTAGGGCTGGGTATCGAGTTTCGATACTTACTTGGCACCGAAATGGAAACATCGATACTAAGGGGTATCGAAGCCTCCCTTGTCAATCGATACCAATTTTCGATACCAAAACAAAACAGCGTCATTGAGCCTATAAGCATGCGACATGCTTGCACGCCGCGCTCTAATACGGCTGGTGATTGGCTGTCATGTAGAGGCATGCAGGAAACGTTACGCCCACTTTAGCCGGTGTGTTTGTTGTGACTGTGAGCCAGGCGTGCGGTGCGGATAGTATACAAGAAGTTAGCCACTCAAGCTACTCCTATCCTGGATTACCATATGGCGAAGATGATGAAAAGCAGGAAAAGAAACAGAAACAACACGGACTGGTTTCCACAGACAAGAGAAATAATTGAGAGGTGGGTCAGCTCAGCTTACCGCAAGTTAGCAGTTATCAGATCCCTCAGTCTGACAAATCCATGCATCTGGCTGTGAGTTGTAGCATTAGATCGTTTAATTAATTGCCGCCGTAACGTTATGCGCAAGCGGGCATTGTGTATTTTTAGCAACTCGTTAACAAACGCTGATGTCATGATAGTTTGTTGAATGTAAATGCGATTCATTTATATTGATTGGCTAGTCAGTGAAGTTGAGCTGTCTCGTCAGATTTGACAAGAATGACGTTCTGTTGCAGCAGTGAGCACACTGATCTGCAACGCTAGCGTTAATGTTTAATTAATTAGCGTTATGTGCAAGCGGGCAGTTATCGCCCATGTATTTTTAGCAACTCGTTAACAAACGCTGATGTCATGATAGTTTGTTGAATATAAATGCGATTCACTTTGTGGCATATAAGGCTATATTGATAGGCTAGTCAATGCTCAACTAGTCTTCCATGCATGAAGTGGAGCCATCTCATCAGTTTGTACAAGAATAGAGTTCTGTTGCATCAGTGAGCATTAAACCCTGATTTGCAACTCTCTGTTTTGCACTGAAAACTATTCCACTGATTTATTTGTTTTAGCTACATTTCTTTCCTTTGTAGTACTCCAATATTTTTTGTAGGGACGGCAATACGTTTAGAGAACTTAAAGTTATGTTAAATACAGTAGGTTTTATTTTTTTCTGCTGTAAAACTTAAGATGTGGGGAAACTAAAGATTTGTAAAATAATTTCAATGTGTAATGCAGTTTTATTTTTGTTAAAATGGATTTTTCTAAAAATTGGTATCGAAAAAAGTATCGTTCAGGAACCGGAATCGAAATCCAAGTATCGAAACGGTATCGATATCGAAAAATTTTGAACGATACCCAGCCCTACATGGAGCGCAGATGTACTTGTACATTGAGCGGAGAGGTACTGGTACATGGAGCGGAGATGTACTTGTACATTGAGCGGAGAGGTACTTGTACATTGAGCGGAGAGGTACTTGTACATGGAGCGGAGATGTACTTGTACATTGAGCGGAGAGGTACTGGTACATGGAGCGGAGATGTACTTGTACATTGAGCGGAGAGGTACTTGTACATGGAGTGGATATGTACTTGTACATTGAGCGGAGAGGTACTGGTACATGGAGCGGAGATGTACTTGTACATTGAGCGGAGAGGTACTTGTACATGGAGTGGAGATGTACTTGTACATTGAGCGGAGAGGTACTGGTACATGGAGCGGAGATGTACTTGTACATTGAGCGGAGAGGTACTTGTACATGGAGTGGAGATGTACTTGTACATGGAGCGGAGATGTACTTGTACATTGAGCGGAGAGGTACTTGTACATGGAGCGGAGATGTACTTGTACATGGAGCGGAGAGGTACTTGTACATGGAGCGGAGAGGTACTTGTACATGGAGCGGAGATGTACTTGTACATGGAGCGGAGATGTACTTGTACATGGAGCGGAGAGGTACTTATACATTGAGCGGAGACGTACTTGTACATGGAGCGGAGATGTACTTGTACATTGAGCGGAGAGGTACTTGTACATTGAGCGGAGAGGTACTGGTACATGGAGCGGAGATGTACTTGTACATTGAGCGGAGAGGTACTTGTACATGGAGCGGAGAGGTACTTGTACATTGAGCGGAGAGGTACTTGTACATTGAGCGGAGACGTACTTGTACATTGAGCGGAGATGTACTTGTACATTGAGCGGAGATGTACTTGTACATTGAGCGGAGAGGTACTGGTACATGGAGCGGAGAGGTACTTGTACATGGAGCGGAGAGGTATTTGTACATGGAGCGGAGAGGTATTTGTACATGGAGCGGAGAGGTACTTGTACATTGAGCGGAGAGGTACTTGTACATGGAGCGGAGAGGTACTTGTACATGGAGCGGAGAGGTACTTGTACATGTAGCGGAGAGGTGCTTGTACATGGAGCGGAGAGGTACTTGTACATGGAGCGGAGAGGTATTTGTACATGGAGCGGAGAGGTACTTGTACATGGAGCGGAGAGGTACTTGTACATTCAGCGGAGAGGTACTTGTACATTGAGCGGAGAGGTACTTGTAGATGGAGCGGAGAGGTACTGTCGACACTTGTACATTGAGCGGAGAGGTACTTGTACATGGAGCGGAGAGGTACTTGTACATGGAGCGGAGAGGTACTGTCGACACTTGTACATTGAGCGGAGAGGTACTTGTACATGGAGCGGAGAGGTACTTGTACATGGAGCGGAGATGTACTTGTACAGGGAGCGGAGAGGTACTTGTACATTGAGCGGAGAGGTACTTGTACATGGAGCGGAGAGGTACTTGTACATGGAGCGGAGAGGTACTTGTACATGGAGCGGAGAGGTACTTGTACATTGAGCGGAGAGGTACTTGTACATGGAGCGGAGAGGTACTTGTACATGGAGCGGAGAGGTACTTGTACATGGAGCGGAGAGGTACTTGTACATTGAGCGGAGAGGTACTTGTACATGGAGCGGAGAGGTACTTGTACATGGAGCGGAGAGGTACTTGTACATGGAGCGGATAGGTACTTGTACATGGAGCGGAGAGGTACTTGTACATTGAGCGGAGATGTACTTGTACATGGAGCGGAGATGTACTTGTACATGGATCGGAGAGGTACTTGTACATGAGAGCGGAGAGGTACTGTCGACACTTGTACATTGAGCGTAGAGGTACTGTCGACACTTGTACATTGAGCGGAGAGGTACTTGTACATGGAGCGGAGAGGTACTGTCGACACTTGTACATTGAGCGGAGAGGTACTTGTACATGGAGCGGAGAGGTACTGGTACATGGAGCGGAGATGTACTTGTACATTGAGCGGAGAGGTACTTGTACATGGAGTGGAGATGTACTTGTACATTGAGCGGAGAGGTACTGGTACATGGAGCGGAGATGTACTTGTACATTGAGCGGAGAGGTACTTGTACATGGAGTGGAGATGTACTTGTACATGGAGCGGAGATGTACTTGTACATTGAGCGGAGAGGTACTTGTACATGGAGCGGAGATGTACTTGTACATGGAGCGGAGAGGTACTTGTACATGGAGCGGAGATGTACTTGTACATTGAGCGGAGAGGTACTTGTACATGGAGCGGAGAGGTACTTGTACATGGAGCGGAGATGTACTTGTACATGGAGCGGAGAGGTACTTGTACATGGAGCGGAGATGTACTTGTACATTGAGCGGAGAGGTACTTGTACATGGAGCAGAGATGTACTTGTACATGGAGCGGAGAGGTACTTGTACATGGAGCGGAGAGGTACTTGTACATGGAGCGGAGAGGTACTTGTACATGGAGCGGAGAGGTACTTGTACATTGAGCGGAGAGGTACTTGTACATTGAGCGGAGAGGTACTTGTACATGGAGCTAGGGCTGGGTATCGAGTTTCGATACTTACTTGGCACCGAAATGGAAACATCGATACTAAGGGGTATCGAAGCCTCCCTTGTCAATCGATACCAATTTTCGATACCAAAACAAAACAGCGTCATTGAGCCTATAAGCATGCGACATGCTTGCACGCCGCGCTCTAATACGGCTGGTGATTGGCTGTCATGTAGAGGCATGCAGGAAACGTTACGCCCACTTTAGCCGGTGTGTTTGTTGTGACTGTGAGCCAGGCGTGCGGTGCGGATAGTATACAAGAAGTTAGCCACTCAAGCTACTCCTATCCTGGATTACCATATGGCGAAGATGATGAAAAGCAGGAAAAGAAACAGAAACAACACGGACTGGTTTCCACAGACAAGAGAAATAATTGAGAGGTGGGTCAGCTCAGCTTACCGCAAGTTAGCGGTTATCAGATCCCTCAGTCTGACAAATCCATGCATCTGGCTGTGAGTTGTAGCATTAGATCGTTTAATTAATTGCCGCCGTAACGTTATGCGCAAGCGGGCATTGTGTATTTTTAGCAACTCGTTAACAAACGCTGATGTCATGATAGTTTGTTGAATGTAAATGCGATTCATTTATATTGATTGGCTAGTCAGTGAAGTTGAGCTGTCTCGTCAGATTTGACAAGAATGACGTTCTGTTGCAGCAGTGAGCACACTGATCTGCAACGCTAGCGTTAATGTTTAATTAATTAGCGTTATGTGCAAGCGGGCAGTTATCGCCCATGTATTTTTAGCAACTCGTTAACAAACGCTGATGTCATGATAGTTTGTTGAATATAAATGCGATTCACTTTGTGGCATATAAGGCTATATTGATAGGCTAGTCAATGCTCAACTAGTCTTCCATGCATGAAGTGGAGCCATCTCATCAGTTTGTACAAGAATAGAGTTCTGTTGCATCAGTGAGCATTAAACCCTGATTTGCAACTCTCTGTTTTGCACTGAAAACTATTCCACTGATTTATTTGTTTTAGCTACATTTCTTTCCTTTGTAGTACTCCAATATTTTTTGTAGGGACGGCAATACGTTTAGAGAACTTAAAGTTATGTTAAATACAGTAGGTTTTATTTTTTTCTGCTGTAAAACTTAAGATGGGGGGAAACTAAAGATTTGTAAAATAATTTCAATGTGTAATGCAGTTTTATTTTTGTTAAAATGGATTTTTCTAAAAATTGGTATCGAAAAAAGTATCGTTCAGGAACCGGTATCGAAATCCAAGTATCGAAACGGTATCGATATCGAAAATTTTTGAACGATACCCAGCCCTACATGGAGCGCAGATGTACTTGTACATTGAGCGGAGAGGTACTGGTACATGGAGCGGAGATGTACTTGTACATTGAGCGGAGAGGTACTTGTAGATGGAGCGGAGAGGTACTGTCGACACTTGTACATTGAGCGGAGAGGTACTTGTACATGGAGCGGAGAGGTACTTGTACATGGAGCGGAGAGGTACTGTCGACACTTGTACATTGAGCGGAGAGGTACTTGTACATGGAGCGGAGAGGTACTTGTACATGGAGCGGAGATGTACTTGTACAGGGAGCGGAGAGGTACTTGTACATTGAGCGGAGAGGTACTTGTACATGGAGCGGAGAGGTACTTGTACATGGAGCGGAGAGGTACTTGTACATGGAGCGGAGAGGTACTTGTACATTGAGCGGAGAGGTACTTGTACATGGAGCGGAGAGGTACTTGTACATGGAGCGGAGAGGTACTTGTACATGGAGCGGAGAGGTACTTGTACATTGAGCGGAGAGGTACTTGTACATGGAGCGGAGAGGTACTTGTACATGGAGCGGAGAGGTACTTGTACATGGAGCGGAGAGGTACTTGTACATGGAGCGGAGAGGTACTTGTACATTGAGCGGAGATGTACTTGTACATGGAGCGGAGATGTACTTGTACATGGATCGGAGAGGTACTTGTACATGAGAGCGGAGAGGTACTGTCGACACTTGTACATTGAGCGTAGAGGTACTGTCGACACTTGTACATTGAGCGGAGAGGTACTTGTACATGGAGCGGAGAGGTACTGTCGACACTTGTACATTGAGCGGAGAGGTACTTGTACATTGAGCGGAGAGGTACTTGTACATGGAGCGCAGAGGTACTTGTACATTGAGCGGAGAGGTACTTGTACATGGAGCGGAGAGGTACTTGTACATGAGAGCGGAGAGGTACTTGTACATGGAGCGGAGAGGTACTTGTACATTGAGCGGAGAGGTACTGTCGACACTTGTACATTCAGCGGAGAGGTACTTGTACATGGAGCGGAGAGGTACTGTCGATACTTGACATTGAGCGGAGAGGTACTTGTACATGGAGCGGAGAGGTACTTGTACATGGAGCGGAGAGGTACTTGTACATGGAGCGGAGAGGTACTTGTACATTGAGCGGAGAGGTACTTGTACATGGAGCGGAGAGGTACTTGTACATTGAGCGGAGAGGTACTTGTACATGGAGCGGAGAGGTACTTGTACATGCAGCGGAGAGGTACTTGTACATGGAGCGGAGAGGTACTTGTACATGGAGCGGAGAGGTACTTGTACATGGAGCGCAGAGGTACTTGTACATTGAGCGGAGAGGTACTTGTACATGGAGCGGAGAGGTACTTGTACATGAGAGCGGAGAGGTACTTGTACATGGAGCGGAGAGGTACTTGTACATTGAGCGGAGAGGTACTGTCGACACTTGTACATTCAGCGGAGAGGTACTTGTACATGGAGCGGAGAGGTACTGTCGATACTTGACATTGAGCGGAGAGGTACTTGTACATGGAGCGGAGAGGTACTTGTACATGGAGCGGAGAGGTACTTGTACATGGAGCGGAGAGGTACTTGTACATTGAGCGGAGAGGTACTTGTACATGGAGCGGAGAGGTACTTGTACATTGAGCGGAGAGGTACTTGTACATGGAGCGGAGAGGTACTTGTACATGCAGCGGAGAGGTACTTGTACATGGAGCGGAGAGGTACTTGTACATGGAGCGGAGAGGTACTTGTACATTGAGCGGAGATGTACTTGTACATGGAGCGGAGAGGTACTTGTACATTGAGCGGAGAGGTACTGTCGACACTTGTACATTCAGCGGAGAGGTACTTGTACATGGAGCGGAGAGGTACTGTCGATACTTGACATTGAGCGGAGAGGTACTTGTACATGGAGCGGAGAGGTACTTGTACATGGAGCGGAGAGGTACTTGTACATGGAGCGGAGAGGTACTTGTACATTGAGCGGAGAGGTACTTGTACATGGAGCGGAGAGGTACTTGTACATTGAGCGGAGAGGTACTTGTACATGGAGCGGAGAGGTACTTGTACATGCAGCGGAGAGGTACTTGTACATGGAGCGGAGAGGTACTTGTACATGGAGCGGAGAGGTACTTGTACATTGAGCGGAGATGTACTTGTACATGGAGCGGAGATGTACTTGTACATGGATCGGAGAGGTACTTGTACATGAGAGCGGAGAGGTACTGTCGACACTTGTACATTGAGCGTAGAGGTACTGTCGACACTTGTACATTGAGCGGAGAGGTACTTGTACATGGAGCGGAGAGGTACTGTCGACACTTGTACATTGAGCGGAGAGGTACTTGTACATTGAGCGGAGAGGTACTTGTACATGGAGCGCAGAGGTACTTGTACATTGAGCGGAGAGGTACTTGTACATGGAGCGGAGAGGTACTTGTACATGAGAGCGGAGAGGTACTTGTACATGGAGCGGAGAGGTACTTGTACATTGAGCGGAGAGGTACTGTCGACACTTGTACATTCAGCGGAGAGGTACTTGTACATGGAGCGGAGAGGTACTGTCGATACTTGACATTGAGCGGAGAGGTACTTGTACATGGAGCGGAGAGGTATTTGTACATTGAGCGGAGAGGTACTTGTACATTGAGCGGAGAGGTACTGTCGACACTTGTACATTCAGCGGAGAGCTACTTGTACATGGAGCGGAGAGGTATTTGTACATTGAGCGGAGAGGTACTTGTACATGGAGCGGAGAGGTACGTGTACATAGAGCGGAGAGGTACTTATACATGGAGCGGAGAGGTATTTGTACATTGAGCGGAGAGGTACTTGTACATGGAGCGGAGAGGTACTTGTACATGAGAGCGGAGAGGTATTTGTACATGGAGCGGAAAGGTACTGTCGACACTTGTACATTGAGCGGAGAGCTACTTGTACATGGAGCGGAGAGGTACTTGTACATGAGAGCGGAGAGGTACTTGTACATGGAGCGGAGAGGTATTTGTACATGGAGCGGAGAGGTACTGTCGACACTTGACATTGAGCGGAGAGGTACTTGTACATGGAGCGGAGAGGTACTTGTACATGAGAGCGGAGAGGTATTTGTACATGGAGCGGAGAGGTACTGTCGACACTTGACATTGAGCGGAGAGGTACTTGTACATGGAGCGGAGAGGTACTTGTACATGGAGCGGAGAGGTACTTGTACATGGACCGGAGAGGTACTTGTACATGGAGCGGAGAGGTACTTGTACATGGAGCGGAGATGTACTTGTACATTGAGCGGAGAGGTACTTGTACATGGAGCAGAGATGTACTTGTACATGGAGCGGAGATGTACTTGTACATTGAGCGGAGAGGTACTTGTACATGGAGCGGAGAGGTACTTGTACATGGAGCGGAGATGTACTTGTACATGGAGCGGAGAGGTACTTGTACATGGAGCGGAGATGTACTTGTACATTGAGCGGAGAGGTACTTGTACATGGAGCAGAGATGTACTTGTACATGGAGCGGAGAGGTACTTGTACATGGAGCGGAGAGGTACTGGTACATGGAGCGGAGATGTACTTGTACATTGAGCGGAGAGGTACTTGTACATGGAGTGGAGATGTACTTGTACATTGAGCGGAGAGGTACTGGTACATGGAGCGGAGATGTACTTGTACATTGAGCGGAGAGGTACTTGTACATGGAGTGGAGATGTACTTGTACATGGAGCGGAGATGTACTTGTACATTGAGCGGAGAGGTACTTGTACATGGAGCGGAGATGTACTTGTACATGGAGCGGAGAGGTACTTGTACATGGAGCGGAGATGTACTTGTACATTGAGCGGAGAGGTACTTGTACATGGAGCGGAGAGGTACTTGTACATGGAGCGGAGATGTACTTGTACATGGAGCGGAGAGGTACTTGTACATGGAGCGGAGATGTACTTGTACATTGAGCGGAGAGGTACTTGTACATGGAGCAGAGATGTACTTGTACATGGAGCGGAGAGGTACTTGTACATGGAGCGGAGAGGTACTTGTACATGGAGCGGAGAGGTACTTGTACATGGAGCGGAGAGGTACTTGTACATTGAGCGGAGAGGTACTTGTACATTGAGCGGAGAGGTACTTGTACATGGAGCTAGGGCTGGGTATCGAGTTTCGATACTTACTTGGCACCGAAATGGAAACATCGATACTAAGGGGTATCGAAGCCTCCCTTGTCAATCGATACCAATTTTCGATACCAAAACAAAACAGCGTCATTGAGCCTATAAGCATGCGACATGCTTGCACGCCGCGCTCTAATACGGCTGGTGATTGGCTGTCATGTAGAGGCATGCAGGAAACGTTACGCCCACTTTAGCCGGTGTGTTTGTTGTGACTGTGAGCCAGGCGTGCGGTGCGGATAGTATACAAGAAGTTAGCCACTCAAGCTACTCCTATCCTGGATTACCATATGGCGAAGATGATGAAAAGCAGGAAAAGAAACAGAAACAACACGGACTGGTTTCCACAGACAAGAGAAATAATTGAGAGGTGGGTCAGCTCAGCTTACCGCAAGTTAGCAGTTATCAGATCCCTCAGTCTGACAAATCCATGCATCTGGCTGTGAGTTGTAGCATTAGATCGTTTAATTAATTGCCGCCGTAACGTTATGCGCAAGCGGGCATTGTGTATTTTTAGCAACTCGTTAACAAACGCTGATGTCATGATAGTTTGTTGAATGTAAATGCGATTCATTTATATTGATTGGCTAGTCAGTGAAGTTGAGCTGTCTCGTCAGATTTGACAAGAATGACGTTCTGTTGCAGCAGTGAGCACACTGATCTGCAACGCTAGCGTTAATGTTTAATTAATTAGCGTTATGTGCAAGCGGGCAGTTATCGCCCATGTATTTTTAGCAACTCGTTAACAAACGCTGATGTCATGATAGTTTGTTGAATATAAATGCGATTCACTTTGTGGCATATAAGGCTATATTGATAGGCTAGTCAATGCTCAACTAGTCTTCCATGCATGAAGTGGAGCCATCTCATCAGTTTGTACAAGAATAGAGTTCTGTTGCATCAGTGAGCATTAAACCCTGATTTGCAACTCTCTGTTTTGCACTGAAAACTATTCCACTGATTTATTTGTTTTAGCTACATTTCTTTCCTTTGTAGTACTCCAATATTTTTTGTAGGGACGGCAATACGTTTAGAGAACTTAAAGTTATGTTAAATACAGTAGGTTTTATTTTTTTCTGCTGTAAAACTTAAGATGTGGGGAAACTAAAGATTTGTAAAATAATTTCAATGTGTAATGCAGTTTTATTTTTGTTAAAATGGATTTTTCTAAAAATTGGTATCGAAAAAAGTATCGTTCAGGAACCGGAATCGAAATCCAAGTATCGAAACGGTATCGATATCGAAAAATTTTGAACGATACCCAGCCCTACATGGAGCGCAGATGTACTTGTACATTGAGCGGAGAGGTACTGGTACATGGAGCGGAGATGTACTTGTACATTGAGCGGAGAGGTACTTGTACATTGAGCGGAGAGGTACTTGTACATGGAGCGGAGATGTACTTGTACATTGAGCGGAGAGGTACTGGTACATGGAGCGGAGATGTACTTGTACATTGAGCGGAGAGGTACTTGTACATGGAGTGGATATGTACTTGTACATTGAGCGGAGAGGTACTGGTACATGGAGCGGAGATGTACTTGTACATTGAGCGGAGAGGTACTTGTACATGGAGTGGAGATGTACTTGTACATTGAGCGGAGAGGTACTGGTACATGGAGCGGAGATGTACTTGTACATTGAGCGGAGAGGTACTTGTACATGGAGTGGAGATGTACTTGTACATGGAGCGGAGATGTACTTGTACATTGAGCGGAGAGGTACTTGTACATGGAGCGGAGATGTACTTGTACATGGAGCGGAGAGGTACTTGTACATGGAGCGGAGAGGTACTTGTACATGGAGCGGAGATGTACTTGTACATGGAGCGGAGATGTACTTGTACATGGAGCGGAGAGGTACTTATACATTGAGCGGAGACGTACTTGTACATGGAGCGGAGATGTACTTGTACATTGAGCGGAGAGGTACTTGTACATTGAGCGGAGAGGTACTGGTACATGGAGCGGAGATGTACTTGTACATTGAGCGGAGAGGTACTTGTACATGGAGCGGAGAGGTACTTGTACATTGAGCGGAGAGGTACTTGTACATTGAGCGGAGACGTACTTGTACATTGAGCGGAGATGTACTTGTACATTGAGCGGAGATGTACTTGTACATTGAGCGGAGAGGTACTGGTACATGGAGCGGAGAGGTACTTGTACATGGAGCGGAGAGGTATTTGTACATGGAGCGGAGAGGTATTTGTACATGGAGCGGAGAGGTACTTGTACATTGAGCGGAGAGGTACTTGTACATGGAGCGGAGAGGTACTTGTACATGGAGCGGAGAGGTACTTGTACATGTAGCGGAGAGGTGCTTGTACATGGAGCGGAGAGGTACTTGTACATGGAGCGGAGAGGTATTTGTACATGGAGCGGAGAGGTACTTGTACATGGAGCGGAGAGGTACTTGTACATTCAGCGGAGAGGTACTTGTACATTGAGCGGAGAGGTACTTGTAGATGGAGCGGAGAGGTACTGTCGACACTTGTACATTGAGCGGAGAGGTACTTGTACATGGAGCGGAGAGGTACTTGTACATGGAGCGGAGAGGTACTGTCGACACTTGTACATTGAGCGGAGAGGTACTTGTACATGGAGCGGAGAGGTACTTGTACATGGAGCGGAGATGTACTTGTACAGGGAGCGGAGAGGTACTTGTACATTGAGCGGAGAGGTACTTGTACATGGAGCGGAGAGGTACTTGTACATGGAGCGGAGAGGTACTTGTACATGGAGCGGAGAGGTACTTGTACATTGAGCGGAGAGGTACTTGTACATGGAGCGGAGAGGTACTTGTACATGGAGCGGAGAGGTACTTGTACATGGAGCGGAGAGGTACTTGTACATTGAGCGGAGAGGTACTTGTACATGGAGCGGAGAGGTACTTGTACATGGAGCGGAGAGGTACTTGTACATGGAGCGGATAGGTACTTGTACATGGAGCGGAGAGGTACTTGTACATTGAGCGGAGATGTACTTGTACATGGAGCGGAGATGTACTTGTACATGGATCGGAGAGGTACTTGTACATGAGAGCGGAGAGGTACTGTCGACACTTGTACATTGAGCGTAGAGGTACTGTCGACACTTGTACATTGAGCGGAGAGGTACTTGTACATGGAGCGGAGAGGTACTGTCGACACTTGTACATTGAGCGGAGAGGTACTTGTACATGGAGCGGAGAGGTACTGGTACATGGAGCGGAGATGTACTTGTACATTGAGCGGAGAGGTACTTGTACATGGAGTGGAGATGTACTTGTACATTGAGCGGAGAGGTACTGGTACATGGAGCGGAGATGTACTTGTACATTGAGCGGAGAGGTACTTGTACATGGAGTGGAGATGTACTTGTACATGGAGCGGAGATGTACTTGTACATTGAGCGGAGAGGTACTTGTACATGGAGCGGAGATGTACTTGTACATGGAGCGGAGAGGTACTTGTACATGGAGCGGAGATGTACTTGTACATTGAGCGGAGAGGTACTTGTACATGGAGCGGAGAGGTACTTGTACATGGAGCGGAGATGTACTTGTACATGGAGCGGAGAGGTACTTGTACATGGAGCGGAGATGTACTTGTACATTGAGCGGAGAGGTACTTGTACATGGAGCAGAGATGTACTTGTACATGGAGCGGAGAGGTACTTGTACATGGAGCGGAGAGGTACTTGTACATGGAGCGGAGAGGTACTTGTACATGGAGCGGAGAGGTACTTGTACATTGAGCGGAGAGGTACTTGTACATTGAGCGGAGAGGTACTTGTACATGGAGCTAGGGCTGGGTATCGAGTTTCGATACTTACTTGGCACCGAAATGGAAACATCGATACTAAGGGGTATCGAAGCCTCCCTTGTCAATCGATACCAATTTTCGATACCAAAACAAAACAGCGTCATTGAGCCTATAAGCATGCGACATGCTTGCACGCCGCGCTCTAATACGGCTGGTGATTGGCTGTCATGTAGAGGCATGCAGGAAACGTTACGCCCACTTTAGCCGGTGTGTTTGTTGTGACTGTGAGCCAGGCGTGCGGTGCGGATAGTATACAAGAAGTTAGCCACTCAAGCTACTCCTATCCTGGATTACCATATGGCGAAGATGATGAAAAGCAGGAAAAGAAACAGAAACAACACGGACTGGTTTCCACAGACAAGAGAAATAATTGAGAGGTGGGTCAGCTCAGCTTACCGCAAGTTAGCGGTTATCAGATCCCTCAGTCTGACAAATCCATGCATCTGGCTGTGAGTTGTAGCATTAGATCGTTTAATTAATTGCCGCCGTAACGTTATGCGCAAGCGGGCATTGTGTATTTTTAGCAACTCGTTAACAAACGCTGATGTCATGATAGTTTGTTGAATGTAAATGCGATTCATTTATATTGATTGGCTAGTCAGTGAAGTTGAGCTGTCTCGTCAGATTTGACAAGAATGACGTTCTGTTGCAGCAGTGAGCACACTGATCTGCAACGCTAGCGTTAATGTTTAATTAATTAGCGTTATGTGCAAGCGGGCAGTTATCGCCCATGTATTTTTAGCAACTCGTTAACAAACGCTGATGTCATGATAGTTTGTTGAATATAAATGCGATTCACTTTGTGGCATATAAGGCTATATTGATAGGCTAGTCAATGCTCAACTAGTCTTCCATGCATGAAGTGGAGCCATCTCATCAGTTTGTACAAGAATAGAGTTCTGTTGCATCAGTGAGCATTAAACCCTGATTTGCAACTCTCTGTTTTGCACTGAAAACTATTCCACTGATTTATTTGTTTTAGCTACATTTCTTTCCTTTGTAGTACTCCAATATTTTTTGTAGGGACGGCAATACGTTTAGAGAACTTAAAGTTATGTTAAATACAGTAGGTTTTATTTTTTTCTGCTGTAAAACTTAAGATGTGGGGAAACTAAAGATTTGTAAAATAATTTCAATGTGTAATGCAGTTTTATTTTTGTTAAAATGGATTTTTCTAAAAATTGGTATCGAAAAAAGTATCGTTCAGGAACCGGTATCGAAATCCAAGTATCGAAACGGTATCGATATCGAAAAATTTTGAACGATACCCAGCCCTACATGGAGCGCAGATGTACTTGTACATTGAGCGGAGAGGTACTGGTACATGGAGCGGAGATGTACTTGTACATTGAGCGGAGAGGTACTTGTACATTGAGCGGAGAGGTACTTGTACATGGACAGGAGATGTACTTGTACATTGAGCGGAGAGGTACTGGTACATGGAGCGGAGATGTACTTGTACATTGAGCGGAGAGGTACTTGTACATGGAGTGGAGATGTACTTGTACATTGAGCGGAGAGGTACTGGTACATGGAGCGGAGATGTACTTGTACATTGAGCGGAGAGGTACTTGTACATGGAGTGGAGATGTACTTGTACATTGAGCGGAGAGGTACTGGTACATGGAGCGGAGATGTACTTGTACATTGAGCGGAGAGGTACTTGTACATGGAGTGGAGATGTACTTGTACATGGAGCGGAGATGTACTTGTACATTGAGCGGAGAGGTACTTGTACATGGAGCGGAGATGTACTTGTACATGGAGCGGAGAGGTACTTGTACATGGAGCGGAGAGGTACTTGTACATGGAGCGGAGATGTACTTGTACATGGAGCGGAGATGTACTTGTACATGGAGCGGAGAGGTACTTGTACATGGAGCGGAGAGGTACTTATACATTGAGCGGAGACGTACTTGTACATGGAGCGGAGATGTACTTGTACATTGAGCGGAGAGGTACTTGTACATTGAGCGGAGAGGTACTGGTACATGGAGCGGAGATGTACTTGTACATTGAGCGGAGAGGTACTTGTACATGGAGCGGAGAGGTACTTGTACATTGAGCGGAGAGGTACTTGTACATTGAGCGGAGACGTACTTGTACATTGAGCGGAGATGTACTTGTACATTGAGCGGAGATGTACTTGTACATTGAGCGGAGAGGTACTGGTACATGGAGCGGAGAGGTACTTGTACATGGAGCGGAGAGGTATTTGTACATGGAGCGGAGAGGTATTTGTACATGGAGCGGAGAGGTACTTGTACATTGAGCGGAGAGGTACTTGTACATGGAGCGGAGAGGTACTTGTACATGGAGCGGAGAGGTACTTGTACATGTAGCGGAGAGGTGCTTGTACATGGAGCGGAGAGGTACTTGTACATGGAGCGGAGAGGTATTTGTACATGGAGCGGAGAGGTACTTGTACATGGAGCGGAGAGGTACTTGTACATTCAGCGGAGAGGTACTTGTACATTGAGCGGAGAGGTACTTGTAGATGGAGCGGAGAGGTACTGTCGACACTTGTACATTGAGCGGAGAGGTACTTGTACATGGAGCGGAGAGGTACTTGTACATGGAGCGGAGAGGTACTGTCGACACTTGTACATTGAGCGGAGAGGTACTTGTACATGGAGCGGAGAGGTACTTGTACATGGAGCGGAGATGTACTTGTACAGGGAGCGGAGAGGTACTTGTACATTGAGCGGAGAGGTACTTGTACATGGAGCGGAGAGGTACTTGTACATGGAGCGGAGAGGTACTTGTACATGGAGCGGAGAGGTACTTGTACATTGAGCGGAGAGGTACTTGTACATGGAGCGGAGAGGTACTTGTACATGGAGCGGAGAGGTACTTGTACATGGAGCGGAGAGGTACTTGTACATTGAGCGGAGAGGTACTTGTACATGGAGCGGAGAGGTACTTGTACATGGAGCGGAGAGGTACTTGTACATGGAGCGGATAGGTACTTGTACATGGAGCGGAGAGGTACTTGTACATTGAGCGGAGATGTACTTGTACATGGAGCGGAGATGTACTTGTACATGGATCGGAGAGGTACTTGTACATGAGAGCGGAGAGGTACTGTCGACACTTGTACATTGAGCGTAGAGGTACTGTCGACACTTGTACATTGAGCGGAGAGGTACTTGTACATGGAGCGGAGAGGTACTGTCGACACTTGTACATTGAGCGGAGAGGTACTTGTACATTGAGCGGAGAGGTACTTGTACATGGAGCGCAGAGGTACTTGTACATTGAGCGGAGAGGTACTTGTACATGGAGCGGAGAGGTACTTGTACATGAGAGCGGAGAGGTACTTGTACATGGAGCGGAGAGGTACTTGTACATTGAGCGGAGAGGTACTGTCGACACTTGTACATTCAGCGGAGAGGTACTTGTACATGGAGCGGAGAGGTACTGTCGATACTTGACATTGAGCGGAGAGGTACTTGTACATGGAGCGGAGAGGTACTTGTACATGGAGCGGAGAGGTACTTGTACATGGAGCGGAGAGGTACTTGTACATTGAGCGGAGAGGTACTTGTACATGGAGCGGAGAGGTACTTGTACATTGAGCGGAGAGGTACTTGTACATGGAGCGGAGAGGTACTTGTACATGGAGCGGAGAGGTACTTGTACATGGAGCGGAGAGGTACTTGTACATGGAGCGGAGAGGTACTTGTACATTGAGCGGAGATGTACTTGTACATGGAGCGGAGATGTACTTGTACATGGATCGGAGAGGTACTTGTACATGAGAGCGGAGAGGTACTGTCGACACTTGTACATTGAGCGTAGAGGTACTGTCGACACTTGTACATTGAGCGGAGAGGTACTTGTACATGGAGCGGAGAGGTACTGTCGACACTTGTACATTGAGCGGAGAGGTACTTGTACATTGAGCGGAGAGGTACTTGTACATGGAGCGCAGAGGTACTTGTACATTGAGCGGAGAGGTACTTGTACATGGAGCGGAGAGGTACTTGTACATGAGAGCGGAGAGGTACTTGTACATGGAGCGGAGAGGTACTTGTACATTGAGCGGAGAGGTACTGTCGACACTTGTACATTCAGCGGAGAGGTACTTGTACATGGAGCGGAGAGGTACTGTCGATACTTGACATTGAGCGGAGAGGTACTTGTACATGGAGCGGAGAGGTATTTGTACATTGAGCGGAGAGGTACTTGTACATTGAGCGGAGAGGTACTGTCGACACTTGTACATTCAGCGGAGAGCTACTTGTACATGGAGCGGAGAGGTATTTGTACATTGAGCGGAGAGGTACTTGTACATGGAGCGGAGAGGTACTTGTACATAGAGCGGAGAGGTACTTATACATGGAGCGGAGAGGTATTTGTACATTGAGCGGAGAGGTACTTGTACATGGAGCGGAGAGGTACTTGTACATGAGAGCGGAGAGGTATTTGTACATGGAGCGGAAAGGTACTGTCGACACTTGTACATTGAGCGGAGAGCTACTTGTACATGGAGTGGAGAGGTACTTGTACATGAGAGCGGAGAGGTACTTGTACATGGAGCGGAGAGGTATTTGTACATGGAGCGGAGAGGTACTGTCGACACTTGACATTGAGCGGAGAGGTACTTGTACATGGAGCGGAGAGGTACTTGTACATGAGAGCGGAGAGGTATTTGTACATGGAGCGGAGAGGTACTGTCGACACTTGACATTGAGCGGAGAGGTACTTGTACATGGAGCGGAGAGGTACTTGTACATGGAGCGGAGAGGTACTTGTACATGGACCGGAGAGGTACTTGTACATGGAGCGGAGATGTACTTGTACATTGAGCGGAGAGGTACTTGTACATGGAGCAGAGATGTACTTGTACATGGAGCGGAGATGTACTTGTACATTGAGCGGAGAGGTACTTGTACATGGAGCGGAGAGGTACTTGTACATGGAGCGGAGATGTACTTGTACATGGAGCGGAGAGGTACTTGTACATGGAGCGGAGATGTACTTGTACATTGAGCGGAGAGGTACTTGTACATGGAGCAGAGATGTACTTGTACATGGAGCGGAGAGGTACTTGTACATGGAGCGGAGAGGTACTGGTACATGGAGCGGAGATGTACTTGTACATTGAGCGGAGAGGTACTTGTACATGGAGTGGAGATGTACTTGTACATTGAGCGGAGAGGTACTGGTACATGGAGCGGAGATGTACTTGTACATTGAGCGGGGAGGTACTTGTACATGGAGTGGAGATGTACTTGTACATGGAGCGGAGATGTACTTGTACATTGAGCGGAGAGGTACTTGTACATGGAGCGGAGATGTACTTGTACATGGAGCGGAGAGGTACTTGTACATGGAGCGGAGATGTACTTGTACATTGAGCGGAGAGGTACTTGTACATGGAGCGGAGAGGTACTTGTACATGGAGCGGAGATGTACTTGTACATGGAGCGGAGAGGTACTTGTACATGGAGCGGAGATGTACTTGTACATTGAGCGGAGAGGTACTTGTACATGGAGCAGAGATGTACTTGTACATGGAGCGGAGAGGTACTTGTACATGGAGCGGAGAGGTACTTGTACATGGAGCGGAGAGGTACTTGTACATGGAGCGGAGAGGTACTTGTACATTGAGCGGAGAGGTACTTGTACATTGAGCGGAGAGGTACTTGTACATGGAGCTAGGGCTGGGTATCGAGTTTCGATACTTACTTGGCACCGAAATGGAAACATCGATACTAAGGGGTATCGAAGCCTCCCTTGTCAATCGATACCAATTTTCGATACCAAAACAAAACAGCGTCATTGAGCCTATAAGCATGCGACATGCTTGCACGCCGCGCTCTAATACGGCTGGTGATTGGCTGTCATGTAGAGGCATGCAGGAAACGTTACGCCCACTTTAGCCGGTGTGTTTGTTGTGACTGTGAGCCAGGCGTGCGGTGCGGATAGTATACAAGAAGTTAGCCACTCAAGCTACTCCTATCCTGGATTACCATATGGCGAAGATGATGAAAAGCAGGAAAAGAAACAGAAACAACACGGACTGGTTTCCACAGACAAGAGAAATAATTGAGAGGTGGGTCAGCTCAGCTTACCGCAAGTTAGCGGTTATCAGATCCCTCAGTCTGACAAATCCATGCATCTGGCTGTGAGTTGTAGCATTAGATCGTTTAATTAATTGCCGCCGTAACGTTATGCGCAAGCGGGCATTGTGTATTTTTAGCAACTCGTTAACAAACGCTGATGTCATGATAGTTTGTTGAATGTAAATGCGATTCATTTATATTGATTGGCTAGTCAGTGAAGTTGAGCTGTCTCGTCAGATTTGACAAGAATGACGTTCTGTTGCAGCAGTGAGCACACTGATCTGCAACGCTAGCGTTAATGTTTAATTAATTAGCGTTATGTGCAAGCGGGCAGTTATCGCCCATGTATTTTTAGCAACTCGTTAACAAACGCTGATGTCATGATAGTTTGTTGAATATAAATGCGATTCACTTTGTGGCATATAAGGCTATATTGATAGGCTAGTCAATGCTCAACTAGTCTTCCATGCATGAAGTGGAGCCATCTCATCAGTTTGTACAAGAATAGAGTTCTGTTGCATCAGTGAGCATTAAACCCTGATTTGCAACTCTCTGTTTTGCACTGAAAACTATTCCACTGATTTATTTGTTTTAGCTACATTTCTTTCCTTTGTAGTACTCCAATATTTTTTGTAGGGACGGCAATACGTTTAGAGAACTTAAAGTTATGTTAAATACAGTAGGTTTTATTTTTTTCTGCTGTAAAACTTAAGATGGGGGGAAACTAAAGATTTGTAAAATAATTTCAATGTGTAATGCAGTTTTATTTTTGTTAAAATGGATTTTTCTAAAAATTGGTATCGAAAAAAGTATCGTTCAGGAACCGGTATCGAAATCCAAGTATCGAAACGGTATCGATATCGAAAAATTTTGAACGATACCCAGCCCTACATGGAGCGCAGATGTACTTGTACATTGAGCGGAGAGGTACTGGTACATGGAGCGGAGATGTACTTGTACATTGAGCGGAGAGGTACTTGTACATTGAGCGGAGAGGTACTTGTACATGGAGCGGAGATGTACTTGTACATTGAGCGGAGAGGTACTGGTACATGGAGCGGAGATGTACTTGTACATTGAGCGGAGAGGTACTTGTACATGGAGTGGAGATGTACTTGTACATTGAGCGGAGAGGTACTGGTACATGGAGCGGAGATGTACTTGTACATTGAGCGGAGAGGTACTTGTACATGGAGTGGAGATGTACTTGTACATTGAGCGGAGAGGTACTGGTACATGGAGCGGAGATGTACTTGTACATTGAGCGGAGAGGTACTTGTACATGGAGTGGAGATGTACTTGTACATGGAGCGGAGATGTACTTGTACATTGAGCGGAGAGGTACTTGTACATGGAGCGGAGATGTACTTGTACATGGAGCGGAGAGGTACTTGTACATGGAGCGGAGAGGTACTTGTACATGGAGCGGAGATGTACTTGTACATGGAGCGGAGATGTACTTGTACATGGAGCGGAGAGGTACTTGTACATGGAGCGGAGAGGTACTTATACATTGAGCGGAGACGTACTTGTACATGGAGCGGAGATGTACTTGTACATTGAGCGGAGAGGTACTTGTACATTGAGCGGAGAGGTACTGGTACATGGAGCGGAGATGTACTTGTACATTGAGCGGAGAGGTACTTGTACATGGAGCGGAGAGGTACTTGTACATTGAGCGGAGAGGTACTTGTACATTGAGCGGAGACGTACTTGTACATTGAGCGGAGATGTACTTGTACATTGAGCGGAGAGGTACTGGTACATGGAGCGGAGAGGTACTTGTACATGGAGCGGAGAGGTATTTGTACATGGAGCGGAGAGGTATTTGTACATGGAGCGGAGAGGTACTTGTACATTGAGCGGAGAGGTACTTGTACATGGAGCGGAGAGGTACTTGTACATGGAGCGGAGAGGTACTTGTACATGTAGCGGAGAGGTGCTTGTACATGGAGCGGAGAGGTACTTGTACATGGAGCGGAGAGGTATTTGTACATGGAGCGGAGAGGTACTTGTACATGGAGCGGAGAGGTACTTGTACATTCAGCGGAGAGGTACTTGTACATTGAGCGGAGAGGTACTTGTAGATGGAGCGGAGAGGTACTGTCAACACTTGTACATTGAGCGGAGAGGTACTTGTACATGGAGCGGAGAGGTACTTGTACATGGAGCGGAGAGGTACTGTCGACACTTGTACATTGAGCGGAGAGGTACTTGTACATGGAGCGGAGAGGTACTTGTACATGGAGCGGAGATGTACTTGTACAGGGAGCGGAGAGGTACTTGTACATTGAGCGGAGAGGTACTTGTACATGGAGTGGAGAGGTACTTGTACATGGAGCGGAGAGGTACTTGTACATGGAGCGGAGAGGTACTTGTACATTGAGCGGAGAGGTACTTGTACATGGAGCGGAGAGGTACTTGTACATGGAGCGGAGAGGTACTTGTACATGGAGCGGAGAGGTACTTGTACATTGAGCGGAGAGGTACTTGTACATGGAGCGGAGAGGTACTTGTACATGGAGCGGAGAGGTACTTGTACATGGAGCGGAGAGGTACTTGTACATGGAGCGGAGAGGTACTTGTACATTGAGCGGAGATGTACTTGTACATGGAGCGGAGATGTACTTGTACATGGATCGGAGAGGTACTTGTACATGAGAGCGGAGAGGTACTGTCGACACTTGTACATTGAGCGTAGAGGTACTGTCGACACTTGTACATTGAGCGGAGAGGTACTTGTACATGGAGCGGAGAGGTACTGTCGACACTTGTACATTGAGCGGAGAGGTACTTGTACATTGAGCGGAGAGGTACTTGTACATGGAGCGCAGAGGTACTTGTACATTGAGCGGAGAGGTACTTGTACATGGAGCGGAGAGGTACTTGTACATGAGAGCGGAGAGGTACTTGTACATGGAGCGGAGAGGTACTTGTACATTGAGCGGAGAGGTACTGTCGACACTTGTACATTCAGCGGAGAGGTACTTGTACATGGAGCGGAGAGGTACTGTCGATACTTGACATTGAGCGGAGAGGTACTTGTACATGGAGCGGAGAGGTACTTGTACATGGAGCGGAGAGGTACTTGTACATGGAGCGGAGAGGTACTTGTACATTGAGCGGAGAGGTACTTGTACATGGAGCGGAGAGGTACTTGTACATTGAGCGGAGAGGTACTTGTACATGGAGCGGAGAGGTACTTGTACATGGAGCGGAGAGGTACTTGTACATGGAGCGGAGAGGTACTTGTACATGGAGCGGAGAGGTACTTGTACATTGAGCGGAGATGTACTTGTACATGGAGCGGAGATGTACTTGTACATGGATCGGAGAGGTACTTGTACATGAGAGCGGAGAGGTACTGTCGACACTTGTACATTGAGCGTAGAGGTACTGTCGACACTTGTACATTGAGCGGAGAGGTACTTGTACATGGAGCGGAGAGGTACTGTCGACACTTGTACATTGAGCGGAGAGGTACTTGTACATTGAGCGGAGAGGTACTTGTACATGGAGCGCAGAGGTACTTGTACATTGAGCGGAGAGGTACTTGTACATGGAGCGGAGAGGTACTTGTACATGAGAGCGGAGAGGTACTTGTACATGGAGCGGAGAGGTACTTGTACATTGAGCGGAGAGGTACTGTCGACACTTGTACATTCAGCGGAGAGGTACTTGTACATGGAGCGGAGAGGTACTGTCGATACTTGACATTGAGCGGAGAGGTACTTGTACATGGAGCGGAGAGGTATTTGTACATTGAGCGGAGAGGTACTTGTACATTGAGCGGAGAGGTACTGTCGACACTTGTACATTCAGCGGAGAGCTACTTGTACATGGAGCGGAGAGGTATTTGTACATTGAGCGGAGAGGTACTTGTACATGGAGCGGAGAGGTACTTGTACATGAGAGCGGAGAGGTATTTGTACATGGAGCGGAAAGGTACTGTCGACACTTGTACATTGAGCGGAGAGCTACTTGTACATGGAGCGGAGAGGTACTTGTACATGAGAGCGGAGAGGTACTTGTACATGGAGCGGAGAGGTATTTGTACATGGAGCGGAGAGGTACTGTCGACACTTGACATTGAGCGGAGAGGTACTTGTACATGGAGCGGAGAGGTACTTGTACATGAGAGCGGAGAGGTATTTGTACATGGAGCGGAGAGGTACTGTCGACACTTGACATTGAGCGGAGAGGTACTTGTACATGGAGCGGAGAGGTACTTGTACATGGAGCGGAGAGGTACTTGTACATGGACCGGAGAGGTACTTGTACATGGAGCGGAGAGGTACTTGTACATGGAGCGGAGATGTACTTGTACATTGAGCGGAGAGGTACTTGTACATGGAGCAGAGATGTACTTGTACATGGAGCGGAGATGTACTTGTACATTGAGCGGAGAGGTACTTGTACATGGAGCGGAGAGGTACTTGTACATGGAGCGGAGATGTACTTGTACATGGAGCGGAGAGGTACTTGTACATGGAGCGGAGATGTACTTGTACATTGAGCGGAGAGGTACTTGTACATGGAGCAGAGATGTACTTGTACATGGAGCGGAGAGGTACTTGTACATGGAGCGGAGAGGTACTTGTACATGGAGCGGAGAGGTACTTGTACATGGAGCGGAGAGGTACTTGTACATTGAGCGGAGAGGTACTTGTACATGGAGCGGAGAGGTACTTGTACATTGAGCGGAGAGGTACTTGTACATGGAGCGGAGAGGTACTTGTACATGGAGCGGAGAGGTACTTGTACATGGAGCGGAGAGGTACTTGTACATGGAGCGGAGAGGTACTTGTACATTGAGCGGAGATGTACTTGTACATGGAGCGGAGATGTACTTGTACATGGATCGGAGAGGTACTTGTACATGAGAGCGGAGAGGTACTGTCGACACTTGTACATTGAGCGTAGAGGTACTGTCGACACTTGTACATTGAGCGGAGAGGTACTTGTACATGGAGCGGAGAGGTACTGTCGACACTTGTACATTGAGCGGAGAGGTACTTGTACATTGAGCGGAGAGGTACTTGTACATGGAGCGCAGAGGTACTTGTACATTGAGCGGAGAGGTACTTGTACATGGAGCGGAGAGGTACTTGTACATGAGAGCGGAGAGGTACTTGTACATGGAGCGGAGAGGTACTTGTACATTGAGCGGAGAGGTACTGTCGACACTTGTACATTCAGCGGAGAGGTACTTGTACATGGAGCGGAGAGGTACTGTCGATACTTGACATTGAGCGGAGAGGTACTTGTACATGGAGCGGAGAGGTATTTGTACATTGAGCGGAGAGGTACTTGTACATTGAGCGGAGAGGTACTGTCGACACTTGTACATTCAGCGGAGAGCTACTTGTACATGGAGCGGAGAGGTATTTGTACATTGAGCGGAGAGGTACTTGTACATGGAGCGGAGAGGTACTTGTACATAGAGCGGAGAGGTACTTATACATGGAGCGGAGAGGTATTTGTACATTGAGCGGAGAGGTACTTGTACATGGAGCGGAGAGGTACTTGTACATGAGAGCGGAGAGGTATTTGTACATGGAGCGGAAAGGTACTGTCGACACTTGTACATTGAGCGGAGAGCTACTTGTACATGGAGCGGAGAGGTACTTGTACATGAGAGCGGAGAGGTACTTGTACATGGAGCGGAGAGGTATTTGTACATGGAGCGGAGAGGTACTGTCGACACTTGACATTGAGCGGAGAGGTACTTGTACATGGAGCGGAGAGGTACTTGTACATGAGAGCGGATAGGTATTTGTACATGGAGCGGAGAGGTACTGTCGACACTTGACATTGAGCGGAGAGGTACTTGTACATGGAGCGGAGAGGTACTTGTACATGGAGCGGAGAGGTACTTGTACATGGACCGGAGAGGTACTTGTACATGGAGCGGAGAGGTACTTGTACATGGAGCGGAGATGTACTTGTACATTGAGCGGAGAGGTACTTGTACATGGAGCAGAGATGTACTTGTACATGGAGCGGAGATGTACTTGTACATGGAGCGGAGAGGTACTTGTACATGGAGCGGAGAGGTACTTGTACATGGAGCGGAGAGGTACTTGTACATTGAGCGGAGAGGTACTTGTACATTGAGCGGAGAGGTACTTGTACATGGAGCTAGGGCTGGGTATCGAGTTTCGATACTTACTTGGCACCGAAATGGAAACATCGATACTAAGGGGTATCGAAGCCTCCCTTGTCAATCGATACCAATTTTCGATACCAAAACAAAACAGCGTCATTGAGCCTATAAGCATGCGACATGCTTGCACGCCGCGCTCTAATACGGCTGGTGATTGGCTGTCATGTAGAGGCATGCAGGAAACGTTACGCCCACTTTAGCCGGTGTGTTTGTTGTGACTGTGAGCCAGGCGTGCGGTGCGGATAGTATACAAGAAGTTAGCCACTCAAGCTACTCCTATCCTGGATTACCATATGGCGAAGATGATGAAAAGCAGGAAAAGAAACAGAAACAACACGGACTGGTTTCCACAGACAAGAGAAATAATTGAGAGGTGGGTCAGCTCAGCTTACCGCAAGTTAGCGGTTATCAGATCCCTCAGTCTGACAAATCCATGCATCTGGCTGTGAGTTGTAGCATTAGATCGTTTAATTAATTGCCGCCGTAACGTTATGCGCAAGCGGGCATTGTGTATTTTTAGCAACTCGTTAACAAACGCTGATGTCATGATAGTTTGTTGAATGTAAATGCGATTCATTTATATTGATTGGCTAGTCAGTGAAGTTGAGCTGTCTCGTCAGATTTGACAAGAATGACGTTCTGTTGCAGCAGTGAGCACACTGATCTGCAACGCTAGCGTTAATGTTTAATTAATTAGCGTTATGTGCAAGCGGGCAGTTATCGCCCATGTATTTTTAGCAACTCGTTAACAAACGCTGATGTCATGATAGTTTGTTGAATATAAATGCGATTCACTTTGTGGCATATAAGGCTATATTGATAGGCTAGTCAATGCTCAACTAGTCTTCCATGCATGAAGTGGAGCCATCTCATCAGTTTGTACAAGAATAGAGTTCTGTTGCATCAGTGAGCATTAAACCCTGATTTGCAACTCTCTGTTTTGCACTGAAAACTATTCCACTGATTTATTTGTTTTAGCTACATTTCTTTCCTTTGTAGTACTCCAATATTTTTTGTAGGGACGGCAATACGTTTAGAGAACTTAAAGTTATGTTAAATACAGTAGGTTTTATTTTTTTCTGCTGTAAAACTTAAGATGGGGGGAAACTAAAGATTTGTAAAATAATTTCAATGTGTAATGCAGTTTTATTTTTGTTAAAATGGATTTTTCTAAAAATTGGTATCGAAAAAAGTATCGTTCAGGAACCGGTATCGAAATCCAAGTATCGAAACGGTATCGATATCGAAAAATTTTGAACGATACCCAGCCCTACATGGAGCGCAGATGTACTTGTACATTGAGCGGAGAGGTACTGGTACATGGAGCGGAGATGTACTTGTACATTGAGCGGAGAGGTACTTGTACATTGAGCGGAGAGGTACTTGTACATGGAGCGGAGATGTACTTGTACATTGAGCGGAGAGGTACTGGTACATGGAGCGGAGATGTACTTGTACATTGAGCGGAGAGGTACTTGTACATGGAGTGGAGATGTACTTGTACATTGAGCGGAGAGGTACTGGTACATGGAGCGGAGATGTACTTGTACATTGAGCGGAGAGGTACTTGTACATGGAGTGGAGATGTACTTGTACATTGAGCGGAGAGGTACTGGTACATGGAGCGGAGATGTACTTGTACATTGAGCGGAGAGGTACTTGTACATGGAGTGGAGATGTACTTGTACATGGAGCGGAGATGTACTTGTACATTGAGCGGAGAGGTACTTGTACATGGAGCGGAGATGTACTTGTACATGGAGCGGAGAGGTACTTGTACATGGAGCGGAGAGGTACTTGTACATGGAGCGGAGATGTACTTGTACATGGAGCGGAGATGTACTTGTACATGGAGCGGAGAGGTACTTGTACATGGAGCGGAGAGGTACTTATACATTGAGCGGAGACGTACTTGTACATGGAGCGGAGATGTACTTGTACATTGAGCGGAGAGGTACTTGTACATTGAGCGGAGAGGTACTGGTACATGGAGCGGAGATGTACTTGTACATTGAGCGGAGAGGTACTTGTACATGGAGCGGAGAGGTACTTGTACATTGAGCGGAGAGGTACTTGTACATTGAGCGGAGACGTACTTGTACATTGAGCGGAGATGTACTTGTACATTGAGCGGAGAGGTACTGGTACATGGAGCGGAGAGGTACTTGTACATGGAGCGGAGAGGTATTTGTACATGGAGCGGAGAGGTATTTGTACATGGAGCGGAGAGGTACTTGTACATTGAGCGGAGAGGTACTTGTACATGGAGCGGAGAGGTACTTGTACATGGAGCGGAGAGGTACTTGTACATGTAGCGGAGAGGTGCTTGTACATGGAGCGGAGAGGTACTTGTACATGGAGCGGAGAGGTATTTGTACATGGAGCGGAGAGGTACTTGTACATGGAGCGGAGAGGTACTTGTACATTCAGCGGAGAGGTACTTGTACATTGAGCGGAGAGGTACTTGTAGATGGAGCGGAGAGGTACTGTCAACACTTGTACATTGAGCGGAGAGGTACTTGTACATGGAGCGGAGAGGTACTTGTACATGGAGCGGAGAGGTACTGTCGACACTTGTACATTGAGCGGAGAGGTACTTGTACATGGAGCGGAGAGGTACTTGTACATGGAGCGGAGATGTACTTGTACAGGGAGCGGAGAGGTACTTGTACATTGAGCGGAGAGGTACTTGTACATGGAGCGGAGAGGTACTTGTACATGGAGCGGAGAGGTACTTGTACATGGAGCGGAGAGGTACTTGTACATTGAGCGGAGAGGTACTTGTACATGGAGCGGAGAGGTACTTGTACATGGAGCGGAGAGGTACTTGTACATGGAGCGGAGAGGTACTTGTACATTGAGCGGAGAGGTACTTGTACATGGAGCGGAGAGGTACTTGTACATGGAGCGGAGAGGTACTTGTACATGGAGCGGAGAGGTACTTGTACATGGAGCGGAGAGGTACTTGTACATTGAGCGGAGATGTACTTGTACATGGAGCGGAGATGTACTTGTACATGGATCGGAGAGGTACTTGTACATGAGAGCGGAGAGGTACTGTCGACACTTGTACATTGAGCGTAGAGGTACTGTCGACACTTGTACATTGAGCGGAGAGGTACTTGTACATGGAGCGGAGAGGTACTGTCGACACTTGTACATTGAGCGGAGAGGTACTTGTACATTGAGCGGAGAGGTACTTGTACATGGAGCGCAGAGGTACTTGTACATTGAGCGGAGAGGTACTTGTACATGGAGCGGAGAGGTACTTGTACATGAGAGCGGAGAGGTACTTGTACATGGAGCGGAGAGGTACTTGTACATTGAGCGGAGAGGTACTGTCGACACTTGTACATTCAGCGGAGAGGTACTTGTACATGGAGCGGAGAGGTACTGTCGATACTTGACATTGAGCGGAGAGGTACTTGTACATGGAGCGGAGAGGTACTTGTACATGGAGCGGAGAGGTACTTGTACATGGAGCGGAGAGGTACTTGTACATTGAGCGGAGAGGTACTTGTACATGGAGCGGAGAGGTACTTGTACATTGAGCGGAGAGGTACTTGTACATGGAGCGGAGAGGTACTTGTACATGGAGCGGAGAGGTACTTGTACATGGAGCGGAGAGGTACTTGTACATGGAGCGGAGAGGTACTTGTACATTGAGCGGAGATGTACTTGTACATGGAGCGGAGATGTACTTGTACATGGATCGGAGAGGTACTTGTACATGAGAGCGGAGAGGTACTGTCGACACTTGTACATTGAGCGTAGAGGTACTGTCGACACTTGTACATTGAGCGGAGAGGTACTTGTACATGGAGCGGAGAGGTACTGTCGACACTTGTACATTGAGCGGAGAGGTACTTGTACATTGAGCGGAGAGGTACTTGTACATGGAGCGCAGAGGTACTTGTACATTGAGCGGAGAGGTACTTGTACATGGAGCGGAGAGGTACTTGTACATGAGAGCGGAGAGGTACTTGTACATGGAGCGGAGAGGTACTTGTACATTGAGCGGAGAGGTACTGTCGACACTTGTACATTCAGCGGAGAGGTACTTGTACATGGAGCGGAGAGGTACTGTCGATACTTGACATTGAGCGGAGAGGTACTTGTACATGGAGCGGAGAGGTATTTGTACATTGAGCGGAGAGGTACTTGTACATTGAGCGGAGAGGTACTGTCGACACTTGTACATTCAGCGGAGAGCTACTTGTACATGGAGCGGAGAGGTATTTGTACATTGAGCGGAGAGGTACTTGTACATGGAGCGGAGAGGTACTTGTACATGAGAGCGGAGAGGTATTTGTACATGGAGCGGAAAGGTACTGTCGACACTTGTACATTGAGCGGAGAGCTACTTGTACATGGAGCGGAGAGGTACTTGTACATGAGAGCGGAGAGGTACTTGTACATGGAGCGGAGAGGTATTTGTACATGGAGCGGAGAGGTACTGTCGACACTTGACATTGAGCGGAGAGGTACTTGTACATGGAGCGGAGAGGTACTTGTACATGAGAGCGGAGAGGTATTTGTACATGGAGCGGAGAGGTACTGTCGACACTTGACATTGAGCGGAGAGGTACTTGTACATGGAGCGGAGAGGTACTTGTACATGGAGCGGAGAGGTACTTGTACATGGACCGGAGAGGTACTTGTACATGGAGCGGAGAGGTACTTGTACATGGAGCGGAGATGTACTTGTACATTGAGCGGAGAGGTACTTGTACATGGAGCAGAGATGTACTTGTACATGGAGCGGAGATGTACTTGTACATTGAGCGGAGAGGTACTTGTACATGGAGCGGAGAGGTACTTGTACATGGAGCGGAGATGTACTTGTACATGGAGCGGAGAGGTACTTGTACATGGAGCGGAGATGTACTTGTACATTGAGCGGAGAGGTACTTGTACATGGAGCAGAGATGTACTTGTACATGGAGCGGAGAGGTACTTGTACATGGAGCGGAGAGGTACTTGTACATGGAGCGGAGAGGTACTTGTACATGGAGCGGAGAGGTACTTGTACATTGAGCGGAGAGGTACTTGTACATGGAGCGGAGAGGTACTTGTACATTGAGCGGAGAGGTACTTGTACATGGAGCGGAGAGGTACTTGTACATGGAGCGGAGAGGTACTTGTACATGGAGCGGAGAGGTACTTGTACATGGAGCGGAGAGGTACTTGTACATTGAGCGGAGATGTACTTGTACATGGAGCGGAGATGTACTTGTACATGGATCGGAGAGGTACTTGTACATGAGAGCGGAGAGGTACTGTCGACACTTGTACATTGAGCGTAGAGGTACTGTCGACACTTGTACATTGAGCGGAGAGGTACTTGTACATGGAGCGGAGAGGTACTGTCGACACTTGTACATTGAGCGGAGAGGTACTTGTACATTGAGCGGAGAGGTACTTGTACATGGAGCGCAGAGGTACTTGTACATTGAGCGGAGAGGTACTTGTACATGGAGCGGAGAGGTACTTGTACATGAGAGCGGAGAGGTACTTGTACATGGAGCGGAGAGGTACTTGTACATTGAGCGGAGAGGTACTGTCGACACTTGTACATTCAGCGGAGAGGTACTTGTACATGGAGCGGAGAGGTACTGTCGATACTTGACATTGAGCGGAGAGGTACTTGTACATGGAGCGGAGAGGTATTTGTACATTGAGCGGAGAGGTACTTGTACATTGAGCGGAGAGGTACTGTCGACACTTGTACATTCAGCGGAGAGCTACTTGTACATGGAGCGGAGAGGTATTTGTACATTGAGCGGAGAGGTACTTGTACATGGAGCGGAGAGGTACTTGTACATAGAGCGGAGAGGTACTTATACATGGAGCGGAGAGGTATTTGTACATTGAGCGGAGAGGTACTTGTACATGGAGCGGAGAGGTACTTGTACATGAGAGCGGAGAGGTATTTGTACATGGAGCGGAAAGGTACTGTCGACACTTGTACATTGAGCGGAGAGCTACTTGTACATGGAGCGGAGAGGTACTTGTACATGAGAGCGGAGAGGTACTTGTACATGGAGCGGAGAGGTATTTGTACATGGAGCGGAGAGGTACTGTCGACACTTGACATTGAGCGGAGAGGTACTTGTACATGGAGCGGAGAGGTACTTGTACATGAGAGCGGATAGGTATTTGTACATGGAGCGGAGAGGTACTGTCGACACTTGACATTGAGCGGAGAGGTACTTGTACATGGAGCGGAGAGGTACTTGTACATGGAGCGGAGAGGTACTTGTACATGGACCGGAGAGGTACTTGTACATGGAGCGGAGAGGTACTTGTACATGGAGCGGAGATGTACTTGTACATTGAGCGGAGAGGTACTTGTACATGGAGCAGAGATGTACTTGTACATGGAGCGGAGATGTACTTGTACATGGAGCGGAGAGGTACTTGTACATGGAGCGGAGAGGTACTTGTACATGGAGCGGAGAGGTACTTGTACATTGAGCGGAGAGGTACTTGTACATTGAGCGGAGAGGTACTTGTACATGGAGCTAGGGCTGGGTATCGAGTTTCGATACTTACTTGGCACCGAAATGGAAACATCGATACTAAGGGGTATCGAAGCCTCCCTTGTCAATCGATACCAATTTTCGATACCAAAACAAAACAGCGTCATTGAGCCTATAAGCATGCGACATGCTTGCACGCCGCGCTCTAATACGGCTGGTGATTGGCTGTCATGTAGAGGCATGCAGGAAACGTTACGCCCACTTTAGCCGGTGTGTTTGTTGTGACTGTGAGCCAGGCGTGCGGTGCGGATAGTATACAAGAAGTTAGCCACTCAAGCTACTCCTATCCTGGATTACCATATGGCGAAGATGATGAAAAGCAGGAAAAGAAACAGAAACAACACGGACTGGTTTCCACAGACAAGAGAAATAATTGAGAGGTGGGTCAGCTCAGCTTACCGCAAGTTAGCGGTTATCAGATCCCTCAGTCTGACAAATCCATGCATCTGGCTGTGAGTTGTAGCATTAGATCGTTTAATTAATTGCCGCCGTAACGTTATGCGCAAGCGGGCATTGTGTATTTTTAGCAACTCGTTAACAAACGCTGATGTCATGATAGTTTGTTGAATGTAAATGCGATTCATTTATATTGATTGGCTAGTCAGTGAAGTTGAGCTGTCTCGTCAGATTTGACAAGAATGACGTTCTGTTGCAGCAGTGAGCACACTGATCTGCAACGCTAGCGTTAATGTTTAATTAATTAGCGTTATGTGCAAGCGGGCAGTTATCGCCCATGTATTTTTAGCAACTCGTTAACAAACGCTGATGTCATGATAGTTTGTTGAATATAAATGCGATTCACTTTGTGGCATATAAGGCTATATTGATAGGCTAGTCAATGCTCAACTAGTCTTCCATGCATGAAGTGGAGCCATCTCATCAGTTTGTACAAGAATAGAGTTCTGTTGCATCAGTGAGCATTAAACCCTGATTTGCAACTCTCTGTTTTGCACTGAAAACTATTCCACTGATTTATTTGTTTTAGCTACATTTCTTTCCTTTGTAGTACTCCAATATTTTTTGTAGGGACGGCAATACGTTTAGAGAACTTAAAGTTATGTTAAATACAGTAGGTTTTATTTTTTTCTGCTGTAAAACTTAAGATGGGGGGAAACTAAAGATTTGTAAAATAATTTCAATGTGTAATGCAGTTTTATTTTTGTTAAAATGGATTTTTCTAAAAATTGGTATCGAAAAAAGTATCGTTCAGGAACCGGTATCGAAATCCAAGTATCGAAACGGTATCGATATCGAAAAATTTTGAACGATACCCAGCCCTACATGGAGCGCAGATGTACTTGTACATTGAGCGGAGAGGTACTGGTACATGGAGCGGAGATGTACTTGTACATTGAGCGGAGAGGTACTTGTACATTGAGCGGAGAGGTACTTGTACATGGAGCGGAGATGTACTTGTACATTGAGCGGAGAGGTACTGGTACATGGAGCGGAGATGTACTTGTACATTGAGCGGAGAGGTACTTGTACATGGAGTGGAGATGTACTTGTACATTGAGCGGAGAGGTACTGGTACATGGAGCGGAGATGTACTTGTACATTGAGCGGAGAGGTACTTGTACATGGAGTGGAGATGTACTTGTACATTGAGCGGAGAGGTACTGGTACATGGAGCGGAGATGTACTTGTACATTGAGCGGAGAGGTACTTGTACATGGAGTGGAGATGTACTTGTACATGGAGCGGAGATGTACTTGTACATTGAGCGGAGAGGTACTTGTACATGGAGCGGAGATGTACTTGTACATGGAGCGGAGAGGTACTTGTACATGGAGCGGAGAGGTACTTGTACATGGAGCGGAGATGTACTTGTACATGGAGCGGAGATGTACTTGTACATGGAGCGGAGAGGTACTTGTACATGGAGCGGAGAGGTACTTATACATTGAGCGGAGACGTACTTGTACATGGAGCGGAGATGTACTTGTACATTGAGCGGAGAGGTACTTGTACATTGAGCGGAGAGGTACTGGTACATGGAGCGGAGATGTACTTGTACATTGAGCGGAGAGGTACTTGTACATGGAGCGGAGAGGTACTTGTACATTGAGCGGAGAGGTACTTGTACATTGAGCGGAGACGTACTTGTACATTGAGCGGAGATGTACTTGTACATTGAGCGGAGATGTACTTGTACATTGAGCGGAGAGGTACATGGAGCGGAGAGGTACTTGTACATGGAGCGGAGAGGTATTTGTACATGGAGCGGAGAGGTATTTGTACATGGAGCGGAGAGGTACTTGTACATTGAGCGGAGAGGTACTTGTACATGGAGCGGAGAGGTACTTGTACATGGAGCGGAGAGGTACTTGTACATGTAGCGGAGAGGTGCTTGTACATGGAGCGGAGAGGTACTTGTACATGGAGCGGAGAGGTATTTGTACATGGAGCGGAGAGGTACTTGTACATGGAGCGGAGAGGTACTTGTACATTCAGCGGAGAGGTACTTGTACATTGAGCGGAGAGGTACTTGTAGATGGAGCGGAGAGGTACTGTCGACACTTGTACATTGAGCGGAGAGGTACTTGTACATGGAGCGGAGAGGTACTTGTACATGGAGCGGAGAGGTACTGTCGACACTTGTACATTGAGCGGAGAGGTACTTGTACATGGAGCGGAGAGGTACTTGTACATGGAGCGGAGATGTACTTGTACAGGGAGCGGAGAGGTACTTGTACATTGAGCGGAGAGGTACTTGTACATGGAGCGGAGAGGTACTTGTACATGGAGCGGAGAGGTACTTGTACATGGAGCGGAGAGGTACTTGTACATTGAGCGGAGAGGTACTTGTACATGGAGCGGAGAGGTACTTGTACATGGAGCGGGGGGGGTACTTGTACATGGAGCGGAGAGGTACTTGTACATTGAGCGGAGAGGTACTTGTACATGGAGCGGAGAGGTACTTGTACATGGAGCGGAGAGGTACTTGTACATGGAGCGGAGAGGTACTTGTACATGGAGCGGAGAGGTACTTGTACATTGAGCGGAGATGTACTTGTACATGGAGCGGAGATGTACTTGTACATGGATCGGAGAGGTACTTGTACATGAGAGCGGAGAGGTACTGTCGACACTTGTACATTGAGCGTAGAGGTACTGTCGACACTTGTACATTGAGCGGAGAGGTACTTGTACATGGAGCGGAGAGGTACTGTCGACACTTGTACATTGAGCGGAGAGGTACTTGTACATTGAGCGGAGAGGTACTTGTACATGGAGCGCAGAGGTACTTGTACATTGAGCGGAGAGGTACTTGTACATGGAGCGGAGAGGTACTTGTACATGAGAGCGGAGAGGTACTTGTACATGGAGCGGAGAGGTACTTGTACATTGAGCGGAGAGGTACTGTCGACACTTGTACATTCAGCGGAGAGGTACTTGTACATGGAGCGGAGAGGTACTGTCGATACTTGACATTGAGCGGAGAGGTACTTGTACATGGAGCGGAGAGGTACTTGTACATGGAGCGGAGAGGTACTTGTACATGGAGCGGAGAGGTACTTGTACATTGAGCGGAGAGGTACTTGTACATGGAGCGGAGAGGTACTTGTACATTGAGCGGAGAGGTACTTGTACATGGAGCGGAGAGGTACTTGTACATGGAGCGGAGAGGTACTTGTACATGGAGCGGAGAGGTACTTGTACATGGAGCGGAGAGGTACTTGTACATTGAGCGGAGATGTACTTGTACATGGAGCGGAGATGTACTTGTACATGGATCGGAGAGGTACTTGTACATGAGAGCGGAGAGGTACTGTCGACACTTGTACATTGAGCGTAGAGGTACTGTCGACACTTGTACATTGAGCGGAGAGGTACTTGTACATGGAGCGGAGAGGTACTGTCGACACTTGTACATTGAGCGGAGAGGTACTTGTACATTGAGCGGAGAGGTACTTGTACATGGAGCGCAGAGGTACTTGTACATTGAGCGGAGAGGTACTTGTACATGGAGCGGAGAGGTACTTGTACATGAGAGCGGAGAGGTACTTGTACATGGAGCGGAGAGGTACTTGTACATTGAGCGGAGAGGTACTGTCGACACTTGTACATTCAGCGGAGAGGTACTTGTACATGGAGCGGAGAGGTACTGTCGATACTTGACATTGAGCGGAGAGGTACTTGTACATGGAGCGGAGAGGTATTTGTACATTGAGCGGAGAGGTACTTGTACATTGAGCGGAGAGGTACTGTCGACACTTGTACATTCAGCGGAGAGCTACTTGTACATGGAGCGGAGAGGTATTTGTACATTGAGCGGAGAGGTACTTGTACATGGAGCGGAGAGGTACTTGTACATAGAGCGGAGAGGTACTTATACATGGAGCGGAGAGGTATTTGTACATTGAGCGGAGAGGTACTTGTACATGGAGCGGAGAGGTACTTGTACATGAGAGCGGAGAGGTATTTGTACATGGAGCGGAAAGGTACTGTCGACACTTGTACATTGAGCGGAGAGCTACTTGTACATGGAGCGGAGAGGTACTTGTACATGAGAGCGGAGAGGTACTTGTACATGGAGCGGAGAGGTATTTGTACATGGAGCGGAGAGGTACTGTCGACACTTGACATTGAGCGGAGAGGTACTTGTACATGGAGCGGAGAGGTACTTGTACATGAGAGCGGAGAGGTATTTGTACATGGAGCGGAGAGGTACTGTCGACACTTGACATTGAGCGGAGAGGTACTTGTACATGGAGCGGAGAGGTACTTGTACATGGAGCGGAGAGGTACTTGTACATGGACCGGAGAGGTACTTGTACATGGAGCGGAGAGGTACTTGTACATGGAGCGGAGATGTACTTGTACATTGAGCGGAGAGGTACTTGTACATGGAGCAGAGATGTACTTGTACATGGAGCGGAGATGTACTTGTACATTGAGCGGAGAGGTACTTGTACATGGAGCGGAGAGGTACTTGTACATGGAGCGGAGATGTACTTGTACATGGAGCGGAGAGGTACTTGTACATGGAGCGGAGATGTACTTGTACATTGAGCGGAGAGGTACTTGTACATGGAGCAGAGATGTACTTGTACATGGAGCGGAGAGGTACTTGTACATGGAGCGGAGAGGTACTTGTACATGGAGCGGAGAGGTACTTGTACATGGAGCGGAGAGGTACTTGTACATTGAGCGGAGAGGTACTTGTACATGGAGCGGAGAGGTACTTGTACATTGAGCGGAGAGGTACTTGTACATGGAGCGGAGAGGTACTTGTACATGGAGCGGAGAGGTACTTGTACATGGAGCGGAGAGGTACTTGTACATGGAGCGGAGAGGTACTTGTACATTGAGCGGAGATGTACTTGTACATGGAGCGGAGATGTACTTGTACATGGATCGGAGAGGTACTTGTACATGAGAGCGGAGAGGTACTGTCGACACTTGTACATTGAGCGTAGAGGTACTGTCGACACTTGTACATTGAGCGGAGAGGTACTTGTACATGGAGCGGAGAGGTACTGTCGACACTTGTACATTGAGCGGAGAGGTACTTGTACATTGAGCGGAGAGGTACTTGTACATGGAGCGCAGAGGTACTTGTACATTGAGCGGATAGGTACTTGTACATGGAGCGGAGAGGTACTTGTACATGAGAGCGGAGAGGTACTTGTACATGGAGCGGAGAGGTACTTGTACATTGAGCGGAGAGGTACTGTCGACACTTGTACATTCAGCGGAGAGGTACTTGTACATGGAGCGGAGAGGTACTGTCGATACTTGACATTGAGCGGAGAGGTACTTGTACATGGAGCGGAGAGGTATTTGTACATTGAGCGGAGAGGTACTTGTACATTGAGCGGAGAGGTACTGTCGACACTTGTACATTCAGCGGAGAGCTACTTGTACATGGAGCGGAGAGGTATTTGTACATTGAGCGGAGAGGTACTTGTACATGGAGCGGAGAGGTACTTGTACATAGAGCGGAGAGGTACTTATACATGGAGCAGAGAGGTATTTGTACATTGAGCGGAGAGGTACTTGTACATGGAGCGGAGAGGTACTTGTACATAAGAGCGGAGAGGTATTTGTACATGGAGCGGAAAGGTACTGTCGACACTTGTACATTGAGCGGAGAGCTACTTGTACATGGAGCGGAGAGGTACTTGTACATGAGAGCGGAGAGGTACTTGTACATGGAGCGGAGAGGTATTTGTACATGGAGCGGAGAGGTACTGTCGACACTTGACATTGAGCGGAGAGGTACTTGTACATGGAGCGGAGAGGTACTTGTACATGAGAGCGGATAGGTATTTGTACATGGAGCGGAGAGGTACTGTCGACACTTGACATTGAGCGGAGAGGTACTTGTACATGGAGCGGAGAGGTACTTGTACATGGAGCGGAGAGGTACTTGTACATGGACCGGAGAGGTACTTGTACATGGAGCGGAGAGGTACTTGTACATGGAGCGGAGATGTACTTGTACATTGAGCGGAGAGGTACTTGTACATGGAGCAGAGATGTACTTGTACATGGAGCGGAGATGTACTTGTACATTGAGCGGAGAGGTACTTGTACATGGAGCGGAGAGGTACTTGTACATGGAGCGGAGATGTACTTGTACATGGAGCGGAGAGGTATTTGTACATGGAGCGGAGAGGTACTGTCGACACTTGACATTGAGCGGAGAGGTACTTGTACATGGAGCGGAGAGGTACTTGTACATGAGAGCGGAGAGGTATTTGTACATGGAGCGGAGAGGTACTGTCGACACTTGACATTGAGCGGAGAGGTACTTGTACATGGAGCGGAGAGGTACTTGTACATGGAGCGGAGAGGTACTTGTACATGGAGCGGAGAGGTACTTGTACATTGAGCGGAGAGGTACTTGTACATGGAGCGGAGAGGTACTTGTACATTGAGCGGAGAGGTACTTGTACATGGAGCGGAGAGGTACTTGTACATGGAGCGGAGAGGTACTTGTACATGGAGCGGAGAGGTACTTGTACATGGAGCGGAGAGGTACTTGTACATTGAGCGGAGATGTACTTGTACATGGAGCGGAGATGTACTTGTACATGGATCGGAGAGGTACTTGTACATGAGAGCGGAGAGGTACTGTCGACACTTGTACATTGAGCGTAGAGGTACTGTCGACACTTGTACATTGAGCGGAGAGGTACTTGTACATGGAGCGGAGAGGTACTGTCGACACTTGTACATTGAGCGGAGAGGTACTTGTACATTGAGCGGAGAGGTACTTGTACATGGAGCGCAGAGGTACTTGTACATTGAGCGGAGAGGTACTTGTACATGGAGCGGAGAGGTACTTGTACATGAGAGCGGAGAGGTACTTGTACATGGAGCGGAGAGGTACTTGTACATGGAGCGCAGAGGTACTTGTACATTGAGCGGAGAGGTACTTGTACATGGAGCGGAGAGGTACTTGTACATGAGAGCGGAGAGGTACTTGTACATGGAGCGGAGAGGTACTTGTACATTGAGCGGAGAGGTACTGTCGACACTTGTACATTCAGCGGAGAGGTACTTGTACATGGAGCGGAGAGGTACTGTCGATACTTGACATTGAGCGGAGAGGTACTTGTACATGGAGCGGAGAGGTACTTGTACATGGAGCGGAGAGGTACTTGTACATGGAGCGGAGAGGTACTTGTACATTGAGCGGAGAGGTACTTGTACATGGAGCGGAGAGGTACTTGTACATTGAGCGGAGAGGTACTTGTACATGGAGCGGAGAGGTACTTGTACATGGAGCGGAGAGGTACTTGTACATGGAGCGGAGAGGTACTTGTACATGGAGCGGAGAGGTACTTGTACATTGAGCGGAGATGTACTTGTACATGGAGCGGAGATGTACTTGTACATGGATCGGAGAGGTACTTGTACATGAGAGCGGAGAGGTACTGTCGACACTTGTACATTGAGCGTAGAGGTACTGTCGACACTTGTACATTGAGCGGAGAGGTACTTGTACATGGAGCGGAGAGGTACTGTCGACACTTGTACATTGAGCGGAGAGGTACTTGTACATTGAGCGGAGAGGTACTTGTACATGGAGCGCAGAGGTACTTGTACATTGAGCGGAGAGGTACTTGTACATGGAGCGGAGAGGTACTTGTACATGAGAGCGGAGAGGTACTTGTACATGGAGCGGAGAGGTACTTGTACATTGAGCGGAGAGGTACTGTCGACACTTGTACATTCAGCGGAGAGGTACTTGTACATGGAGCGGAGAGGTACTGTCGATACTTGACATTGAGCGGAGAGGTACTTGTACATGGAGCGGAGAGGTATTTGTACATTGAGCGGAGAGGTACTTGTACATTGAGCGGAGAGGTACTGTCGACACTTGTACATTCAGCGGAGAGCTACTTGTACATGGAACGGAGAGGTATTTGTACATTGAGCGGAGAGGTACTTGTACATGGAGCGGAGAGGTACTTGTACATAGAGCGGAGAGGTACTTATACATGGAGCGGAGAGGTATTTGTACATTGAGCGGAGAGGTACTTGTACATGGAGCGGAGAGGTACTTGTACATGAGAGCGGAGAGGTATTTGTACATGGAGCGGAAAGGTACTGTCGACACTTGTACATTGAGCGGAGAGCTACTTGTACATGGAGCGGAGAGGTACTTGTACATGAGAGCGGAGAGGTACTTGTACATGGAGCGGAGAGGTATTTGTACATGGAGCGGAGAGGTACTGTCGACACTTGACATTGAGCGGAGAGGTACTTGTACATGGAGCGGAGAGGTACTTGTACATGAGAGCGGAGAGGTATTTGTACATGGAGCGGAGAGGTACTGTCGACACTTGACATTGAGCGGAGAGGTACTTGTACATGGAGCGGAGAGGTACTTGTACATGGAGCGGAGAGGTACTTGTACATGGACCGGAGAGGTACTTGTACATGGAGCGGAGAGGTACTTGTACATGGAGCGGAGATGTACTTGTACATTGAGCGGAGAGGTACTTGTACATGGAGCAGAGATGTACTTGTACATGGAGCGGAGATGTACTTGTACATTGAGCGGAGAGGTACTTGTACATGGAGCGGAGAGGTACTTGTACATGGAGCGGAGATGTACTTGTACATGGAGCGGAGAGGTACTTGTACATGGAGCGGAGATGTACTTGTACATTGAGCGGAGAGGTACTTGTACATGGAGCAGAGATGTACTTGTACATGGAGCGGAGAGGTACTTGTACATGGAGCGGAGAGGTACTTGTACATGGAGCGGAGAGGTACTTGTACATGGAGCGGAGAGGTACTTGTACATTGAGCGGAGAGGTACTTGTACATGGAGCGGAGAGGTACTTGTACATTGAGCGGAGAGGTACTTGTACATGGAGCGGAGAGGTACTTGTACATGGAGCGGAGAGGTACTTGTACATGGAGCGGAGAGGTACTTGTACATGGAGCGGAGAGGTACTTGTACATTGAGCGGAGATGTACTTGTACATGGAGCGGAGATGTACTTGTACATGGATCGGAGAGGTACTTGTACATGAGAGCGGAGAGGTACTGTCGACACTTGTACATTGAGCGTAGAGGTACTGTCGACACTTGTACATTGAGCGGAGAGGTACTTGTACATGGAGCGGAGAGGTACTGTCGACACTTGTACATTGAGCGGAGAGGTACTTGTACATTGAGCGGAGAGGTACTTGTACATGGAGCGCAGAGGTACTTGTACATTGAGCGGAGAGGTACTTGTACATGGAGCGGAGAGGTACTTGTACATGAGAGCGGAGAGGTACTTGTACATGGAGCGGAGAGGTACTTGTACATTGAGCGGAGAGGTACTGTCGACACTTGTACATTCAGCGGAGAGGTACTTGTACATGGAGCGGAGAGGTACTGTCGATACTTGACATTGAGCGGAGAGGTACTTGTACATGGAGCGGAGAGGTATTTGTACATTGAGCGGAGAGGTACTTGTACATTGAGCGGAGAGGTACTGTCGACACTTGTACATTCAGCGGAGAGCTACTTGTACATGGAGCGGAGAGGTATTTGTACATTGAGCGGAGAGGTACTTGTACATGGAGCGGAGAGGTACTTGTACATAGAGCAGAGAGGTACTTATACATGGAGCAGAGAGGTATTTGTACATTGAGCGGAGAGGTACTTGTACATGGAGCGGAGAGGTACTTGTACATGAGAGCGGAGAGGTATTTGTACATGGAGCGGAAAGGTACTGTCGACACTTGTACATTGAGCGGAGAGCTACTTGTACATGGAGCGGAGAGGTACTTGTACATGAGAGCGGAGAGGTACTTGTACATGGAGCGGAGAGGTATTTGTACATGGAGCGGAGAGGTACTGTCGACACTTGACATTGAGCGGAGAGGTACTTGTACATGGAGCGGAGAGGTACTTGTACATGAGAGCGGATAGGTATTTGTACATGGAGCGGAGAGGTACTGTCGACACTTGACATTGAGCGGAGAGGTACTTGTACATGGAGCGGAGAGGTACTTGTACATGGAGCGGAGAGGTACTTGTACATGGACCGGAGAGGTACTTGTACATGGAGCGGAGAGGTACTTGTACATGGAGCGGAGATGTACTTGTACATTGAGCGGAGAGGTACTTGTACATGGAGCAGAGATGTACTTGTACATGGAGCGGAGATGTACTTGTACATTGAGCGGAGAGGTACTTGTACATGGAGCGGAGAGGTACTTGTACATGGAGCGGAGATGTACTTGTACATGGAGCGGAGAGGTATTTGTACATGGAGCGGAGAGGTACTGTCGACACTTGACATTGAGCGGAGAGGTACTTGTACATGGAGCGGAGAGGTACTTGTACATGAGAGCGGAGAGGTATTTGTACATGGAGCGGAGAGGTACTGTCGACACTTGACATTGAGCGGAGAGGTACTTGTACATGGAGCGGAGAGGTACTTGTACATGGAGCGGAGAGGTACTTGTACATGGAGCGGAGAGGTACTTGTACATTGAGCGGAGAGGTACTTGTACATGGAGCGGAGAGGTACTTGTACATTGAGCGGAGAGGTACTTGTACATGGAGCGGAGAGGTACTTGTACATGGAGCGGAGAGGTACTTGTACATGGAGCGGAGAGGTACTTGTACATGGAGCGGAGAGGTACTTGTACATTGAGCGGAGATGTACTTGTACATGGAGCGGAGATGTACTTGTACATGGATCGGAGAGGTACTTGTACATGAGAGCGGAGAGGTACTGTCGACACTTGTACATTGAGCGTAGAGGTACTGTCGACACTTGTACATTGAGCGGAGAGGTACTTGTACATGGAGCGGAGAGGTACTGTCGACACTTGTACATTGAGCGGAGAGGTACTTGTACATTGAGCGGAGAGGTACTTGTACATGGAGCGCAGAGGTACTTGTACATTGAGCGGAGAGGTACTTGTACATGGAGCGGAGAGGTACTTGTACATGAGAGCGGAGAGGTACTTGTACATGGAGCGGAGAGGTACTTGTACATTGAGCGGAGAGGTACTGTCGACACTTGTACATTCAGCGGAGAGGTACTTGTACATGGAGCGGAGAGGTACTGTCGATACTTGACATTGAGCGGAGAGGTACTTGTACATGGAGCGGAGAGGTATTTGTACATTGAGCGGAGAGGTACTTGTACATTGAGCGGAGAGGTACTGTCGACACTTGTACATTCAGCGGAGAGCTACTTGTACATGGAGCGGAGAGGTATTTGTACATTGAGCGGAGAGGTACTTGTACATGGAGCGGAGAGGTACTTGTACATAGAGCGGAGAGGTACTTATACATGGAGCAGAGAGGTATTTGTACATTGAGCGGAGAGGTACTTGTACATGGAGCGGAGAGGTACTTGTACATGAGAGCGGAGAGGTATTTGTACATGGAGCGGAAAGGTACTGTCGACACTTGTACATTGAGCGGAGAGCTACTTGTACATGGAGCGGAGAGGTACTTGTACATGAGAGCGGAGAGGTACTTGTACATGGAGCGGAGAGGTATTTGTACATGGAGCGGAGAGGTACTGTCGACACTTGACATTGAGCGGAGAGGTACTTGTACATGGAGCGGAGAGGTACTTGTACATGAGAGCGGATAGGTATTTGTACATGGAGCGGAGAGGTACTGTCGACACTTGACATTGAGCGGAGAGGTACTTGTACATGGAGCGGAGAGGTACTTGTACATGGAGCGGAGAGGTACTTGTACATGGACCGGAGAGGTACTTGTACATGGAGCGGAGAGGTACTTGTACATGGAGCGGAGATGTACTTGTACATTGAGCGGAGAGGTACTTGTACATGGAGCAGAGATGTACTTGTACATGGAGCGGAGATGTACTTGTACATTGAGCGGAGAGGTACTTGTACATGGAGCGGAGAGGTACTTGTACATGGAGCGGAGATGTACTTGTACATGGAGCGGAGAGGTATTTGTACATGGAGCGGAGAGGTACTGTCGACACTTGACATTGAGCGGAGAGGTACTTGTACATGGAGCGGAGAGGTACTTGTACATGAGAGCGGAGAGGTATTTGTACATGGAGCGGAGAGGTACTGTCGACACTTGACATTGAGCGGAGAGGTACTTGTACATGGAGCGGAGAGGTACTTGTACATGGAGCGGAGAGGTACTTGTACATGGACCGGAGAGGTACTTGTACATGGAGCGGAGAGGTACTTGTACATGGAGCGGAGATGTACTTGTACATTGAGCGGAGAGGTACTTGTACATGGAGCAGAGATGTACTTGTACATGGAGCGGAGATGTACTTGTACATTGAGCGGAGAGGTACTTGTACATGGAGGGGAGAGGTACTTGTACATGGAGCGGAGATGTACTTGTACATGGAGCGGAGAGGTACTTGTACATGGAGCGGAGATGTACTTGTACATTGAGCGGAGAGGTACTTGTACATGGAGCAGAGATGTACTTGTACATGGAGCGGAGAGGTACTTGTACATGGAGCGGAGAGGTACTTGTACATTGAGCGGAGAGGTACTTGTACATGGAGCGGAGAGGTACTTGTACATTGAGCGGAGAGGTACTTGTACATGGAGCGGAGAGGTACTTGTACATGGAGCGGAGAGGTACTTGTACATGGAGCGGAGAGGTACTTGTACATGGAGCGGAGAGGTACTTGTACATTGAGCGGAGATGTACTTGTACATGGAGCGGAGATGTACTTGTACATGGATCGGAGAGGTACTTGTACATGAGAGCGGAGAGGTACTGTCGACACTTGTACATTGAGCGTAGAGGTACTGTCGACACTTGTACATTGAGCGGAGAGGTACTTGTACATGGAGCGGAGAGGTACTGTCGACACTTGTACATTGAGCGGAGAGGTACTTGTACATTGAGCGGAGAGGTACTTGTACATGGAGCGCAGAGGTACTTGTACATTGAGCGGAGAGGTACTTGTACATGGAGCGGAGAGGTACTTGTACATGAGAGCGGAGAGGTACTTGTACATGGAGCGGAGAGGTACTTGTACATTGAGCGGAGAGGTACTGTCGACACTTGTACATTCAGCGGAGAGGTACTTGTACATGGAGCGGAGAGGTACTGTCGATACTTGACATTGAGCGGAGAGGTACTTGTACATGGAGCGGAGAGGTATTTGTACATTGAGCGGAGAGGTACTTGTACATTGAGCGGAGAGGTACTGTCGACACTTGTACATTCAGCGGAGAGCTACTTGTACATGGAGCGGAGAGGTATTTGTACATTGAGCGGAGAGGTACTTGTACATGGAGCGGAGAGGTACTTGTACATAGAGCGGAGAGGTACTTATACATGGAGCGGAGAGGTATTTGTACATTGAGCGGAGAGGTACTTGTACATGGAGCGGAGAGGTACTTGTACATGAGAGCGGAGAGGTATTTGTACATGGAGCGGAAAGGTACTGTCGACACTTGTACATTGAGCGGAGAGCTACTTGTACATGGAGCGGAGAGGTACTTGTACATGAGAGCGGAGAGGTACTTGTACATGGAGCGGAGAGGTATTTGTACATGGAGCGGAGAGGTACTGTCGACACTTGACATTGAGCGGAGAGGTACTTGTACATGGAGCGGAGAGGTACTTGTACATGAGAGCGGAGAGGTATTTGTACATGGAGCGGAGAGGTACTGTCGACACTTGACATTGAGCGGAGAGGTACTTGTACATGGAGCGGAGAGGTACTTGTACATGGAGCGGAGAGGTACTTGTACATGGACCGGAGAGGTACTTGTACATGGAGCGGAGAGGTACTTGTACATGGAGCGGAGATGTACTTGTACATTGAGCGGAGAGGTACTTGTACATGGAGCAGAGATGTACTTGTACATGGAGCGGAGAGGTACTTGTACATGGAGCGGAGAGGTACTTGTACATGGAGCGGAGAGGTACTTGTACATGGAGCGGAGAGGTACTTGTACATTGAGCGGAGAGGTACTTGTACATGGAGCGGAGAGGTACTTGTACATTGAGCGGAGAGGTACTTGTACATGGAGCGGAGAGGTACTTGTACATGAGAGCGGAGAGGTATTTGTACATGGAGCGGAGAGGTACTGTCGACACTTGACATTGAGCGGAGAGGTACTTGTACATGGAGCGGAGAGGTACTTGTACATGGAGCGGAGAGGTACTTGTACATGGACCGGAGAGGTACTTGTACATGGAGCGGAGAGGTACTTGTACATGGAGCGGAGATGTACTTGTACATTGAGCGGAGAGGTACTTGTACATGGAGCAGAGATGTACTTGTACATGGAGCGGAGATGTACTTGTACATTGAGCGGAGAGGTACTTGTACATGGAGCGGAGAGGTACTTGTACATGGAGCGGAGATGTACTTGTACATGGAGCGGAGAGGTACTTGTACATGGAGCGGAGATGTACTTGTACATTGAGCGGAGAGGTACTTGTACATGGAGCAGAGATGTACTTGTACATGGAGCGGAGAGGTACTTGTACATGGAGCGGAGAGGTACTTGTACATGGAGCGGAGAGGTACTTGTACATGGAGCGGAGAGGTACTTGTACATTGAGCGGAGAGGTACTTGTACATGGAGCGGAGAGGTACTTGTACATTGAGCGGAGAGGTACTTGTACATGGAGCGGAGAGGTACTTGTACATGGAGCGGAGAGGTACTTGTACATGGAGCGGAGAGGTACTTGTACATGGAGCGGAGAGGTACTTGTACATTGAGCGGAGATGTACTTGTACATGGAGCGGAGATGTACTTGTACATGGATCGGAGAGGTACTTGTACATGAGAGCGGAGAGGTACTGTCGACACTTGTACATTGAGCGTAGAGGTACTGTCGACACTTGTACATTGAGCGGAGAGGTACTTGTACATGGAGCGGAGAGGTACTGTCGACACTTGTACATTGAGCGGAGAGGTACTTGTACATTGAGCGGAGAGGTACTTGTACATGGAGCGCAGAGGTACTTGTACATTGAGCGGAGAGGTACTTGTACATGGAGCGGAGAGGTACTTGTACATGAGAGCGGAGAGGTACTTGTACATGGAGCGGAGAGGTACTTGTACATTGAGCGGAGAGGTACTGTCGACACTTGTACATTCAGCGGAGAGGTACTTGTACATGGAGCGGAGAGGTACTGTCGATACTTGACATTGAGCGGAGAGGTACTTGTACATGGAGCGGAGAGGTATTTGTACATTGAGCGGAGAGGTACTTGTACATTGAGCGGAGAGGTACTGTCGACACTTGTACATTCAGCGGAGAGCTACTTGTACATGGAGCGGAGAGGTATTTGTACATTGAGCGGAGAGGTACTTGTACATGGAGCGGAGAGGTACTTGTACATAGAGCGGAGAGGTACTTATACATGGAGCGGAGAGGTATTTGTACATTGAGCGGAGAGGTACTTGTACATGGAGCGGAGAGGTACTTGTACATGAGAGCGGAGAGGTATTTGTACATGGAGCGGAAAGGTACTGTCGACACTTGTACATTGAGCGGAGAGCTACTTGTACATGGAGCGGAGAGGTACTTGTACATGAGAGCGGAGAGGTACTTGTACATGGAGCGGAGAGGTATTTGTACATGGAGCGGAGAGGTACTGTCGACACTTGACATTGAGCGGAGAGGTACTTGTACATGGAGCGGAGAGGTACTTGTACATGAGAGCGGATAGGTATTTGTACATGGAGCGGAGAGGTACTGTCGACACTTGACATTGAGCGGAGAGGTACTTGTACATGGAGCGGAGAGGTACTTGTACATGGAGCGGAGAGGTACTTGTACATGGACCGGAGAGGTACTTGTACATGGAGCGGAGAGGTACTTGTACATGGAGCGGAGATGTACTTGTACATTGAGCGGAGAGGTACTTGTACATGGAGCAGAGATGTACTTGTACATGGAGCGGAGATGTACTTGTACATGGAGCGGAGAGGTACTTGTACATGGAGCGGAGAGGTACTTGTACATGGAGCGGAGAGGTACTTGTACATTGAGCGGAGAGGTACTTGTACATTGAGCGGAGAGGTACTTGTACATGGAGCTAGGGCTGGGTATCGAGTTTCGATACTTACTTGGCACCGAAATGGAAACATCGATACTAAGGGGTATCGAAGCCTCCCTTGTCAATCGATACCAATTTTCGATACCAAAACAAAACAGCGTCATTGAGCCTATAAGCATGCGACATGCTTGCACGCCGCGCTCTAATACGGCTGGTGATTGGCTGTCATGTAGAGGCATGCAGGAAACGTTACGCCCACTTTAGCCGGTGTGTTTGTTGTGACTGTGAGCCAGGCGTGCGGTGCGGATAGTATACAAGAAGTTAGCCACTCAAGCTACTCCTATCCTGGATTACCATATGGCGAAGATGATGAAAAGCAGGAAAAGAAACAGAAACAACACGGACTGGTTTCCACAGACAAGAGAAATAATTGAGAGGTGGGTCAGCTCAGCTTACCGCAAGTTAGCGGTTATCAGATCCCTCAGTCTGACAAATCCATGCATCTGGCTGTGAGTTGTAGCATTAGATCGTTTAATTAATTGCCGCCGTAACGTTATGCGCAAGCGGGCATTGTGTATTTTTAGCAACTCGTTAACAAACGCTGATGTCATGATAGTTTGTTGAATGTAAATGCGATTCATTTATATTGATTGGCTAGTCAGTGAAGTTGAGCTGTCTCGTCAGATTTGACAAGAATGACGTTCTGTTGCAGCAGTGAGCACACTGATCTGCAACGCTAGCGTTAATGTTTAATTAATTAGCGTTATGTGCAAGCGGGCAGTTATCGCCCATGTATTTTTAGCAACTCGTTAACAAACGCTGATGTCATGATAGTTTGTTGAATATAAATGCGATTCACTTTGTGGCATATAAGGCTATATTGATAGGCTAGTCAATGCTCAACTAGTCTTCCATGCATGAAGTGGAGCCATCTCATCAGTTTGTACAAGAATAGAGTTCTGTTGCATCAGTGAGCATTAAACCCTGATTTGCAACTCTCTGTTTTGCACTGAAAACTATTCCACTGATTTATTTGTTTTAGCTACATTTCTTTCCTTTGTAGTACTCCAATATTTTTTGTAGGGACGGCAATACGTTTAGAGAACTTAAAGTTATGTTAAATACAGTAGGTTTTATTTTTTTCTGCTGTAAAACTTAAGATGGGGGGAAACTAAAGATTTGTAAAATAATTTCAATGTGTAATGCAGTTTTATTTTTGTTAAAATGGATTTTTCTAAAAATTGGTATCGAAAAAAGTATCGTTCAGGAACCGGTATCGAAATCCAAGTATCGAAACGGTATCGATATCGAAAAATTTTGAACGATACCCAGCCCTACATGGAGCGCAGATGTACTTGTACATTGAGCGGAGAGGTACTGGTACATGGAGCGGAGATGTACTTGTACATTGAGCGGAGAGGTACTTGTACATTGAGCGGAGAGGTACTTGTACATGGAGCGGAGATGTACTTGTACATTGAGCGGAGAGGTACTGGTACATGGAGCGGAGATGTACTTGTACATTGAGCGGAGAGGTACTTGTACATGGAGTGGAGATGTACTTGTACATTGAGCGGAGAGGTACTGGTACATGGAGCGGAGATGTACTTGTACATTGAGCGGAGAGGTACTTGTACATGGAGTGGAGATGTACTTGTACATTGAGCGGAGAGGTACTGGTACATGGAGCGGAGATGTACTTGTACATTGAGCGGAGAGGTACTTGTACATGGAGTGGAGATGTACTTGTACATGGAGCGGAGATGTACTTGTACATTGAGCGGAGAGGTACTTGTACATGGAGCGGAGATGTACTTGTACATGGAGCGGAGAGGTACTTGTACATGGAGCGGAGAGGTACTTGTACATGGAGCGGAGATGTACTTGTACATGGAGCGGAGATGTACTTGTACATGGAGCGGAGAGGTACTTGTACATGGAGCGGAGAGGTACTTATACATTGAGCGGAGACGTACTTGTACATGGAGCGGAGATGTACTTGTACATTGAGCGGAGAGGTACTTGTACATTGAGCGGAGAGGTACTGGTACATGGAGCGGAGATGTACTTGTACATTGAGCGGAGAGGTACTTGTACATGGAGCGGAGAGGTACTTGTACATTGAGCGGAGAGGTACTTGTACATTGAGCGGAGACGTACTTGTACATTGAGCGGAGATGTACTTGTACATTGAGCGGAGATGTACTTGTACATTGAGCGGAGAGGTACATGGAGCGGAGAGGTACTTGTACATGGAGCGGAGAGGTATTTGTACATGGAGCGGAGAGGTATTTGTACATGGAGCGGAGAGGTACTTGTACATTGAGCGGAGAGGTACTTGTACATGGAGCGGAGAGGTACTTGTACATGGAGCGGAGAGGTACTTGTACATGTAGCGGAGAGGTGCTTGTACATGGAGCGGAGAGGTACTTGTACATGGAGCGGAGAGGTATTTGTACATGGAGCGGAGAGGTACTTGTACATGGAGCGGAGAGGTACTTGTACATTCAGCGGAGAGGTACTTGTACATTGAGCGGAGAGGTACTTGTAGATGGAGCGGAGAGGTACTGTCGACACTTGTACATTGAGCGGAGAGGTACTTGTACATGGAGCGGAGAGGTACTTGTACATGGAGCGGAGAGGTACTGTCGACACTTGTACATTGAGCGGAGAGGTACTTGTACATGGAGCGGAGAGGTACTTGTACATGGAGCGGAGATGTACTTGTACAGGGAGCGGAGAGGTACTTGTACATTGAGCGGAGAGGTACTTGTACATGGAGCGGAGAGGTACTTGTACATGGAGCGGAGAGGTACTTGTACATGGAGCGGAGAGGTACTTGTACATTGAGCGGAGAGGTACTTGTACATGGAGCGGAGAGGTACTTGTACATGGAGCGGGGGGGGTACTTGTACATGGAGCGGAGAGGTACTTGTACATTGAGCGGAGAGGTACTTGTACATGGAGCGGAGAGGTACTTGTACATGGAGCAGAGAGGTACTTGTACATGGAGCGGAGAGGTACTTGTACATGGAGCGGAGAGGTACTTGTACATTGAGCGGAGATGTACTTGTACATGGAGCGGAGATGTACTTGTACATGGATCGGAGAGGTACTTGTACATGAGAGCGGAGAGGTACTGTCGACACTTGTACATTGAGCGTAGAGGTACTGTCGACACTTGTACATTGAGCGGAGAGGTACTTGTACATGGAGCGGAGAGGTACTGTCGACACTTGTACATTGAGCGGAGAGGTACTTGTACATTGAGCGGAGAGGTACTTGTACATGGAGCGCAGAGGTACTTGTACATTGAGCGGAGAGGTACTTGTACATGGAGCGGAGAGGTACTTGTACATGAGAGCGGAGAGGTACTTGTACATGGAGCGGAGAGGTACTTGTACATTGAGCGGAGAGGTACTGTCGACACTTGTACATTCAGCGGAGAGGTACTTGTACATGGAGCGGAGAGGTACTGTCGATACTTGACATTGAGCGGAGAGGTACTTGTACATGGAGCGGAGAGGTACTTGTACATGGAGCGGAGAGGTACTTGTACATGGAGCGGAGAGGTACTTGTACATTGAGCGGAGAGGTACTTGTACATGGAGCGGAGAGGTACTTGTACATTGAGCGGAGAGGTACTTGTACATGGAGCGGAGAGGTACTTGTACATGGAGCGGAGAGGTACTTGTACATGGAGCGGAGAGGTACTTGTACATGGAGCGGAGAGGTACTTGTACATTGAGCGGAGATGTACTTGTACATGGAGCGGAGATGTACTTGTACATGGATCGGAGAGGTACTTGTACATGAGAGCGGAGAGGTACTGTCGACACTTGTACATTGAGCGTAGAGGTACTGTCGACACTTGTACATTGAGCGGAGAGGTACTTGTACATGGAGCGGAGAGGTACTGTCGACACTTGTACATTGAGCGGAGAGGTACTTGTACATTGAGCGGAGAGGTACTTGTACATGGAGCGCAGAGGTACTTGTACATTGAGCGGAGAGGTACTTGTACATGGAGCGGAGAGGTACTTGTACATGAGAGCGGAGAGGTACTTGTACATGGAGCGGAGAGGTACTTGTACATTGAGCGGAGAGGTACTGTCGACACTTGTACATTCAGCGGAGAGGTACTTGTACATGGAGCGGAGAGGTACTGTCGATACTTGACATTGAGCGGAGAGGTACTTGTACATGGAGCGGAGAGGTATTTGTACATTGAGCGGAGAGGTACTTGTACATTGAGCGGAGAGGTACTGTCGACACTTGTACATTCAGCGGAGAGCTACTTGTACATGGAGCGGAGAGGTATTTGTACATTGAGCGGAGAGGTACTTGTACATGGAGCGGAGAGGTACTTGTACATAGAGCGGAGAGGTACTTATACATGGAGCGGAGAGGTATTTGTACATTGAGCGGAGAGGTACTTGTACATGGAGCGGAGAGGTACTTGTACATGAGAGCGGAGAGGTATTTGTACATGGAGCGGAAAGGTACTGTCGACACTTGTACATTGAGCGGAGAGCTACTTGTACATGGAGCGGAGAGGTACTTGTACATGAGAGCGGAGAGGTACTTGTACATGGAGCGGAGAGGTATTTGTACATGGAGCGGAGAGGTACTGTCGACACTTGACATTGAGCGGAGAGGTACTTGTACATGGAGCGGAGAGGTACTTGTACATGAGAGCGGAGAGGTATTTGTACATGGAGCGGAGAGGTACTGTCGACACTTGACATTGAGCGGAGAGGTACTTGTACATGGAGCGGAGAGGTACTTGTACATGGAGCGGAGAGGTACTTGTACATGGACCGGAGAGGTACTTGTACATGGAGCGGAGAGGTACTTGTACATGGAGCGGAGATGTACTTGTACATTGAGCGGAGAGGTACTTGTACATGGAGCAGAGATGTACTTGTACATGGAGCGGAGATGTACTTGTACATTGAGCGGAGAGGTACTTGTACATGGAGCGGAGAGGTACTTGTACATGGAGCGGAGATGTACTTGTACATGGAGCGGAGAGGTACTTGTACATGGAGCGGAGATGTACTTGTACATTGAGCGGAGAGGTACTTGTACATGGAGCAGAGATGTACTTGTACATGGAGCGGAGAGGTACTTGTACATGGAGCGGAGAGGTACTTGTACATGGAGCGGAGAGGTACTTGTACATGGAGCGGAGAGGTACTTGTACATTGAGCGGAGAGGTACTTGTACATGGAGCGGAGAGGTACTTGTACATTGAGCGGAGAGGTACTTGTACATGGAGCGGAGAGGTACTTGTACATGGAGCGGAGAGGTACTTGTACATGGAGCGGAGAGGTACTTGTACATGGAGCGGAGAGGTACTTGTACATTGAGCGGAGATGTACTTGTACATGGAGCGGAGATGTACTTGTACATGGATCGGAGAGGTACTTGTACATGAGAGCGGAGAGGTACTGTCGACACTTGTACATTGAGCGTAGAGGTACTGTCGACACTTGTACATTGAGCGGAGAGGTACTTGTACATGGAGCGGAGAGGTACTGTCGACACTTGTACATTGAGCGGAGAGGTACTTGTACATTGAGCGGAGAGGTACTTGTACATGGAGCGCAGAGGTACTTGTACATTGAGCGGATAGGTACTTGTACATGGAGCGGAGAGGTACTTGTACATGAGAGCGGAGAGGTACTTGTACATGGAGCGGAGAGGTACTTGTACATTGAGCGGAGAGGTACTGTCGACACTTGTACATTCAGCGGAGAGGTACTTGTACATGGAGCGGAGAGGTACTGTCGATACTTGACATTGAGCGGAGAGGTACTTGTACATGGAGCGGAGAGGTATTTGTACATTGAGCGGAGAGGTACTTGTACATTGAGCGGAGAGGTACTGTCGACACTTGTACATTCAGCGGAGAGCTACTTGTACATGGAGCGGAGAGGTATTTGTACATTGAGCGGAGAGGTACTTGTACATGGAGCGGAGAGGTACTTGTACATAGAGCGGAGAGGTACTTATACATGGAGCAGAGAGGTATTTGTACATTGAGCGGAGAGGTACTTGTACATGGAGCGGAGAGGTACTTGTACATGAGAGCGGAGAGGTATTTGTACATGGAGCGGAAAGGTACTGTCGACACTTGTACATTGAGCGGAGAGCTACTTGTACATGGAGCGGAGAGGTACTTGTACATGAGAGCGGAGAGGTACTTGTACATGGAGCGGAGAGGTATTTGTACATGGAGCGGAGAGGTACTGTCGACACTTGACATTGAGCGGAGAGGTACTTGTACATGGAGCGGAGAGGTACTTGTACATGAGAGCGGATAGGTATTTGTACATGGAGCGGAGAGGTACTGTCGACACTTGACATTGAGCGGAGAGGTACTTGTACATGGAGCGGAGAGGTACTTGTACATGGAGCGGAGAGGTACTTGTACATGGACCGGAGAGGTACTTGTACATGGAGCGGAGAGGTACTTGTACATGGAGCGGAGATGTACTTGTACATTGAGCGGAGAGGTACTTGTACATGGAGCAGAGATGTACTTGTACATGGAGCGGAGATGTACTTGTACATTGAGCGGAGAGGTACTTGTACATGGAGCGGAGAGGTACTTGTACATGGAGCGGAGATGTACTTGTACATGGAGCGGAGAGGTATTTGTACATGGAGCGGAGAGGTACTGTCGACACTTGACATTGAGCGGAGAGGTACTTGTACATGGAGCGGAGAGGTACTTGTACATGAGAGCGGAGAGGTATTTGTACATGGAGCGGAGAGGTACTGTCGACACTTGACATTGAGCGGAGAGGTACTTGTACATGGAGCGGAGAGGTACTTGTACATGGAGCGGAGAGGTACTTGTACATGGAGCGGAGAGGTACTTGTACATTGAGCGGAGAGGTACTTGTACATGGAGCGGAGAGGTACTTGTACATTGAGCGGAGAGGTACTTGTACATGGAGCGGAGAGGTACTTGTACATGGAGCGGAGAGGTACTTGTACATGGAGCGGAGAGGTACTTGTACATGGAGCAGAGAGGTACTTGTACATTGAGCGGAGATGTACTTGTACATGGAGCGGAGATGTACTTGTACATGGATCGGAGAGGTACTTGTACATGAGAGCGGAGAGGTACTGTCGACACTTGTACATTGAGCGTAGAGGTACTGTCGACACTTGTACATTGAGCGGAGAGGTACTTGTACATGGAGCGGAGAGGTACTGTCGACACTTGTACATTGAGCGGAGAGGTACTTGTACATTGAGCGGAGAGGTACTTGTACATGGAGCGCAGAGGTACTTGTACATTGAGCGGAGAGGTACTTGTACATGGAGCGGAGAGGTACTTGTACATGAGAGCGGAGAGGTACTTGTACATGGAGCGGAGAGGTACTTGTACATGGAGCGCAGAGGTACTTGTACATTGAGCGGAGAGGTACTTGTACATGGAGCGGAGAGGTACTTGTACATGAGAGCGGAGAGGTACTTGTACATGGAGCGGAGAGGTACTTGTACATTGAGCGGAGAGGTACTGTCGACACTTGTACATTCAGCGGAGAGGTACTTGTACATGGAGCGGAGAGGTACTGTCGATACTTGACATTGAGCGGAGAGGTACTTGTACATGGAGCGGAGAGGTACTTGTACATGGAGCGGAGAGGTACTTGTACATGGAGCGGAGAGGTACTTGTACATTGAGCGGAGAGGTACTTGTACATGGAGCGGAGAGGTACTTGTACATTGAGCGGAGAGGTACTTGTACATGGAGCGGAGAGGTACTTGTACATGGAGCGGAGAGGTACTTGTACATGGAGCGGAGAGGTACTTGTACATGGAGCGGAGAGGTACTTGTACATTGAGCGGAGATGTACTTGTACATGGAGCGGAGATGTACTTGTACATGGATCGGAGAGGTACTTGTACATGAGAGCGGAGAGGTACTGTCGACACTTGTACATTGAGCGTAGAGGTACTGTCGACACTTGTACATTGAGCGGAGAGGTACTTGTACATGGAGCGGAGAGGTACTGTCGACACTTGTACATTGAGCGGAGAGGTACTTGTACATTGAGCGGAGAGGTACTTGTACATGGAGCGCAGAGGTACTTGTACATTGAGCGGAGAGGTACTTGTACATGGAGCGGAGAGGTACTTGTACATGAGAGCGGAGAGGTACTTGTACATGGAGCGGAGAGGTACTTGTACATTGAGCGGAGAGGTACTGTCGACACTTGTACATTCAGCGGAGAGGTACTTGTACATGGAGCGGAGAGGTACTGTCGATACTTGACATTGAGCGGAGAGGTACTTGTACATGGAGCGGAGAGGTATTTGTACATTGAGCGGAGAGGTACTTGTACATTGAGCGGAGAGGTACTGTCGACACTTGTACATTCAGCGGAGAGCTACTTGTACATGGAGCGGAGAGGTATTTGTACATTGAGCGGAGAGGTACTTGTACATGGAGCGGAGAGGTACTTGTACATAGAGCGGAGAGGTACTTATACATGGAGCGGAGAGGTATTTGTACATTGAGCGGAGAGGTACTTGTACATGGAGCGGAGAGGTACTTGTACATGAGAGCGGAGAGGTATTTGTACATGGAGCGGAAAGGTACTGTCGACACTTGTACATTGAGCGGAGAGCTACTTGTACATGGAGCGGAGAGGTACTTGTACATGAGAGCGGAGAGGTACTTGTACATGGAGCGGAGAGGTATTTGTACATGGAGCGGAGAGGTACTGTCGACACTTGACATTGAGCGGAGAGGTACTTGTACATGGAGCGGAGAGGTACTTGTACATGAGAGCGGAGAGGTATTTGTACATGGAGCGGAGAGGTACTGTCGACACTTGACATTGAGCGGAGAGGTACTTGTACATGGAGCGGAGAGGTACTTGTACATGGAGCGGAGAGGTACTTGTACATGGACCGGAGAGGTACTTGTACATGGAGCGGAGAGGTACTTGTACATGGAGCGGAGATGTACTTGTACATTGAGCGGAGAGGTACTTGTACATGGAGCAGAGATGTACTTGTACATGGAGCGGAGATGTACTTGTACATTGAGCGGAGAGGTACTTGTACATGGAGCGGAGAGGTACTTGTACATGGAGCGGAGATGTACTTGTACATGGAGCGGAGAGGTACTTGTACATGGAGCGGAGATGTACTTGTACATTGAGCGGAGAGGTACTTGTACATGGAGCAGAGATGTACTTGTACATGGAGCGGAGAGGTACTTGTACATGGAGCGGAGAGGTACTTGTACATGGAGCGGAGAGGTACTTGTACATGGAGCGGAGAGGTACTTGTACATTGAGCGGAGAGGTACTTGTACATGGAGCGGAGAGGTACTTGTACATTGAGCGGAGAGGTACTTGTACATGGAGCGGAGAGGTACTTGTACATGGAGCGGAGAGGTACTTGTACATGGAGCGGAGAGGTACTTGTACATGGAGCGGAGAGGTACTTGTACATTGAGCGGAGATGTACTTGTACATGGAGCGGAGATGTACTTGTACATGGATCGGAGAGGTACTTGTACATGAGAGCGGAGAGGTACTGTCGACACTTGTACATTGAGCGTAGAGGTACTGTCGACACTTGTACATTGAGCGGAGAGGTACTTGTACATGGAGCGGAGAGGTACTGTCGACACTTGTACATTGAGCGGAGAGGTACTTGTACATTGAGCGGAGAGGTACTTGTACATGGAGCGCAGAGGTACTTGTACATTGAGCGGAGAGGTACTTGTACATGGAGCGGAGAGGTACTTGTACATGAGAGCGGAGAGGTACTTGTACATGGAGCGGAGAGGTACTTGTACATTGAGCGGAGAGGTACTGTCGACACTTGTACATTCAGCGGAGAGGTACTTGTACATGGAGCGGAGAGGTACTGTCGATACTTGACATTGAGCGGAGAGGTACTTGTACATGGAGCGGAGAGGTATTTGTACATTGAGCGGAGAGGTACTTGTACATTGAGCGGAGAGGTACTGTCGACACTTGTACATTCAGCGGAGAGCTACTTGTACATGGAGCGGAGAGGTATTTGTACATTGAGCGGAGAGGTACTTGTACATGGAGCGGAGAGGTACTTGTACATAGAGCGGAGAGGTACTTATACATGGAGCAGAGAGGTATTTGTACATTGAGCGGAGAGGTACTTGTACATGGAGCGGAGAGGTACTTGTACATGAGAGCGGAGAGGTATTTGTACATGGAGCGGAAAGGTACTGTCGACACTTGTACATTGAGCGGAGAGCTACTTGTACATGGAGCGGAGAGGTACTTGTACATGAGAGCGGAGAGGTACTTGTACATGGAGCGGAGAGGTATTTGTACATGGAGCGGAGAGGTACTGTCGACACTTGACATTGAGCGGAGAGGTACTTGTACATGGAGCGGAGAGGTACTTGTACATGAGAGCGGATAGGTATTTGTACATGGAGCGGAGAGGTACTGTCGACACTTGACATTGAGCGGAGAGGTACTTGTACATGGAGCGGAGAGGTACTTGTACATGGAGCGGAGAGGTACTTGTACATGGACCGGAGAGGTACTTGTACATGGAGCGGAGAGGTACTTGTACATGGAGCGGAGATGTACTTGTACATTGAGCGGAGAGGTACTTGTACATGGAGCAGAGATGTACTTGTACATGGAGCGGAGATGTACTTGTACATTGAGCGGAGAGGTACTTGTACATGGAGCGGAGAGGTACTTGTACATGGAGCGGAGATGTACTTGTACATGGAGCGGAGAGGTATTTGTACATGGAGCGGAGAGGTACTGTCGACACTTGACATTGAGCGGAGAGGTACTTGTACATGGAGCAGAGAGGTACTTGTACATGAGAGCGGAGAGGTATTTGTACATGGAGCGGAGAGGTACTGTCGACACTTGACATTGAGCGGAGAGGTACTTGTACATGGAGCGGAGAGGTACTTGTACATGGAGCGGAGAGGTACTTGTACATGGAGCGGAGAGGTACTTGTACATTGAGCGGAGAGGTACTTGTACATGGAGCGGAGAGGTACTTGTACATTGAGCGGAGAGGTACTTGTACATGGAGCGGAGAGGTACTTGTACATGGAGCGGAGAGGTACTTGTACATGGAGCGGAGAGGTACTTGTACATGGAGCGGAGAGGTACTTGTACATTGAGCGGAGATGTACTTGTACATGGAGCGGAGATGTACTTGTACATGGATCGGAGAGGTACTTGTACATGAGAGCGGAGAGGTACTGTCGACACTTGTACATTGAGCGTAGAGGTACTGTCGACACTTGTACATTGAGCGGAGAGGTACTTGTACATGGAGCGGAGAGGTACTGTCGACACTTGTACATTGAGCGGAGAGGTACTTGTACATTGAGCGGAGAGGTACTTGTACATGGAGCGCAGAGGTACTTGTACATTGAGCGGAGAGGTACTTGTACATGGAGCGGAGAGGTACTTGTACATGAGAGCGGAGAGGTACTTGTACATGGAGCGGAGAGGTACTTGTACATTGAGCGGAGAGGTACTGTCGACACTTGTACATTCAGCGGAGAGGTACTTGTACATGGAGCGGAGAGGTACTGTCGATACTTGACATTGAGCGGAGAGGTACTTGTACATGGAGCGGAGAGGTATTTGTACATTGAGCGGAGAGGTACTTGTACATTGAGCGGAGAGGTACTGTCGACACTTGTACATTCAGCGGAGAGCTACTTGTACATGGAGCGGAGAGGTATTTGTACATTGAGCGGAGAGGTACTTGTACATGGAGCGGAGAGGTACTTGTACATAGAGCGGAGAGGTACTTATACATGGAGCAGAGAGGTATTTGTACATTGAGCGGAGAGGTACTTGTACATGGAGCGGAGAGGTACTTGTACATGAGAGCGGAGAGGTATTTGTACATGGAGCGGAAAGGTACTGTCGACACTTGTACATTGAGCGGAGAGCTACTTGTACATGGAGCGGAGAGGTACTTGTACATGAGAGCGGAGAGGTACTTGTACATGGAGCGGAGAGGTATTTGTACATGGAGCGGAGAGGTACTGTCGACACTTGACATTGAGCGGAGAGGTACTTGTACATGGAGCGGAGAGGTACTTGTACATGAGAGCGGATAGGTATTTGTACATGGAGCGGAGAGGTACTGTCGACACTTGACATTGAGCGGAGAGGTACTTGTACATGGAGCGGAGAGGTACTTGTACATGGAGCGGAGAGGTACTTGTACATGGACCGGAGAGGTACTTGTACATGGAGCGGAGAGGTACTTGTACATGGAGCGGAGATGTACTTGTACATTGAGCGGAGAGGTACTTGTACATGGAGCAGAGATGTACTTGTACATGGAGCGGAGATGTACTTGTACATTGAGCGGAGAGGTACTTGTACATGGAGCGGAGAGGTACTTGTACATGGAGCGGAGATGTACTTGTACATGGAGCGGAGAGGTATTTGTACATGGAGCGGAGAGGTACTGTCGACACTTGACATTGAGCGGAGAGGTACTTGTACATGGAGCGGAGAGGTACTTGTACATGAGAGCGGAGAGGTATTTGTACATGGAGCGGAGAGGTACTGTCGACACTTGACATTGAGCGGAGAGGTACTTGTACATGGAGCGGAGAGGTACTTGTACATGGAGCGGAGAGGTACTTGTACATGGACCGGAGAGGTACTTGTACATGGAGCGGAGAGGTACTTGTACATGGAGCGGAGATGTACTTGTACATTGAGCGGAGAGGTACTTGTACATGGAGCAGAGATGTACTTGTACATGGAGCGGAGATGTACTTGTACATTGAGCGGAGAGGTACTTGTACATGGAGCGGAGAGGTACTTGTACATGGAGCGGAGATGTACTTGTACATGGAGCGGAGAGGTACTTGTACATGGAGCGGAGATGTACTTGTACATTGAGCGGAGAGGTACTTGTACATGGAGCAGAGATGTACTTGTACATGGAGCGGAGAGGTACTTGTACATGGAGCGGAGAGGTACTTGTACATTGAGCGGAGAGGTACTTGTACATGGAGCGGAGAGGTACTTGTACATTGAGCGGAGAGGTACTTGTACATGGAGCGGAGAGGTACTTGTACATGGAGCGGAGAGGTACTTGTACATGGAGCGGAGAGGTACTTGTACATGGAGCGGAGAGGTACTTGTACATTGAGCGGAGATGTACTTGTACATGGAGCGGAGATGTACTTGTACATGGATCGGAGAGGTACTTGTACATGAGAGCGGAGAGGTACTGTCGACACTTGTACATTGAGCGTAGAGGTACTGTCGACACTTGTACATTGAGCGGAGAGGTACTTGTACATGGAGCGGAGAGGTACTGTCGACACTTGTACATTGAGCGGAGAGGTACTTGTACATTGAGCGGAGAGGTACTTGTACATGGAGCGCAGAGGTACTTGTACATTGAGCGGAGAGGTACTTGTACATGGAGCGGAGAGGTACTTGTACATGAGAGCGGAGAGGTACTTGTACATGGAGCGGAGAGGTACTTGTACATTGAGCGGAGAGGTACTGTCGACACTTGTACATTCAGCGGAGAGGTACTTGTACATGGAGCGGAGAGGTACTGTCGATACTTGACATTGAGCGGAGAGGTACTTGTACATGGAGCGGAGAGGTATTTGTACATTGAGCGGAGAGGTACTTGTACATTGAGCGGAGAGGTACTGTCGACACTTGTACATTCAGCGGAGAGCTACTTGTACATGGAGCGGAGAGGTATTTGTACATTGAGCGGAGAGGTACTTGTACATGGAGCGGAGAGGTACTTGTACATAGAGCGGAGAGGTACTTATACATGGAGCGGAGAGGTATTTGTACATTGAGCGGAGAGGTACTTGTACATGGAGCGGAGAGGTACTTGTACATGAGAGCGGAGAGGTATTTGTACATGGAGCGGAAAGGTACTGTCGACACTTGTACATTGAGCGGAGAGCTACTTGTACATGGAGCGGAGAGGTACTTGTACATGAGAGCGGAGAGGTACTTGTACATGGAGCGGAGAGGTATTTGTACATGGAGCGGAGAGGTACTGTCGACACTTGACATTGAGCGGAGAGGTACTTGTACATGGAGCGGAGAGGTACTTGTACATGAGAGCGGAGAGGTATTTGTACATGGAGCGGAGAGGTACTGTCGACACTTGACATTGAGCGGAGAGGTACTTGTACATGGAGCGGAGAGGTACTTGTACATGGAGCGGAGAGGTACTTGTACATGGACCGGAGAGGTACTTGTACATGGAGCGGAGAGGTACTTGTACATGGAGCGGAGATGTACTTGTACATTGAGCGGAGAGGTACTTGTACATGGAGCAGAGATGTACTTGTACATGGAGCGGAGAGGTACTTGTACATGGAGCGGAGAGGTACTTGTACATGGAGCGGAGAGGTACTTGTACATGGAGCGGAGAGGTACTTGTACATTGAGCGGAGAGGTACTTGTACATGGAGCGGAGAGGTACTTGTACATTGAGCGGAGAGGTACTTGTACATGGAGCGGAGAGGTACTTGTACATGGAGCGGAGAGGTACTTGTACATGGAGCGGAGAGGTACTTGTACATGGAGCGGAGAGGTACTTGTACATTGAGCGGAGATGTACTTGTACATGGAGCGGAGATGTACTTGTACATGGATCGGAGAGGTACTTGTACATGAGAGCGGAGAGGTACTGTCGACACTTGTACATTGAGCGTAGAGGTACTGTCGACACTTGTACATTGAGCGGAGAGGTACTTGTACATGGAGCGGAGAGGTACTGTCGACACTTGTACATTGAGCGGAGAGGTACTTGTACATTGAGCGGAGAGGTACTTGTACATGGAGCGCAGAGGTACTTGTACATTGAGCGGAGAGGTACTTGTACATGGAGCGGAGAGGTACTTGTACATGAGAGCGGAGAGGTACTTGTACATGGAGCGGAGAGGTACTTGTACATTGAGCGGAGAGGTACTGTCGACACTTGTACATTCAGCGGAGAGGTACTTGTACATGGAGCGGAGAGGTACTGTCGATACTTGACATTGAGCGGAGAGGTACTTGTACATGGAGCGGAGAGGTATTTGTACATTGAGCGGAGAGGTACTTGTACATTGAGCGGAGAGGTACTGTCGACACTTGTACATTCAGCGGAGAGCTACTTGTACATGGAGCGGAGAGGTATTTGTACATTGAGCGGAGAGGTACTTGTACATGGAGCGGAGAGGTACTTGTACATGAGAGCGGAGAGGTACTTGTACATGGAGCGGAGAGGTACTTGTACATTGAGCGGAGAGGTACTGTCGACACTTGTACATTCAGCGGAGAGGTACTTGTACATGGAGCGGAGAGGTACTGTCGATACTTGACATTGAGCGGAGAGGTACTTGTACATGGAGCGGAGAGGTATTTGTACATTGAGCGGAGAGGTACTTGTACATTGAGCGGAGAGGTACTGTCGACACTTGTACATTCAGCGGAGAGCTACTTGTACATGGAGCGGAGAGGTATTTGTACATTGAGCGGAGAGGTACTTGTACATGGAGCGGAGAGGTACTTGTACATAGAGCGGAGAGGTACTTATACATGGAGCAGAGAGGTATTTGTACATTGAGCGGAGAGGTACTTGTACATGGAGCGGAGAGGTACTTGTACATGAGAGCGGAGAGGTATTTGTACATGGAGCGGAAAGGTACTGTCGACACTTGTACATTGAGCGGAGAGCTACTTGTACATGGAGCGGAGAGGTACTTGTACATGAGAGCGGAGAGGTACTTGTACATGGAGCGGAGAGGTATTTGTACATGGAGCGGAGAGGTACTGTCGACACTTGACATTGAGCGGAGAGGTACTTGTACATGGAGCGGAGAGGTACTTGTACATGAGAGCGGATAGGTATTTGTACATGGAGCGGAGAGGTACTGTCGACACTTGACATTGAGCGGAGAGGTACTTGTACATGGAGCGGAGAGGTACTTGTACATGGAGCGGAGAGGTACTTGTACATGGACCGGAGAGGTACTTGTACATGGAGCGGAGAGGTACTTGTACATGGAGCGGAGATGTACTTGTACATTGAGCGGAGAGGTACTTGTACATGGAGCAGAGATGTACTTGTACATGGAGCGGAGATGTACTTGTACATTGAGCGGAGAGGTACTTGTACATGGAGCGGAGAGGTACTTGTACATGGAGCGGAGATGTACTTGTACATGGAGCGGAGAGGTATTTGTACATGGAGCGGAGAGGTACTGTCGACACTTGACATTGAGCGGAGAGGTACTTGTACATGGAGCGGAGAGGTACTTGTACATGAGAGCGGAGAGGTATTTGTACATGGAGCGGAGAGGTACTGTCGACACTTGACATTGAGCGGAGAGGTACTTGTACATGGAGCGGAGAGGTACTTGTACATGGAGCGGAGAGGTACTTGTACATGGACCGGAGAGGTACTTGTACATGGAGCGGAGAGGTACTTGTACATGGAGCGGAGATGTACTTGTACATTGAGCGGAGAGGTACTTGTACATGGAGCAGAGATGTACTTGTACATGGAGCGGAGATGTACTTGTACATTGAGCGGAGAGGTACTTGTACATGGAGCGGAGAGGTACTTGTACATGGAGCGGAGATGTACTTGTACATGGAGCGGAGAGGTACTTGTACATGGAGCGGAGATGTACTTGTACATTGAGCGGAGAGGTACTTGTACATGGAGCAGAGATGTACTTGTACATGGAGCGGAGAGGTACTTGTACATGGAGCGGAGAGGTACTTGTACATGGAGCGGAGAGGTACTTGTACATGGAGCGGAGAGGTACTTGTACATTGAGCGGAGAGGTACTTGTACATGGAGCGGAGAGGTACTTGTACATTGAGCGGAGAGGTACTTGTACATGGAGCGGAGAGGTACTTGTACATGGAGCGGAGAGGTACTTGTACATGGAGCGGAGAGGTACTTGTACATTGAGCGGAGATGTACTTGTACATGGAGCGGAGATGTACTTGTACATGGATCGGAGAGGTACTTGTACATGAGAGCGGAGAGGTACTGTCGACACTTGTACATTGAGCGTAGAGGTACTGTCGACACTTGTACATTGAGCGGAGAGGTACTTGTACATGGAGCGGAGAGGTACTGTCGACACTTGTACATTGAGCGGAGAGGTACTTGTACATTGAGCGGAGAGGTACTTGTACATGGAGCGCAGAGGTACTTGTACATTGAGCGGAGAGGTACTTGTACATGGAGCGGAGAGGTACTTGTACATGAGAGCGGAGAGGTACTTGTACATGGAGCGGAGAGGTACTTGTACATTGAGCGGAGAGGTACTGTCGACACTTGTACATTCAGCGGAGAGGTACTTGTACATGGAGCGGAGAGGTACTGTCGATACTTGACATTGAGCGGAGAGGTACTTGTACATGGAGCGGAGAGGTATTTGTACATTGAGCGGAGAGGTACTTGTACATTGAGCGGAGAGGTACTGTCGACACTTGTACATTCAGCGGAGAGCTACTTGTACATGGAGCGGAGAGGTATTTGTACATTGAGCGGAGAGGTACTTGTACATGGAGCGGAGAGGTACTTGTACATAGAGCGGAGAGGTACTTATACATGGAGCGGAGAGGTATTTGTACATTGAGCGGAGAGGTACTTGTACATGGAGCGGAGAGGTACTTGTACATGAGAGCGGAGAGGTATTTGTACATGGAGCGGAAAGGTACTGTCGACACTTGTACATTGAGCGGAGAGCTACTTGTACATGGAGCGGAGAGGTACTTGTACATGAGAGCGGAGAGGTACTTGTACATGGAGCGGAGAGGTATTTGTACATGGAGCGGAGAGGTACTGTCGACACTTGACATTGAGCGGAGAGGTACTTGTACATGGAGCGGAGAGGTACTTGTACATGAGAGCGGAGAGGTATTTGTACATGGAGCGGAGAGGTACTGTCGACACTTGACATTGAGCGGAGAGGTACTTGTACATGGAGCGGAGAGGTACTTGTACATGGAGCGGAGAGGTACTTGTACATGGACCGGAGAGGTACTTGTACATGGAGCGGAGAGGTACTTGTACATGGAGCGGAGATGTACTTGTACATTGAGCGGAGAGGTACTTGTACATGGAGCAGAGATGTACTTGTACATGGATCGGAGAGGTACTTGTACATGAGAGCGGAGAGGTACTGTCGACACTTGTACATTGAGCGTAGAGGTACTGTCGACACTTGTACATTGAGCGGAGAGGTACTTGTACATGGAGCGGAGAGGTACTGTCGACACTTGTACATTGAGCGGAGAGGTACTTGTACATTGAGCGGAGAGGTACTTGTACATGGAGCGCAGAGGTACTTGTACATTGAGCGGAGAGGTACTTGTACATGGAGCGGAGAGGTACTTGTACATGAGAGCGGAGAGGTACTTGTACATGGAGCGGAGAGGTACTTGTACATTGAGCGGAGAGGTACTGTCGACACTTGTACATTCAGCGGAGAGGTACTTGTACATGGAGCGGAGAGGTACTGTCGATACTTGACATTGAGCGGAGAGGTACTTGTACATGGAGCGGAGAGGTATTTGTACATTGAGCGGAGAGGTACTTGTACATTGAGCGGAGAGGTACTGTCGACACTTGTACATTCAGCGGAGAGCTACTTGTACATGGAGCGGAGAGGTATTTGTACATTGAGCGGAGAGGTACTTGTACATGGAGCGGAGAGGTACTTGTACATGAGAGCGGAGAGGTACTTGTACATGGAGCGGAGAGGTACTTGTACATTGAGCGGAGAGGTACTGTCGACACTTGTACATTCAGCGGAGAGGTACTTGTACATGGAGCGGAGAGGTACTGTCGATACTTGACATTGAGCGGAGAGGTACTTGTACATGGAGCGGAGAGGTATTTGTACATTGAGCGGAGAGGTACTTGTACATTGAGCGGAGAGGTACTGTCGACACTTGTACATTCAGCGGAGAGCTACTTGTACATGGAGCGGAGAGGTATTTGTACATTGAGCGGAGAGGTACTTGTACATGGAGCGGAGAGGTACTTGTACATAGAGCGGAGAGGTACTTATACATGGAGCAGAGAGGTATTTGTACATTGAGCGGAGAGGTACTTGTACATGGAGCGGAGAGGTACTTGTACATGAGAGCGGAGAGGTATTTGTACATGGAGCGGAAAGGTACTGTCGACACTTGTACATTGAGCGGAGAGCTACTTGTACATGGAGCGGAGAGGTACTTGTACATGAGAGCGGAGAGGTACTTGTACATGGAGCGGAGAGGTATTTGTACATGGAGCGGAGAGGTACTGTCGACACTTGACATTGAGCGGAGAGGTACTTGTACATGGAGCGGAGAGGTACTTGTACATGAGAGCGGATAGGTATTTGTACATGGAGCGGAGAGGTACTGTCGACACTTGACATTGAGCGGAGAGGTACTTGTACATGGAGCGGAGAGGTACTTGTACATGGAGCGGAGAGGTACTTGTACATGGACCGGAGAGGTACTTGTACATGGAGCGGAGAGGTACTTGTACATGGAGCGGAGATGTACTTGTACATTGAGCGGAGAGGTACTTGTACATGGAGCAGAGATGTACTTGTACATGGAGCGGAGATGTACTTGTACATTGAGCGGAGAGGTACTTGTACATGGAGCGGAGAGGTACTTGTACATGGAGCGGAGATGTACTTGTACATGGAGCGGAGAGGTATTTGTACATGGAGCGGAGAGGTACTGTCGACACTTGACATTGAGCGGAGAGGTACTTGTACATGGAGCGGAGAGGTACTTGTACATGAGAGCGGAGAGGTATTTGTACATGGAGCGGAGAGGTACTGTCGACACTTGACATTGAGCGGAGAGGTACTTGTACATGGAGCGGAGAGGTACTTGTACATGGAGCGGAGAGGTACTTGTACATGGACCGGAGAGGTACTTGTACATGGAGCGGAGAGGTACTTGTACATGGAGCGGAGATGTACTTGTACATTGAGCGGAGAGGTACTTGTACATGGAGCAGAGATGTACTTGTACATGGAGCGGAGATGTACTTGTACATTGAGCGGAGAGGTACTTGTACATGGAGCGGAGAGGTACTTGTACATGGAGCGGAGATGTACTTGTACATGGAGCGGAGAGGTACTTGTACATGGAGCGGAGATGTACTTGTACATTGAGCGGAGAGGTACTTGTACATGGAGCAGAGATGTACTTGTACATGGAGCGGAGAGGTACTTGTACATGGAGCGGAGAGGTACTTGTACATGGAGCGGAGAGGTACTTGTACATGGAGCGGAGAGGTACTTGTACATTGAGCGGAGAGGTACTTGTACATGGAGCGGAGAGGTACTTGTACATTGAGCGGAGAGGTACTTGTACATGGAGCGGAGAGGTACTTGTACATGGAGCGGAGAGGTACTTGTACATGGAGCGGAGAGGTACTTGTACATTGAGCGGAGATGTACTTGTACATGGAGCGGAGATGTACTTGTACATGGATCGGAGAGGTACTTGTACATGAGAGCGGAGAGGTACTGTCGACACTTGTACATTGAGCGTAGAGGTACTGTCGACACTTGTACATTGAGCGGAGAGGTACTTGTACATGGAGCGGAGAGGTACTGTCGACACTTGTACATTGAGCGGAGAGGTACTTGTACATTGAGCGGAGAGGTACTTGTACATGGAGCGCAGAGGTACTTGTACATTGAGCGGAGAGGTACTTGTACATGGAGCGGAGAGGTACTTGTACATGAGAGCGGAGAGGTACTTGTACATGGAGCGGAGAGGTACTTGTACATTGAGCGGAGAGGTACTGTCGACACTTGTACATTCAGCGGAGAGGTACTTGTACATGGAGCGGAGAGGTACTGTCGATACTTGACATTGAGCGGAGAGGTACTTGTACATGGAGCGGAGAGGTATTTGTACATTGAGCGGAGAGGTACTTGTACATTGAGCGGAGAGGTACTGTCGACACTTGTACATTCAGCGGAGAGCTACTTGTACATGGAGCGGAGAGGTATTTGTACATTGAGCGGAGAGGTACTTGTACATGGAGCGGAGAGGTACTTGTACATAGAGCGGAGAGGTACTTATACATGGAGCGGAGAGGTATTTGTACATTGAGCGGAGAGGTACTTGTACATGGAGCGGAGAGGTACTTGTACATGAGAGCGGAGAGGTATTTGTACATGGAGCGGAAAGGTACTGTCGACACTTGTACATTGAGCGGAGAGCTACTTGTACATGGAGCGGAGAGGTACTTGTACATGAGAGCGGAGAGGTACTTGTACATGGAGCGGAGAGGTATTTGTACATGGAGCGGAGAGGTACTGTCGACACTTGACATTGAGCGGAGAGGTACTTGTACATGGAGCGGAGAGGTACTTGTACATGAGAGCGGAGAGGTATTTGTACATGGAGCGGAGAGGTACTGTCGACACTTGACATTGAGCGGAGAGGTACTTGTACATGGAGCGGAGAGGTACTTGTACATGGAGCGGAGAGGTACTTGTACATGGACCGGAGAGGTACTTGTACATGGAGCGGAGAGGTACTTGTACATGGAGCGGAGATGTACTTGTACATTGAGCGGAGAGGTACTTGTACATGGAGCAGAGATGTACTTGTACATGGAGCGGAGAGGTACTTGTACATGGAGCGGAGAGGTACTTGTACATGGAGCGGAGAGGTACTTGTACATGGAGCGGAGAGGTACTTGTACATTGAGCGGAGAGGTACTTGTACATGGAGCGGAGAGGTACTTGTACATTGAGCGGAGAGGTACTTGTACATGGAGCGGAGAGGTACTTGTACATGGAGCGGAGAGGTACTTGTACATGGAGCGGAGAGGTACTTGTACATGGAGCGGAGAGGTACTTGTACATTGAGCGGAGATGTACTTGTACATGGAGCGGAGATGTACTTGTACATGGATCGGAGAGGTACTTGTACATGAGAGCGGAGAGGTACTGTCGACACTTGTACATTGAGCGTAGAGGTACTGTCGACACTTGTACATTGAGCGGAGAGGTACTTGTACATGGAGCGGAGAGGTACTGTCGACACTTGTACATTGAGCGGAGAGGTACTTGTACATTGAGCGGAGAGGTACTTGTACATGGAGCGCAGAGGTACTTGTACATTGAGCGGAGAGGTACTTGTACATGGAGCGGAGAGGTACTTGTACATGAGAGCGGAGAGGTACTTGTACATGGAGCGGAGAGGTACTTGTACATTGAGCGGAGAGGTACTGTCGACACTTGTACATTCAGCGGAGAGGTACTTGTACATGGAGCGGAGAAGTACTGTCGATACTTGACATTGAGCGGAGAGGTACTTGTACATGGAGCGGAGAGGTATTTGTACATTGAGCGGAGAGGTACTTGTACATTGAGCGGAGAGGTACTGTCGACACTTGTACATTCAGCGGAGAGCTACTTGTACATGGAGCGGAGAGGTATTTGTACATTGAGCGGAGAGGTACTTGTACATGGAGCGGAGAGGTACTTGTACATAGAGCGGAGAGGTACTTATACATGGAGCAGAGAGGTATTTGTACATTGAGCGGAGAGGTACTTGTACATGGAGCGGAGAGGTACTTGTACATGAGAGCGGAGAGGTATTTGTACATGGAGCGGAAAGGTACTGTCGACACTTGTACATTGAGCGGAGAGCTACTTGTACATGGAGCGGAGAGGTACTTGTACATGAGAGCGGAGAGGTACTTGTACATGGAGCGGAGAGGTATTTGTACATGGAGCGGAGAGGTACTGTCGACACTTGACATTGAGCGGAGAGGTACTTGTACATGGAGCGGAGAGGTACTTGTACATGAGAGCGGATAGGTATTTGTACATGGAGCGGAGAGGTACTGTCGACACTTGACATTGAGCGGAGAGGTACTTGTACATGGAGCGGAGAGGTACTTGTACATGGAGCGGAGAGGTACTTGTACATGGACCGGAGAGGTACTTGTACATGGAGCGGAGAGGTACTTGTACATGGAGCGGAGATGTACTTGTACATTGAGCGGAGAGGTACTTGTACATGGAGCAGAGATGTACTTGTACATGGAGCGGAGATGTACTTGTACATTGAGCGGAGAGGTACTTGTACATGGAGCGGAGAGGTACTTGTACATGGAGCGGAGATGTACTTGTACATGGAGCGGAGAGGTATTTGTACATGGAGCGGAGAGCTACTGTCGACACTTGACATTGAGCGGAGAGGTACTTGTACATGGAGCGGAGAGGTACTTGTACATGAGAGCGGAGAGGTATTTGTACATGGAGCGGAGAGGTACTGTCGACACTTGACATTGAGCGGAGAGGTACTTGTACATGGAGCGGAGAGGTACTTGTACATGGAGCGGAGAGGTACTTGTACATGGAGCGGAGAGGTACTTGTACATTGAGCGGAGAGGTACTTGTACATGGAGCGGAGAGGTACTTGTACATTGAGCGGAGAGGTACTTGTACATGGAGCGGAGAGGTACTTGTACATGGAGCGGAGAGGTACTTGTACATGGAGCGGAGAGGTACTTGTACATGGAGCGGAGAGGTACTTGTACATTGAGCGGAGATGTACTTGTACATGGAGCGGAGATGTACTTGTACATGGATCGGAGAGGTACTTGTACATGAGAGCGGAGAGGTACTGTCGACACTTGTACATTGAGCGTAGAGGTACTGTCGACACTTGTACATTGAGCGGAGAGGTACTTGTACATGGAGCGGAGAGGTACTGTCGACACTTGTACATTGAGCGGAGAGGTACTTGTACATTGAGCGGAGAGGTACTTGTACATGGAGCGCAGAGGTACTTGTACATTGAGCGGAGAGGTACTTGTACATGGAGCGGAGAGGTACTTGTACATGAGAGCGGAGAGGTACTTGTACATGGAGCGGAGAGGTACTTGTACATTGAGCGGAGAGGTACTGTCGACACTTGTACATTCAGCGGAGAGGTACTTGTACATGGAGCGGAGAGGTACTGTCGATACTTGACATTGAGCGGAGAGGTACTTGTACATGGAGCGGAGAGGTATTTGTACATTGAGCGGAGAGGTACTTGTACATTGAGCGGAGAGGTACTGTCGACACTTGTACATTCAGCGGAGAGCTACTTGTACATGGAGCGGAGAGGTATTTGTACATTGAGCGGAGAGGTACTTGTACATGGAGCGGAGAGGTACTTGTACATAGAGCGGAGAGGTACTTATACATGGAGCGGAGAGGTATTTGTACATTGAGCGGAGAGGTACTTGTACATGGAGCGGAGAGGTACTTGTACATGAGAGCGGAGAGGTATTTGTACATGGAGCGGAAAGGTACTGTCGACACTTGTACATTGAGCGGAGAGCTACTTGTACATGGAGCGGAGAGGTACTTGTACATGAGAGCGGAGAGGTACTTGTACATGGAGCGGAGAGGTATTTGTACATGGAGCGGAGAGGTACTGTCGACACTTGACATTGAGCGGAGAGGTACTTGTACATGGAGCGGAGAGGTACTTGTACATGAGAGCGGAGAGGTATTTGTACATGGAGCGGAGAGGTACTGTCGACACTTGACATTGAGCGGAGAGGTACTTGTACATGGAGCGGAGAGGTACTTGTACATGGAGCGGAGAGGTACTTGTACATGGACCGGAGAGGTACTTGTACATGGAGCGGAGAGGTACTTGTACATGGAGCGGAGATGTACTTGTACATTGAGCGGAGAGGTACTTGTACATGGAGCAGAGATGTACTTGTACATGGAGCGGAGATGTACTTGTACATTGAGCGGAGAGGTACTTGTACATGGAGCGGAGAGGTACTTGTACATGGAGCGGAGATGTACTTGTACATGGAGCGGAGAGGTATTTGTACATGGAGCGGAGAGGTACTGTCGACACTTGACATTGAGCGGAGAGGTACTTGTACATGGAGCGGAGAGGTACTTGTACATGAGAGCGGAGAGGTATTTGTACATGGAGCGGAGAGGTACTGTCGACACTTGACATTGAGCGGAGAGGTACTTGTACATGGAGCGGAGAGGTACTTGTACATGGAGCGGAGAGGTACTTGTACATGGACCGGAGAGGTACTTGTACATGGAGCGGAGAGGTACTTGTACATGGAGCGGAGATGTACTTGTACATTGAGCGGAGAGGTACTTGTACATGGAGCAGAGATGTACTTGTACATGGAGCGGAGATGTACTTGTACATTGAGCGGAGAGGTACTTGTACATGGAGCGGAGAGGTACTTGTACATGGAGCGGAGATGTACTTGTACATGGAGCGGAGAGGTACTTGTACATGGAGCGGAGATGTACTTGTACATTGAGCGGAGAGGTACTTGTACATGGAGCAGAGATGTACTTGTACATGGAGCGGAGAGGTACTTGTACATGGAGCGGAGAGGTACTTGTACATGGAGCGGAGAGGTACTTGTACATGGAGCGGAGAGGTACTTGTACATTGAGCGGAGAGGTACTTGTACATTGAGCGGAGAGGTACTTGTACATGGAGCTAGGGCTGGGTATCGAGTTTCGATACTTACTTGGCACCGAAATGGAAACATCGATACTAAGGGGTATCGAAGCCTCCCTTGTCAATCGATACCAATTTTCGATACCAAAACAAAACAGCGTCATTGAGCCTATAAGCATGCGACATGCTTGCACGCCGCGCTCTAATACGGCTGGTGATTGGCTGTCATGTAGAGGCATGCAGGAAACGTTACGCCCACTTTAGCCGGTGTGTTTGTTGTGACTGTGAGCCAGGCGTGCGGTGCGGATAGTATACAAGAAGTTAGCCACTCAAGCTACTCCTATGCTGGATTACCATATGGCGAAGATGATGAAAAGCAGGAAAAGAAACAGAAACAACACGGACTGGTTTCCACAGACAAGAGAAATAATTGAGAGGTGGGTCAGCTCAGCTTACCGCAAGTTAGCGGTTATCAGATCCCTCAGTCTGACAAATCCATGCATCTGGCTGTGAGTTGTAGCATTAGATCGTTTAATTAATTGCCGCCGTAACGTTATGCGCAAGCGGGCATTGTGTATTTTTAGCAACTCGTTAACAAACGCTGATGTCATGATAGTTTGTTGAATGTAAATGCGATTCATTTGTGTCAAATTTTGAATTTTGATGTGTCAAAATTTGACACATCACTGTCTTTTGATGCCCACATAAAATCGGTCTGCCAAACATCATTCTACCACCTGAGGAACATCTCCAAACTCAGGCCCTCACTCTCCAAATCTGATGCCGAAAGACTGGTCCATGCATTCATCACCTCACGCATCGACTACTGTAACTCACTGCTGGCAGGCCTCCCCGCCAAAAACATCCAGAGACTACAATATGTGCAAAACAGTGCCGCCCGTGTCCTCACAAAAACCCGGAAAAGTCACCACATCACCCCAGTCCTCCACTCCCTCCATTGGTTACCAGTAAACCAGCGCATCACCTACAAAACCCTCCTGCTCGTCTACAAGGCCACCAACCACCTCGGGCCGACCTACCTCCGGGACCTCCTCTCCCCCCAAACCTCATCCCGGACTCTCAGATCTGGCAGCCAAAACCTGCTTGCAATCCCACGCACAAGGCTCTCAACCATGGGAAATCGTGCCTTTTGTGCACTGGGGCCACGCCTGTGGAATCTGCTCCCAGGATCCATCCGGGCCTCGGACTCCCTTGCAGCCTTCAAAAGCAGCCTAAAGACCCACCTTTTTCACGCTGCGTTCAACTAGGGCCTGTTTTTAAATTCCTTTATTTAAGTGTTTTTATTTTATTTATTTTTTATTGTTATTTTTATTCTGTGTATTTTTCTCTTGTGAAGCACCTTGGGATGTCAGTTTTGACTTGAAAGTGTGCTATACAAATACAATTCATTATTTTTTATTTATTATTATTTATATTGATTGGCTAGTCAGTGAAGTTGAGCTGTCTCGTCAGATTTGACAAGAATGACGTTCTGTTGCAGCAGTGAGCACACTGATCTGCAACGCTAGCGTTAATGTTTAATTAATTAGCGTTATGTGCAAGCGGGCAGTTATCGCCCATGTATTTTTAGCAACTCGTTAACAAACGCTGATGTCATGATAGTTTGTTGAATATAAATGCGATTCACTTTGTGGCATATAAGGCTATATTGATAGGCTAGTCAATGCTCAACTAGTCTTCCATGCATGAAGTGGAGCCATCTCATCAGTTTGTACAAGAATAGAGTTCTGTTGCATCAGTGAGCATTAAACCCTGATTTGCAACTCTCTGTTTTGCACTGAAAACTATTCCACTGATTTATTTGTTTTAGCTACATTTCTTTCCTTTGTAGTACTCCAAAATTTTTTGTAGGGACGGCAATACGTTTAGAGAACTTAAAGTTATGTTAAATACAGTAGGTTTTATTTTTTTCTGCTGTAAAACTTAAGATGGGGGGAAACTAAAGATTTGTAAAATAATTTCAATGTGTAATGCAGTTTTATTTTTGTTAAAATGGATTTTTCTAAAAATTGGTATCGAAAAAAGTATCGTTCAGGAACCGGTATCGAAATCCAAGTATCGAAACGGTATCGATATCGAAAAATTTTGAACGATACCCAGCCCTACATGGAGCGCAGATGTACTTGTACATTGAGCGGAGAGGTACTTGTACATGGAGTGGAGATGTACTTGTACATTGAGCGGAGAGGTACTGGTACATGGAGCGGAGATGTACTTGTACATTGAGCGGAGAGGTACTTGTACATGGAGTGGAGATGTACTTGTACATTGAGCGGAGAGGTACTGGTACATGGAACGGAGATGTACTTGTACATTGAGCGGAGAGGTACTTGTACATGGAGTGGAGATGTACTTGTACATGGAGCGGAGATGTACTTGTACATTGAGCGGAGAGGTACTTGTACATGGAGCGGAGATGTACTTGTACATGGAGCGGAGAGGTACTTGTACATGGAGCGGAGAGGTACTGTCGACACTTGACATTGAGCGGAGAGGTACTTGTACATGGAGCGGAGAGGTACTTGTACATGAGAGCGGAGAGGTATTTGTACATGGAGCGGAGAGGTACTGTCGACACTTGACATTGAGCGGAGAGGTACTTGTACATGGAGCGGAGAGGTACTTGTACATGGAGCGGAGAGGTACTTGTACATGGACCGGAGAGGTACTTGTACATGGAGCGGAGAGGTACTTGTACATGGAGCGGAGATGTACTTGTACATTGAGCGGAGAGGTACTTGTACATGGAGCAGAGATGTACTTGTACATGGAGCGGAGATGTACTTGTACATTGAGCGGAGAGGTACTTGTACATGGAGCGGAGAGGTACTTGTACATGGAGCGGAGATGTACTTGTACATGGAGCGGAGAGGTACTTGTACATGGAGCGGAGATGTACTTGTACATTGAGCGGAGAGGTACTTGTACATGGAGCAGAGATGTACTTGTACATGGAGCGGAGAGGTACTTGTACATGGAGCGGAGAGGTACTTGTACATGGAGCGGAGAGGTACTTGTACATGGAGCGGAGAGGTACTTGTACATTGAGCGGAGAGGTACTTGTACATGGAGCGGAGAGGTACTTGTACATTGAGCGGAGAGGTACTTGTACATGGAGCGGAGAGGTACTTGTACATGGAGCGGAGAGGTACTTGTACATGGAGCGGAGAGGTACTTGTACATGGAGCGGAGAGGTACTTGTACATTGAGCGGAGATGTACTTGTACATGGAGCGGAGATGTACTTGTACATGGATCGGAGAGGTACTTGTACATGAGAGCGGAGAGGTACTGTCGACACTTGTACATTGAGCGTAGAGGTACTGTCGACACTTGTACATTGAGCGGAGAGGTACTTGTACATGGAGCGGAGAGGTACTGTCGACACTTGTACATTGAGCGGAGAGGTACTTGTACATTGAGCGGAGAGGTACTTGTACATGGAGCGCAGAGGTACTTGTACATTGAGCGGAGAGGTACTTGTACATGGAGCGGAGAGGTACTTGTACATGAGAGCGGAGAGGTACTTGTACATGGAGCGGAGAGGTACTTGTACATTGAGCGGAGAGGTACTGTCGACACTTGTACATTCAGCGGAGAGGTACTTGTACATGGAGCGGAGAGGTACTGTCGATACTTGACATTGAGCGGAGAGGTACTTGTACATGGAGCGGAGAGGTATTTGTACATTGAGCGGAGAGGTACTTGTACATTGAGCGGAGAGGTACTGTCGACACTTGTACATTCAGCGGAGAGCTACTTGTACATGGAGCGGAGAGGTATTTGTACATTGAGCGGAGAGGTACTTGTACATGGAGCGGAGAGGTACTTGTACATAGAGCGGAGAGGTACTTATACATGGAGCGGAGAGGTATTTGTACATTGAGCGGAGAGGTACTTGTACATGGAGCGGAGAGGTACTTGTACATGAGAGCGGAGAGGTATTTGTACATGGAGCGGAAAGGTACTGTCGACACTTGTACATTGAGCGGAGAGCTACTTGTACATGGAGCGGAGAGGTACTTGTACATGAGAGCGGAGAGGTACTTGTACATGGAGCGGAGAGGTATTTGTACATGGAGCGGAGAGGTACTGTCGACACTTGACATTGAGCGGAGAGGTACTTGTACATGGAGCGGAGAGGTACTTGTACATGAGAGCGGAGAGGTATTTGTACATGGAGCGGAGAGGTACTGTCGACACTTGACATTGAGCGGAGAGGTACTTGTACATGGAGCGGAGAGGTACTTGTACATGGAGCGGAGAGGTACTTGTACATGGACCGGAGAGGTACTTGTACATGGAGCGGAGAGGTACTTGTACATGGAGCGGAGATGTACTTGTACATTGAGCGGAGAGGTACTTGTACATGGAGCAGAGATGTACTTGTACATGGAGCGGAGATGTACTTGTACATTGAGCGGAGAGGTACTTGTACATGGAGCGGAGAGGTACTTGTACATGGAGCGGAGATGTACTTGTACATGGAGCGGAGAGGTATTTGTACATGGAGCGGAGAGGTACTGTCGACACTTGACATTGAGCGGAGAGGTACTTGTACATGGAGCGGAGAGGTACTTGTACATGAGAGCGGAGAGGTATTTGTACATGGAGCGGAGAGGTACTGTCGACACTTGACATTGAGCGGAGAGGTACTTGTACATGGAGCGGAGAGGTACTTGTACATTGAGCGGAGAGGTACTTGTACATGGAGTGGAGATGTACTTGTACATGGAGCGGAGATGTACTTGTACATTGAGCGGAGAGGTACTTGTACATGGAGCGGAGATGTACTTGTACATGGAGCGGAGAGGTACTTGTACATGGAGCGGAGAGGTACTGTCGACACTTGACATTGAGCGGAGAGGTACTTGTACATGGAGCGGAGAGGTACTTGTACATGAGAGCGGAGAGGTATTTGTACATGGAGCGGAGAGGTACTGTCGACACTTGACATTGAGCGGAGAGGTACTTGTACATGGAGCGGAGAGGTACTTGTACATGGAGCGGAGAGGTACTTGTACATGGACCGGAGAGGTACTTGTACATGGAGCGGAGAGGTACTTGTACATGGAGCGGAGATGTACTTGTACATTGAGCGGAGAGGTACTTGTACATGGAGCAGAGATGTACTTGTACATGGAGCGGAGATGTACTTGTACATTGAGCGGAGAGGTACTTGTACATGGAGCGGAGAGGTACTTGTACATGGAGCGGAGATGTACTTGTACATGGAGCGGAGAGGTACTTGTACATGGAGCGGAGATGTACTTGTACATTGAGCGGAGAGGTACTTGTACATGGAGCAGAGATGTACTTGTACATGGAGCGGAGAGGTACTTGTACATGGAGCGGAGAGGTACTTGTACATGGAGCGGAGAGGTACTTGTACATGGAGCGGAGAGGTACTTGTACATTGAGCGGAGAGGTACTTGTACATGGAGCGGAGAGGTACTTGTACATTGAGCGGAGAGGTACTTGTACATGGAGCGGAGAGGTACTTGTACATGGAGCGGAGAGGTACTTGTACATGGAGCGGAGAGGTACTTGTACATGGAGCGGAGAGGTACTTGTACATTGAGCGGAGATGTACTTGTACATGGAGCGGAGATGTACTTGTACATGGATCGGAGAGGTACTTGTACATGAGAGCGGAGAGGTACTGTCGACACTTGTACATTGAGCGTAGAGGTACTGTCGACACTTGTACATTGAGCGGAGAGGTACTTGTACATGGAGCGGAGAGGTACTGTCGACACTTGTACATTGAGCGGAGAGGTACTTGTACATTGAGCGGAGAGGTACTTGTACATGGAGCGCAGAGGTACTTGTACATTGAGCGGAGAGGTACTTGTACATGGAGCGGAGAGGTACTTGTACATGAGAGCGGAGAGGTACTTGTACATGGAGCGGAGAGGTACTTGTACATTGAGCGGAGAGGTACTGTCGACACTTGTACATTCAGCGGAGAGGTACTTGTACATGGAGCGGAGAGGTACTGTCGATACTTGACATTGAGCGGAGAGGTACTTGTACATGGAGCGGAGAGGTATTTGTACATTGAGCGGAGAGGTACTTGTACATTGAGCGGAGAGGTACTGTCGACACTTGTACATTCAGCGGAGAGCTACTTGTACATGGAGCGGAGAGGTATTTGTACATTGAGCGGAGAGGTACTTGTACATGGAGCGGAGAGGTACTTGTACATAGAGCGGAGAGGTACTTATACATGGAGCGGAGAGGTATTTGTACATTGAGCGGAGAGGTACTTGTACATGGAGCGGAGAGGTACTTGTACATGAGAGCGGAGAGGTATTTGTACATGGAGCGGAAAGGTACTGTCGACACTTGTACATTGAGCGGAGAGCTACTTGTACATGGAGCGGAGAGGTACTTGTACATGAGAGCGGAGAGGTACTTGTACATGGAGCGGAGAGGTATTTGTACATGGAGCGGAGAGGTACTGTCGACACTTGACATTGAGCGGAGAGGTACTTGTACATGGAGCGGAGAGGTACTTGTACATGAGAGCGGAGAGGTATTTGTACATGGAGCGGAGAGGTACTGTCGACACTTGACATTGAGCGGAGAGGTACTTGTACATGGAGCGGAGAGGTACTTGTACATGGAGCGGAGAGGTACTTGTACATGGACCGGAGAGGTACTTGTACATGGAGCGGAGAGGTACTTGTACATGGAGCGGAGATGTACTTGTACATTGAGCGGAGAGGTACTTGTACATGGAGCAGAGATGTACTTGTACATGGAGCGGAGATGTACTTGTACATTGAGCGGAGAGGTACTTGTACATGGAGCGGAGAGGTACTTGTACATGGAGCGGAGATGTACTTGTACATGGAGCGGAGAGGTATTTGTACATGGAGCGGAGAGGTACTGTCGACACTTGACATTGAGCGGAGAGGTACTTGTACATGGAGCGGAGAGGTACTTGTACATGAGAGCGGAGAGGTATTTGTACATGGAGCGGAGAGGTACTGTCGACACTTGACATTGAGCGGAGAGGTACTTGTACATGGAGCGGAGAGGTACTTGTACATGGAGCGGAGAGGTACTTGTACATGGACCGGAGAGGTACTTGTACATGGAGCGGAGAGGTACTTGTACATGGAGCGGAGATGTACTTGTACATTGAGCGGAGAGGTACTTGTACATGGAGCAGAGATGTACTTGTACATGGAGCGGAGATGTACTTGTACATTGAGCGGAGAGGTACTTGTACATGGAGCGGAGAGGTACTTGTACATGGAGCGGAGATGTACTTGTACATGGAGCGGAGAGGTACTTGTACATGGAGCGGAGATGTACTTGTACATTGAGCGGAGAGGTACTTGTACATGGAGCAGAGATGTACTTGTACATGGAGCGGAGAGGTACTTGTACATGGAGCGGAGAGGTACTTGTACATGGAGCGGAGAGGTACTTGTACATGGAGCGGAGAGGTACTTGTACATTGAGCGGAGAGGTACTTGTACATTGAGCGGAGAGGTACTTGTACATGGAGCTAGGGCTGGGTATCGAGTTTCGATACTTACTTGGCACCGAAATGGAAACATCGATACTAAGGGGTATCGAAGCCTCCCTTGTCAATCAATACCAATTTTCGATACCAAAACAAAACAGCGTCATTGAGCCTATAAGCATGCGACATGCTTGCACGCCGCGCTCTAATACGGCTGGTGATTGGCTGTCATGTAGAGGCATGCAGGAAACGTTACGCCCACTTTAGCCGGTGTGTTTGTTGTGACTGTGAGCCAGGCGTGCGGTGCGGATAGTATACAAGAAGTTAGCCACTCAAGCTACTCCTATGCTGGATTACCATATGGCGAAGATGATGAAAAGCAGGAAAAGAAACAGAAACAACACGGACTGGTTTCCACAGACAAGAGAAATAATTGAGAGGTGGGTCAGCTCAGCTTACCGCAAGTTAGCGGTTATCAGATCCCTCAGTCTGACAAATCCATGCATCTGGCTGTGAGTTGTAGCATTAGATCGTTTAATTAATTGCCGCCGTAACGTTATGCGCAAGCGGGCATTGTGTATTTTTAGCAACTCGTTAACAAACGCTGATGTCATGATAGTTTGTTGAATGTAAATGCGATTCATTTGTGTCAAATTTTGAATTTTGATGTGTCAAAATTTGACACATCACTGTCTTTTGATGCCCACATAAAATCGGTCTGCCAAACATCATTCTACCACCTGAGGAACATCTCCAAACTCAGGCCCTCACTCTCCAAATCTGATGCCGAAAGACTGGTCCATGCATTCATCACCTCACGCATCGACTACTGTAACTCACTGCTGGCAGGCCTCCCCGCCAAAAACATCCAGAGACTACAATATGTGCAAAACAGTGCCGCCCGTGTCCTCACAAAAACCCGGAAAAGTCACCACATCACCCCAGTCCTCCACTCCCTCCATTGGTTACCAGTAAACCAGCGCATCACCTACAAAACCCTCCTGCTCGTCTACAAGGCCACCAACCACCTCGGGCCGACCTACCTCCGGGACCTCCTCTCCCCCCAAACCTCATCCCGGACTCTCAGATCTGGCAGCCAAAACCTGCTTGCAATCCCACGCACAAGGCTCTCAACCATGGGAAATCGTGCCTTTTGTGCACTGGGGCCACGCCTGTGGAATCTGCTCCCAGGATCCATCCGGGCCTCGGACTCCCTTGCAGCCTTCAAAAGCAGCCTAAAGACCCACCTTTTTCACGCTGCGTTCAACTAGGGCCTGTTTTTAAATTCCTTTATTTAAGTGTTTTTATTTTATTTATTTTTTATTGTTATTTTTATTCTGTGTATTTTTCTCTTGTGAAGCACCTTGGGATGTCAGTTTTGACTTGAAAGTGTGCTATACAAATACAATTCATTATTTTTTATTTATTATTATTTATATTGATTGGCTAGTCAGTGAAGTTGAGCTGTCTCGTCAGATTTGACAAGAATGACGTTCTGTTGCAGCAGTGAGCACACTGATCTGCAACGCTAGCGTTAATGTTTAATTAATTAGCGTTATGTGCAAGCGGGCAGTTATCGCCCATGTATTTTTAGCAACTCGTTAACAAACGCTGATGTCATGATAGTTTGTTGAATATAAATGCGATTCACTTTGTGGCATATAAGGCTATATTGATAGGCTAGTCAATGCTCAACTAGTCTTCCATGCATGAAGTGGAGCCATCTCATCAGTTTGTACAAGAATAGAGTTCTGTTGCATCAGTGAGCATTAAACCCTGATTTGCAACTCTCTGTTTTGCACTGAAAACTATTCCACTGATTTATTTGTTTTAGCTACATTTCTTTCCTTTGTAGTACTCCAAAATTTTTTGTAGGGACGGCAATACGTTTAGAGAACTTAAAGTTATGTTAAATACAGTAGGTTTTATTTTTTTCTGCTGTAAAACTTAAGATGGGGGGAAACTAAAGATTTGTAAAATAATTTCAATGTGTAATGCAGTTTTATTTTTGTTAAAATGGATTTTTCTAAAAATTGGTATCGAAAAAAGTATCGTTCAGGAACCGGTATCGAAATCCAAGTATCGAAACGGTATCGATATCGAAAAATTTTGAACGATACCCAGCCCTACATGGAGCGCAGATGTACTTGTACATTGAGCGGAGAGGTACTTGTACATGGAGTGGAGATGTACTTGTACATTGAGCGGAGAGGTACTGGTACATGGAGCGGAGATGTACTTGTACATTGAGCGGAGAGGTACTTGTACATGGAGTGGAGATGTACTTGTACATTGAGCGGAGAGGTACTGGTACATGGAACGGAGATGTACTTGTACATTGAGCGGAGAGGTACTTGTACATGGAGTGGAGATGTACTTGTACATGGAGCGGAGATGTACTTGTACATTGAGCGGAGAGGTACTTGTACATGGAGCGGAGATGTACTTGTACATGGAGCGGAGAGGTACTTGTACATGGAGCGGAGAGGTACTGTCGACACTTGACATTGAGCGGAGAGGTACTTGTACATGGAGCGGAGAGGTACTTGTACATGAGAGCGGAGAGGTATTTGTACATGGAGCGGAGAGGTACTGTCGACACTTGACATTGAGCGGAGAGGTACTTGTACATGGAGCGGAGAGGTACTTGTACATGGAGCGGAGAGGTACTTGTACATGGACCGGAGAGGTACTTGTACATGGAGCGGAGAGGTACTTGTACATGGAGCGGAGATGTACTTGTACATTGAGCGGAGAGGTACTTGTACATGGAGCAGAGATGTACTTGTACATGGAGCGGAGATGTACTTGTACATTGAGCGGAGAGGTACTTGTACATGGAGCGGAGAGGTACTTGTACATGGAGCGGAGATGTACTTGTACATGGAGCGGAGAGGTACTTGTACATGGAGCGGAGATGTACTTGTACATTGAGCGGAGAGGTACTTGTACATGGAGCAGAGATGTACTTGTACATGGAGCGGAGAGGTACTTGTACATGGAGCGGAGAGGTACTTGTACATGGAGCGGAGAGGTACTTGTACATGGAGCGGAGAGGTACTTGTACATTGAGCGGAGAGGTACTTGTACATGGAGCGGAGAGGTACTTGTACATTGAGCGGAGAGGTACTTGTACATGGAGCGGAGAGGTACTTGTACATGGAGCGGAGAGGTACTTGTACATGGAGCGGAGAGGTACTTGTACATGGAGCGGAGAGGTACTTGTACATTGAGCGGAGATGTACTTGTACATGGAGCGGAGATGTACTTGTACATGGATCGGAGAGGTACTTGTACATGAGAGCGGAGAGGTACTGTCGACACTTGTACATTGAGCGTAGAGGTACTGTCGACACTTGTACATTGAGCGGAGAGGTACTTGTACATGGAGCGGAGAGGTACTGTCGACACTTGTACATTGAGCGGAGAGGTACTTGTACATTGAGCGGAGAGGTACTTGTACATGGAGCGCAGAGGTACTTGTACATTGAGCGGAGAGGTACTTGTACATGGAGCGGAGAGGTACTTGTACATGAGAGCGGAGAGGTACTTGTACATGGAGCGGAGAGGTACTTGTACATTGAGCGGAGAGGTACTGTCGACACTTGTACATTCAGCGGAGAGGTACTTGTACATGGAGCGGAGAGGTACTGTCGATACTTGACATTGAGCGGAGAGGTACTTGTACATGGAGCGGAGAGGTATTTGTACATTGAGCGGAGAGGTACTTGTACATTGAGCGGAGAGGTACTGTCGACACTTGTACATTCAGCGGAGAGCTACTTGTACATGGAGCGGAGAGGTATTTGTACATTGAGCGGAGAGGTACTTGTACATGGAGCGGAGAGGTACTTGTACATAGAGCGGAGAGGTACTTATACATGGAGCGGAGAGGTATTTGTACATTGAGCGGAGAGGTACTTGTACATGGAGCGGAGAGGTACTTGTACATGAGAGCGGAGAGGTATTTGTACATGGAGCGGAAAGGTACTGTCGACACTTGTACATTGAGCGGAGAGCTACTTGTACATGGAGCGGAGAGGTACTTGTACATGAGAGCGGAGAGGTACTTGTACATGGAGCGGAGAGGTATTTGTACATGGAGCGGAGAGGTACTGTCGACACTTGACATTGAGCGGAGAGGTACTTGTACATGGAGCGGAGAGGTACTTGTACATGAGAGCGGAGAGGTATTTGTACATGGAGCGGAGAGGTACTGTCGACACTTGACATTGAGCGGAGAGGTACTTGTACATGGAGCGGAGAGGTACTTGTACATGGAGCGGAGAGGTACTTGTACATGGACCGGAGAGGTACTTGTACATGGAGCGGAGAGGTACTTGTACATGGAGCGGAGATGTACTTGTACATTGAGCGGAGAGGTACTTGTACATGGAGCAGAGATGTACTTGTACATGGAGCGGAGATGTACTTGTACATTGAGCGGAGAGGTACTTGTACATGGAGCGGAGAGGTACTTGTACATGGAGCGGAGATGTACTTGTACATGGAGCGGAGAGGTATTTGTACATGGAGCGGAGAGGTACTGTCGACACTTGACATTGAGCGGAGAGGTACTTGTACATGGAGCGGAGAGGTACTTGTACATGAGAGCGGAGAGGTATTTGTACATGGAGCGGAGAGGTACTGTCGACACTTGACATTGAGCGGAGAGGTACTTGTACATGGAGCGGAGAGGTACTTGTACATTGAGCGGAGAGGTACTTGTACATGGAGTGGAGATGTACTTGTACATGGAGCGGAGATGTACTTGTACATTGAGCGGAGAGGTACTTGTACATGGAGCGGAGATGTACTTGTACATGGAGCGGAGAGGTACTTGTACATGGAGCGGAGAGGTACTGTCGACACTTGACATTGAGCGGAGAGGTACTTGTACATGGAGCGGAGAGGTACTTGTACATGAGAGCGGAGAGGTATTTGTACATGGAGCGGAGAGGTACTGTCGACACTTGACATTGAGCGGAGAGGTACTTGTACATGGAGCGGAGAGGTACTTGTACATGGAGCGGAGAGGTACTTGTACATGGACCGGAGAGGTACTTGTACATGGAGCGGAGAGGTACTTGTACATGGAGCGGAGATGTACTTGTACATTGAGCGGAGAGGTACTTGTACATGGAGCAGAGATGTACTTGTACATGGAGCGGAGATGTACTTGTACATTGAGCGGAGAGGTACTTGTACATGGAGCGGAGAGGTACTTGTACATGGAGCGGAGATGTACTTGTACATGGAGCGGAGAGGTACTTGTACATGGAGCGGAGATGTACTTGTACATTGAGCGGAGAGGTACTTGTACATGGAGCAGAGATGTACTTGTACATGGAGCGGAGAGGTACTTGTACATGGAGCGGAGAGGTACTTGTACATGGAGCGGAGAGGTACTTGTACATGGAGCGGAGAGGTACTTGTACATTGAGCGGAGAGGTACTTGTACATGGAGCGGAGAGGTACTTGTACATTGAGCGGAGAGGTACTTGTACATGGAGCGGAGAGGTACTTGTACATGGAGCGGAGAGGTACTTGTACATGGAGCGGAGAGGTACTTGTACATGGAGCGGAGAGGTACTTGTACATTGAGCGGAGATGTACTTGTACATGGAGCGGAGATGTACTTGTACATGGATCGGAGAGGTACTTGTACATGAGAGCGGAGAGGTACTGTCGACACTTGTACATTGAGCGTAGAGGTACTGTCGACACTTGTACATTGAGCGGAGAGGTACTTGTACATGGAGCGGAGAGGTACTGTCGACACTTGTACATTGAGCGGAGAGGTACTTGTACATTGAGCGGAGAGGTACTTGTACATGGAGCGCAGAGGTACTTGTACATTGAGCGGAGAGGTACTTGTACATGGAGCGGAGAGGTACTTGTACATGAGAGCGGAGAGGTACTTGTACATGGAGCGGAGAGGTACTTGTACATTGAGCGGAGAGGTACTGTCGACACTTGTACATTCAGCGGAGAGGTACTTGTACATGGAGCGGAGAGGTACTGTCGATACTTGACATTGAGCGGAGAGGTACTTGTACATGGAGCGGAGAGGTATTTGTACATTGAGCGGAGAGGTACTTGTACATTGAGCGGAGAGGTACTGTCGACACTTGTACATTCAGCGGAGAGCTACTTGTACATGGAGCGGAGAGGTATTTGTACATTGAGCGGAGAGGTACTTGTACATGGAGCGGAGAGGTACTTGTACATAGAGCGGAGAGGTACTTATACATGGAGCGGAGAGGTATTTGTACATTGAGCGGAGAGGTACTTGTACATGGAGCGGAGAGGTACTTGTACATGAGAGCGGAGAGGTATTTGTACATGGAGCGGAAAGGTACTGTCGACACTTGTACATTGAGCGGAGAGCTACTTGTACATGGAGCGGAGAGGTACTTGTACATGAGAGCGGAGAGGTACTTGTACATGGAGCGGAGAGGTATTTGTACATGGAGCGGAGAGGTACTGTCGACACTTGACATTGAGCGGAGAGGTACTTGTACATGGAGCGGAGAGGTACTTGTACATGAGAGCGGAGAGGTATTTGTACATGGAGCGGAGAGGTACTGTCGACACTTGACATTGAGCGGAGAGGTACTTGTACATGGAGCGGAGAGGTACTTGTACATGGAGCGGAGAGGTACTTGTACATGGACCGGAGAGGTACTTGTACATGGAGCGGAGAGGTACTTGTACATGGAGCGGAGATGTACTTGTACATTGAGCGGAGAGGTACTTGTACATGGAGCAGAGATGTACTTGTACATGGAGCGGAGATGTACTTGTACATTGAGCGGAGAGGTACTTGTACATGGAGCGGAGAGGTACTTGTACATGGAGCGGAGATGTACTTGTACATGGAGCGGAGAGGTATTTGTACATGGAGCGGAGAGGTACTGTCGACACTTGACATTGAGCGGAGAGGTACTTGTACATGGAGCGGAGAGGTACTTGTACATGAGAGCGGAGAGGTATTTGTACATGGAGCGGAGAGGTACTGTCGACACTTGACATTGAGCGGAGAGGTACTTGTACATGGAGCGGAGAGGTACTTGTACATGGAGCGGAGAGGTACTTGTACATGGACCGGAGAGGTACTTGTACATGGAGCGGAGAGGTACTTGTACATGGAGCGGAGATGTACTTGTACATTGAGCGGAGAGGTACTTGTACATGGAGCAGAGATGTACTTGTACATGGAGCGGAGATGTACTTGTACATTGAGCGGAGAGGTACTTGTACATGGAGCGGAGAGGTACTTGTACATGGAGCGGAGATGTACTTGTACATGGAGCGGAGAGGTACTTGTACATGGAGCGGAGATGTACTTGTACATTGAGCGGAGAGGTACTTGTACATGGAGCAGAGATGTACTTGTACATGGAGCGGAGAGGTACTTGTACATGGAGCGGAGAGGTACTTGTACATGGAGCGGAGAGGTACTTGTACATGGAGCGGAGAGGTACTTGTACATTGAGCGGAGAGGTACTTGTACATTGAGCGGAGAGGTACTTGTACATGGAGCTAGGGCTGGGTATCGAGTTTCGATACTTACTTGGCACCGAAATGGAAACATCGATACTAAGGGGTATCGAAGCCTCCCTTGTCAATCAATACCAATTTTCGATACCAAAACAAAACAGCGTCATTGAGCCTATAAGCATGCGACATGCTTGCACGCCGCGCTCTAATACGGCTGGTGATTGGCTGTCATGTAGAGGCATGCAGGAAACGTTACGCCCACTTTAGCCGGTGTGTTTGTTGTGACTGTGAGCCAGGCGTGCGGTGCGGATAGTATACAAGAAGTTAGCCACTCAAGCTACTCCTATGCTGGATTACCATATGGCGAAGATGATGAAAAGCAGGAAAAGAAACAGAAACAACACGGACTGGTTTCCACAGACAAGAGAAATAATTGAGAGGTGGGTCAGCTCAGCTTACCGCAAGTTAGCGGTTATCAGATCCCTCAGTCTGACAAATCCATGCATCTGGCTGTGAGTTGTAGCATTAGATCGTTTAATTAATTGCCGCCGTAACGTTATGCGCAAGCGGGCATTGTGTATTTTTAGCAACTCGTTAACAAACGCTGATGTCATGATAGTTTGTTGAATGTAAATGCGATTCATTTGTGTCAAATTTTGAATTTTGATGTGTCAAAATTTGACACATCACTGTCTTTTGATGCCCACATAAAATCGGTCTGCCAAACATCATTCTACCACATGAGGAACATCTCCAAACTCAGGCCCTCACTCTCCAAATCTGATGCCGAAAGACTGGTCCATGCATTCATCACCTCACGCATCGACTACTGTAACTCACTGCTGGCAGGCCTCCCCGCCAAAAACATCCAGAGACTACAATATGTGCAAAACAGTGCCGCCCGTGTCCTCACAAAAACCCGGAAAAGTCACCACATCACCCCAGTCCTCCACTCCCTCCATTGGTTACCAGTAAACCAGCGCATCACCTACAAAACCCTCCTGCTCGTCTACAAGGCCACCAACCACCTCGGGCCGACCTACCTCCGGGACCTCCTCTCCCCCCAAACCTCATCCCGGACTCTCAGATCTGGCAGCCAAAACCTGCTTGCAATCCCACGCACAAGGCTCTCAACCATGGGAAATCGTGCCTTTTGTGCACTGGGGCCACGCCTGTGGAATCTGCTCCCAGGATCCATCCGGGCCTCGGACTCCCTTGCAGCCTTCAAAAGCAGCCTAAAGACCCACCTTTTTCACGCTGCGTTCGACTAGGGCCTGTTTTTAAATTCCTTTATTTAAGTGTTTTTATTTTATTTATTTTTTATTGTTATTTTTATTCTGTGTATTTTTCTCTTGTGAAGCACCTTGGGATGTCAGTTTTGACTTGAAAGTGTGCTATACAAATACAATTCATTATTTTTTATTTATTATTATTTATATTGATTGGCTAGTCAGTGAAGTTGAGCTGTCTCGTCAGATTTGACAAGAATGACGTTCTGTTGCAGCAGTGAGCACACTGATCTGCAACGCTAGCGTTAATGTTTAATTAATTAGCGTTATGTGCAAGCGGGCAGTTATCGCCCATGTATTTTTAGCAACTCGTTAACAAACGCTGATGTCATGATAGTTTGTTGAATATAAATGCGATTCACTTTGTGGCATATAAGGCTATATTGATAGGCTAGTCAATGCTCAACTAGTCTTCCATGCATGAAGTGGAGCCATCTCATCAGTTTGTACAAGAATAGAGTTCTGTTGCATCAGTGAGCATTAAACCCTGATTTGCAACTCTCTGTTTTGCACTGAAAACTATTCCACTGATTTATTTGTTTTAGCTACATTTCTTTCCTTTGTAGTACTCCAATATTTTTTGTAGGGACGGCAATACGTTTAGAGAACTTAAAGTTATGTTAAATACAGTAGGTTTTATTTTTTTCTGCTGTAAAACTTAAGATGGGGGGAAACTAAAGATTTGTAAAATAATTTCAATGTGTAATGCAGTTTTATTTTTGTTAAAATGGATTTTTCTAAAAATTGGTATCGAAAAAAGTATCGTTCAGGAACCGGTATCGAAATCCAAGTATCGAAACGGTATCGATATCGAAAAATTTTGAACGATACCCAGCCCTACATGGAGCGCAGATGTACTTGTACATTGAGCGGAGAGGTACTTGTACATGGAGTGGAGATGTACTTGTACATTGAGCGGAGAGGTACTGGTACATGGAGCGGAGATGTACTTGTACATTGAGCGGAGAGGTACTTGTACATGGAGTGGAGATGTACTTGTACATTGAGCGGAGAGGTACTGGTACATGGAACGGAGATGTACTTGTACATTGAGCGGAGAGGTACTTGTACATGGAGTGGAGATGTACTTGTACATGGAGCGGAGATGTACTTGTACATTGAGCGGAGAGGTACTTGTACATGGAGCGGAGATGTACTTGTACATGGAGCGGAGAGGTACTTGTACATGGAGCGGAGAGGTACTTGTACATGGAGCGGAGAGGTACTTGTACATGGAGCGGAGAGGTACTTGTACATTGAGCGGAGATGTACTTGTACATGGAGCAGAGATGTACTTGTACATGGATCGGAGAGGTACTTGTACATGAGAGCGGAGAGGTACTGTCGACACTTGTACATTGAGCGTAGAGGTACTGTCGACACTTGTACATTGAGCGGAGAGGTACTTGTACATGGAGCGGAGAGGTACTGTCGACACTTGTACATTGAGCGGAGAGGTACTTGTACATTGAGCGGAGAGGTACTTGTACATGGAGCGCAGAGGTACTTGTACATTGAGCGGAGAGGTACTTGTACATGGAGCGGAGAGGTACTTGTACATGAGAGCGGAGAGGTACTTGTACATGGAGCGGAGAGGTACTTGTACATTGAGCGGAGAGGTACTGTCGACACTTGTACATTCAGCGGAGAGGTACTTGTACATGGAGCGGAGAGGTACTGTCGATACTTGACATTGAGCGGAGAGGTACTTGTACATGGAGCGGAGAGGTACTTGTACATGGAGCGGAGAGGTACTTGTACATTGAGCGGAGAGGTACTTGTACATGGAGCGGAGAGGTACTTGTACATTGAGCGGAGAGGTACTTGTACATGGAGCGGAGAGGTACTTGTACATGGAGCGGAGAGGTACTTGTACATGGAGCGGAGAGGTACTTGTACATGGAGCAGAGAGGTACTTGTACATTGAGCGGAGATGTACTTGTACATGGAGCGGAGATGTACTTGTACATGGATCGGAGAGGTACTTGTACATGAGAGCGGAGAGGTACTGTCGACACTTGTACATTGAGCGTAGAGGTACTGTCGACACTTGTACATTGAGCGGAGAGGTACTTGTACATGGAGCGGAGAGGTACTGTCGACACTTGTACATTGAGCGGAGAGGTACTTGTACATTGAGCGGAGAGGTACTTGTACATGGAGCGCAGAGGTACTTGTACATTGAGCGGAGAGGTACTTGTACATGGAGCGGAGAGGTACTTGTACATGAGAGCGGAGAGGTACTTGTACATGGAGCGGAGAGGTACTTGTACATTGAGCGGAGAGGTACTGTCGACACTTGTACATTCAGCGGAGAGGTACTTGTACATGGAGCGGAGAGGTACTGTCGATACTTGACATTGAGCGGAGAGGTACTTGTACATGGAGCGGAGAGGTATTTGTACATTGAGCGGAGAGGTACTTGTACATTGAGCGGAGAGGTACTGTCGACACTTGTACATTCAGCGGAGAGCTACTTGTACATGGAGCGGAGAGGTATTTGTACATTGAGCGGAGAGGTACTTGTACATGGAGCGGAGAGGTACTTGTACATAGAGCGGAGAGGTACTTATACATGGAGCGGAGAGGTATTTGTACATTGAGCGGAGAGGTACTTGTACATGGAGCGGATAGGTACTTGTACATGAGAGCGGAGAGGTATTTGTACATGGAGCGGAAAGGTACTGTCGACACTTGTACATTGAGCGGAGAGCTACTTGTACATGGAGCGGAGAGGTACTTGTACATGAGAGCGGAGAGGTACTTGTACATGGAGCGGAGAGGTATTTGTACATGGAGCGGAGAGGTACTGTCGACACTTGACATTGAGCGGAGAGGTACTTGTACATGGAGCGGAGAGGTACTTGTACATGAGAGCGGAGAGGTATTTGTACATGGAGCGGAGAGGTACTGTCGACACTTGACATTGAGCGGAGAGGTACTTGTACATGGAGCGGAGAGGTACTTGTACATGGAGCGGAGAGGTACTTGTACATGGACCGGAGAGGTACTTGTACATGGAGCGGAGAGGTACTTGTACATGGAGCGGAGATGTACTTGTACATTGAGCGGAGAGGTACTTGTACATGGAGCAGAGATGTACTTGTACATGGAGCGGAGATGTACTTGTACATTGAGCGGAGAGGTACTTGTACATGGAGCGGAGAGGTACTTGTACATGGAGCGGAGATGTACTTGTACATGGAGCGGAGAGGTACTTGTACATGGAGCGGAGATGTACTTGTACATTGAGCGGAGAGGTACTTGTACATGGAGCAGAGATGTACTTGTACATGGAGCGGAGAGGTACTTGTACATGGAGCGGAGAGGTACTTGTACATGGAGCGGAGAGGTACTTGTACATGGAGCGGAGAGGTACTTGTACATTGAGCGGAGAGGTACTTGTACATGGAGCGGAGAGGTACTTGTACATTGAGCGGAGAGGTACTTGTACATGGAGCGGAGAGGTACTTGTACATGGAGCGGAGAGGTACTTGTACATGGAGCGGAGAGGTACTTGTACATGGAGCGGAGAGGTACTTGTACATTGAGCGGAGATGTACTTGTACATGGAGCGGAGATGTACTTGTACATGGATCGGAGAGGTACTTGTACATGAGAGCGGAGAGGTACTGTCGACACTTGTACATTGAGCGTAGAGGTACTGTCGACACTTGTACATTGAGCGGAGAGGTACTTGTACATGGAGCGGAGAGGTACTGTCGACACTTGTACATTGAGCGGAGAGGTACTTGTACATTGAGCGGAGAGGTACTTGTACATGGAGCGCAGAGGTACTTGTACATTGAGCGGAGAGGTACTTGTACATGGAGCGGAGAGGTACTTGTACATGAGAGCGGAGAGGTACTTGTACATGGAGCGGAGAGGTACTTGTACATTGAGCGGAGAGGTACTGTCGACACTTGTACATTCAGCGGAGAGGTACTTGTACATGGAGCGGAGAGGTACTGTCGATACTTGACATTGAGCGGAGAGGTACTTGTACATGGAGCGGAGAGGTATTTGTACATTGAGCGGAGAGGTACTTGTACATTGAGCGGAGAGGTACTGTCGACACTTGTACATTCAGCGGAGAGCTACTTGTACATGGAGCGGAGAGGTATTTGTACATTGAGCGGAGAGGTACTTGTACATGGAGCGGAGAGGTACTTGTACATAGAGCGGAGAGGTACTTATACATGGAGCGGAGAGGTATTTGTACATTGAGCGGAGAGGTACTTGTACATGGAGCGGAGAGGTACTTGTACATGAGAGCGGAGAGGTATTTGTACATGGAGCGGAAAGGTACTGTCGACACTTGTACATTGAGCGGAGAGCTACTTGTACATGGAGCGGAGAGGTACTTGTACATGAGAGCGGAGAGGTACTTGTACATGGAGCGGAGAGGTATTTGTACATGGAGCGGAGAGGTACTGTCGACACTTGACATTGAGCGGAGAGGTACTTGTACATGGAGCGGAGAGGTACTTGTACATGAGAGCGGAGAGGTATTTGTACATGGAGCGGAGAGGTACTGTCGACACTTGACATTGAGCGGAGAGGTACTTGTACATGGAGCGGAGAGGTACTTGTACATGGAGCGGAGAGGTACTTGTACATGGACCGGAGAGGTACTTGTACATGGAGCGGAGAGGTACTTGTACATGGATCGGAGATGTACTTGTACATGGATCGGAGAGGTACTTGTACATGAGAGCGGAGAGGTACTGTCGACACTTGTACATTGAGCGTAGAGGTACTGTCGACACTTGTACATTGAGCGGAGAGGTACTTGTACATGGAGCGGAGAGGTACTGTCGACACTTGTACATTGAGCGGAGAGGTACTTGTACATTGAGCGGAGAGGTACTTGTACATGGAGCGCAGAGGTACTTGTACATTGAGCGGAGAGGTACTTGTACATGGAGCGGAGAGGTACTTGTACATGAGAGCGGAGAGGTACTTGTACATGGAGCGGAGAGGTACTTGTACATTGAGCGGAGAGGTACTGTCGACACTTGTACATTCAGCGGAGAGGTACTTGTACATGGAGCGGAGAGGTACTGTCGATACTTGACATTGAGCGGAGAGGTACTTGTACATGGAGCGGATAGGTACTTGTACATGGAGCGGAGAGGTACTTGTACATGGAGCGGAGAGGTACTTGTACATTGAGCGGAGAGGTACTTGTACATAGAGCGGAGAGGTACTTGTACATTGAGCGGAGAGGTACTTGTACATGGAGCGGAGAGGTACTTGTACATGGAGCGGAGAGGTACTTGTACATGGAGCGGAGAGGTACTTGTACATGGAGCGGAGAGGTACTTGTACATTGAGCGGAGATGTACTTGTACATGGAGCGGAGATGTACTTGTACATGGATCGGAGAGGTACTTGTACATGAGAGCGGAGAGGTACTGTCGACACTTGTACATTGAGCGTAGAGGTACTGTCGACACTTGTACATTGAGCGGAGAGGTACTTGTACATGGAGCGGAGAGGTACTGTCGACACTTGTACATTGAGCGGAGAGGTACTTGTACATTGAGCGGAGAGGTACTTGTACATGGAGCGCAGAGGTACTTGTACATTGAGCGGAGAGGTACTTGTACATGGAGCGGAGAGGTACTTGTACATGAGAGCGGAGAGGTACTTGTACATGGAGCGGAGAGGTACTTGTACATTGAGCGGAGAGGTACTGTCGACACTTGTACATTCAGCGGAGAGGTACTTGTACATGGAGCGGAGAGGTACTGTCGATACTTGACATTGAGCGGAGAGGTACTTGTACATGGAGCGGAGAGGTATTTGTACATTGAGCGGAGAGGTACTTGTACATTGAGCGGAGAGGTACTGTCGACACTTGTACATTCAGCGGAGAGCTACTTGTACATGGAGCGGAGAGGTATTTGTACATTGAGCGGAGAGGTACTTGTACATGGAGCGGAGAGGTACTTGTACATAGAGCGGAGAGGTACTTATACATGGAGCGGAGAGGTATTTGTACATTGAGCGGAGAGGTACTTGTACATGGAGCGGAGAGGTACTTGTACATGAGAGCGGAGAGGTATTTGTACATGGAGCGGAAAGGTACTGTCGACACTTGTACATTGAGCGGAGAGCTACTTGTACATGGAGCGGAGAGGTACTTGTACATGAGAGCGGAGAGGTACTTGTACATGGAGCGGAGAGGTATTTGTACATGGAGCGGAGAGGTACTGTCGACACTTGACATTGAGCGGAGAGGTACTTGTACATGGAGCGGAGAGGTACTTGTACATGAGAGCGGAGAGGTATTTGTACATGGAGCGGAGAGGTACTGTCGACACTTGACATTGAGCGGAGAGGTACTTGTACATGGAGCGGAGAGGTACTTGTACATGGAGCGGAGAGGTACTTGTACATGGAGCGGAGAGGTACTTGTACATGGAGCGGAGATGTACTTGTACATTGAGCGGAGAGGTACTTGTACATGGAGCAGAGATGTACTTGTACATGGAGCGGAGATGTACTTGTACATTGAGCGGAGAGGTACTTGTACATGGAGCGGAGAGGTACTTGTACATGGAGCGGAGATGTACTTGTACATGGAGCGGAGAGGTACTTGTACATGGAGCGGAGATGTACTTGTACATTGAGCGGAGAGGTACTTGTACATGGAGCAGAGATGTACTTGTACATGGAGCGGAGAGGTACTTGTACATGGAGCGGAGAGGTACTTGTACATGGAGCGGAGAGGTACTTGTACATGGAGCGGAGAGGTACTTGTACATTGAGCGGAGAGGTACTTGTACATGGAGCGGAGAGGTACTTGTACATTGAGCGGAGAGGTACTTGTACATGGAGCGGAGAGGTACTTGTACATGGAGCGGAGAGGTACTTGTACATGGAGCGGAGAGGTACTTGTACATGGAGCGGAGAGGTACTTGTACATTGAGCGGAGATGTACTTGTACATGGAGCGGAGATGTACTTGTACATGGATCGGAGAGGTACTTGTACATGAGAGCGGAGAGGTACTGTCGACACTTGTACATTGAGCGTAGAGGTACTGTCGACACTTGTACATTGAGCGGAGAGGTACTTGTACATGGAGCGGAGAGGTACTGTCGACACTTGTACATTGAGCGGAGAGGTACTTGTACATTGAGCGGAGAGGTACTTGTACATGGAGCGCAGAGGTACTTGTACATTGAGCGGAGAGGTACTTGTACATGGAGCGGAGAGGTACTTGTACATGAGAGCGGAGAGGTACTTGTACATGGAGCGGAGAGGTACTTGTACATTGAGCGGAGAGGTACTGTCGACACTTGTACATTCAGCGGAGAGGTACTTGTACATGGAGCGGAGAGGTACTGTCGATACTTGACATTGAGCGGAGAGGTACTTGTACATGGAGCGGAGAGGTATTTGTACATTGAGCGGAGAGGTACTTGTACATTGAGCGGAGAGGTACTGTCGACACTTGTACATTCAGCGGAGAGCTACTTGTACATGGAGCGGAGAGGTATTTGTACATTGAGCGGAGAGGTACTTGTACATGGAGCGGAGAGGTACTTGTACATAGAGCGGAGAGGTACTTATACATGGAGCGGATAGGTATTTGTACATTGAGCGGAGAGGTACTTGTACATGGAGCGGAGAGGTACTTGTACATGAGAGCGGAGAGGTATTTGTACATGGAGCGGAAAGGTACTGTCGACACTTGTACATTGAGCGGAGAGCTACTTGTACATGGAGCGGAGAGGTACTTGTACATGAGAGCGGAGAGGTACTTGTACATGGAGCGGAGAGGTATTTGTACATGGAGCGGAGAGGTACTGTCGACACTTGACATTGAGCGGAGAGGTACTTGTACATGGAGCGGAGAGGTACTTGTACATGAGAGCGGAGAGGTATTTGTACATGGAGCGGAGAGGTACTGTCGACACTTGACATTGAGCGGAGAGGTACTTGTACATGGAGCGGAGAGGTACTTGTACATGGAGCGGAGAGGTACTTGTACATGGACCGGAGAGGTACTTGTACATGGAGCGGAGAGGTACTTGTACATGGATCGGATATGTACTTGTACATGGATCGGAGAGGTACTTGTACATGAGAGCGGAGAGGTACTGTCGACACTTGTACATTGAGCGTAGAGGTACTGTCGACACTTGTACATTGAGCGGAGAGGTACTTGTACATGGAGCGGAGAGGTACTGTCGACACTTGTACATTGAGCGGAGAGGTACTTGTACATTGAGCGGAGAGGTACTTGTACATGGAGCGCAGAGGTACTTGTACATTGAGCGGAGAGGTACTTGTACATGGAGCGGAGAGGTACTTGTACATGAGAGCGGAGAGGTACTTGTACATGGAGCGGAGAGGTACTTGTACATTGAGCGGAGAGGTACTGTCGACACTTGTACATTCAGCGGAGAGGTACTTGTACATGGAGCGGAGAGGTACTGTCGATACTTGACATTGAGCGGAGAGGTACTTGTACATGGAGCGGAGAGGTACTTGTACATGGAGCGGAGAGGTACTTGTACATGGAGCGGAGAGGTACTTGTACATTGAGCGGAGAGGTACTTGTACATGGAGCGGAGAGGTACTTGTACATTGAGCGGAGAGGTACTTGTACATGGAGCGGAGAGGTACTTGTACATGGAGCGGAGAGGTACTTGTACATGGAGCGGAGAGGTACTTGTACATGGAGCGGAGAGGTACTTGTACATTGAGCGGAGATGTACTTGTACATGGAGCGGAGATGTACTTGTACATGGATCGGAGAGGTACTTGTACATGAGAGCGGAGAGGTACTGTCGACACTTGTACATTGAGCGTAGAGGTACTGTCGACACTTGTACATTGAGCGGAGAGGTACTTGTACATGGAGCGGAGAGGTACTGTCGACACTTGTACATTGAGCGGAGAGGTACTTGTACATTGAGCGGAGAGGTACTTGTACATGGAGCGCAGAGGTACTTGTACATTGAGCGGAGAGGTACTTGTACATGGAGCGGAGAGGTACTTGTACATGAGAGCGGAGAGGTACTTGTACATGGAGCGGAGAGGTACTTGTACATTGAGCGGAGAGGTACTGTCGACACTTGTACATTCAGCGGAGAGGTACTTGTACATGGAGCGGAGAGGTACTGTCGATACTTGACATTGAGCGGAGAGGTACTTGTACATGGAGCGGAGAGGTATTTGTACATTGAGCGGAGAGGTACTTGTACATTGAGCGGAGAGGTACTGTCGACACTTGTACATTCAGCGGAGAGCTACTTGTACATGGAGCGGAGAGGTATTTGTACATTGAGCGGAGAGGTACTTGTACATGGAGCGGAGAGGTACTTGTACATAGAGCGGAGAGGTACTTATACATGGAGCGGAGAGGTATTTGTACATTGAGCGGAGAGGTACTTGTACATGGAGCGGAGAGGTACTTGTACATGAGAGCGGAGAGGTATTTGTACATGGAGCGGAAAGGTACTGTCGACACTTGTACATTGAGCGGAGAGCTACTTGTACATGGAGCGGAGAGGTACTTGTACATGAGAGCGGAGAGGTACTTGTACATGGAGCGGAGAGGTATTTGTACATGGAGCGGAGAGGTACTGTCGACACTTGACATTGAGCGGAGAGGTACTTGTACATGGAGCGGAGAGGTACTTGTACATGAGAGCGGAGAGGTATTTGTACATGGAGCGGAGAGGTACTGTCGACACTTGACATTGAGCGGAGAGGTACTTGTACATGGAGCGGAGAGGTACTTGTACATGGAGCGGAGAGGTACTTGTACATGGACCGGAGAGGTACTTGTACATGGAGCGGAGAGGTACTTGTACATGGATCGGAGATGTACTTGTACATGGATCGGAGAGGTACTTGTACATGAGAGCGGAGAGGTACTGTCGACACTTGTACATTGAGCGTAGAGGTACTGTCGACACTTGTACATTGAGCGGAGAGGTACTTGTACATGGAGCGGAGAGGTACTGTCGACACTTGTACATTGAGCGGAGAGGTACTTGTACATTGAGCGGAGAGGTACTTGTACATGGAGCGCAGAGGTACTTGTACATTGAGCGGAGAGGTACTTGTACATGGAGCGGAGAGGTACTTGTACATGAGAGCGGAGAGGTACTTGTACATGGAGCGGAGAGGTACTTGTACATTGAGCGGAGAGGTACTGTCGACACTTGTACATTCAGCGGAGAGGTACTTGTACATGGAGCGGAGAGGTACTGTCGATACTTGACATTGAGCGGAGAGGTACTTGTACATGGAGCGGAGAGGTACTTGTACATGGAGCGGAGAGGTACTTGTACATGGAGCGGAGAGGTACTTGTACATTGAGCGGAGAGGTACTTGTACATGGAGTGGAGAGGTACTTGTACATTGAGCGGAGAGGTACTTGTACATGGAGCGGAGAGGTACTTGTACATGGAGCGGAGAGGTACTTGTACATGGAGCGGAGAGGTACTTGTACATGGAGCGGAGAGGTACTTGTACATTGAGCGGAGATGTACTTGTACATGGAGCGGAGATGTACTTGTACATGGATCGGAGAGGTACTTGTACATGAGAGCGGAGAGGTACTGTCGACACTTGTACATTGAGCGTAGAGGTACTGTCGACACTTGTACATTGAGCGGAGAGGTACTTGTACATGGAGCGGAGAGGTACTGTCGACACTTGTACATTGAGCGGAGAGGTACTTGTACATTGAGCGGAGAGGTACTTGTACATGGAGCGCAGAGGTACTTGTACATTGAGCGGAGAGGTACTTGTACATGGAGCGGAGAGGTACTTGTACATGAGAGCGGAGAGGTACTTGTACATGGAGCGGAGAGGTACTTGTACATTGAGCGGAGAGGTACTGTCGACACTTGTACATTCAGCGGAGAGGTACTTGTACATGGAGCGGAGAGGTACTGTCGATACTTGACATTGAGCGGAGAGGTACTTGTACATGGAGCGGAGAGGTATTTGTACATTGAGCGGAGAGGTACTTGTACATTGAGCGGAGAGGTACTGTCGACACTTGTACATTCAGCGGAGAGCTACTTGTACATGGAGCGGAGAGGTATTTGTACATTGAGCGGAGAGGTACTTGTACATGGAGCGGAGAGGTACTTGTACATAGAGCGGAGAGGTACTTATACATGGAGCGGAGAGGTATTTGTACATTGAGCGGAGAGGTACTTGTACATGGAGCGGAGAGGTACTTGTACATGAGAGCGGAGAGGTATTTGTACATGGAGCGGAAAGGTACTGTCGACACTTGTACATTGAGCGGAGAGCTACTTGTACATGGAGCGGAGAGGTACTTGTACATGAGAGCGGAGAGGTACTTGTACATGGAGCGGAGAGGTATTTGTACATGGAGCGGAGAGGTACTGTCGACACTTGACATTGAGCGGAGAGGTACTTGTACATGGAGCGGAGAGGTACTTGTACATGAGAGCGGAGAGGTATTTGTACATGGAGCGGAGAGGTACTGTCGACACTTGACATTGAGCGGAGAGGTACTTGTACATGGAGCGGAGAGGTACTTGTACATGGAGCGGAGAGGTACTTGTACATGGACCGGAGAGGTACTTGTACATGGAGCGGAGAGGTACTTGTACATGGAGCGGAGATGTACTTGTACATTGAGCGGAGAGGTACTTGTACATGGAGCAGAGATGTACTTGTACATGGAGCGGAGATGTACTTGTACATTAAGCGGAGAGGTACTTGTACATGGAGCGGAGAGGTACTTGTACATGGAGCGGAGATGTACTTGTACATGGAGCGGAGAGGTACTTGTACATGGAGCGGAGATGTACTTGTACATTGAGCGGAGAGGTACTTGTACATGGAGCAGAGATGTACTTGTACATGGAGCGGAGAGGTACTTGTACATGGAGCGGAGAGGTACTTGTACATGGAGCGGAGAGGTACTTGTACATGGAGCGGAGAGGTACTTGTACATTGAGCGGAGAGGTACTTGTACATGGAGCGGAGAGGTACTTGTACATTGAGCGGAGAGGTACTTGTACATGGAGCGGAGAGGTACTTGTACATGGAGCGGAGAGGTACTTGTACATGGAGCGGAGAGGTACTTGTACATGGAGCGGAGAGGTACTTGTACATTGAGCGGAGATGTACTTGTACATGGAGCGGAGATGTACTTGTACATGGATCGGAGAGGTACTTGTACATGAGAGCGGAGAGGTACTGTCGACACTTGTACATTGAGCGTAGAGGTACTGTCGACACTTGTACATTGAGCGGAGAGGTACTTGTACATGGAGCGGAGAGGTACTGTCGACACTTGTACATTGAGCGGAGAGGTACTTGTACATTGAGCGGAGAGGTACTTGTACATGGAGCGCAGAGGTACTTGTACATTGAGCGGAGAGGTACTTGTACATGGAGCGGAGAGGTACTTGTACATGAGAGCGGAGAGGTACTTGTACATGGAGCGGAGAGGTACTTGTACATTGAGCGGAGAGGTACTGTCGACACTTGTACATTCAGCGGAGAGGTACTTGTACATGGAGCGGAGAGGTACTGTCGATACTTGACATTGAGCGGAGAGGTACTTGTACATGGAGCGGAGAGGTATTTGTACATTGAGCGGAGAGGTACTTGTACATTGAGCGGAGAGGTACTGTCGACACTTGTACATTCAGCGGAGAGCTACTTGTACATGGAGCGGAGAGGTATTTGTACATTGAGCGGAGAGGTACTTGTACATGGAGCGGAGAGGTACTTGTACATAGAGCGGAGAGGTACTTATACATGGAGCGGAGAGGTATTTGTACATTGAGCGGAGAGGTACTTGTACATGGAGCGGAGAGGTACTTGTACATGAGAGCGGAGAGGTATTTGTACATGGAGCGGAAAGGTACTGTCGACACTTGTACATTGAGCGGAGAGCTACTTGTACATGGAGCGGAGAGGTACTTGTACATGAGAGCGGAGAGGTACTTGTACATGGAGCGGAGAGGTATTTGTACATGGAGCGGAGAGGTACTGTCGACACTTGACATTGAGCGGAGAGGTACTTGTACATGGAGCGGAGAGGTACTTGTACATGAGAGCGGAGAGGTATTTGTACATGGAGCGGAGAGGTACTGTCAACACTTGACATTGAGCGGAGAGGTACTTGTACATGGAGCGGAGAGGTACTTGTACATGGAGCGGAGAGGTACTTGTACATGGACCGGAGAGGTACTTGTACATGGAGCGGAGAGGTACTTGTACATGGAGCGGAGATGTACTTGTACATTGAGCGGAGAGGTACTTGTACATGGAGCAGAGATGTACTTGTACATGGAGCGGAGATGTACTTGTACATTGAGCGGAGAGGTACTTGTACATGGAGCGGAGAGGTACTTGTACATGGAGCGGAGATGTACTTGTACATGGAGCGGAGAGGTACTTGTACATGGAGCGGAGATGTACTTGTACATTGAGCGGAGAGGTACTTGTACATGGAGCGGAGAGGTACTTGTACATGGAGCGGAGAGGTACTTGTACATGGAGCGGAGAGGTACTTGTACATTGAGCGGAGAGGTACTTGTACATGGAGCGGAGAGGTACTTGTACATTGAGCGGAGAGGTACTTGTACATGGAGCGGAGAGGTACTTGTACATGGAGCGGAGAGGTACTTGTACATGGAGCGGAGAGGTACTTGTACATGGAGCGGAGAGGTACTTGTACATTGAGCGGAGATGTACTTGTACATGGAGCGGAGATGTACTTGTACATGGATCGGAGAGGTACTTGTACATGAGAGCGGAGAGGTACTGTCGACACTTGTACATTGAGCGTAGAGGTACTGTCGACACTTGTACATTGAGCGGAGAGGTACTTGTACATGGAGCGGAGAGGTACTGTCGACACTTGTACATTGAGCGGAGAGGTACTTGTACATTGAGCGGAGAGGTACTTGTACATGGAGCGCAGAGGTACTTGTACATTGAGCGGAGAGGTACTTGTACATGGAGCGGAGAGGTACTTGTACATGAGAGCGGAGAGGTACTTGTACATGGAGCGGAGAGGTACTTGTACATTGAGCGGAGAGGTACTGTCGACACTTGTACATTCAGCGGAGAGGTACTTGTACATGGAGCGGAGAGGTACTGTCGATACTTGACATTGAGCGGAGAGGTACTTGTACATGGAGCGGAGAGGTATTTGTACATTGAGCGGAGAGGTACTTGTACATTGAGCGGAGAGGTACTGTCGACACTTGTACATTCAGCGGAGAGCTACTTGTACATGGAGCGGAGAGGTATTTGTACATTGAGCGGAGAGGTACTTGTACATGGAGCGGAGAGGTACTTGTACATAGAGCGGAGAGGTACTTATACATGGAGCGGAGAGGTATTTGTACATTGAGCGGAGAGGTACTTGTACATGGAGCGGAGAGGTACTTGTACATGAGAGCGGAGAGGTATTTGTACATGGAGCGGAAAGGTACTGTCGACACTTGTACATTGAGCGGAGAGCTACTTGTACATGGAGCGGAGAGGTACTTGTACATGAGAGCGGAGAGGTACTTGTACATGGAGCGGAGAGGTATTTGTACATGGAGCGGAGAGGTACTGTCGACACTTGACATTGAGCGGAGAGGTACTTGTACATGGAGCGGAGAGGTACTTGTACATGAGAGCGGAGAGGTATTTGTACATGGAGCGGAGAGGTACTGTCGACACTTGACATTGAGCGGAGAGGTACTTGTACATGGAGCGGAGAGGTACTTGTACATGGAGCGGAGAGGTACTTGTACATGGACCGGAGAGGTACTTGTACATGGAGCGGAGAGGTACTTGTACATGGAGCGGAGATGTACTTGTACATTGAGCGGAGAGGTACTTGTACATGGAGCAGAGATGTACTTGTACATGGAGCGGAGATGTACTTGTACATTGAGCGGAGAGGTACTTGTACATGGAGCGGAGAGGTACTTGTACATGGAGCGGAGATGTACTTGTACATGGAGCGGAGAGGTACTTGTACATGGAGCGGAGATGTACTTGTACATTGAGCGGAGAGGTACTTGTACATGGAGCAGAGATGTACTTGTACATGGAGCGGAGAGGTACTTGTACATGGAGCGGAGAGGTACTTGTACATGGAGCGGAGAGGTACTTGTACATGGAGCGGAGAGGTACTTGTACATTGAGCGGAGAGGTACTTGTACATGGAGCGGAGAGGTACTTGTACATTGAGCAGAGAGGTACTTGTACATGGAGCGGAGAGGTACTTGTACATGGAGCGGAGAGGTACTTGTACATGGAGCGGAGAGGTACTTGTACATGGAGCGGAGAGGTACTTGTACATTGAGCGGAGATGTACTTGTACATGGAGCGGAGATGTACTTGTACATGGATCGGAGAGGTACTTGTACATGAGAGCGGAGAGGTACTGTCGACACTTGTACATTGAGCGTAGAGGTACTGTCGACACTTGTACATTGAGCGGAGAGGTACTTGTACATGGAGCGGAGAGGTACTGTCGACACTTGTACATTGAGCGGAGAGGTACTTGTACATTGAGCGGAGAGGTACTTGTACATGGAGCGCAGAGGTACTTGTACATTGAGCGGATAGGTACTTGTACATGGAGCGGAGAGGTACTTGTACATGAGAGCGGAGAGGTACTTGTACATGGAGCGGAGAGGTACTTGTACATTGAGCGGAGAGGTACTGTCGACACTTGTACATTCAGCGGAGAGGTACTTGTACATGGAGCGGAGAGGTACTGTCGATACTTGACATTGAGCGGAGAGGTACTTGTACATGGAGCGGAGAGGTATTTGTACATTGAGCGGAGAGGTACTTGTACATTGAGCGGAGAGGTACTGTCGACACTTGTACATTCAGCGGAGAGCTACTTGTACATGGAGCGGAGAGGTATTTGTACATTGAGCGGAGAGGTACTTGTACATGGAGCGGAGAGGTACTTGTACATAGAGCGGAGAGGTACTTATACATGGAGCGGAGAGGTATTTGTACATTGAGCGGAGAGGTACTTGTACATGGAGCGGAGAGGTACTTGTACATGAGAGCGGAGAGGTATTTGTACATGGAGCGGAAAGGTACTGTCGACACTTGTACATTGAGCGGAGAGCTACTTGTACATGGAGCGGAGAGGTACTTGTACATGAGAGCGGAGAGGTACTTGTACATGGAGCGGAGAGGTATTTGTACATGGAGCGGAGAGGTACTGTCGACACTTGACATTGAGCGGAGAGGTACTTGTACATGGAGCGGAGAGGTACTTGTACATGAGAGCGGAGAGGTATTTGTACATGGAGCGGAGAGGTACTGTCGACACTTGACATTGAGCGGAGAGGTACTTGTACATGGAGCGGAGAGGTACTTGTACATGGAGCGGAGAGGTACTTGTACATGGACCGGAGAGGTACTTGTACATGGAGCGGAGAGGTACTTGTACATGGAGCGGAGATGTACTTGTACATTGAGCGGAGAGGTACTTGTACATGGAGCAGAGATGTACTTGTACATGGAGCGGAGATGTACTTGTACATTAAGCGGAGAGGTACTTGTACATGGAGCGGAGAGGTACTTGTACATGGAGCGGAGATGTACTTGTACATGGAGCGGAGAGGTATTTGTACATGGAGCGGAGAGGTACTGTCGACACTTGACATTGAGCGGAGAGGTACTTGTACATGGAGCGGAGAGGTACTTGTACATGAGAGCGGAGAGGTATTTGTACATGGAGCGGAGAGGTACTGTCGACACTTGACATTGAGCGGAGAGGTACTTGTACATGGAGCGGAGAGGTACTTGTACATGGAGCGGAGAGGTACTTGTACATGGACCGGAGAGGTACTTGTACATGGAGCGGAGAGGTACTTGTACATGGAGCGGAGATGTACTTGTACATTGAGCGGAGAGGTACTTGTACATGGAGCAGAGATGTACTTGTACATGGAGCGGAGATGTACTTGTACATTGAGCGGAGAGGTACTTGTACATGGAGCGGAGAGGTACTTGTACATGGAGCGGAGATGTACTTGTACATGGAGCGGAGAGGTACTTGTACATGGAGCGGAGATGTACTTGTACATTGAGCGGAGAGGTACTTGTACATGGAGCAGAGATGTACTTGTACATGGAGCGGAGAGGTACTTGTACATGGAGCGGAGAGGTACTTGTACATGGAGCGGAGAGGTACTTGTACATGGAGCGGAGAGGTACTTGTACATTGAGCGGAGAGGTACTTGTACATTGAGCGGAGAGGTACTTGTACATGGAGCTAGGGCTGGGTATCGAGTTTCGATACTTACTTGGCACCGAAATGGAAACATCGATACTAAGGGGTATCGAAGCCTCCCTTGTCAATCGATACCAATTTTCGATACCAAAACAAAACAGCGTCATTGAGCCTATAAGCATGCAACATGCTTGCACGCCGCGCTCTAATACGGCTGGTGATTGGCTGTCATGTAGAGGCATGCAGGAAACGTTACGCCCACTTTAGCCGGTGTGTTTGTTGTGACTGTGAGCCAGGCGTGCGGTGCGGATAGTATACAAGAAGTTAGCCACTCAAGCTACTCCTATGCTGGATTACCATATGGCGAAGATGATGAAAAGCAGGAAAAGAAACAGAAACAACACGGACTGGTTTCCACAGACAAGAGAAATAATTGAGAGGTGGGTCAGCTCAGCTTACCGCAAGTTAGCGGTTATCAGATCCCTCAGTCTGACAAATCCATGCATCTGGCTGTGAGTTGTAGCATTAGATCGTTTAATTAATTGCCGCCGTAACGTTATGCGCAAGCGGGCATTGTGTATTTTTAGCAACTCGTTAACAAACGCTGATGTCATGATAGTTTGTTGAATGTAAATGCGATTCATTTATATTGATTGGCTAGTCAGTGAAGTTGAGCTGTCTCGTCAGATTTGACAAGAATGACGTTCTGTTGCAGCAGTGAGCACACTGATCTGCAACGCTAGCGTTAATGTTTAATTAATTAGCGTTATGTGCAAGCGGGCAGTTATCGCCCATGTATTTTTAGCAACTCGTTAACAAACGCTGATGTCATGATAGTTTGTTGAATATAAATGCGATTCACTTTGTGGCATATAAGGCTATATTGATAGGCTAGTCAATGCTCAACTAGTCTTCCATGCATGAAGTGGAGCCATCTCATCAGTTTGTACAAGAATAGAGTTCTGTTGCATCAGTGAGCATTAAACCCTGATTTGCAACTCTCTGTTTTGCACTGAAAACTATTCCACTGATTTATTTGTTTTAGCTACATTTCTTTCCTTTGTAGTACTCCAATATTTTTTGTAGGGACGGCAATACGTTTAGAGAACTTAAAGTTATGTTAAATACAGTAGGTTTTATTTTTTTCTGCTGTAAAACTTAAGATGGGGGGAAACTAAAGATTTGTAAAATAATTTCAATGTGTAATGCAGTTTTATTTTTGTTAAAATGGATTTTTCTAAAAATTGCCGGTGTGTTTGTTGTGACTGTGAGCCAGGCGTGCGGTGCGGATAGTATACAAGAAGTTAGCCACTCAAGCTACTCCTATGCTGGATTACCATATGGCGAAGATGATGAAAAGCAGGAAAAGAAACAGAAACAACACGGACTGGTTTCCACAGACAAGAGAAATAATTGAGAGGTGGGTCAGCTCAGCTTACCGCAAGTTAGCGGTTATCAGATCCCTCAGTCTGACAAATCCATGCATCTGGCTGTGAGTTGTAGCATTAGATCGTTTAATTAATTGCCGCCGTAACGTTATGCGCAAGCGGGCATTGTGTATTTTTAGCAACTCGTTAACAAACGCTGATGTCATGATAGTTTGTTGAATGTAAATGCGATTCATTTATATTGATTGGCTAGTCAGTGAAGTTGAGCTGTCTCGTCAGATTTGACAAGAATGACGTTCTGTTGCAGCAGTGAGCACACTGATCTGCAACGCTAGCGTTATGTGCAAGCGGGCAGTTATCGCCCATGTATTTTTAGCAACTCGTTAACAAACGCTGATGTCATGATAGTTTGTTGAATATAAATGCGATTCACTTTGTGGCATATAAGGCTATATTGATAGGCTAGTCAATGCTCAACTAGTCTTCCATGCATGAAGTGGAGCCATCTCATCAGTTTGTACAAGAATAGAGTTCTGTTGCATCAGTGAGCATTAAACCCTGATTTGCAACTCTCTGTTTTGCACTGAAAACTATTCCACTGATTTATTTGTTTTAGCTACATTTCTTTCCTTTGTAGTACTCCAATATTTTTTGTAGGGACGGCAATACGTTTAGAGAACTTAAAGTTATGTTAAATACAGTAGGTTTTATTTTTTTCTGCTGTAAAACTTAAGATGGGGGGAAACTAAAGATTTGTAAAATAATTTCAATGTGTAATGCAGTTTTATTTTTGTTAAAATGGATTTTTCTAAAAATTGGTATCGAAAAAAGTATCGTTCAGGAACCGGTATCGAAATCCAAGTATCGAAACGGTATCGATATCGAAAAATTTTGAACGATACCCAGCCCTACATGGAGCGCAGATGTACTTGTACATTGAGCGGAGAGGTACTTGTACATGGAGTGGAGATGTACTTGTACATTGAGCGGAGAGGTACTGGTACATGGAGCGGAGATGTACTTGTACATTGAGCGGAGAGGTACTTGTACATGGAGTGGAGATGTACTTGTACATTGAGCGGAGAGGTACTGGTACATGGAGCGGAGATGTACTTGTACATTGAGCGGAGAGGTACTTGTACATGGAGTGGAGATGTACTTGTACATGGAGCGGAGATGTACTTGTACATTGAGCGGAGAGGTACTTGTACATGGAGCGGAGATGTACTTGTACATGGAGCGGAGAGGTACTTGTACATGGAGCGGAGATGTACTTGTACATTGAGCGGAGAGGTACTTGTACATGGAGCGGAGAGGTACTTGTACATGGAGCGGAGATGTACTTGTACATGGAGCGGAGAGGTACTTGTACATGGAGCGGAGATGTACTTGTACATTGAGCGGAGAGGTACTTGTACATGGAGCAGAGATGTACTTGTACATGGAGCGGAGAGGTACTTGTACATGGAGCGGAGAGGTACTTGTACATGGAGCGGAGAGGTACTTGTACATGGAGCGGAGAGGTACTGGTACATGGAGCGGAGATGTACTTGTACATTGAGCGGAGAGGTACTGGTACATGGAGCGGAGATGTACTTGTACATTGAGCGGAGAGGTACTTGTACATGGAGTGGAGATGTACTTGTACATTGAGCGGAGAGGTACTGGTACATGGAGCGGAGATGTACTTGTACATTGAGCGGAGAGGTACTTGTACATGGAGTGGAGATGTACTTGTACATGGAGCGGAGATGTACTTGTACATTGAGCGGAGAGGTACTTGTACATGGAGCGGAGATGTACTTGTACATGGAGCGGAGAGGTACTTGTACATGGAGCGGAGATGTACTTGTACATTGAGCGGAGAGGTACTTGTACATGGAGCGGAGAGGTACTTGTACATGGAGCGGAGATGTACTTGTACATGGAGCGGAGAGGTACTTGTACATGGAGCGGAGATGTACTTGTACATTGAGCGGAGAGGTACTTGTACATGGAGCAGAGATGTACTTGTACATGGAGCGGAGAGGTACTTGTACATGGAGCGGAGAGGTACTTGTACATGGAGCGGAGAGGTACTTGTACATGGAGCAGAGAGGTACTTGTACATTGAGCGGAGAGGTACTTGTACATTGAGCGGAGAGGTACTTGTACATGGAGCTAGGGCTGGGTATCGAGTTTCGATACTTACTTGGCACCGAAATGGAAACATCGATACTAAGGGGTATCGAAGCCTCCCTTGTCAATCGATACCAATTTTCGATACCAAAACAAAACAGCGTCATTGAGCCTATAAGCATGCGACATGCTTGCACGCCGCGCTCTAATACGGCTGGTGATTGGCTGTCATGTAGAGGCATGCAGGAAACGTTACGCCCACTTTAGCCGGTGTGTTTGTTGTGACTGTGAGCCAGGCGTGCGGTGCGGATAGTATACAAGAAGTTAGCCACTCAAGCTACTCCTATCCTGGATTACCATATGGCGAAGATGATGAAAAGCAGGAAAAGAAACAGAAACAACACGGACTGGTTTCCACAGACAAGAGAAATAATTGAGAGGTGGGTCAGCTCAGCTTACCGCAAGTTAGCGGTTATCAGATCCCTCAGTCTGACAAATCCATGCATCTGGCTGTGAGTTGTAGCATTAGATCGTTTAATTAATTGCCGCCGTAACGTTATGCGCAAGCGGGCATTGTGTATTTTTAGCAACTCGTTAACAAACGCTGATGTCATGATAGTTTGTTGAATGTAAATGCGATTCATTTATATTGATTGGCTAGTCAGTGAAGTTGAGCTGTCTCGTCAGATTTGACAAGAATGACGTTCTGTTGCAGCAGTGAGCACACTGATCTGCAACGCTAGCGTTAATGTTTAATTAATTAGCGTTATGTGCAAGCGGGCAGTTATCGCCCATGTATTTTTAGCAACTCGTTAACAAACGCTGATGTCATGATAGTTTGTTGAATATAAATGCGATTCACTTTGTGGCATATAAGGCTATATTGATAGGCTAGTCAATGCTCAACTAGTCTTCCATGCATGAAGTGGAGCCATCTCATCAGTTTGTACAAGAATAGAGTTCTGTTGCATCAGTGAGCATTAAACCCTGATTTGCAACTCTCTGTTTTGCACTGAAAACTATTCCACTGATTTATTTGTTTTAGCTACATTTCTTTCCTTTGTAGTACTCCAATATTTTTTGTAGGGACGGCAATACGTTTAGAGAACTTAAAGTTATGTTAAATACAGTAGGTTTTATTTTTTTCTGCTGTAAAACTTAAGATGGGGGGAAACTAAAGATTTGTAAAATAATTTCAATGTGTAATGCAGTTTTATTTTTGTTAAAATGGATTTTTCTAAAAATTGGTATCGAAAAAAGTATCGTTCAGGAACCGGTATCGAAATCCAAGTATCGAAACGGTATCGATATCGAAAAATTTTGAACGATACCCAGCCCTACATGGAGCGCAGATGTACTTGTACATTGAGCGGAGAGGTACTGGTACATGGAGCGGAGATGTACTTGTACATTGAGCGGAGAGGTACTTGTACATTGAGCGGAGAGGTACTTGTACATGGAGCGGAGATGTACTTGTACATTGAGCGGAGAGGTACTGGTACATGGAGCGGAGATGTACTTGTACATTGAGCGGAGAGGTACTTGTACATGGAGTGGAGATGTACTTGTACATTGAGCGGAGAGGTACTGGTACATGGAGCGGAGATGTACTTGTACATTGAGCGGAGAGGTACTTGTACATGGAGTGGAGATGTACTTGTACATTGAGCGGAGAGGTACTGGTACATGGAGCGGAGATGTACTTGTACATTGAGCGGAGAGGTACTTGTACATGGAGTGGAGATGTACTTGTACATGGAGCGGAGATGTACTTGTACATTGAGCGGAGAGGTACTTGTACATGGAGCGGAGATGTACTTGTACATGGAGCGGAGAGGTACTTGTACATGGAGCGGAGATGTACTTGTACATTGAGCGGAGAGGTACTTGTACATGGAGCGGAGAGGTACTTGTACATGGAGCGGAGATGTACTTGTACATGGAGCGGAGAGGTACTTGTACATGGAGCGGAGATGTACTTGTACATTGAGCGGAGAGGTACTTGTACATGGAGCAGAGATGTACTTGTACATGGAGCGGAGAGGTACTTGTACATGGAGCGGAGAGGTACTTGTACATGGAGCGGAGAGGTACTTGTACATGGAGCGGAGAGGTACTTGTACATTGAGCGGAGAGGTACTTGTACATTGAGCGGAGAGGTACTTGTACATGGAGCTAGGGCTGGGTATCGAGTTTCGATACTTACTTGGCACCGAAATGGAAACATCGATACTAAGGGGTATCGAAGCCTCCCTTGTCAATCGATACCAATTTTCGATACCAAAACAAAACAGCGTCATTGAGCCTATAAGCATGCGACATGCTTGCACGCCGCGCTCTAATACGGCTGGTGATTGGCTGTCATGTAGAGGCATGCAGGAAACGTTACGCCCACTTTAGCCGGTGTGTTTGTTGTGACTGTGAGCCAGGCGTGCGGTGCGGATAGTATACAAGAAGTTAGCCAATCAAGCTACTCCTATCCTGGATTACCATATGGCGAAGATGATGAAAAGCAGGAAAAGAAACAGAAACAACACGGACTGGTTTCCACAGACAAGAGAAATAATTGAGAGGTGGGTCAGCTCAGCTTACCGCAAGTTAGCGGTTATCAGATCCCTCAGTCTGACAAATCCATGCATCTGGCTGTGAGTTGTAGCATTAGATCGTTTAATTAATTGCCGCCGTAACGTTATGCGCAAGCGGGCATTGTGTATTTTTAGCAACTCGTTAACAAACGCTGATGTCATGATAGTTTGTTGAATGTAAATGCGATTCATTTATATTGATTGGCTAGTCAGTGAAGTTGAGCTGTCTCGTCAGATTTGACAAGAATGACGTTCTGTTGCAGCAGTGAGCACACTGATCTGCAACGCTAGCGTTAATGTTTAATTAATTAGCGTTATGTGCAAGCGGGCAGTTATCGCCCATGTATTTTTAGCAACTCGTTAACAAACGCTGATGTCATGATAGTTTGTTGAATATAAATGCGATTCACTTTGTGGCATATAAGGCTATATTGATAGGCTAGTCAATGCTCAACTAGTCTTCCATGCATGAAGTGGAGCCATCTCATCAGTTTGTACAAGAATAGAGTTCTGTTGCATCAGTGAGCATTAAACCCTGATTTGCAACTCTCTGTTTTGCACTGAAAACTATTCCACTGATTTATTTGTTTTAGCTACATTTCTTTCCTTTGTAGTACTCCAATATTTTTTGTAGGGACGGCAATACGTTTAGAGAACTTAAAGTTATGTTAAATACAGTAGGTTTTATTTTTTTCTGCTGTAAAACTTAAGATGGGGGGAAACTAAAGATTTGTAAAATAATTTCAATGTGTAATGCAGTTTTATTTTTGTTAAAATGGATTTTTCTAAAAATTGGTATCGAAAAAAGTATCGTTCAGGAACCGGTATCGAAATCCAAGTATCGAAACGGTATCGATATCGAAAAATTTTGAACGATACCCAGCCCTACATGGAGCGCAGATGTACTTGTACATTGAGCGGAGAGGTACTGGTACATGGAGCGGAGATGTACTTGTACATTGAGCGGAGAGGTACTTGTACATTGAGCGGAGAGGTACTTGTACATGGAGCGGAGATGTACTTGTACATTGAGCGGAGAGGTACTGGTACATGGAGCGGAGATGTACTTGTACATTGAGCGGAGAGGTACTTGTACATGGAGTGGAGATGTACTTGTACATTGAGCGGAGAGGTACTGGTACATGGAGCGGAGATGTACTTGTACATTGAGCGGAGAGGTACTTGTACATGGAGTGGAGATGTACTTGTACATTGAGCGGAGAGGTACTGGTACATGGAGCGGAGATGTACTTGTACATTGAGTGGAGAGGTACTTGTACATGGAGTGGAGATGTACTTGTACATGGAGCGGAGATGTACTTGTACATTGAGCGGAGAGGTACTTGTACATGGAGCGGAGATGTACTTGTACATGGAGCGGAGAGGTACTTGTACATGGAGCGGAGAGGTACTTGTACATGGAGCGGAGATGTACTTGTACATGGAGCGGAGATGTACTTGTACATGGAGCGGAGAGGTACTTGTACATGGAGCGGAGAGGTACTTATACATTGAGCGGAGACGTACTTGTACATGGAGCGGAGATGTACTTGTACATTGAGCGGAGAGGTACTTGTACATTGAGCGGAGAGGTACTGGTACATGGAGCGGAGATGTACTTGTACATTGAGCGGAGAGGTACTTGTACATGGAGCGGAGAGGTACTTGTACATTGAGCGGAGAGGTACTTGTACATTGAGCGGAGACGTACTTGTACATTGAGCGGAGATGTACTTGTACTTTGAGCGGAGATGTACTTGTACATTGAGCGGAGAGGTACTGGTACATGGAGCGGAGAGGTACTTGTACATGGAGCGGAGAGGTATTTGTACATGGAGCGGAGAGGTATTTGTACATGGAGCGGAGAGGTACTTGTACATTGAGCGGAGAGGTACTTGTACATGGAGCGGAGAGGTACTTGTACATGGAGCGGAGAGGTACTTGTACATGTAGCGGAGAGGTGCTTGTACATGGAGCGGAGAGGTACTTGTACATGGAGCGGAGAGGTATTTGTACATGGAGCGGAGAGGTACTTGTACATGGAGCGGAGAGGTACTTGTACATTCAGCGGAGAGGTACTTGTACATTGAGCGGAGAGGTACTTGTAGATGGAGCGGAGAGGTACTGTCGACACTTGTACATTGAGCGGAGAGGTACTTGTACATGGAGCGGAGAGGTACTTGTACATGGAGCGGAGAGGTACTGTCGACACTTGTACATTGAGCGGAGAGGTACTTGTACATGGAGCGGAGAGGTACTTGTACATGGAGCGGAGATGTACTTGTACAGGGAGCGGAGAGGTACTTGTACATTGAGCGGAGAGGTACTTGTACATGGAGCGGAGAGGTACTTGTACATGGAGCGGAGAGGTACTTGTACATGGAGCGGAGAGGTACTTGTACATTGAGCGGAGAGGTACTTGTACATGGAGCGGAGAGGTACTTGTACATGGAGCGGAGAGGTACTTGTACATGGAGCGGAGAGGTACTTGTACATTGAGCGGAGAGGTACTTGTACATGGAGCGGAGAGGTACTTGTACATGGAGCGGAGAGGTACTTGTACATGGAGCGGAGAGGTACTTGTACATGGAGCGGAGAGGTACTTGTACATTGAGCGGAGATGTACTTGTACATGGAGCGGAGATGTACTTGTACATGGATCGGAGAGGTACTTGTACATGAGAGCGGAGAGGTACTGTCGACACTTGTACATTGAGCGTAGAGGTACTGTCGACACTTGTACATTGAGCGGAGAGGTACTTGTACATGGAGCGGAGAGGTACTTGTACATTGAGCGGAGAGGTACTGTCGACACTTGTACATTCAGCGGAGAGGTACTTGTACATGGAGCGGAGAGGTACTGTCGATACTTGACATTGAGCGGAGAGGTACTTGTACATGGAGCGGAGAGGTACTTGTACATGGAGCGGAGAGGTACTTGTACATGGAGCGGAGAGGTACTTGTACATTGAGCGGAGAGGTACTTGTACATGGAGCGGAGAGGTACTTGTACATTGAGCGGAGAGGTACTTGTACATGGAGCGGAGAGGTACTTGTACATGGAGCGGAGAGGTACTTGTACATGGAGCGGAGAGGTACTTGTACATGGAGCGGAGAGGTACTTGTACATTGAGCGGAGATGTACTTGTACATGGAGCGGAGATGTACTTGTACATGGATCGGAGAGGTACTTGTACATGAGAGCGGAGAGGTACTGTCGACACTTGTACATTGAGCGTAGAGGTACTGTCGACACTTGTACATTGAGCGGAGAGGTACTTGTACATGGAGCGGAGAGGTACTGTCGACACTTGTACATTGAGCGGAGAGGTACTTGTACATTGAGCGGAGAGGTACTTGTACATGGAGCGCAGAGGTACTTGTACATTGAGCGGAGAGGTACTTGTACATGGAGCGGAGAGGTACTTGTACATGAGAGCGGAGAGGTACTTGTACATGGAGCGGAGAGGTACTTGTACATTGAGCGGAGAGGTACTGTCGACACTTGTACATTCAGCGGAGAGGTACTTGTACATGGAGCGGAGAGGTACTGTCGATACTTGACATTGAGCGGAGAGGTACTTGTACATGGAGCGGAGAGGTATTTGTACATTGAGCGGAGAGGTACTTGTACATTGAGCGGAGAGGTACTGTCGACACTTGTACATTCAGCGGAGAGCTACTTGTACATGGAGCGGAGAGGTATTTGTACATTGAGCGGAGAGGTACTTGTACATGGAGCGGAGAGGTACTTGTACATGGAGCGGAGAGGTACTTGTACATGGAGCGGAGATGTACTTGTACATGGAGCGGAGAGGTACTTGTACATGGAGCGGAGATGTACTTGTACATTGAGCGGAGAGGTACTTGTACATGGAGCAGAGATGTACTTGTACATGGAGCGGAGAGGTACTTGTACATGGAGCGGAGAGGTACTTGTACATGGAGCGGAGAGGTACTTGTACATGGAGCGGAGAGGTACTTGTACATTGAGCGGAGAGGTACTTGTACATTGAGCGGAGAGGTACTTGTACATGGAGCTAGGGCTGGGTATCGAGTTTCGATACTTACTTGGCACCGAAATGGAAACATCGATACTAAGGGGTATCGAAGCCTCCCTTGTCAATCGATACCAATTTTCGATACCAAAACAAAACAGCGTCATTGAGCCTATAAGCATGCGACATGCTTGCACGCCGCGCTCTAATACGGCTGGTGATTGGCTGTCATGTAGAGGCATGCAGGAAACGTTACGCCCACTTTAGCCGGTGTGTTTGTTGTGACTGTGAGCCAGGCGTGCGGTGCGGATAGTATACAAGAAGTTAGCCACTCAAGCTACTCCTATCCTGGATTACCATATGGCGAAGATGATGAAAAGCAGGAAAAGAAACAGAAACAACACGGACTGGTTTCCACAGACAAGAGAAATAATTGAGAGGTGGGTCAGCTCAGCTTACCGCAAGTTAGCGGTTATCAGATCCCTCAGTCTGACAAATCCATGCATCTGGCTGTGAGTTGTAGCATTAGATCGTTTAATTAATTGCCGCCGTAACGTTATGCGCAAGCGGGCATTGTGTATTTTTAGCAACTCGTTAACAAACGCTGATGTCATGATAGTTTGTTGAATGTAAATGCGATTCATTTATATTGATTGGCTAGTCAGTGAAGTTGAGCTGTCTCGTCAGATTTGACAAGAATGACGTTCTGTTGCAGCAGTGAGCACACTGATCTGCAACGCTAGCGTTAATGTTTAATTAATTAGCGTTATGTGCAAGCGGGCAGTTATCGCCCATGTATTTTTAGCAACTCGTTAACAAACGCTGATGTCATGATAGTTTGTTGAATATAAATGCGATTCACTTTGTGGCATATAAGGCTATATTGATAGGCTAGTCAATGCTCAACTAGTCTTCCATGCATGAAGTGGAGCCATCTCATCAGTTTGTACAAGAATAGAGTTCTGTTGCATCAGTGAGCATTAAACCCTGATTTGCAACTCTCTGTTTTGCACTGAAAACTATTCCACTGATTTATTTGTTTTAGCTACATTTCTTTCCTTTGTAGTACTCCAATATTTTTTGTAGGGACGGCAATACGTTTAGAGAACTTAAAGTTATGTTAAATACAGTAGGTTTTATTTTTTTCTGCTGTAAAACTTAAGATGGGGGGAAACTAAAGATTTGTAAAATAATTTCAATGTGTAATGCAGTTTTATTTTTGTTAAAATGGATTTTTCTAAAAATTGGTATCGAAAAAAGTATCGTTCAGGAACCGGTATCGAAATCCAAGTATCGAAACGGTATCGATATCGAAAAATTTTGAACGATACCCAGCCCTACATGGAGCGCAGATGTACTTGTACATTGAGCGGAGAGGTACTGGTACATGGAGCGGAGATGTACTTGTACATTGAGCGGAGAGGTACTTGTACATTGAGCGGAGAGGTACTTGTACATGGAGCGGAGATGTACTTGTACATTGAGCGGAGAGGTACTGGTACATGGAGCGGAGATGTACTTGTACATTGAGCGGAGAGGTACTTGTACATGGAGTGGAGATGTACTTGTACATTGAGCGGAGAGGTACTGGTACATGGAGCGGAGATGTACTTGTACATTGAGCGTAGAGGTACTTGTACATGGAGTGGAGATGTACTTGTACATTGAGCGGAGAGGTACTGGTACATGGAGCGGAGATGTACTTGTACATTGAGCGGAGAGGTACTTGTACATGGAGTGGAGATGTACTTGTACATGGAGCGGAGATGTACTTGTACATTGAGCGGAGAGGTACTTGTACATGGAGCGGAGATGTACTTGTACATGGAGCGGAGAGGTACTTGTACATGGAGCGGAGAGGTACTTGTACATGGAGCGGAGATGTACTTGTACATGGAGCGGAGATGTACTTGTACATGGAGCGGAGAGGTACTTGTACATGGAGCGGAGAGGTACTTATACATTGAGCGGAGACGTACTTGTACATGGAGCGGAGATGTACTTGTACATTGAGCGGAGAGGTACTTGTACATTGAGCGGAGAGGTACTGGTACATGGAGCAGAGATGTACTTGTACATTGAGCGGAGAGGTACTTGTACATGGAGCGGAGAGGTACTTGTACATTGAGCGGAGAGGTACTTGTACATTGAGCGGAGACGTACTTGTACATTGAGCGGAGATGTACTTGTACATTGAGCGGAGATGTACTTGTACATTGAGCGGAGAGGTACTGGTACATGGAGCGGAGAGGTACTTGTACATGGAGCGGAGAGGTATTTGTACATGGAGCGGAGAGGTATTTGTACATGGAGCGGAGAGGTACTTGTACATTGAGCGGAGAGGTACTTGTACATGGAGCGGAGAGGTACTTGTACATGGAGCGGAGAGGTACTTGTACATGTAGCGGAGAGGTGCTTGTACATGGAGCGGAGAGGTACTTGTACATGGAGCGGAGAGGTATTTGTACATGGAGCGGAGAGGTACTTGTACATGGAGCGGAGAGGTACTTGTACATTCAGCGGAGAGGTACTTGTACATTGAGCGGAGAGGTACTTGTAGATGGAGCGGAGAGGTACTGTCGACACTTGTACATTGAGCGGAGAGGTACTTGTACATGGAGCGGAGAGGTACTTGTACATGGAGCGGAGAGGTACTGTCGACACTTGTACATTGAGCGGAGAGGTACTTGTACATGGAGCGGAGAGGTACTTGTACATGGAGCGGAGATGTACTTGTACAGGCAGCGGAGAGGTACTTGTACATTGAGCGGAGAGGTACTTGTACATGGAGCGGAGAGGTACTTGTACATGGAGCGGAGAGGTACTTGTACATGGAGCGGAGAGGTACTTGTACATTGAGCGGAGAGGTACTTGTACATGGAGCGGAGAGGTACTTGTACATGGAGCGGAGAGGTACTTGTACATGGAGCGGAGAGGTACTTGTACATTGAGCGGAGAGGTACTTGTACATGGAGCGGAGAGGTACTTGTACATGGAGCGGAGAGGTACTTGTACATGGAGCGGAGAGGTACTTGTACATGGAGCGGAGAGGTACTTGTACATTGAGCGGAGATGTACTTGTACATGGAGCGGAGATGTACTTGTACATGGATCGGAGAGGTACTTGTACATGAGAGCGGAGAGGTACTGTCGACACTTGTACATTGAGCGTAGAGGTACTGTCGACACTTGTACATTGAGCGGAGAGGTACTTGTACATGGAGCGGAGAGGTACTGTCGACACTTGTACATTGAGCGGAGAGGTACTTGTACATTGAGCGGAGAGGTACTTGTACATGGAGCGCAGAGGTACTTGTACATTGAGCGGAGAGGTACTTGTACATGGAGCGGAGAGGTACTTGTACATGAGAGCGGAGAGGTACTTGTACATGGAGCGGAGAGGTACTTGTACATTGAGCGGAGAGGTACTGTCGACACTTGTACATTCAGCGGAGAGGTACTTGTACATGGAGCGGAGAGGTACTGTCGATACTTGACATTGAGCGGAGAGGTACTTGTACATGGAGCGGAGAGGTACTTGTACATGGAGCGGAGAGGTACTTGTACATGGAGCGGAGAGGTACTTGTACATTGAGCGGAGAGGTACTTGTACATGGAGCGGAGAGGTACTTGGACATTGAGCGGAGAGGTACTTGTACATGGAGCGGAGAGGTACTTGTACATGGAGCGGAGAGGTACTTGTACATGGAGCGGAGAGGTACTTGTACATGGAGCGGAGAGGTACTTGTACATTGAGCGGAGATGTACTTGTACATGGAGCGGAGATGTACTTGTACATGGATCGGAGAGGTACTTGTACATGAGAGCGGAGAGGTACTGTTGACACTTGTACATTGAGCGTAGAGGTACTGTCGACACTTGTACATTGAGCGGAGAGGTACTTGTACATGGAGCGGAGAGGTACTGTCGACACTTGTACATTGAGCGGAGAGGTACTTGTACATTGAGCGGAGAGGTACTTGTACATGGAGCGCAGAGGTACTTGTACATTGAGCGGAGAGGTACTTGTACATGGAGCGGAGAGGTACTTGTACATGAGAGCGGAGAGGTACTTGTACATGGAGCGGAGAGGTACTTGTACATTGAGCGGAGAGGTACTGTCGACACTTGTACATTCAGCGGAGAGGTACTTGTACATGGAGCGGAGAGGTACTGTCGATACTTGACATTGAGCGGAGAGGTACTTGTTCATGGAGCGGAGAGGTATTTGTACATTGAGCGGAGAGGTACTTGTACATTGAGCGGAGAGGTACTGTCGACACTTGTACATTCAGCGGAGAGCTACTTGTACATGGAGCGGAGAGGTATTTGTACATTGAGCGGAGAGGTACTTGTACATGGAGCGGAGAGGTACTTGTACATAGAGCGGAGAGGTACTTATACATGGAGCAGAGAGGTATTTGTACATTGAGCGGAGAGGTACTTGTACATGGAGCGGAGAGGTACTTGTACATGAGAGCGGAGAGGTATTTGTACATGGAGCGGAAAGGTACTGTCAACACTTGTACATTGAGCGGAGAGCTACTTGTACATGGAGCGGAGAGGTACTTGTACATGAGAGCGGAGAGGTACTTGTACATGGAGCGGAGAGGTATTTGTACATGGAGCGGAGAGGTACTGTCGACACTTGACATTGAGCGGAGAGGTACTTGTACATGGAGCGGAGAGGTACTTGTACATGAGAGCGGAGAGGTATTTGTACATGGAGCGGAGAGGTACTGTCGACACTTGACATTGAGCGGAGAGGTACTTGTACATGGAGCGGAGAGGTACTTGTACATGGAGCGGAGAGGTACTTGTACATGGACCGGAGAGGTACTTGTACATGGAGCGGAGAGGTACTTGTACATGGAGCGGAGATGTACTTGTACATTGAGCGGAGAGGTACTTGTACATGGAGCAGAGATGTACTTGTACATGGAGCGGAGATGTACTTGTACATTGAGCGGAGAGGTACTTGTACATGGAGCGGAGAGGTACTTGTACATGGAGCGGAGATGTACTTGTACATGGAGCGGAGAGGTACTTGTACATGGAGCGGAGATGTACTTGTACATTGAGCGGAGAGGTACTTGTACATGGAGCAGAGATGTACTTGTACATGGAGCGGAGAGGTACTTGTACATGGAGCGGAGAGGTACTTGTACATGGAGCGGAGAGGTACTTGTACATGGAGCGGAGAGGTACTTGTACATTGAGCGGAGAGGTACTTGTACATGGAGCGGAGAGGTACTTGTACATTGAGCGGAGAGGTACTTGTATATGGAGCGGAGAGGTACTTGTACATGGAGCGGAGAGGTACTTGTACATGGAGCGGAGAGGTACTTGTACATGGAGCGGAGAGGTACTTGTACATTGAGCGGAGATGTACTTGTACATGGAGCGGAGATGTACTTGTACATGGATCGGAGAGGTACTTGTACATGAGAGCGGAGAGGTACTGTCGACACTTGTACATTGAGCGTAGAGCTACTGTCGACACTTGTACATTGAGCGGAGAGGTACTTGTACATGGAGCGGAGAGGTACTGTCGACACTTGTACATTGAGCGGAGAGGTACTTGTACATTGAGCGGAGAGGTACTTGTACATGGAGCGCAGAGGTACTTGTACATTGAGCGGAGAGGTACTTGTACATGGAGCGGAGAGGTACTTGTACATGAGAGCGGAGAGGTACTTGTACATGGAGCGGAGAGGTACTTGTACATTGAGCGGAGAGGTACTGTCGACACTTGTACATTCAGCGGAGAGGTACTTGTACATGGAGCGGAGAGGTACTGTCGATACTTGACATTGAGCGGAGAGGTACTTGTACATGGAGCGGAGAGGTATTTGTACATTGAGCGGAGAGGTACTTGTACATTGAGCGGAGAGGTACTGTCGACACTTGTACATTCAGCGGAGAGCTACTTGTACATGGAGCGGAGAGGTATTTGTACATTGAGCGGAGAGGTACTTGTACATGGAGCGGAGAGGTACTTGTACATAGAGCGGAGAGGTACTTATACATGGAGCGGAGAGGTATTTGTACATTGAGCGGAGAGGTACTTGTACATGGAGCGGAGAGGTACTTGTACATGAGAGCGGAGAGGTATTTGTACATGGAGCGGAAAGGTACTGTCGACACTTGTACATTGAGCGGAGAGCTACTTGTACATGGAGCGGAGAGGTACTTGTACATGAGAGCGGAGAGGTACTTGTACATGGAGCGGAGAGGTATTTGTACATGGAGCGGAGAGGTACTGTCGACACTTGACATTGAGCGGAGAGGTACTTGTACATGGAGCGGAGAGGTACTTGTACATGAGAGCGGAGAGGTATTTGTACATGGAGCGGAGAGGTACTGTCGACACTTGACATTGAGCGGAGAGGTACTTGTACATGGAGCGGAGATGTACTTGTACATGGAGCGGAGAGGTACTTGTACATGGACCGGAGAGGTACTTGTACATGGAGCGGAGAGGTACTTGTACATGGAGCGGAGATGTACTTGTACATTGAGCGGAGAGGTACTTGTACATGGAGCAGAGATGTACTTGTACATGGAGCGGAGATGTACTTGTACATTGAGCGGAGAGGTACTTGTACATGGAGCGGAGAGGTACTTGTACATGGAGCGGAGATGTACTTGTACATGGAGCGGAGAGGTACTTGTACATGGAGCGGAGATGTACTTGTACATTGAGCGGAGAGGTACTTGTACATGGAGCAGAGATGTACTTGTACATGGAGCGGAGAGGTACTTGTACATGGAGCTGAGAGGTACTTGTACATGGAGCGGAGAGGTACTTGTACATGGAGCGGAGAGGTACTTGTACATTGAGCGGAGAGGTACTTGTACATGGAGCGGAGAGGTACTTGTACATGGAGCGGAGAGGTATTTGTACATGGAGCGGAGAGGTACTTGTACATGGAGCGGAGAGGTACTTGTACATTCAGCGGAGAGGTACTTGTACATTGAGCGGAGAGGTACTTGTAGATGGAGCGGAGAGGTACTGTCGACACTTGTACATTGAGCGGAGAGGTACTTGTACATGGAGCGGAGAGGTACTTGTACATGGAGCGGAGAGGTACTGTCGACACTTGTACATTCAGCGGAGAGGTACTTGTACATGGAGCGGAGAGGTACTGTCGATACTTGACATTGAGCGGAGAGGTACTTGTACATGGAGCGGAGAGGTACTTGTACATGGAGCGGAGAGGTACTTGTACATGGAGCGGAGAGGTACTTGTACATTGAGCGGAGAGGTACTTGTACATGGAGCGGAGAGGTACTTGGACATTGAGCGGAGAGGTACTTGTACATGGAGCGGAGAGGTACTTGTACATGGAGCGGAGAGGTACTTGTACATGGAGCGGAGAGGTACTTGTACATGGAGCGGAGAGGTACTTGTACATTGAGCGGAGATGTACTTGTACATGGAGCGGAGATGTACTTGTACATGGATCGGAGAGGTACTTGTACATGAGAGCGGAGAGGTACTGTTGACACTTGTACATTGAGCGTAGAGGTACTGTCGACACTTGTACATTGAGCGGAGAGGTACTTGTACATGGAGCGGAGAGGTACTGTCGACACTTGTACATTGAGCGGAGAGGTACTTGTACATTGAGCGGAGAGGTACTTGTACATGGAGCGCAGAGGTACTTGTACATTGAGCGGAGAGGTACTTGTACATGGAGCGGAGAGGTACTTGTACATGAGAGCGGAGAGGTACTTGTACATGGAGCGGAGAGGTACTTGTACATTGAGCGGAGAGGTACTGTCGACACTTGTACATTCAGCGGAGAGGTACTTGTACATGGAGCGGAGAGGTACTGTCGATACTTGACATTGAGCGGAGAGGTACTTGTACATGGAGCGGAGAGGTATTTGTACATTGAGCGGAGAGGTACTTGTACATTGAGCGGAGAGGTACTGTTGACACTTGTACATTCAGCGGAGAGCTACTTGTACATGGAGCGGAGAGGTATTTGTACATTGAGCGGAGAGGTACTTGTACATGGAGCGGAGAGGTACTTGTACATAGAGCGGAGAGGTACTTATACATGGAGCAGAGAGGTATTTGTACATTGAGCGGAGAGGTACTTGTACATGGAGCGGAGAGGTACTTGTACATGAGAGCGGAGAGGTATTTGTACATGGAGCGGAAAGGTACTGTCAACACTTGTACATTGAGCGGAGAGCTACTTGTACATGGAGCGGAGAGGTACTTGTACATGAGAGCGGAGAGGTACTTGTACATGGAGCGGAGAGGTATTTGTACATGGAGCGGAGAGGTACTGTCGACACTTGACATTGAGCGGAGAGGTACTTGTACATGGAGCGGAGAGGTACTTGTACATGAGAGCGGAGAGGTATTTGTACATGGAGCGGAGAGGTACTGTCGACACTTGACATTGAGCGGAGAGGTACTTGTACATGGAGCGGAGAGGTACTTGTACATGGAGCGGAGAGGTACTTGTACATGGACCGGAGAGGTACTTGTACATGGAGCGGAGAGGTACTTGTACATGGAGCGGAGATGTACTTGTACATTGAGCGGAGAGGTACTTGTACATGGAGCAGAGATGTACTTGTACATGGAGCGGAGATGTACTTGTACATTGAGCGGAGAGGTACTTGTACATGGAGCGGAGAGGTACTTGTACATGGAGCGGAGATGTACTTGTACATGGAGCGGAGAGGTACTTGTACATGGAGCGGAGATGTACTTGTACATTGAGCGGAGAGGTACTTGTACATGGAGCAGAGATGTACTTGTACATGGAGCGGAGAGGTACTTGTACATGGAGCGGAGAGGTACTTGTACATGGAGCGGAGAGGTACTTGTACATGGAGCGGAGAGGTACTTGTACATTGAGCGGAGAGGTACTTGTACATGGAGCGGAGAGGTACTTGTACATTGAGCGGAGAGGTACTTGTACATGGAGCGGAGAGGTACTTGTACATGGAGCGGAGAGGTACTTGTACATGGAGCGGAGAGGTACTTGTACATGGAGCGGAGAGGTACTTGTACATTGAGCGGAGATGTACTTGTACATGGAGCGGAGATGTACTTGTACATGGATCGGAGAGGTACTTGTACATGAGAGCGGAGAGGTACTGTCGACACTTGTACATTGAGCGTAGAGGTACTGTCGACACTTGTACATTGAGCGGAGAGGTACTTGTACATGGAGCGGAGAGGTACTGTCGACACTTGTACATTGAGCGGAGAGGTACTTGTACATTGAGCGGAGAGGTACTTGTACATGGAGCGCAGAGGTACTTGTACATTGAGCGGAGAGGTACTTGTACATGGAGCGGAGAGGTACTTGTACATGAGAGCGGAGAGGTACTTGTACATGGAGCGGAGAGGTACTTGTACATTGAGCGGAGAGGTACTGTCGACACTTGTACATTCAGCGGAGAGGTACTTGTACATGGAGCGGAGAGGTACTGTCGATACTTGACATTGAGCGGAGAGGTACTTGTACATGGAGCGGAGAGGTATTTGTACATTGAGCGGAGAGGTACTTGTACATTGAGCGGAGAGGTACTGTCGACACTTGTACATTCAGCGGAGAGCTACTTGTACATGGAGCGGAGAGGTATTTGTACATTGAGCGGAGAGGTACTTGTACATGGAGCGGAGAGGTACTTGTACATAGAGCGGAGAGGTACTTATACATGGAGCGGAGAGGTATTTGTACATTGAGCGGAGAGGTACTTGTACATGGAGCGGAGAGGTACTTGTACATGAGAGCGGAGAGGTATTTGTACATGGAGCGGAAAGGTACTGTCGACACTTGTACATTGAGCGGAGAGCTACTTGTACATGGAGCGGAGAGGTACTTGTACATGAGAGCGGAGAGGTACTTGTACATGGAGCGGAGAGGTATTTGTACATGGAGCAGAGAGGTACTGTCGACACTTGACATTGAGCGGAGAGGTACTTGTACATGGAGCGGAGAGGTACTTGTACATGAGAGCGGAGAGGTATTTGTACATGGAGCGGAGAGGTACTGTCGACACTTGACATTGAGCGGAGAGGTACTTGTACATGGAGCGGAGATGTACTTGTACATGGAGCGGAGAGGTACTTGTACATGGACCGGAGAGGTACTTGTACATGGAGCGGAGAGGTACTTGTACATGGAGCGGAGATGTACTTGTACATTGAGCGGAGAGGTACTTGTACATGGAGCAGAGATGTACTTGTACATGGAGCGGAGATGTACTTGTACATTGAGCGGAGAGGTACTTGTACATGGAGCGGAGAGGTACTTGTACATGGAGCGGAGATGTACTTGTACATGGAGCGGAGAGGTACTTGTACATGGAGCGGAGATGTACTTGTACATTGAGCGGAGAGGTACTTGTACATGGAGCAGAGATGTACTTGTACATGGAGCGGAGAGGTACTTGTACATGGAGCTGAGAGGTACTTGTACATGGAGCGGAGAGGTACTTGTACATGGAGCGGAGAGGTACTTGTACATTGAGCGGAGAGGTACTTGTACATGGAGCGGAGAGGTACTTGTACATGGAGCGGAGAGGTATTTGTACATGGAGCGGAGAGGTACTTGTACATGGAGCGGAGAGGTACTTGTACATTCAGCGGAGAGGTACTTGTACATTGAGCGGAGAGGTACTTGTAGATGGAGCGGAGAGGTACTGTCGACACTTGTACATTGAGCGGAGAGGTACTTGTACATGGAGCGGAGAGGTACTTGTACATGGAGCGGAGAGGTACTGTCGACACTTGTACATTGAGCGGAGAGGTACTTGTACATGGAGCGGAGAGGTACTTGTACATGGAGCGGAGATGTACTTGTACAGGGAGCGGAGAGGTACTTGTACATTGAGCGGAGAGGTACTTGTACATGGAGCGGAGAGGTACTTGTACATGGAGCGGAGAGGTACTTGTACATGGAGCGGAGAGGTACTTGTACATGGAGCGGAGAGGTACTTGTACATTGAGCGGAGATGTACTTGTACATGGAGCGGAGATGTACTTGTACATGGATCGGAGAGGTACTTGTACATGAGAGCGGAGAGGTACTGTCGACACTTGTACATTGAGCGTAGAGGTACTGTCGACACTTGTACATTGAGCGGAGAGGTACTTGTACATGGAGCGGAGAGGTACTGTCGACACTTGTACATTGAGCGGAGAGGTACTTGTACATTGAGCGGAGAGGTACTTGTACATGGAGCGCAGAGGTACTTGTACATTGAGCGGAGAGGTACTTGTACATGGAGCGGAGAGGTACTTGTACATGAGAGCGGAGAGGTACTTGTACATGGAGCGGAGAGGTACTTGTACATTGAGCGGAGAGGTACTGTCGACACTTGTACATTCAGCGGAGAGGTACTTGTACATGGAGCGGAGAGGTACTGTCGATACTTGACATTGAGCGGAGAGGTACTTGTACATGGAGCGGAGAGGTACTTGTACATGGAGCGGAGAGGTACTTGTACATGGAGCGGAGAGGTACTTGTACATTGAGCGGAGAGGTACTTGTACATGGAGCGGAGAGGTACTTGTACATTGAGCGGAGAGGTACTTGTACATGGAGCGGAGAGGTACTTGTACATGGAGCGGAGAGGTACTTGTACATGGAGCGGAGAGGTACTTGTACATGGAGCGGAGAGGTACTTGTACATTGAGCGGAGATGTACTTGTACATGGAGCGGAGATGTACTTGTACATGGATCGGAGAGGTACTTGTACATGAGAGCGGAGAGGTACTGTCGACACTTGTACATTGAGCGTAGAGGTACTGTCGACACTTGTACATTGAGCGGAGAGGTACTTGTACATGGAGCGGAGAGGTACTGTCGACACTTGTACATTGAGCGGAGAGGTACTTGTACATTGAGCGGAGAGGTACTTGTACATGGAGCGCAGAGGTACTTGTACATTGAGCGGAGAGGTACTTGTACATGGAGCGGAGAGGTACTTGTACATGAGAGCGGAGAGGTACTTGTACATGGAGCGGAGAGGTACTTGTACATTGAGCGTAGAGGTACTGTCGACACTTGTACATTCAGCGGAGAGGTACTTGTACATGGAGCGGAGAGGTACTGTCGATACTTGACATTGAGCGGAGAGGTACTTGTACATGGAGCGGAGAGGTATTTGTACATTGAGCGGAGAGGTACTTGTACATTGAGCGGAGAGGTACTGTCGACACTTGTACATTCAGCGGAGAGCTACTTGTACATGGAGCGGAGAGGTATTTGTACATTGAGCGGAGAGGTACTTGTACATGGAGCGGAGAGGTACTTGTACATAGAGCGGAGAGGTACTTATACATGGAGCAGAGAGGTATTTGTACATTGAGCGGAGAGGTACTTGTACATGGAGCGGAGAGGTACTTGTACATGAGAGCGGAGAGGTATTTGTACATGGAGCGGAAAGGTACTGTCGACACTTGTACATTGAGCGGAGAGCTACTTGTACATGGAGCGGAGAGGTACTTGTACATGAGAGCGGAGAGGTACTTGTACATGGAGCGGAGAGGTATTTGTACATGGAGCGGAGAGGTACTGTCGACACTTGACATTGAGCGGAGAGGTACTTGTACATGGAGCGGAGAGGTACTTGTACATGAGAGCGGAGAGGTATTTGTACATGGAGCGGAGAGGTACTGTCGACACTTGACATTGAGCGGAGAGGTACTTGTACATGGAGCGGAGAGGTACTTGTACATGGAGCGGAGAGGTACTTGTACATGGACCGGAGAGGTACTTGTACATGGAGCGGAGAGGTACTTGTACATGGAGCGGAGATGTACTTGTACATTGAGCGGAGAGGTACTTGTACATGGAGCAGAGATGTACTTGTACATGGAGCGGAGATGTACTTGTACATTGAGCGGAGAGGTACTTGTACATGGAGCGGAGAGGTACTTGTACATGGAGCGGAGATGTACTTGTACATGGAGCGGAGAGGTACTTGTACATGGAGCGGAGATGTACTTGTACATTGAGCGGAGAGGTACTTGTACATGGAGCAGAGATGTACTTGTACATGGAGCGGAGAGGTACTTGTACATGGAGCGGAGAGGTACTTGTACATGGAGCGGAGAGGTACTTGTACATGGAGCGGAGAGGTACTTGTACATTGAGCGGAGAGGTACTTGTACATGGAGCGGAGAGGTACTTGTACATTGAGCGGAGAGGTACTTGTACATGGAGCGGAGAGGTACTTGTACATGGAGCGGAGAGGTACTTGTACATGGAGCGGAGAGGTACTTGTACATGGAGCGGAGAGGTACTTGTACATTGAGCGGAGATGTACTTGTACATGGAGCGGAGATGTACTTGTACATGGATCGGAGAGGTACTTGTACATGAGAGCGGAGAGGTACTGTCGACACTTGTACATTGAGCGTAGAGGTACTGTCGACACTTGTACATTGAGCGGAGAGGTACTTGTACATGGAGCGGAGAGGTACTGTCGACACTTGTACATTGAGCGGAGAGGTACTTGTACATTGAGCGGAGAGGTACTTGTACATGGAGCGCAGAGGTACTTGTACATTGAGCGGAGAGGTACTTGTACATGGAGCGGAGAGGTACTTGTACATGAGAGCGGAGAGGTACTTGTACATGGAGCGGAGAGGTACTTGTACATTGAGCGGAGAGGTACTGTCGACACTTGTACATTCAGCGGAGAGGTACTTGTACATGGAGCGGAGAGGTACTGTCGATACTTGACATTGAGCGGAGAGGTACTTGTACATGGAGCGGAGAGGTATTTGTACATTGAGCGGAGAGGTACTTGTACATTGAGCGGAGAGGTACTGTCGACACTTGTACATTCAGCGGAGAGCTACTTGTACATGGAGCGGAGAGGTATTTGTACATTGAGCGGAGAGGTACTTGTACATGGAGCGGAGAGGTACTTGTACATAGAGCGGAGAGGTACTTATACATGGAGCGGAGAGGTATTTGTACATTGAGCGGAGAGGTACTTGTACATGGAGCGGAGAGGTACTTGTACATGAGAGCGGAGAGGTATTTGTACATGGAGCGGAAAGGTACTGTCGACACTTGTACATTGAGCGGAGAGCTACTTGTACATGGAGCGGAGAGGTACTTGTACATGAGAGCGGAGAGGTACTTGTACATGGAGCGGAGAGGTATTTGTACATGGAGCGGAGAGGTACTGTCGACACTTGACATTGAGCGGAGAGGTACTTGTACATGGAGCGGAGAGGTACTTGTACATGAGAGCGGAGAGGTATTTGTACATGGAGCGGAGAGGTACTGTCAACACTTGACATTGAGCGGAGAGGTACTTGTACATGGAGCGGAGATGTACTTGTACATGGAGCGGAGAGGTACTTGTACATGGACCGGAGAGGTACTTGTACATGGAGCGGAGAGGTACTTGTACATGGAGCGGAGATGTACTTGTACATTGAGCGGAGAGGTACTTGTACATGGAGCAGAGATGTACTTGTACATGGAGCGGAGATGTACTTGTACATTGAGCGGAGAGGTACTTGTACATGGAGCGGAGAGGTACTTGTACATGGAGCGGAGATGTACTTGTACATGGAGCGGAGAGGTACTTGTACATGGAGCGGAGATGTACTTGTACATTGAGCGGAGAGGTACTTGTACATGGAGCAGAGATGTACTTGTACATGGAGCGGAGAGGTACTTGTACATGGAGCTGAGAGGTACTTGTACATGGAGCGGAGAGGTACTTGTACATGGAGCGGAGAGGTACTTGTACATTGAGCGGAGAGGTACTTGTACATGGAGCGGAGAGGTACTTGTACATGGAGCGGAGAGGTATTTGTACATGGAGCGGAGAGGTACTTGTACATGGAGCGGAGAGGTACTTGTACATTCAGCGGAGAGGTACTTGTACATTGAGCGGAGAGGTACTTGTAGATGGAGCGGAGAGGTACTGTCGACACTTGTACATTGAGCGGAGAGGTACTTGTACATGGAGCGGAGAGGTACTTGTACATGGAGCGGAGAGGTACTGTCGACACTTGTACATTGAGCGGAGAGGTACTTGTACATGGAGCGGAGAGGTACTTGTACATGGAGCGGAGATGTACTTGTACAGGGAGCGGAGAGGTACTTGTACATTGAGCGGAGAGGTACTTGTACATGGAGCGGAGAGGTACTTGTACATGGAGCGGAGAGGTACTTGTACATGGAGCGGAGAGGTACTTGTACATGGAGCGGAGAGGTACTTGTACATTGAGCGGAGATGTACTTGTACATGGAGCGGAGATGTACTTGTACATGGATCGGAGAGGTACTTGTACATGAGAGCGGAGAGGTACTGTCGACACTTGTACATTGAGCGTAGAGGTACTGTCGACACTTGTACATTGAGCGGAGAGGTACTTGTACATGGAGCGGAGAGGTACTGTCGACACTTGTACATTGAGCGGAGAGGTACTTGTACATTGAGCGGAGAGGTACTTGTACATGGAGCGCAGAGGTACTTGTACATTGAGCGGAGAGGTACTTGTACATGGAGCGGAGAGGTACTTGTACATGAGAGCGGAGAGGTACTTGTACATGGAGCGGAGAGGTACTTGTACATTGAGCGGAGAGGTACTGTCGACACTTGTACATTCAGCGGAGAGGTACTTGTACATGGAGCGGAGAGGTACTGTCGATACTTGACATTGAGCGGAGAGGTACTTGTACATGGAGCGGAGAGGTACTTGTACATGGAGCGGAGAGGTACTTGTACATGGAGCGGAGAGGTACTTGTACATTGAGCGGAGAGGTACTTGTACATGGAGCGGAGAGGTACTTGTACATTGAGCGGAGAGGTACTTGTACATGGAGCGGAGAGGTACTTGTACATGGAGCGGAGAGGTACTTGTACATGGAGCGGAGAGGTACTTGTACATGGAGCGGAGAGGTACTTGTACATTGAGCGGAGATGTACTTGTACATGGAGCGGAGATGTACTTGTACATGGATCGGAGAGGTACTTGTACATGAGAGCGGAGAGGTACTGTCGACACTTGTACATTGAGCGTAGAGGTACTGTCGACACTTGTACATTGAGCGGAGAGGTACTTGTACATGGAGCGGAGAGGTACTGTCGACACTTGTACATTGAGCGGAGAGGTACTTGTACATTGAGCGGAGAGGTACTTGTACATGGAGCGCAGAGGTACTTGTACATTGAGCGGAGAGGTACTTGTACATGGAGCGGAGAGGTACTTGTACATGAGAGCGGAGAGGTACTTGTACATGGAGCAGAGATGTACTTGTACATGGAGCGGAGATGTACTTGTACATTGAGCGGAGAGGTACTTGTACATTGAGCGGAGAGGTACTTGTAGATGGAGCGGAGAGGTACTGTCGACACTTGTACATTGAGCGGAGAGGTACTTGTACATGGAGCGGAGAGGTACTTGTACATGGAGCGGAGAGGTACTGTCGACACTTGTACATTCAGCGGAGAGCTACTTGTACATGGAGCGGAGAGGTATTTGTACATTGAGCGGAGAGGTACTTGTACATGGAGCGGAGAGGTACTTGTACATAGAGCGGAGAGGTACTTATACATGGAGCAGAGAGGTATTTGTACATTGAGCGGAGAGGTACTTGTACATGGAGCGGAGAGGTACTTGTACATGAGAGCGGAGAGGTATTTGTACATGGAGCGGAAAGGTACTGTCGACACTTGTACATTGAGCGGAGAGCTACTTGTACATGGAGCGGAGAGGTACTTGTACATGAGAGCGGAGAGGTACTTGTACATGGAGCGGAGAGGTATTTGTACATGGAGCGGAGAGGTACTGTCGACACTTGACATTGAGCGGAGAGGTACTTGTACATGGAGCGGAGAGGTACTTGTACATGAGAGCGGAGAGGTATTTGTACATGGAGCGGAGAGGTACTGTCGACACTTGACATTGAGCGGAGAGGTACTTGTACATGGAGCGGAGAGGTACTTGTACATGGAGCGGAGAGGTACTTGTACATGGACCGGAGAGGTACTTGTACATGGAGCGGAGAGGTACTTGTACATGGAGCGGAGATGTACTTGTACATTGAGCGGAGAGGTACTTGTACATGGAGCAGAGATGTACTTGTACATGGAGCGGAGATGTACTTGTACATTGAGCGGAGAGGTACTTGTACATGGAGCGGAGAGGTACTTGTACATGGAGCGGAGATGTACTTGTACATGGAGCGGAGAGGTACTTGTACATGGAGCGGAGATGTACTTGTACATTGAGCGGAGAGGTACTTGTACATGGAGCAGAGATGTACTTGTACATGGAGCGGAGAGGTACTTGTACATGGAGCGGAGAGGTACTTGTACATGGAGCGGAGAGGTACTTGTACATGGAGCGGAGAGGTACTTGTACATTGAGCGGAGAGGTACTTGTACATGGAGCGGAGAGGTACTTGTACATTGAGCGGAGAGGTACTTGTACATGGAGCGGAGAGGTACTTGTACATGGAGCGGAGAGGTACTTGTACATGGAGCGGAGAGGTACTTGTACATGGAGCGGAGAGGTACTTGTACATTGAGCGGAGATGTACTTGTACATGGAGCGGAGATGTACTTGTACATGGATCGGAGAGGTACTTGTACATGAGAGCGGAGAGGTACTGTCGACACTTGTACATTGAGCGTAGAGGTACTGTCGACACTTGTACATTGAGCGGAGAGGTACTTGTACATGGAGCGGAGAGGTACTGTCGACACTTGTACATTGAGCGGAGAGGTACTTGTACATTGAGCGGAGAGGTACTTGTACATGGAGCGCAGAGGTACTTGTACATTGAGCGGAGAGGTACTTGTACATGGAGCGGAGAGGTACTTGTACATGAGAGCGGAGAGGTACTTGTACATGGAGCGGAGAGGTACTTGTACATTGAGCGGAGAGGTACTGTCGACACTTGTACATTCAGCGGAGAGGTACTTGTACATGGAGCGGAGAGGTACTGTCGATACTTGACATTGAGCGGAGAGGTACTTGTACATGGAGCGGAGAGGTATTTGTACATTGAGCGGAGAGGTACTTGTACATTGAGCGGAGAGGTACTGTCGACACTTGTACATTCAGCGGAGAGCTACTTGTACATGGAGCGGAGAGGTATTTGTACATTGAGCGGAGAGGTACTTGTACATGGAGCGGAGAGGTACTTGTACATAGAGCGGAGAGGTACTTATACATGGAGCGGAGAGGTATTTGTACATTGAGCGGAGAGGTACTTGTACATGGAGCGGAGAGGTACTTGTACATGAGAGCGGAGAGGTATTTGTACATGGAGCGGAAAGGTACTGTCGACACTTGTACATTGAGCGGAGAGCTACTTGTACATGGAGCGGAGAGGTACTTGTACATGAGAGCGGAGAGGTACTTGTACATGGAGCGGAGAGGTATTTGTACATGGAGCGGAGAGGTACTGTCGACACTTGACATTGAGCGGAGAGGTACTTGTACATGGAGCGGAGAGGTACTTGTACATGAGAGCGGAGAGGTATTTGTACATGGAGCGGAGAGGTACTGTCAACACTTGACATTGAGCGGAGAGGTACTTGTACATGGAGCGGAGATGTACTTGTACATGGAGCGGAGAGGTACTTGTACATGGACCGGAGAGGTACTTGTACATGGAGCGGAGAGGTACTTGTACATGGAGCGGAGATGTACTTGTACATTGAGCGGAGAGGTACTTGTACATGGAGCAGAGATGTACTTGTACATGGAGCGGAGATGTACTTGTACATTGAGCGGAGAGGTACTTGTACATGGAGCGGAGAGGTACTTGTACATGGAGCGGAGATGTACTTGTACATGGAGCGGAGAGGTACTTGTACATGGAGCGGAGATGTACTTGTACATTGAGCGGAGAGGTACTTGTACATGGAGCAGAGATGTACTTGTACATGGAGCGGAGAGGTACTTGTACATGGAGCTGAGAGGTACTTGTACATGGAGCGGAGAGGTACTTGTACATGGAGCGGAGAGGTACTTGTACATTGAGCGGAGAGGTACTTGTACATGGAGCGGAGAGGTACTTGTACATGGAGCGGAGAGGTATTTGTACATGGAGCGGAGAGGTACTTGTACATGGAGCGGAGAGGTACTTGTACATTCAGCGGAGAGGTACTTGTACATTGAGCGGAGAGGTACTTGTAGATGGAGCGGAGAGGTACTGTCGACACTTGTACATTGAGCGGAGAGGTACTTGTACATGGAGCGGAGAGGTACTTGTACATGGAGCGGAGAGGTACTGTCGACACTTGTACATTGAGCGGAGAGGTACTTGTACATGGAGCGGAGAGGTACTTGTACATGGAGCGGAGATGTACTTGTACAGGGAGCGGAGAGGTACTTGTACATTGAGCGGAGAGGTACTTGTACATGGAGCGGAGAGGTACTTGTACATGGAGCGGAGAGGTACTTGTACATGGAGCGGAGAGGTACTTGTACATGGAGCGGAGAGGTACTTGTACATTGAGCGGAGATGTACTTGTACATGGAGCGGAGATGTACTTGTACATGGATCGGAGAGGTACTTGTACATGAGAGCGGAGAGGTACTGTCGACACTTGTACATTGAGCGTAGAGGTACTGTCGACACTTGTACATTGAGCGGAGAGGTACTTGTACATGGAGCGGAGAGGTACTGTCGACACTTGTACATTGAGCGGAGAGGTACTTGTACATTGAGCGGAGAGGTACTTGTACATGGAGCGCAGAGGTACTTGTACATTGAGCGGAGAGGTACTTGTACATGGAGCGGAGAGGTACTTGTACATGAGAGCGGAGAGGTACTTGTACATGGAGCGGAGAGGTACTTGTACATTGAGCGGAGAGGTACTGTCGACACTTGTACATTCAGCGGAGAGGTACTTGTACATGGAGCGGAGAGGTACTGTCGATACTTGACATTGAGCGGAGAGGTACTTGTACATGGAGCGGAGAGGTACTTGTACATGGAGCGGAGAGGTACTTGTACATGGAGCGGAGAGGTACTTGTACATTGAGCGGAGAGGTACTTGTACATGGAGCGGAGAGGTACTTGTACATTGAGCGGAGAGGTACTTGTACATGGAGCGGAGAGGTACTTGTACATGGAGCGGAGAGGTACTTGTACATGGAGCGGAGAGGTACTTGTACATGGAGCGGAGAGGTACTTGTACATTGAGCGGAGATGTACTTGTACATGGAGCGGAGATGTACTTGTACATGGATCGGAGAGGTACTTGTACATGAGAGCGGAGAGGTACTGTCGACACTTGTACATTGAGCGTAGAGGTACTGTCGACACTTGTACATTGAGCGGAGAGGTACTTGTACATGGAGCGGAGAGGTACTGTCGACACTTGTACATTGAGCGGAGAGGTACTTGTACATTGAGCGGAGAGGTACTTGTACATGGAGCGCAGAGGTACTTGTACATTGAGCGGAGAGGTACTTGTACATGGAGCGGAGAGGTACTTGTACATGAGAGCGGAGAGGTACTTGTACATGGAGCAGAGATGTACTTGTACATGGAGCGGAGATGTACTTGTACATTGAGCGGAGAGGTACTTGTACATTGAGCGGAGAGGTACTTGTAGATGGAGCGGAGAGGTACTGTCGACACTTGTACATTGAGCGGAGAGGTACTTGTACATGGAGCGGAGAGGTACTTGTACATGGAGCGGAGAGGTACTGTCGACACTTGTACATTGAGCGGAGAGGTACTTGTACATGGAGCGGAGAGGTACTTGTACATGGAGCGGAGATGTACTTGTACAGGGAGCGGAGAGGTACTTGTACATTGAGCGGAGAGGTACTTGTACATGGAGCGGAGAGGTACTTGTACATGGAGCGGAGAGGTACTTGTACATGGAGCGGAGAGGTACTTGTACATGGAGCGGAGAGGTACTTGTACATTGAGCGGAGATGTACTTGTACATGGAGCGGAGATGTACTTGTACATGGATCGGAGAGGTACTTGTACATGAGAGCGGAGAGGTACTGTCGACACTTGTACATTGAGCGTAGAGGTACTGTCGACACTTGTACATTGAGCGGAGAGGTACTTGTACATGGAGCGGAGAGGTACTGTCGACACTTGTACATTGAGCGGAGAGGTACTTGTACATTGAGCGGAGAGGTACTTGTACATGGAGCGCAGAGGTACTTGTACATTGAGCGGAGAGGTACTTGTACATGGAGCGGAGAGGTACTTGTACATGAGAGCGGAGAGGTACTTGTACATGGAGCGGAGAGGTACTTGTACATTGAGCGGAGAGGTACTGTCGACACTTGTACATTCAGCGGAGAGGTACTTGTACATGGAGCGGAGAGGTACTGTCGATACTTGACATTGAGCGGAGAGGTACTTGTACATGGAGCGGAGAGGTACTTGTACATGGAGCGGAGAGGTACTTGTACATGGAGCGGAGAGGTACTTGTACATTGAGCGGAGAGGTACTTGTACATGGAGCGGAGAGGTACTTGTACATTGAGCGGAGAGGTACTTGTACATGGAGCGGAGAGGTACTTGTACATGGAGCGGAGAGGTACTTGTACATGGAGCGGAGAGGTACTTGTACATGGAGCGGAGAGGTACTTGTACATTGAGCGGAGATGTACTTGTACATGGAGCGGAGATGTACTTGTACATGGATCGGAGAGGTACTTGTACATGAGAGCGGAGAGGTACTGTCGACACTTGTACATTGAGCGTAGAGGTACTGTCGACACTTGTACATTGAGCGGAGAGGTACTTGTACATGGAGCGGAGAGGTACTGTCGACACTTGTACATTGAGCGGAGAGGTACTTGTACATTGAGCGGAGAGGTACTTGTACATGGAGCGCAGAGGTACTTGTACATTGAGCGGAGAGGTACTTGTACATGGAGCGGAGAGGTACTTGTACATGAGAGCGGAGAGGTACTTGTACATGGAGCAGAGATGTACTTGTACATGGAGCGGAGATGTACTTGTACATTGAGCGGAGAGGTACTTGTACATGGAGCGGAGAGGTACTTGTACATGGAGCGGAGATGTACTTGTACATGGAGCGGAGAGGTACTTGTACATGGAGCGGAGATGTACTTGTACATTGAGCGGAGAGGTACTTGTACATGGAGCAGAGATGTACTTGTACATGGAGCGGAGAGGTACTTGTACATGGAGCTGAGAGGTACTTGTACATGGAGCGGAGAGGTACTTGTACATGGAGCGGAGAGGTACTTGTACATTGAGCGGAGAGGTACTTGTACATGGAGCGGAGAGGTACTTGTACATGGAGCGGAGAGGTATTTGTACATGGAGCGGAGAGGTACTTGTACATGGAGCGGAGAGGTACTTGTACATTCAGCGGAGAGGTACTTGTACATTGAGCGGAGAGGTACTTGTAGATGGAGCGGAGAGGTACTGTCGACACTTGTACATTGAGCGGAGAGGTACTTGTACATGGAGCGGAGAGGTACTTGTACATGGAGCGGAGAGGTACTGTCGACACTTGTACATTGAGCGGAGAGGTACTTGTACATGGAGCGGAGAGGTACTTGTACATGGAGCGGAGATGTACTTGTACAGGGAGCGGAGAGGTACTTGTACATTGAGCGGAGACGTACTTGTACATGGAGCGGAGAGGTACTTGTACATGGAGCGGAGAGGTACTTGTACATGGAGCGGAGAGGTACTTGTACATGGAGCGGAGAGGTACTTGTACATTGAGCGGAGATGTACTTGTACATGGAGCGGAGATGTACTTGTACATGGATCGGAGAGGTACTTGTACATGAGAGCGGAGAGGTACTGTCGACACTTGTACATTGAGCGTAGAGGTACTGTCGACACTTGTACATTGAGCGGAGAGGTACTTGTACATGGAGCGGAGAGGTACTGTCGACACTTGTACATTGAGCGGAGAGGTACTTGTACATTGAGCGGAGAGGTACTTGTACATGGAGCGCAGAGGTACTTGTACATTGAGCGGAGAGGTACTTGTACATGGAGCGGAGAGGTACTTGTACATGAGAGCGGAGAGGTACTTGTACATGGAGCGGAGAGGTACTTGTACATTGAGCGGAGAGGTACTGTCGACACTTGTACATTCAGCGGAGAGGTACTTGTACATGGAGCGGAGAGGTACTGTCGATACTTGACATTGAGCGGAGAGGTACTTGTACATGGAGCGGAGAGGTACTTGTACATGGAGCGGAGAGGTACTTGTACATGGAGCGGAGAGGTACTTGTACATTGAGCGGAGAGGTACTTGTACATGGAGCGGAGAGGTACTTGTACATTGAGCGGAGAGGTACTTGTACATGGAGCGGAGAGGTACTTGTACATGGAGCGGAGAGGTACTTGTACATGGAGCGGAGAGGTACTTGTACATGGAGCGGAGAGGTACTTGTACATTGAGCGGAGATGTACTTGTACATGGAGCGGAGATGTACTTGTACATGGATCGGAGAGGTACTTGTACATGAGAGCGGAGAGGTACTGTCGACACTTGTACATTGAGCGTAGAGGTACTGTCGACACTTGTACATTGAGCGGAGAGGTACTTGTACATGGAGCGGAGAGGTACTGTCGACACTTGTACATTGAGCGGAGAGGTACTTGTACATTGAGCGGAGAGGTACTTGTACATGGAGCGCAGAGGTACTTGTACATTGAGCGGAGAGGTACTTGTACATGGAGCGGAGAGGTACTTGTACATGAGAGCGGAGAGGTACTTGTACATGGAGCGGAGAGGTACTTGTACATTGAGCGTAGAGGTACTGTCGACACTTGTACATTCAGCGGAGAGGTACTTGTACATGGAGCGGAGAGGTACTGTCGATACTTGACATTGAGCGGAGAGGTACTTGTACATGGAGCGGAGAGGTATTTGTACATTGAGCGGAGAGGTACTTGTACATTGAGCGGAGAGGTACTGTCGACACTTGTACATTCAGCGGAGAGCTACTTGTACATGGAGCGGAGAGGTATTTGTACATTGAGCGGAGAGGTACTTGTACATGGAGCGGAGAGGTACTTGTACATAGAGCGGAGAGGTACTTATACATGGAGCAGAGAGGTATTTGTACATTGAGCGGAGAGGTACTTGTACATGGAGCGGAGAGGTACTTGTACATGAGAGCGGAGAGGTATTTGTACATGGAGCGGAAAGGTACTGTCGACACTTGTACATTGAGCGGAGAGCTACTTGTACATGGAGCGGAGAGGTACTTGTACATGAGAGCGGAGAGGTACTTGTACATGGAGCGGAGAGGTATTTGTACATGGAGCGGAGAGGTACTGTCGACACTTGACATTGAGCGGAGAGGTACTTGTACATGGAGCGGAGAGGTACTTGTACATGAGAGCGGAGAGGTATTTGTACATGGAGCGGAGAGGTACTGTCGACACTTGACATTGAGCGGAGAGGTACTTGTACATGGAGCGGAGAGGTACTTGTACATGGAGCGGAGAGGTACTTGTACATGGACCGGAGAGGTACTTGTACATGGAGCGGAGAGGTACTTGTACATGGAGCGGAGATGTACTTGTACATTGAGCGGAGAGGTACTTGTACATGGAGCAGAGATGTACTTGTACATGGAGCGGAGATGTACTTGTACATTGAGCGGAGAGGTACTTGTACATGGAGCGGAGAGGTACTTGTACATGGAGCGGAGATGTACTTGTACATGGAGCGGAGAGGTACTTGTACATGGAGCGGAGATGTACTTGTACATTGAGCGGAGAGGTACTTGTACATGGAGCAGAGATGTACTTGTACATGGAGCGGAGAGGTACTTGTACATGGAGCGGAGAGGTACTTGTACATGGAGCGGAGAGGTACTTGTACATGGAGCGGAGAGGTACTTGTACATTGAGCGGAGAGGTACTTGTACATGGAGCGGAGAGGTACTTGTACATTGAGCGGAGAGGTACTTGTACATGGAGCGGAGAGGTACTTGTACATGGAGCGGAGAGGTACTTGTACATGGAGCGGAGAGGTACTTGTACATGGAGCGGAGAGGTACTTGTACATTGAGCGGAGATGTACTTGTACATGGAGCGGAGATGTACTTGTACATGGATCGGAGAGGTACTTGTACATGAGAGCGGAGAGGTACTGTCGACACTTGTACATTGAGCGTAGAGGTACTGTCGACACTTGTACATTGAGCGGAGAGGTACTTGTACATGGAGCGGAGAGGTACTGTCGACACTTGTACATTGAGCGGAGAGGTACTTGTACATTGAGCGGAGAGGTACTTGTACATGGAGCGCAGAGGTACTTGTACATTGAGCGGAGAGGTACTTGTACATGGAGCGGAGAGGTACTTGTACATGAGAGCGGAGAGGTACTTGTACATGGAGCGGAGAGGTACTTGTACATTGAGCGGAGAGGTACTGTCGACACTTGTACATTCAGCGGAGAGGTACTTGTACATGGAGCGGGTTAGGGTTAGGGTTAGGGTTAGGGTTAGGGTTAGGGTTAGGGTTAGGGTTAGGGTTTAGGGTTAGGGTTAGGGTTAGGGTTAGGGTTAGGGTTAGGGTTAGGGTAGGGGATCTGAGCCACGATGGCCCGCGGGCCATCCCTATCTTTCCCATGTTAAATCTAATTTATACTAATTTATGCGAGTTATGCAAATAAAAAAAAGTAGCTCCTCCCACTTTAGCAAAGTACCCTACCAAACTTAGGAGATCGAGGTACCCCACTAAAACCACACCCCCGAGGCTCTACGACCTTCAGGGGCGGAGTTACACTTTTTTGGCTCCTCCCCCCCCCGCCGGAAGCCAGGGAAAGGGGGCGGAGCCTATTTTTTTGCACATTCGAACTCCTTGAGGGCGTGGCTACAGATCCCCCCTACTTTGGTTAGGCCACGCCCACCGGAAGTTTGCTATGTAAACCCTAGTGAAACCCTAGTTTTTTTTACTAAGTGTTTCAGCCAAAATCCTTCCTCAGGGGATGTGATAGGAGTGCGTTTCAGGTCATTTGGAGTCGAATGGTACTATCGCCGGAAGTACTTTTTTTTTTTTACATAGGAAAAGTACTTAGGGTTTTTTTTTTTTTTTTTTTTTTTTTTTTTGGTGGGAAAATTAAGTATAGCCATGTAGGTACTCTAAGGACTCCATTTTTGGCGAGGAGCCCGAAAAAATAGGTTTTACCTGGATCCGAGTTTCGGCAAATTTTAGGAGTGCTCCAAATGACACCAAAGTTACAGGGAAGCTTCATCATGATGAGAAGATACGCCTGAGCGAGTTTGGTGTCATTTGGGAAAACTTTGGTCAAAAAAAAAAAAAAAAATGACACCAAAGTTACAGGGATTCTTCATCATGATGAGAAGATACGCCTGAACGAGTTTGGTGTCATTTGGAATAACTTTGGTTTTTTGGAAAAAAAAAAAAAAGACGGATGTCGGATGCAACAATTCACTAAAAATCAGTAATTGAAGCTAGCCCTTTCAAAGTTGCTGGACACGTAGGAGACAGTCTAAAGCCTACTCTCAGCAAAGGGTAGGCTAATCGGAGCTACGCTGAGCGAGCTGTGGTCCCGCAGAGTTGAAAAAAAAAAAAAAACGCACGAAATTACGAAATCCAGCAAAATTGACATCTCTTTTTGTCAATTTGACACAGTTCCACTCAACCTTGAGCCGAAATTTTGGCTACAGTGTATGTTGACAACCCCTAGTACATGCTCAAACCGTCATTTTGGTTGTAGCTTCAATTACTGAATTTTAGTGAATATAAAGATACGACATTTTTTTTGTAAAGAAAAAAAGTTCCGTTTTGACCTCCCATTTTTTGTGGGCTGAAAGAGGAGTGTGAGAGGAGTTCCCACAAAAAAAATTAGAATTTTAAGTGACTTCCCCTAGGAGTTATTCAGGTTTGATTTTTTTTTTTTTTTTTTTTTTTTTTTTTGTGTTTTTTTTTTTTTTTTTTTATAGCCATGTAGGTACTCTAAGGACTCCATTTTTGGCGAGGATCATTTTGGCCGACTTCATTTTGGCCAAAAAGCAAGGGAAATGGCCGAAACGCGACTTCCGATTTTTAGGGGGCGTTTTGACCTCCCATTTTTTGTGGGCGGGAAGAGGGGTGTGAGAGGAGTTCCCCCAAGAAAGGACAGCCTTCTAGTCCTTTTACTTTAGGAGTTATTAGCACCCCTAGTTTCAACATTTTTAAACGATTGGACCGCCCCCCTGCCTAGGGGGAGGGGACTTGTGCTAATCTTTTCTCAGGATCTGCTCTCCTATAGGAGGGCTACATGCTCCAATTGAAATTATAGCTCCAGGTGGTCCAGGGGAGTTAATTGACAACCCTAGCTGAAATTTGCACTAGGTTGTTAGGGTTGTAGACCGTTGACCCATTGTGAAGGGCTAAGTTGGAACTAGGGTTAGGAAGTTAGACATGTAGTCTTATGTAGTTTTATGCGCTGGTCCCGAATATGGGCGGGGCTTCCGCCGGAAGTGACCGGAAGTGGGTGTAAATAGGCTTTGAACATGGCATTTTGGCCAACCCTAGGCTGTTTTGAGGGAGGGTTGTTGGGGGGGTGTCATATGAGCATGAATTGGGTTGATTGGAGTCGTTTGGTGAAACGGCTAAGAGACTTTTTTTTTTTTTTTGTATGGGAAAAGTACTTGTGTTTTTTTTTTTTTTTTTTTTTTTTAAAAGTGTTGAAATTTTACCAAGTGTTTGGGTGGTTAGGGTTTTGAGTGTTTTTTTGTGGGGTTGTGTTAGGAGCACGTTTCATGCGATTTGGGAGTTTTGAAGTACTTTGTGTTTTTTTTTTTTTTTTTTTGTTTTTTTTCAAAAAAAAATTATAGCCATGTAGGTACTCTAAGGACTCCATTTTTGGCGAGGAGCTCGAAAAACGACGTCATTTTGGCCAAAAAGCAAGGGAAATGGCCCAAAATGGCCCAAACGCGTTTTTTTTTTTTTTTTTTTTTTTTTTAAATTTTATTTTGAAATTTTTTGTTTTTTTCATAGCCAAGTAACCACTCTAACGACTGGGAATATTACGGGGAACTTGAAAAACTACTTTTTAGCTTGATCCGAGCAAGGGAAATTCTACTTCCTGTTTTGGTCATTTTCTTTTATTTTGAAGGCCAAAAACAGGAAGTGGTTTTTTTGCTAACTATTTTAACTTTTTTTTTTTTTTAATTTTATTTTGAAATTTTTTATTTTTTTCATAGCCAAGTAACCACTCTAACGACTGGGAATATTACGGGGAACTTGAATAACTACTTTTTAGCTTGATCCGAGCAAGGGAAATTCTACTTCCTGTTTTGGTCATTTTCTTTTATTTTGAAGGCCAAAAACAGGAAGTGGTTTTTTTGCTAACTATTTTAACTTTTTTTTTTTTTTTTTTTTTTTTTAATTTTATTTTGAAATTTTTTATTTTTTTCATAGCCAAGTAACCACTCTAACGACTGGGAATATTACGGGGAACTTGAATAACTACTTTTTAGCTTGATCCGAGCAAGGGAAATTCTACTTCCTGTTTTGGTCATTTTCTTTTATTTTGAAGGCCAAAAACAGGAAGTGGTTTTTTTGCTAACTATTTTAACTTTTTTTTTTTTTTTTTTTTTTTTTTTTTTTAGCTAATGCTAAGCTAACTTTTTTTTTTCTTTTTTTTTATGCTAAGCTAATGCTAAGCTAACATGCTAGCAACTTTTTTTTTTATGCTAAGCTAATGCTAAGCTAACATGCTAGCAACTTTTTTTTTATGCTAAGCTAATGCTAAGCTAACATGCTAGCAACTTTTTTTCTTTTTTTTATGCTAAGCTAATGCTAAGCTAACATGCTAGCAACTTTTTTTTAGGGATAAATTAAAACGTGAATTGGAGGGGTTAAGGTGTGTATTTGTGGTGGGATAGGGTTAGGGTTAGGGTAGGAGATCTGAGCCACGATCATCACGTGATGATCCCTATCTTTCCCATGTTAAACCTAATTTATGCAAATTTATTCGAGTTTGTTAGGGTTAGGGTTAGGGTTAGGGTTAGGGTTAGGGTTAGGGTTAGGGTTAGGGTTAGGGTTAGGGTTAGGGTTAGGGTTAGGGTTAGGGTTAGGGTTAGGGTTAGGGTTAGGGTTAGGGTTTAGGGTTAGGGTTAGGGTTAGGGTTAGGGTTAGGGTTAGGGTTAGGGTTAGGGTTAGGGTTAGGGTTAGGGTTAGGGTTAGGGTTAGGGTTAGGGTTAGGGTTAGGGTTAGGATATAGGGTACGTTGCCCAACGCTTTCGTCAAACTTCCCGCCTCAAACAAGAATACATAAGCTCCACCCATTTATGTAAAGTAGAGGAGGGGGAAATACATGATGTATTAAAAGGACAAGTGGCCACGCCCACCGGAAGTGGGTTAAAACATTTTTTTAAAAAGTTTTCAATGTAAAAGTGAAAAGTCAAGTGGAATACATAGCTTAATCCTGCCGGCTACCCCCCCTAATTCGACTATGGGCTTTCCAACGCACATTTTATAAACTGTGTACGACCTTCAGGGGCGGAGCTATGGCCGTTTTAAAACAATAAAAAATAAAAAAAATAAAAATTCAAACATGTTTTTTTTTCACCAAACACATCCTATATGACGTAGTTTTGGTCGCTGAGCACGAATATCAAGTTTATTTTTGGGTACGACTTCCGGTTCCGGAGATATGGCCGTTTCAAAAAAAAAAAAAAAGTGTTGAAATTTTACTAAGTGTTTGAATGTATGGGTTTTTAAAATCCTTCCTCAGGGGGTGTGATATGAGTGCGTTTCAGGTCATTTGGAGTCGACTGGTACTATCGCCGGAAGTACTTTTTTTACATAGGAAAAGTACTTAGGGTTTTTTTTTTTTTTTTTTTTTTTTTTTTTTTTTTTTTCCATAGCCATGTGACCACTCTAAGGACTCCATTTTTGGCGAGGAGCCCGAAAAAATAGGTTTTACCTGGATGCGAGTTTCGGCAAATTTTAGGAGTGCTCCAAATGACACCAAAGTTACAGGGATTCTTCATCATGATGAGAAGATACGCCTGAACGAGTTTGGTGTCATTTGGAATAACTTTGGTTTTTTGGAAAAAAAAAAAAAAAGACGGATGTCGGATGCAACAATTCACTAAAAATCAGTAATTGAAGCTAGCCCTTTCAAAGTTGCTGGACACGTAGGAGACAGTCTAAAGCCTACTCTCAGCAAAGGGTAGGCTAATCGGAGCTACGCTGAGCGAGCTGTGGTCCCGCAGAGTTGAAAAAAAAAAAAAAAACGCACGAAATTACGAAATCCAGCAAAATTGACATCTCTTTTTGTCAATTTGACACAGTTCCACTCAACCTTGAGCCGAAATTTTGGCTACAGTGTATGTTGACAACCCCTAGTACATGCTCAAACCGTCATTTTGGTTGTAGCTTCAATTACTGAATTTTAGTGAATATAAAGATACGACATTTTTTTTGTAAAGAAAAAAAGTTCCGTTTTGACCTCCCATTTTTTGTGGGCTGAAAGAGGAGTGTGAGAGGAGTTCCCACAAAAAAAATTAGAATTTTAAGTGACTTCCCCTAGGAGTTATTCAGGTTTGATTTTTTTTTTTTTTTTTTTTTTTTTTTTTTGATTTTTTGATTTTTTTTTTTATAGCCATGTAGGTACTCTAAGGACTCCATTTTTGGCGAGGAGCCCGAAAACCGAGTTCATTTTGGCCAAAAAGCAAGGGAAATGGCCGAAACGCGACTTCCGATTTTTAGGGGGCGTTTTGACCTCCCATTTTTTGTGGGCGGGAAGAGGGGTGTGAGAGGAGTTCCCCCAAGAAAGGACAGCCTTCTAGTCCTTTTACTTTAGGAGTTATTAGCACCCCTAGTTTCAACATTTTTAAACGATTGGACCGCCCCCCTGCCTAGGGGGAGGGGACTTGTGCTAATCTTTTCTCAGGATCTGCTCTCCTATAGGAGGGCTACATGCTCCAATTGAAATGATAGCTCCAGGTGGTCCAGGGGAGTTAATTGACAACCCTAGCTGAAATTTGCACTAGGTTGTTAGGGTTGTAGACCGTTGACCCATTGTGAAGGGCTAAGTTGGAACTAGGGTTAGGAAGTTAGACATGTAGTCTTATGTAGTTTTATGCGCTGGTCCCGAATATGGGCGGGGCTTCCGCCGGAAGTGACCGGAAGTGGGTGTAAATAGGCTTTGAACATGGCATTTTGGCCAACCCTAGGCTGTTTTGAGGGAGGGTTGTTGGGGGGGTGTCATATGAGCATGAATTGGGTTGATTGGAGTCGTTTGGTGAAACGGCTAAGAGACTTTTTTTTTTTTTTTGTATGGGAAAAGTACTTGTTTTTTTTTTTTTTTTTTTTTTTTTGAAAAGTGTTGAAATTTTAGGGTTAGGGTTAGGGTTAGGGTTAGGGTTAGGGTTAGGGTTAGGGTTAGGGTTAGGGTTAGGGTTAGGGTTAGGGTTAGGGTTAGGGTTAGGGTTAGGGTTAGGGTTAGGGTTAGGGTTAGGGTTAGGGTTAGGGTTAGGGTTAGGGTTAGGGTTAGGGTTAGGGTTAGGGTTAGGGTTAGGGTTAGGGTAGGGTTAGGGTTAGGGTTAGGGTTAGGGTTAGGGTTAGGGTTAGGGTTAGGGTTAGGGTTAGGGTTTAGGGTTAGGGTTAGGGTTAGGGTTAGAGGTTAGGGTTAGGGTTAGGGTTAGGGTTAGGGTTAGGGTTAGTGTTAGGGTTAGGGTTAGGGTTAGTGTTTTAGGGTAGGGGATCTGAGCCACGATCGCCGGGGCGTCGCCGGGGCGGCGATCGTATATTTCCCATGTTAAAGTTAATTTATGCAAATTTCTTCGAGTTATGCAAAAAAAAAAAAGTAGCTCCTCCCACTTTGGCAAAGTACCCTACCAAACTTCGGAGATCGAGGTACCCCACTAAAACCACACCCCCGAGGCTCTACGACCTTCAGGGGCGGAGTTACCTATTTTGGCTCTTCCTGGCTCCACCCACCCCCGCCGGAAGCCAGGGAAAGGGGGCGGAGCCTATTTTTTTCCACATTCGAACTCCTTGGGGGCGTGGCTACAGATCCCCCCTACTTTGGTTAGGCCACGCCCACCGGAAGTTTGCTATGTAAACCCTACCCTAAAAAGTGTTTTTTTTACTAAGTGTTTCAGCCAAAATCCTTCCTCAGGGGATGTGATAGGAGTGCGTTTCAGGTCATTTGGAGTCGAATGGTACTATCGCCGGAAGTACTTTTTTTTTTTTTTTTACATAGGAAAAGTACTTAGGTTTTTTTTTTTTTTTTTTTTTTTTTTTTTGGTGGGAAAATTAAGTATAGCCATGTAGGTACTCTAAGGACTCCATTTTTGGCGAGGAGCCCGAAAAAATAGGTTTTACCTGGATCCGAGTTTCGGCAAATTTTAGGAGTGCTCCAAATGACACCAAAGTTACAGGGATTCTTCATCATGATGAGAAGATACGCCTGAACGAGTTTGGTGTCATTTGGAAAAACTTTGGTCAAAAAAAAAAAAAAAAATGACCCCAAAGTTACAGGGATTCTTCATCATGATGAGAAGATACGCCTGAACGAGTTTGGTGTCATTTGGAATAACTTTGGTTTTTTGGAAAAAAAAAAAAAAGACGGATGTCGGATGCAACAATTCACTAAAAATCAGTAATTGAAGCTAGCCCTTTCAAAGTTGCTGGACTTGTAGGAGACAGTCTAAAGCCTACTCTCAGCAAAGGGTAGGCTAATCGGAGCTACGCTGAGCGAGCTGTGGTCCCGCAGAGTTGGAAAAAAAAAAAAAACGCACGAAATTACGAAATCCAGCAAAATTGACATCTCTTTTTGTCAATTTGACACAGTTCCACTCAACCTTGAGCCGAAATTTTGGCTACAGTGTATGTTGACAACCCCTAGTACATGCTCAAACCGTCATTTTGGTTGTAGCTTCAATTACTGAATTTTAGTGAATATAAAGATACGACATTTTTTTTGTAAAGAAAAAAAGTTCCGTTTTGACCTCCCATTTTTTGTGGGCTGAAAGAGGAGTGTGAGAGGAGTTCCCACAAAAAAAATTAGAATTTTAAGTGACTTCCCCTAGGAGTTATTCAGGTTTGATTTTTTTTTTTTTTTTTTTTTTTTTTTTCAAATTTTTTTTTTTTTTTTTTATAGCCATGTAGGTACTCTAAGGACTCCATTTTTGGCGAGGAGCCCGAAAACCGAGTTCATTTTGGCCCAAAAGCAAGGGAAATGGCCGAAACGCGACTTCCGATTTTTAGGGGGCGTTTTGACCTCCCATTTTTTGTGGGCGGGAAGAGGGGTGTGAGAGGAGTTCCCCCAAGAAAGGACAGCCTTCTAGTCCTTTTACTTTAGGAGTTATTAGCACCCCTAGTTTCAACATTTTTAAACGATTGGACCGCCCCCCTGCCTAGGGGGAGGGGACTTGTGCTAATCTTTTCTCAGGATCTGCTCTCCTATAGGAGGGCTACATGCTCCAATTGAAATTATAGCTCCAGGTGGTCCAGGGGAGTTAATTGACAACCCTAGCTGAAATTTGCACTAGGTTGTTAGGGTTGTAGACCGTTGACCCATTGTGAAGGGCTAAGTTGGAACTAGGGTTAGGAAGTTAGACATGTAGTCTTATGTAGTTTTATGCGCTGGTCCCGAATATGGGCGGGGCTTCCGCCGGAAGTGACCGGAAGTGGGTGTAAATAGGCTTTGAACATGGCATTTTGGCCAACCCTAGGCTGTTTTGAGGGAGGGTTGTTGGGGGGGTGTCATATGAGCATGAATTGGGTTGATTGGAGTCGTTTGGTGAAACGGCTAAGAGACTTTTTTTTTTTTTTTGTATGGGAAAAGTACTTTGGTTTTTTTTTTTTTTTTTTTTTTTGAAAAGTGTTGAAATTTTACCAAGTGTTTGGGTGGTTAGGGTTTTGAGTGTTTTTTTGTGGGGTTGTGTTAGGAGCACGTTTCATGCGATTTGGGAGTTTTGAAGTACTTTGTGTTTTTTTTGTTTTTTTTTCATTAAATTTTTTTTTTTTTTTATAGCCATGTAGGTACTCTAAGGACTCCATTTTTGGCGAGGAGCTCGAAAAACGACTTCATTTTGGCCAAAAAGCAAGGGAAATGGCCCAAAATGGCCCAAACGCGTTTTTTTTTTTTTTTTTTTTTTTTTTTTTTTTGTAATTTTTTTTTTTTTTTTTATAGCCATGTAGGTACTCTAAGGACTCCATTTTTGGCGAGGAGCTCGAAATACGACTTCATTTTGGCCAAAAAGCAAGGGAAATGGCCCAAAATGGCCCAAACGCGTTTTTTTTTTTTTTTTTTTTTTTTTTAATTTTATTTTGAAATTTTTTGTTTTTTTCATAGCCAAGTAACCACTCTAACGACTGGGAATATTACGGGGAACTTGAATAACTACTTTTTAGCTTGATCCGAGCAAGGGAAATTCTACTTCCTGTTTTGGTCATTTTCTTTTATTTTGAAGGCCAAAAACAGGAAGTGGTTTTTTTGCTAACTATTTTAACTTTTTTTTTTTTTTTATTTTATTTTATTTTATTTTGAAATTTTTTTTTTTTTTATAGCCAAGTAACCACTCTAACGACTGGGAATATTACGGGGAACTTGAATAACTACTTTTTAGCTTGATCCGAGCAAGGGAAATTCTACTTCCTGTTTTGGTCATTTTCTTTTATTTTGAAGGCCAAAAACAGGAAGTGGTTTTTTTGCTAACTATTTTAACTTTTTTTTTTTTTTTAGGGTTAGGGTTAGGGTTAGGGTTAGGGTTAGGGTTAGGGTTAGGGTTAGGGTTAGGGTTAGGGTTAGGGTTAGGGTTAGGGTTAGGGTTAGGGTTAGGGTTAGGGTTAGGGTTAGGGTTAGGGGGTTAGGGTTAGGGTTAGGGTTAGGGTTAGGGTTAGGGTTAGGGTTAGGGTTAGGGTTAGGGTTAGGGTTAGGGTTAGGGTTAGGGTTAGGGTTAGGGTTAGGGTTAGGGTTAGGGTTAGGGTTAGGGTTAGGGTTAGGGTTAGGGTTAGGGTTAGGGTTAGGGTTAGGGTAGGGGATCTGAGCCACGATCGCCGGGGCGTCGCCGGGGCGGCGATCGTATATTTCCCATGTTAAAGTTAATTTATGCAAATTTCTTCGAGTTATGCAAAAAAAAAAAAGTAGCTCCTCCCACTTTGGCAAAGTACCCTACCAAACTTCGGAGATCGAGGTACCCCACTAAAACCACACCCCCGAGGCTCTACGACCTTCAGGGGCGGAGTTACCTATTTTGGCTCTTCCTGGCTCCACCCACCCCCGCCGGAAGCCAGGGAAAGGGGGCGGAGCCTATTTTTTTCCACATTCGAACTCCTTGGGGGCGTGGCTACAGATCCCCCCTACTTTGGTTAGGCCACGCCCACCGGAAGTTTGCTATGTAAACCCTACCCTAAAAAGTGTTTTTTTTACTAAGTGTTTCAGCCAAAATCCTTCCTCAGGGGATGTGATAGGAGTGCGTTTCAGGTCATTTGGAGTCGAATGGTACTATCGCCGGAAGTACTTTTTTTTTTTTTTTTACATAGGAAAAGTACTTAGGTTTTTTTTTTTTTTTTTTTTTTTTTTTTTGGTGGGAAAATTAAGTATAGCCATGTAGGTACTCTAAGGACTCCATTTTTGGCGAGGAGCCCGAAAAAATAGGTTTTACCTGGATCCGAGTTTCGGCAAATTTTAGGAGTGCTCCAAATGACACCAAAGTTACAGGGATTCTTCATCATGATGAGAAGATACGCCTGAACGAGTTTGGTGTCATTTGGAAAAACTTTGGTCAAAAAAAAAAAAAAAAATGACCCCAAAGTTACAGGGATTCTTCATCATGATGAGAAGATACGCCTGAACGAGTTTGGTGTCATTTGGAATAACTTTGGTTTTTTGGAAAAAAAAAAAAAAGACGGATGTCGGATGCAACAATTCACTAAAAATCAGTAATTGAAGCTAGCCCTTTCAAAGTTGCTGGACTTGTAGGAGACAGTCTAAAGCCTACTCTCAGCAAAGGGTAGGCTAATCGGAGCTACGCTGAGCGAGCTGTGGTCCCGCAGAGTTGGAAAAAAAAAAAAAACGCACGAAATTACGAAATCCAGCAAAATTGACATCTCTTTTTGTCAATTTGACACAGTTCCACTCAACCTTGAGCCGAAATTTTGGCTACAGTGTATGTTGACAACCCCTAGTACATGCTCAAACCGTCATTTTGGTTGTAGCTTCAATTACTGAATTTTAGTGAATATAAAGATACGACATTTTTTTTGTAAAGAAAAAAAGTTCCGTTTTGACCTCCCATTTTTTGTGGGCTGAAAGAGGAGTGTGAGAGGAGTTCCCACAAAAAAAATTAGAATTTTAAGTGACTTCCCCTAGGAGTTATTCAGGTTTGATTTTTTTTTTTTTTTTTTTTTTTTTTTTCAAATTTTTTTTTTTTTTTTTTATAGCCATGTAGGTACTCTAAGGACTCCATTTTTGGCGAGGAGCCCGAAAACCGAGTTCATTTTGGCCCAAAAGCAAGGGAAATGGCCGAAACGCGACTTCCGATTTTTAGGGGGCGTTTTGACCTCCCATTTTTTGTGGGCGGGAAGAGGGGTGTGAGAGGAGTTCCCCCAAGAAAGGACAGCCTTCTAGTCCTTTTACTTTAGGAGTTATTAGCACCCCTAGTTTCAACATTTTTAAACGATTGGACCGCCCCCCTGCCTAGGGGGAGGGGACTTGTGCTAATCTTTTCTCAGGATCTGCTCTCCTATAGGAGGGCTACATGCTCCAATTGAAATTATAGCTCCAGGTGGTCCAGGGGAGTTAATTGACAACCCTAGCTGAAATTTGCACTAGGTTGTTAGGGTTGTAGACCGTTGACCCATTGTGAAGGGCTAAGTTGGAACTAGGGTTAGGAAGTTAGACATGTAGTCTTATGTAGTTTTATGCGCTGGTCCCGAATATGGGCGGGGCTTCCGCCGGAAGTGACCGGAAGTGGGTGTAAATAGGCTTTGAACATGGCATTTTGGCCAACCCTAGGCTGTTTTGAGGGAGGGTTGTTGGGGGGGTGTCATATGAGCATGAATTGGGTTGATTGGAGTCGTTTGGTGAAACGGCTAAGAGACTTTTTTTTTTTTTTTGTATGGGAAAAGTACTTTGGTTTTTTTTTTTTTTTTTTTTTTTGAAAAGTGTTGAAATTTTACCAAGTGTTTGGGTGGTTAGGGTTTTGAGTGTTTTTTTGTGGGGTTGTGTTAGGAGCACGTTTCATGCGATTTGGGAGTTTTGAAGTACTTTGTGTTTTTTTTGTTTTTTTTTCATTAAATTTTTTTTTTTTTTTATAGCCATGTAGGTACTCTAAGGACTCCATTTTTGGCGAGGAGCTCGAAAAACGACTTCATTTTGGCCAAAAAGCAAGGGAAATGGCCCAAAATGGCCCAAACGCGTTTTTTTTTTTTTTTTTTTTTTTTTTTTTTTTGTAATTTTTTTTTTTTTTTTTATAGCCATGTAGGTACTCTAAGGACTCCATTTTTGGCGAGGAGCTCGAAATACGACTTCATTTTGGCCAAAAAGCAAGGGAAATGGCCCAAAATGGCCCAAACGCGTTTTTTTTTTTTTTTTTTTTTTTTTTTAATTTTATTTTGAAATTTTTTGTTTTTTTCATAGCCAAGTAACCACTCTAACGACTGGGAATATTACGGGGAACTTGAATAACTACTTTTTAGCTTGATCCGAGCAAGGGAAATTCTACTTCCTGTTTTGGTCATTTTCTTTTATTTTGAAGGCCAAAAACAGGAAGTGGTTTTTTTGCTAACTATTTTAACTTTTTTTTTTTTTTTATTTTATTTTATTTTATTTTGAAATTTTTTTTTTTTTTATAGCCAAGTAACCACTCTAACGACTGGGAATATTACGGGGAACTTGAATAACTACTTTTTAGCTTGATCCGAGCAAGGGAAATTCTACTTCCTGTTTTGGTCATTTTCTTTTATTTTGAAGGCCAAAAACAGGAAGTGGTTTTTTTGCTAACTATTTTAACTTTTTTTTTTTTTTTAGGGTTAGGGTTAGGGTTAGGGTTAGGGTTAGGGTTAGGGTTAGGGTTAGGGTTAGGGTTAGGGTTAGGGTTAGGGTTAGGGTTAGGGTTAGGGTTAGGGTTAGGGTTAGGGTTAGGGTTAGGGTTAGGGTTAGGGTTAGGGTTAGGGTTAGGGTTAGGGTTAGAGGGTTAGGGTTAGGGTTAGGGTTAGGGTTAGGGTTAGGGTTAGGGTTAGGGTTAGGGTTAGGGTTAGGGTTAGGGTTAGGGTTAGGGTTAGGGTTAGGGTTAGGGTTAGGGTTAGGGTTAGGGTTAGGGTTAGGGTTAGGGTTAGGGTTAGGTAGGGTTAGGGTTAGGGTTAGGGTTAGGGTTTAGTAGGGTTAGGGTTAGGGTTAGGATATAGGGTACGTTGCTCACTACTTTCGTCAAACTTCGAGCAAAACTTGTGGGATCATAGGCTCCACCCATTTATGTAAAGTAGAGGAGGGGGAAATACATGATGTATTAAAAGGACAAGTGGCCACGCCCACCGCAAGTGGGTTAAAACATTTTTTTAAAAAGTTTTCAATGTAAAAGTGAAAAGTCAACATGGGATCATAGCTTAATCCTGCCGGCTACCCCCCCTAATTCGGGTACGGGCTTTCCAACGCACATTTTATAAAGTGTGTACGACCTTCAGGGGCGGAGCTATGGCCGTTTTAAAACAATAAAAAATAAAAAAAATAAAAATTCAAACATGTTTTTTTTTCACCAAACACATCCTATATGACGTAGTTTTGGTCGCTGAGCACGAATATCAAGTTTATTTTTGGGTACGACTTCCGGTTCCGGAGATATGGCCGTTTAAAAAAAAAAAAAAAAGTGTTGAAATTTTACCAAGTGTTTGAGCCAAAATCCTTCCTCAGGGGATGTGATAGGAGTGCGTTTCAGGTCATTTGGAGTCGAATGGTACTATCGCCGGAAGTACTTTTTTTTTTTTACATAGGAAAAGTACTTATGTTTTTTTTTTTTTTTTTTTTTTTTTTTTTTTGGTGGGAAAATTAAGTATAGCCATGTAGGTACTCTACAGACTCCATTTTTGGCGAGGAGCCCGAAAAAATAGGTTTTACCTGGATCCGAATTTCGGCAAATTTTAGGAGTGCTCCAAATGACACCAAAGTTACAGGGATTCTTCATCATGATGAGAAGATACGCCTGAACGAGTTTGGTGTCATTTGGAATAACTTTGGTTTTTTGGAAAAAAAAAAAAAAGACGGATGTCGGATGCAACAATTCACTAAAAATCAGTAATTGAAGCTAGCCCTTTCAAAGTTGCTGGACACGTAGGAGACAGTCTAAAGCCTACTCTCAGCAAAGGGTAGGCTAATCGGAGCTACGCTGAGCGAGCTGTGGTCCCGCAGAGTTGGAAAAAAAAAAAAAAACGCACGAAATTACGAAATCCAGCAAAATTGACATCTCTTTTTGTCAATTTGACACAGTTCCACTCAACCTTGAGCCGAAATTTTGGCTACAGTGTATGTTGACAACCCCTAGTACATGCTCAAACCGTCATTTTGGTTGTAGCTTCAATTACTGAATTTTAGTGAATATAAAGATACGACATTTTTTTTGTAAAGAAAAAAAGTTCCGTTTTGACCTCCCATTTTTTGTGGGCTGAAAGAGGAGTGTGAGAGGAGTTCCCACAAAAAAGATTAGAATTTTAAGTGACTTCCCCTAGGAGTTATTCAGGTTTGATTTTTTTTTTTTTTTTTTTTTTTTTTTTTCAAATTTTTTTTTTTTTTTTTTATAGCCATGTAGGTACTCTAAGGACTCCATTTTTGGCGAGGAGCCCGAAAACCGAGTTCATTTTGGCCAAAAAGCAAGGGAAATGGCCGAAACGCGACTTCCGGTTTTTAAGTTCCGTTTTGACCTCCCATTTTTTGTGGGCGGGAAGAGGGGTGTGAGAGGAGTTCCCCCAAGAAAGGACAGCCTTCTAGTCCTTTTACTTTAGGAGTTATTAGCACCCCTAGTTTCAACATTTTTAAACGATTGGACCGCCCCCCTGCCTAGGGGGAGGGGACTTGTGCTAATCTTTTCTCAGGATCTGCTCTCCTATAGGAGGGCTACATGCTCCAATTGAAATTATAGCTCCAGGTGGTCCAGGGGAGTTAATTGACAACCCTAGCTGAAATTTGCACTAGGTTGTTAGGGTTGTAGACCGTTGACCCATTGTGAAGGGCTAAGTTGGAACTAGGGTTAGGAAGTTAGACATGTAGTCTTATGTAGTTTTATGCGCTGGTCCCGAATATGGGCGGGGCTTCCGCCGGAAGTGACCGGAAGTGGGTGTAAATAGGCTTTGAACATGGCATTTTGGCCAACCCTAGGCTGTTTTGAGGGAGGGTTGTTGGGGGGGTGTCATATGAGCATGAATTGGGTTGATTGGAGTCGTTTGGTGAAACGGGTGGGAGACTTTTTTTTTTTTTTTGTATGGGAAAAGTACTTGGGTTTTTTTTTTTTTTTTTTTTTTTTGAAAAGTGTTGAAATTTTACCAAGTGTTTGGGTGGTTAGGGTTTTGAGTGTTTTTTTGTGGGGTTGTGTTAGGAGCACGTTTCATGCGATTTGGGAGTTTTGAAGTACTTGGTGTTTTTTTTTTTTTTTTTCATTATTAATTTTTTTTTTTTTTTTTATAGGCATGTAGGTACTCTAAGGACTCCATTTTTGGCGAGGAGCTCGAAAAACGACTTCATTTTGGCCAAAAAGCAAGGGAAATGGCCCAAAATGGCCCAAACGGGTTAGGGTTAGGGTTAGGGGTTAGGGTTAGGGTTAGGGTTAGGGTTAGGGTTAGGGTTAGGGTTAGGGTTAGGGTTAGGGTTAGGGTTAGGGTTAGGGTTAGGGTTAGGGTTAGGGTTAGGGTTAGGGTTAGGGTTAGGGTAGGGGATCTGAGCCACGATCGCCGGGGCGTCGCCGGGGCGGCGATCGTATATTTCCCATGTTAAAGTTAATTTATGCAAATTTCTTCGAGTTATGCAAAAAAAAAAAGTAGCTCCTCCCACTTTGGCAAAGTACCCTACCAAACTTCGGAGATCGAGGTACCCCACTAAAACCACACCCCCGAGGCTCTACGACCTTCAGGGGCGGAGTTACCTATTTTGGCTCTTCCTGGCTCCACCCACCCCCGCCGGAAGCCAGGGAAAGGGGGCGGAGCCTATTTTTTTGCACATTCGAACTCCTTGGGGGCGTGGCTACAGATCCCCCCTACTTTGGTTAGGCCACGCCCACCGGAAGTTTGCTATGTAAACCCTACCCTAAAAAGTGTTTTTTTTACTAAGTGTTTCAGCCAAAATCCTTCCTCAGGGGATGTGATAGGAGTGCGTTTCAGGTCATTTGGAGTCGAATGGTACTATCGCCGGAAGTACTTTTTTTTTTTTACATAGGGTTAGGGTTAGGGTTAGGGTTAGGGTTAGGGTTAGGGTTAGGGTTAGGGTTAGGGTTAGGGTTAGGGTTAGGGTTAGGGTTAGGGTTAGGGTTAGGGTTAGGGTTAGGGTTAGGGTTAGGGTTAGGGTTAGGGTTAGGGTTAGGGTTAGGGTTAGGGTTAGGGTTAGGGTTAGGGTTAGGGTTAGGGTTAGGGGTTAGGGTTAGGGTTAGGGTTAGGGTTAGGGTTAGGGTTAGGGTTAGGGTTAGGGTTAGGGTTAGGGTTAGGGTTAGGGTTAGGGTTAGGGTTAGGGTTAGGGTTAGGGTTAGGGTTAGGGTTAGGGTTAGGGTTAGGGTTAGGGTTAGGGTTAGGGTTAGGGTTAGGGTTAGGGTTAGGGTTAGGGTTAGGGTTAGGGTTAGGGTTAGGGTTAGGGTTAGGGTTAGGGTTAGGGTTAGGGTTAGGGTTAGGGTTAGGGTTAGGGTTAGGGTTAGGGTTAGGGTTAGGGTTAGGGTTAGGGTTAGGGTTAGGGTTAGGGTTAGGGTTAGGGTTAGGGTTAGGGTTAGGGTTAGGGTTAGGGTTAGGGTTAGGGTTAGGGTTAGGGTTAGGGTTAGGGTTAGGGTTAGGGTTAGGGTTAGGGTTAGGGTTAGGGTTAGGGTTAGGGTTAGGGTTAGGGTTAGGGTTAGGGTTAGGGTTAGGGTTAGGGTTAGGGTTAGGGTTAGGGTTAGGGTTAGTAGGGTTAGGGTTAGTTAGGGTTAGGGTTAGGGTTAGGGTTAGGGTTAGGGTTAGGGTTAGGGTTAGGGTTAGGGTTAGGGTTAGGGTTAGGGTTAGGGTTAGGGTTAGGGTTAGGGTTAGGGTTAGGGTTAGGGTTAGGGTTAGGGTTAGGGTTAGGGTTAGGGTTAGGGTTAGGGTTAGGGTTAGGGTTAGGGTTAGGGTTAGGGTTAGGGTTAGGGTTAGGGTTAGGGTTAGGGTTAGGGTTAGGGTTAGGGTTAGGGTTAGGGTTAGGGTTAGGGTTAGGGTTAGGGTTAGGGTTAGGGTTAGGGTTAGGGTTAGGGTTAGGGTTAGGGTTAGGGTTAGGGTTAGGGTTAGGGTTAGGGTTAGGGTTAGGGTTAGGGTTAGGGTTAGGGTTAGGGTTAGGGTTAGGGTTAGGGTTAGGGTTAGGGTTAGGGTTAGGGTTAGGGTTAGGGTTAGGGTTAGGGTTAGGGTTAGGGTTAGGGTTAGGGTTAGGGTTAGGGTTAGGGTTAGGGTTAGGGTTAGGGTTAGGGTTAGGGTTAGGGTTAGGGTTAGGGTTAGGGTTAGGGTTAGGGTTAGGGTTAGGGTTAGGGTTAGGGTTAGGGTTAGGGTTAGGGTTAGGGTTAGGGTTAGGGTTAGGGTTAGGGTTAGGGTTAGGGTTAGGGTTAGGGTTAGGGTTAGGGTTAGGGTTAGGGTTAGGGTTAGGGTTAGGGTTAGGGTTAGGGTTAGGGTTAGGGTTAGGGTTAGGGTTAGGGTTAGGGTTAGGGTTAGGGTTAGGGTTAGGGTTAGGGTTAGGGTTAGGGTTAGGGTTTAGGGTTAGTGTTAGGTTAGTTAGGGTTAGGGTTAGGGTTAGGGTTAGGGTTAGGGTTAGGGTTAGGGTTAGGGTTAGGGTTAGGGTTAGGGTTAGGGTTAGGGTTAGGGTTAGGGTTAGGGTTAGGGTTAGGGTTAGGGTTAGGGTTAGGGTTAGGGTTAGGGTTAGGGTTAGGGTTAGGGTTAGGGTTAGGGTTAGGGTTAGGGTTAGGGTTAGGGTTAGGGTTAGGGTTAGGGTTAGGGTTAGGGTTAGGGTTAGGGTTAGGGTTAGGGTTAGGGTTAGGGTTAGGGTTAGGGTTAGGGTTAGGGTTAGGGTTAGGGTTAGGGTTAGGGTTAGGGTTAGGGTTAGGGTTAGGGTTAGGGTTAGGGTTAGGGTTAGGGTTAGTAGGGTTAGGGTTAGGGTTAGGGTTAGGGTTAGGGTTAGGGTTAGGGTTAGGGTTAGGGTTAGGGTTAGGGTTAGGGTTAGGGTTAGGGTTAGGGTTAGGGTTAGGGTTAGGGTTAGGGTTAGGGTTAGGGTTAGGGTTAGGGTTAGGGTTAGGGTTAGGGTTAGGGTTAGGGTTAGGGTTAGGATATAGGGTACGTTGCTCACTACTTTCGTCAAACTTCGAGCAAAACTTGTGGGATCATAGGCTCCACCCATTTATGTAAAGTAGAGGAGGGGGAAATACATGATGTATTAAAAGGACAAGTGGCCACGCCCACCGCAAGTGGGTTAAAACATTTTTTTAAAAAGTTTTCAATGTAAAAGTGAAAAGTCAACATGGGATCATAGCTTAATCCTGCCGGCTACCCCCCCTAATTCGGGTACGGGCTTTCCAACGCACATTTTATAAAGTGTGTACGACCTTCAGGGGCGGAGCTATGGCCGTTTTAAAACAATAAAAAATAAAAAAAATAAAAATTCAAACATGTTTTTTTTTCACCAAACACATCCTATATGACGTAGTTTTGGTCGCTGAGCACGAATATCAAGTTTATTTTTGGGTACGACTTCCGGTTCCGGAGATATGGCCGTTTAAAAAAAAAAAAAAAAGTGTTGAAATTTTACCAAGTGTTTGAGCCAAAATCCTTCCTCAGGGGATGTGATAGGAGTGCGTTTCAGGTCATTTGGAGTCGAATGGTACTATCGCCGGAAGTACTTTTTTTTTTTTACATAGGAAAAGTACTTATGTTTTTTTTTTTTTTTTTTTTTTTTTTTTTTTGGTGGGAAAATTAAGTATAGCCATGTAGGTACTCTACAGACTCCATTTTTGGCGAGGAGCCCGAAAAAATAGGTTTTACCTGGATCCGAATTTCGGCAAATTTTAGGAGTGCTCCAAATGACACCAAAGTTACAGGGATTCTTCATCATGATGAGAAGATACGCCTGAACGAGTTTGGTGTCATTTGGAATAACTTTGGTTTTTTGGAAAAAAAAAAAAAAGACGGATGTCGGATGCAACAATTCACTAAAAATCAGTAATTGAAGCTAGCCCTTTCAAAGTTGCTGGACACGTAGGAGACAGTCTAAAGCCTACTCTCAGCAAAGGGTAGGCTAATCGGAGCTACGCTGAGCGAGCTGTGGTCCCGCAGAGTTGGAAAAAAAAAAAAAAACGCACGAAATTACGAAATCCAGCAAAATTGACATCTCTTTTTGTCAATTTGACACAGTTCCACTCAACCTTGAGCCGAAATTTTGGCTACAGTGTATGTTGACAACCCCTAGTACATGCTCAAACCGTCATTTTGGTTGTAGCTTCAATTACTGAATTTTAGTGAATATAAAGATACGACATTTTTTTTGTAAAGAAAAAAAGTTCCGTTTTGACCTCCCATTTTTTGTGGGCTGAAAGAGGAGTGTGAGAGGAGTTCCCACAAAAAAGATTAGAATTTTAAGTGACTTCCCCTAGGAGTTATTCAGGTTTGATTTTTTTTTTTTTTTTTTTTTTTTTTTTTCAAATTTTTTTTTTTTTTTTTTATAGCCATGTAGGTACTCTAAGGACTCCATTTTTGGCGAGGAGCCCGAAAACCGAGTTCATTTTGGCCAAAAAGCAAGGGAAATGGCCGAAACGCGACTTCCGGTTTTTAAGTTCCGTTTTGACCTCCCATTTTTTGTGGGCGGGAAGAGGGGTGTGAGAGGAGTTCCCCCAAGAAAGGACAGCCTTCTAGTCCTTTTACTTTAGGAGTTATTAGCACCCCTAGTTTCAACATTTTTAAACGATTGGACCGCCCCCCTGCCTAGGGGGAGGGGACTTGTGCTAATCTTTTCTCAGGATCTGCTCTCCTATAGGAGGGCTACATGCTCCAATTGAAATTATAGCTCCAGGTGGTCCAGGGGAGTTAATTGACAACCCTAGCTGAAATTTGCACTAGGTTGTTAGGGTTGTAGACCGTTGACCCATTGTGAAGGGCTAAGTTGGAACTAGGGTTAGGAAGTTAGACATGTAGTCTTATGTAGTTTTATGCGCTGGTCCCGAATATGGGCGGGGCTTCCGCCGGAAGTGACCGGAAGTGGGTGTAAATAGGCTTTGAACATGGCATTTTGGCCAACCCTAGGCTGTTTTGAGGGAGGGTTGTTGGGGGGGTGTCATATGAGCATGAATTGGGTTGATTGGAGTCGTTTGGTGAAACGGGTGGGAGACTTTTTTTTTTTTTTTGTATGGGAAAAGTACTTGGGTTTTTTTTTTTTTTTTTTTTTTTTGAAAAGTGTTGAAATTTTACCAAGTGTTTGGGTGGTTAGGGTTTTGAGTGTTTTTTTGTGGGGTTGTGTTAGGAGCACGTTTCATGCGATTTGGGAGTTTTGAAGTACTTGGTGTTTTTTTTTTTTTTTTTCATTATTAATTTTTTTTTTTTTTTTTATAGGCATGTAGGTACTCTAAGGACTCCATTTTTGGCGAGGAGCTCGAAAAACGACTTCATTTTGGCCAAAAAGCAAGGGAAATGGCCCAAAATGGCCCAAACGGGTTAGGGTTAGGGTTAGGGGTTAGGGTTAGGGTTAGGGTTAGGGTTAGGGTTAGGGTTAGGGTTAGGGTTAGGGTTAGGGTTAGGGTTAGGGTTAGGGTTAGGGTTAGGGTTAGGGTTAGGGTTAGGGTTAGGGTTAGGGTAGGGGATCTGAGCCACGATCGCCGGGGCGTCGCCGGGGCGGCGATCGTATATTTCCCATGTTAAAGTTAATTTATGCAAATTTCTTCGAGTTATGCAAAAAAAAAAAGTAGCTCCTCCCACTTTGGCAAAGTACCCTACCAAACTTCGGAGATCGAGGTACCCCACTAAAACCACACCCCCGAGGCTCTACGACCTTCAGGGGCGGAGTTACCTATTTTGGCTCTTCCTGGCTCCACCCACCCCCGCCGGAAGCCAGGGAAAGGGGGCGGAGCCTATTTTTTTGCACATTCGAACTCCTTGGGGGCGTGGCTACAGATCCCCCCTACTTTGGTTAGGCCACGCCCACCGGAAGTTTGCTATGTAAACCCTACCCTAAAAAGTGTTTTTTTTACTAAGTGTTTCAGCCAAAATCCTTCCTCAGGGGATGTGATAGGAGTGCGTTTCAGGTCATTTGGAGTCGAATGGTACTATCGCCGGAAGTACTTTTTTTTTTTTACATAGGGTTAGGGTTAGGGTTAGGGTTAGGGTTAGGGTTAGGGTTAGGGTTAGGGTTAGGGTTAGGGTTAGGGTTAGGGTTAGGGTTAGGGTTAGGGTTAGGGTTAGGGTTAGGGTTAGGGTTAGGGTTAGGGTTAGGGTTAGGGTTAGGGTTAGGGTTAGGGTTAGGGTTAGGGTTAGGGTTAGGGTTAGGGTTAGGGTTAGGGTTAGGGTTAGGGTTAGGGTTAGGGTTAGGGTTAGGGTTAGGGTTAGGGTTAGGGTTAGGGTTAGGGTTAGGGTTAGGGTTAGGGTTAGGGTTAGGGTTAGGGTTAGGGTTAGGGTTAGGGTTAGGGTTAGGGTTAGGGTTAGGGTTAGGGTTAGGGTTAGGGTTAGGGTTAGGGTTAGGGTTAGGGTTAGGGTTAGGGTTAGGGTTAGGGTTAGGGTTAGGGTTAGGGTTAGGGTTAGGGTTAGGGTTAGGGTTAGGGTTAGGGTTAGGGTTAGGGTTAGGGTTAGGGTTAGGGTTAGGGTTAGGGTTAGGGTTAGGGTTAGGGTTAGGGTTAGGGTTAGGGTTAGGGTTAGGGTTAGGGTTAGGGTTAGGGTTAGGGTTAGGGTTAGGGTTAGGGTTAGGGTTAGGGTTAGGGTTAGGGTTAGGGTTAGGGTTAGGGTTAGGGTTAGGGTTAGGGTTAGGGTTAGGGTTAGGGTTAGGGTTAGTAGGGTTAGGGTTAGTTAGGGTTAGGGTTAGGGTTAGGGTTAGGGTTAGGGTTAGGGTTAGGGTTAGGGTTAGGGTTAGGGTTAGGGTTAGGGTTAGGGTTAGGGTTAGGGTTAGGGTTAGGGTTAGGGTTAGGGTTAGGGTTAGGGTTAGGGTTAGGGTTAGGGTTAGGGTTAGGGTTAGGGTTAGGGTTAGGGTTAGGGTTAGGGTTAGGGTTAGGGTTAGGGTTAGGGTTAGGGTTAGGGTTAGGGTTAGGGTTAGGGTTAGGGTTAGGGTTAGGGTTAGGGTTAGGGTTAGGGTTAGGGTTAGGGTTAGGGTTAGGGTTAGGGTTAGGGTTAGGGTTAGGGTTAGGGTTAGGGTTAGGGTTAGGGTTAGGGTTAGGGTTAGGGTTAGGGTTAGGGTTAGGGTTAGGGTTAGGGTTAGGGTTAGGGTTAGGGTTAGGGTTAGGGTTAGGGTTAGGGTTAGGGTTAGGGTTAGGGTTAGGGTTAGGGTTAGGGTTAGGGTTAGGGTTAGGGTTAGGGTTAGGGTTAGGGTTAGGGTTAGGGTTAGGGTTAGGGTTAGGGTTAGGGTTAGGGTTAGGGTTAGGGTTAGGGTTAGGGTTAGGGTTAGGGTTAGGGTTAGGGTTAGGGTTAGGGTTAGGGTTAGGGTTAGGGTTAGGGTTAGGGTTAGGGTTAGGGTTAGGGTTAGGGTTAGGGTTAGGGTTAGGGTTAGGGTTAGGGTTAGGGTTAGGGTTAGGGTTAGGGTTAGGGTTAGGGTTAGGGTTAGGGTTTAGGGTTAGTGTTAGGTTAGTTAGGGTTAGGGTTAGGGTTAGGGTTAGGGTTAGGGTTAGGGTTAGGGTTAGGGTTAGGGTTAGGGTTAGGGTTAGGGTTAGGGTTAGGGTTAGGGTTAGGGTTAGGGTTAGGGTTAGGGTTAGGGTTAGGGTTAGGGTTAGGGTTAGGGTTAGGGTTAGGGTTAGGGTTAGGGTTAGGGTTAGGGTTAGGGTTAGGGTTAGGGTTAGGGTTAGGGTTAGGGTTAGGGTTAGGGTTAGGGTTAGGGTTAGGGTTAGGGTTAGGGTTAGGGTTAGGGTTAGGGTTAGGGTTAGGGTTAGGGTTAGGGTTAGGGTTAGGGTTAGGGTTAGGGTTAGGGTTAGGGTTAGGGTTAGTAGGGTTAGGGTTAGGGTTAGGGTTAGGGTTAGGGTTAGGGTTAGGGTTAGGGTTAGGGTTAGGGTTAGGGTTAGGGTTAGGGTTAGGGTTAGGGTTAGGGTTAGGGTTAGGGTTAGGGTTAGGGTTAGGGTTAGGGTTAGGGTTAGGGTTAGGGTTAGGGTTAGGGTTAGGGTTAGGGTTAGGATATAGGGTACGTTGCTCACTACTTTCGTCAAACTTCGAGCAAAACTTGTGGGATCATAGGCTCCACCCATTTATGTAAAGTAGAGGAGGGGGAAATACATGATGTATTAAAAGGACAAGTGGCCACGCCCACCGCAAGTGGGTTAAAACATTTTTTTAAAAAGTTTTCAATGTAAAAGTGAAAAGTCAACATGGGATCATAGCTTAATCCTGCCGGCTACCCCCCCTAATTCGGGTACGGGCTTTCCAACGCACGTGTACGACCTTCAGGGGCGGAGCTATGGCCGTTTTAAAACAATAAAAAATAAAAAAAATAAAAATTCAAACATGTTTTTTTTTCACCAAACACATCCTATATGACGTAGTTTTGGTCGCTGAGCACGAATATCAAGTTTATTTTTGGGTACGACTTCCGGTTCCGGATAAAAAAAAAAAAAAAAGTGTTGAAATTTTACCAAGTGTTTGAGCCAAAATCCTTCCTCAGGGGATGTGATAGGAGTGCGTTTCAGGTCATTTGGAGTCGAATGGTACTATCGCCGGAAGTACTTTTTTTTTTTTACATAGGAAAAGTACTTATGTTTTTTTTTTTTTTTTTTTTTTTTTTTTTTTGGTGGGAAAATTAAGTATAGCCATGTAGGTACTCTACAGACTCCATTTTTGGCGAGGAGCCCGAAAAAATAGGTTTTACCTGGATCCGAATTTCGGCAAATTTTAGGAGTGCTCCAAATGACACCAAAGTTACAGGGATTCTTCATCATGATGAGAAGATACGCCTGAACGAGTTTGGTGTCATTTGGAATAACTTTGGTTTTTTGGAAAAAAAAAAAAAAGACGGATGTCGGATGCAACAATTCACTAAAAATCAGTAATTGAAGCTAGCCCTTTCAAAGTTGCTGGACACGTAGGAGACAGTCTAAAGCCTACTCTCAGCAAAGGGTAGGCTAATCGGAGCTACGCTGAGCGAGCTGTGGTCCCGCAGAGTTGGAAAAAAAAAAAAAAACGCACGAAATTACGAAATCCAGCAAAATTGACATCTCTTTTTGTCAATTTGACACAGTTCCACTCAACCTTGAGCCGAAATTTTGGCTACAGTGTATGTTGACAACCCCTAGTACATGCTCAAACCGTCATTTTGGTTGTAGCTTCAATTACTGAATTTTAGTGAATATAAAGATACGACATTTTTTTTGTAAAGAAAAAAAGTTCCGTTTTGACCTCCCATTTTTTGTGGGCTGAAAGAGGAGTGTGAGAGGAGTTCCCACAAAAAAGATTAGAATTTTAAGTGACTTCCCCTAGGAGTTATTCAGGTTTGATTTTTTTTTTTTTTTTTTTTTTTTTTTTCAAATTTTTTTTTTTTTTTTTTATAGCCATGTAGGTACTCTAAGGACTCCATTTTTGGCGAGGAGCCCGAAAACCGAGTTCATTTTGGCCAAAAAGCAAGGGAAATGGCCGAAACGCGACTTCCGGTTTTTAAGTTCCGTTTTGACCTCCCATTTTTTGTGGGCGGGAAGAGGGGTGTGAGAGGAGTTCCCCCAAGAAAGGACAGCCTTCTAGTCCTTTTACTTTAGGAGTTATTAGCACCCCTAGTTTCAACATTTTTAAACGATTGGACCGCCCCCCTGCCTAGGGGGAGGGGACTTGTGCTAATCTTTTCTCAGGATCTGCTCTCCTATAGGAGGGCTACATGCTCCAATTGAAATTATAGCTCCAGGTGGTCCAGGGGAGTTAATTGACAACCCTAGCTGAAATTTGCACTAGGTTGTTAGGGTTGTAGACCGTTGACCCATTGTGAAGGGCTAAGTTGGAACTAGGGTTAGGAAGTTAGACATGTAGTCTTATGTAGTTTTATGCGCTGGTCCCGAATATGGGCGGGGCTTCCGCCGGAAGTGACCGGAAGTGGGTGTAAATAGGCTTTGAACATGGCATTTTGGCCAACCCTAGGCTGTTTTGAGGGAGGGTTGTTGGGGGGGTGTCATATGAGCATGAATTGGGTTGATTGGAGTCGTTTGGTGAAACGGGTTAGGGAGTTTTTTTTTTTTTTTGTATGGGAAAAGTACTTGGGTTTTTTTTTTTTTTTTTTTTTTTGAAAAGTGTTGAAATTTTACCAAGTGTTTGGGTGGTTAGGGTTTTGAGTGTTTTTTTGTGGGGTTGTGTTAGGAGCACGTTTCATGCGATTTGGGAGTTTTGAAGTACTTTGTGTTTTTTTTGTTTTTTTTTCATTAAATTTTTTTTTTTTTTTTTATAGCCATGTAGGTACTCTAAGGACTCCATTTTTGGCGAGGAGCTCGAAAAACGACTTCATTTTGGCCA